>NC_142484.1:7820000-8445000 GCF_049115385.1 Moschus berezovskii
GGGCATGGGTTTGATCCCCAGTCAGGGAACTAAGACCCCACATGCCTGGGGGTGAGGCAAAAATAAAAGAAAGACATTGCCTATAGTTCCCTGTGCTATACAGTAGGGCCTTGTTGCTCATCCTTTTTTTTTTAAAAAAGATTTATTTATTTTTGGTTGCGCTGGGTCTTCATTGCTGGGTGCGGACTTTCTAGTTTTGGGGAGTGGGGGTTACTCCCTAGTTGCGGTGCGCAGGCTTCTTATTGTGGTGGCTTCTTTCATTGCAGAGCAGGTCTCTGTCGTTGTGGAGCAGTAGCAGCTGCTTTGCGGCATGTGGCATGTTCCCCGACCAGGGATCAAACTCGCCCCCTGCTTTGGCAGGCAGATTCTTAACCACTAGACCATCAGGGAAGCCCTAATCTATTTTATATATAGCGGTTTGTATCTGCTAATTCCAAACTCCTAATTTATTCCCCACCCCTCTTTCCCTTATGGTAACCATAAGTTTGTTGTCTGTGAGTCTGATTATTTTTAAATAAGTTGATTTGTATAATTTTTTTAGATTCCAGATATAAGTGATACCACATGACATTTGTTTTGGGATTATCTTTTTATTTTCATTTTGTAAATTTTTAAAATATTTGTATTTTTTAGATACAGGAATGACACAAAAGATTTGAGGAAAGACCATTTTAAACATCTAGGATTCTGCATTTAAATCATTTCGGAAGTCTTTACATTTCTGCTTTACTTTAATAGTTATTAATGCACTAGTTTAATAGTTGCCTACTTCAAAATTATAAAAATACAAAAACATTTACAGTGAAAAATCTTCCCCAATTAGTTCTTGTATGTCATTCTACAGATGTTATACTGTTTCTATTTTTAATTCCTTTCATGATATCCTCTGTCTCTATACACTTATAACGTTATTACTACATATACCAACTTTTGTCTTTATCTACTGACTTCCTGTTGTGTCTGTGAAGAGACTTATTCCTTTATTTCTTTCGAAGTGTATGAATTTTTAGTCATACACAGGCATAATTTCTTGAAAAAATTTAAAGTAATTCAACTCCTTAAAAGGGTTTTCATAATATCAAACAAACCAATAGACAAAACTTACTCCAAGAGACTGGAGACCTAATCAATATTTGGGCTGAGCCAGAGTTTTCAGGTTAACTTAAAGAAATTCACAGCCTGACGCCAAGCTGCCACACATTGGGCGTGGACACCCACACCTCGCTGTCTGGGAATTGCCGGCACGCCCTTTTAAAAGAGCAGCGCCCTCCTGTGGCCCCGCCCCTTGATGTCTAAAGAAGTAAGCTAAGGCCGGTTAACCACCCCCCCCTTAAAGGGGAAATCCATTCTGTCGTCTAAAACGGGAGCTTACAGCACCTTCTTGCCTTAAAGTAAAACACGGCCCCGCTCTTGTTAAAAGGGTAAAGTTCCCGCTGGGCCCCACCTTACCTGCGCCGTCACTTTGTATTCAGTGTAGCCCTTGGGGTGGGTCCGGGGGTCGGAGACTGTGTAGTGTCGCAGGAAGTCGTCTTTCGCTTGCCGGGACATGGCAAGCAAATTGGAGCGGAGCTGACCGCCGGCCTCCGCCTCCTCCACGCCGCCCCCGCCCCTTCAGTTCAGTCTTCCCCAGTCGCCGCCTCGCCCGGGCCTGCGCCCTTTATCTTACGGCCCAGGGAGCTGGTCGCAAGTGACAGTGCAATTCTCGGCCGGGCGCTTGGCCAAGGGAGCGTCTAAAAAGTTCTCGTTGGTTGGTAAAGCAGGAACCAAATGTTTTGGGAAAGGATTAGGGAAGCTGGATCACTCAAGTCTGCTTAGAGAAAAGCCCACCCCATGCGATGGTAAACCTCATCACGTATCGCCAAATGACTTCTTTGCTTCCCAATTCCCTTTTTTCATCCATTCCCCCAAATTTTATTGTGTTCGATATGTACCAGACATTGGCAAATTATCTTCCTGTCTCCTTCCCTAGGATTCGCTAAATTCACGTTTTCTGTAGGGGTTAAGGTTAGGTTAAGTCGCTCACTCGGTCGTGTCCGACTCTTTGCGACCCCGTGGACTGTAGCCCACGAGGCTCCTCCGTCCGTGGGATTCTCCAGTCAAGAATACTGGAGTGGATTGCCATTTCCTTCTCCAGGGGATCTTTCCGACCCAGGGATTGAACCGAGGTCTCCTGCATTGCAGGCAGACGCTTTAACCTCTGAGCCACGTTTTCTGTAAGGGTTCAGTTCAGTTCAGTTCAGTTCAGTAGCTCAGTCGTGTCCGACTCTTTGCGACCCCATGAATCACAGCACACCAGGCCTCCCTGTCCATCACCAACTCCCGGAGTTCACTCAAACTCATGTCCATCATGTCGGTGATGCCATCCAGCCGTCTCATTCTCTGTCGTCCCCTTCTCCTCCCGCCCCCAATCCCTCCCAGCATCAGAGTCTTTTGCAGTGAGTCAACTCTTCGCATGAAGTGGCCAAAGTATTGGAGTTTCAGCTTTAGCATCAGTCCTTCCAATGAACACCCAGGACTGATCTCCAGGACTGGTTGGATCTCCTTGCAGTCCAAGGGACTCTCAAGAGTCTTCTCCAGCAGAGCATAAAGAACTCCAGAGAAGTACAATGGTGACATAGGTTCTGAAGTCACACGTCTTACTAACTACAAGAGTTTCCCTTAACTACTCCAGCAACAGCTTCTCATCTCTAGAATGGGGATGTTGATATAGAAACTACTGCAGTGAATGTTTCTCTTTTTCCTTTGTGGGTCTGTCCAGCATTCACCCCTGCCTCTGTTAGCACCATAGCACCAGATCTTTGGAGGTAGTTCCCTAGTATGTGCAGCCCTCCAGCCTCTTAGCTCAGAATCCAAAGGTGCCAGCTCCTTTCCTTGCCCCAGGCCCCAAGTGGGGGTCAGGGACTCCCTCCTGAAAGCCTTGACTCTTGAGTGAGGGACAGGCACAGTGCCTGGTGAGGGGACAACATTGTTCCTAGAGTACAGTGTTGGCTGTGGATTTGACTGCCCAGCCTTTGGAGCTGTCCAATCTCTAACTGCCCTGAATTCCCAGTATCTGTCCACGAAAGGTTCTTTCTGCTGAAGGCAGTGATCTGTGTCTGGACAGTGAACCCAGGACCCTGTCTGATCCCACCACCACCAGCCTGTGAAGCCTGAATGGAGTAGCACAGGTGGCCACTCTTCTTACTGGAACTCAGATGAGTGGGTGCTATAACTTCAGAAACACAAAGCAAACTTCCAAACCAGACTCTTGGGAGCGTGAAAACAGGGTAGTTCACCCAGAGGTGTTCGTGAGGAGGCTGGGATGGGGTTGTGTCCCCTCTCACAGCATACTCAGGGCTCCTCTGAAGACCCCTTTCTTGGTTGGGAAGACCCCTGGAGAAGGGAATGGCTCCCAACTCCAGTATTCTTGCCTCAAGAATCCCATGGACAGAAAAGCCTAGTGGGCTACAGTCCATAGGGTTGCAAAGAGTCAAGAGAGAACTGAGCAATTAACAGACACACACGCACCTGGTTTTCAGAATTCTCTTGGCAGGGCCCTGGCTTCAAGTCCCCTTCTCTCCCATCATTCCCTCCCCTCCCTTGCCTGACAGCTCCCCATTCTCTCATTTCTGCCCTCTTTATCCATCTAAGACCTTTCCCATCCAGGTCAGCTTAGCCCCCCTGGCTTTTCACCTTCCATTAGGAGTTCTGTCACTGGTAGAAGTGAACAGAAGAGCCTTCTCAGAAGGCAGAGGAGGAAAAGCTGCAAATGCACAGGCGCAGGGGGTCTGCTCCCCACATTCCCACTGGGTCGGCTTGACCACATGATTTCAGACTTTCTGCCACAGCTCATCCTCCACATTCAGAGGACTTGTGATGACTGTAATCTTCTTATTTTTCTTATTTGTCTCTGGACTTCCCTGATGGCTCCGATGGTAAAGAATCTGCCCAAAATGTCTGAATTCACATTGATTGGATCTGCTTGAACTCCTACTGGTTCAAATAAAGATAATTATAGCTGATCTGTGATTCATGGGGTCGCAAAGAGTCGGATGTGACTGAGCGACTGAACTGAAATGAACTGAATAGTAAATATGACACACAAGACAACCCACCCATCTGATTCTTCTCCCAACCCTAGGTAGTAGGTGACACTATCTTTAACCCAGGTGGGGACCCCGAGGCACAGAGAGGTTAAGCAACTTGCTCTTCATCAATCACTGAGTGGCAGAGCCAGGGTTCAGCTCTGGAGACTGGGTATGTCTGCTCACCATAGGGATGGAAGCATGGGACATGGTGTCTATCTTGCACAGAAGACACGGCAGATGGTTCTCAATTTCTATGGTGATGGACAGTTTATACTCTTTAAAAAAATACTGCTTTTCTTATTTTCTTTGGCAGAGTCAGGTCTTTATTTGCCACGTGGGGTCGTCATCGAGGCATGAGGGTTCAGTAGTTACAGCACCCGGGCTTAGTTGCCTCACAGCATGTGAGACCTTAGTTCCCCAAACAGGGATCGAACCCACGTCCTCTGCACTGGAAGGCAAATTCTTAACCACTGGACCACCAGGGGTGTCCCAACAAGTTTGTATTTTAAGGTTGTCCACACAAAATCCATTTCTCTTCTTCCATCCTAACAGAGCCCAGATTTGCGGAGGGCTCCTAGTGCCAGTTCAGCAGTGAATCTGTCTCTTCCTCATCTGTCCCTTAGGAAAACTCACCTTCCCGCATAGACATGTTATGCCAAATTCCATCTGGCACTGGAATTCTGAGCAGAGAAACAAACACAAAATGGTGAGCAGGGTGTAATGGCTCAGTGTGCTGGGTTCAAATCCCAGCCCCGCTACTTCCTAGCTGGGTGGTTTGAGTAAGTCACATGACCTCCTGGAGTCTGTTCCTACATAAATGGGGACATCTGTGGTTGGGCCTATAACTCACTGTGATGGTAAGTGAGAAGTTCTTCAGACAGAGCCCTGCAGAGGAAGCCCCCACTGGAAGGACTACAAGCAGGGCGCCCTGTCCAAATATCCATTTATCCTGCCACCTGGATGGGGGCCCTGGGGTCCCCCCGGTTCCCATCCTTTCCCACCCTGGCCCTTGCCTCAAAGAGTGCCCGTTAGCCTTCAGGGAAGGGCCCTCCCCGGCCCTGTTCTCGGTCAGCTAACCGGCCTGATGGCCACTTCCTCCTCCACCAGAGCCATCACCCCTCCGTTTCCCAAGAGCCCTTGCTCTTCCGGCCTCTGTCCTGTGAGTCCCTCTGCTTGAACCAGTGCTGCCTCACACAGCCGTGCAGGTCGGCCACTGCGCACGGATTCCTGGCTGCAGTGGGAAGCTGGGAGCTGGGATTCGGCCCATGTTCCGAGAGCCCTGCCGTCGGGGTGCCTTCCTTTTCCTTATTCATACCTCTGAGGGTAGCAGTTGCTCCAGCAAACTATCCTTCACCTTCCTCTGGCCAGAAAACTTCTACTCATCCTTGATTCTCAGCTGTCATGTCATGTCCTCTGGGAAGCCCACCTGAACTCTTCCAAATGGAATTCCAATGCCCTGTCCTGTGCTTCTATAATTCTCTGCCACTCCCTTGAGACAGCGACAGTTAATCCTCTGACTGAAATGATGTCTTTTTTGTCCCCCACTGGGCTGCATGCTCCAGACAGTCTGCAGGGCTGTAAAATCAACAAATGACTCAGCCAGGAATGGGAGCGGAGAACAGTTTATTCTCATAGCTGAGCAGATGGTGAGGCCCACAGCCTCGATAGCAGCAGAGGCAGCCCCCTCCCAGCCACAGCCCTCTCCTCCTGGTCCTGCAGCTGCAGGTGGGCCGGGTCAAGAGCCAGGGGGACAGCCAGGGCAACAGGCCTCCCGCCTCGGGAGCCAGCTGGCCACAGAGCAGCAGTGGGCAGCAGTAGCAGCAGCAGGGTATGGAGAGGGGCGGGGGCTGTTAGTTGGGCTGGTGAACTCCCACCCTTCCAGGGATGGTGCTTGATGGGGGGGGGTGGGGGGCGCCTGGACTGTGAGCTGAGTTGGGGGGCATCAGAAGCGGCTCAGTCGGCCATGAAGATGCGGCTGGAGATGTCATCCAGGAGCCAGTCGATGCCAGGCAGCAGGTTCTCCCCGGTGACGGCGCTACAGCCCTGGATGCACCAGTGGTGGCTGCGGATGGAGTCCAGCTCCAGGGCCTGGGAGGGCGGAAGGTGATGGTGGGCCCCAGGGACTATAGGCCCTGCCTGCCCTCAGCCCCTTCCCTCCCCTGGCCAGGGGAAATCCAAGTCCCCATCAAGGGCCTGCTTTGGGAAGCCTTCCCTGGCCCCTGGTGAAGATCTGCCGGCCTCCCGGGCACCCGGGCTCTCTGTCACCGCCATGCCAGCATTACCCCTTATAAGAAGATGGCAACAAGGGCCCCTGACATTGTGCTATGGGCCCTACAAATGTCCTCTTATCCATTTGCCCCCGTGGCCCCGTAAGCCAGGGATTGTATTTGCCATTTTACTGAGGAGAAAACCTCAGCGAGGTTAAGCTGCCTGCCTAAAGTCACATAGCTCATCAGTGGCAGAACCCAGATTCTAACCCCACTCTTTCTCATTCTGGTATTCAAGCTTCAGTGTAAGAGTTAAGATGTAACCTGAGGTCACAGAGGCCTGTGTTTAAATCCTGGCTTGTCTGCTTCCTGGAGGTGTGACCTTGGGAGAGTTACCTAACCTCTCTAAGCCTCCATCACCATCTGTAGAATGATGATAATGGTTCCTACCTCAGGAGGTTTCTGTGAGAACTGAGTAAGTTAATCCATGCAAAGAACCTAGCACAGAGAAAGCACCCACTGCTTGTTGGCTATTGTGATCCCTGGGGATAATGTACTTGCAGGTCTGCCATGCCCCAGGCTGTGGAGCACAACTCTGTCTTATATCACTGAATCTCCAGTACCCTGAATAGGTCCTGCCACACAGTAGAGGCTAATAAATGCTTTCTAAATAAATTAACAAAGAATCACATGCCCCTTTTCCTCTGTGAGCTTGTGCCAAGGCCTGGACTCACCTCGCGGATGGCGTTAGAAGACAGTGCTCCGGGCAGGTCCTGCTTGTTGGCAAAGATGAGGAGGGTCGCTCCGGCCAGGCGCTGGAGAAGAGAAACAGAGGGTAAGGGGAGGTGGGGTGGAGGCTCAGAGGGCAGCCCGGCCCCTGCGCTAATCACCCAGAGCAGCTGGGGTCAGAGACCAGTCTGGAAGATTAGAGCAAGGTCCCATGGTGGTTGCAAAGACACAACTAGGGTGGGTGGTGTGAATATGGCCTTCCTGTCCAGCCATTAAGGGCTGGAGGGAGCTGTGGGCTGGGCTGAGACCCTGGCTCCAGCACAGTCACACCCAGTGAGCACCTCTCTCCTCGGGAGATCAGATTCCTCTTCTATAAGTGGGAGGGGTGATGGACAAGATGATCCCCAAGCCTCCGCTTCTAGATTGCTCTGACCTGATGACCTGACAGCAAACAGAACGCAACTATCCCAGGGGCTGTGGGCAACGAGCTTCCCCTCCTCCAAGTTCATACAGTCCCCTAACTGCCCCTCTACCCTGACAGGCCTCCCTCTCTGCCTCTGATTCCAGTTATTTCCCTCTGTGTGTTTGTGACCGGGAGTCCCTCCCTGTGGATGGTGGCTCTAGCCCTTAAAAAGGGCCTTGAGGTGCCAGGACAAGGCTGAACATTCAACAGCCAGGATCTCACTGGACCTGCTCGACTGCTGTTTAGGCCTGTTGTCCCTAAATAATTATTAACAACTCTCTCTTCTACTCTCAAAAGGGTCCTGATTTTCAGCTAAAAGCAGTGGAGTAACCTGGATTAAACCCTGGAACGGAGAAAGGACATTAGTGGAAAAACTGGTGCAATCCAAACAAAACCTATAGTTCAGTTAACAGTAACTTATTAATTTCTTAATAAATAGTTTTAACAAATGTGTGGCAGTTCTGTAAGATGTTCACATTAAGGGAAGCCAGGTGAAAGATACATGGGTAACTTTTCACTATCTTTGCAACTTTTCTATAAATCTAAAATTTTATTTAAAGAAGAGCATTTTGGCCAAGGCAGTACATTTTAAGATCGCTGTAATCATTAATATAATGCCCACCTGAGAGATACAGTGGCAATTCAGAGAAACTAAGTGCTTTGCTTAAGGTCACAAACAGTCCAACTCCTGAGCCGGCTCCACTGCCTGCCAAAGCTTCACACACCAGCCTCAAGTCACCCTCCCCAGAGCCTGACTCAAGGTGCAGAAACTGAAGCTCAAGGCGGCGAAGCAGTGACTCTGCAGGGACATGGACCCACGCCTCAGTCCACATGGACCCGTGTTCCGCTCATGGCCCTGTGAGCCTCCCTGGGCTTGCATACAGGTTGTCTCTGCCTCCCCAAGGGTGCTGGACAGGTGGAGAGGGCTGGGTGAGAGAACAGACCCCACCTGAGTGTCCCCCTGGGATCATGGACCCCACAGGGAATCGGCTGAGGATGGTGTTCCCCCCATCCACACAGGTGCACAGAGCGCCGGGACCCGGACACTGGGGGAGCCTCCTGCCCACCTCCTCCACCAACAGGTTCTGGAGCTCCCGCTGGCAGTCTTGCATGCGCTGGCGGTCGGCGCTGTCCACCACCCAGATGAGGCCGTCGGTACTCTCAAAGTAGTTCCGCCAGTAGGACCGCAGGGACTTCTGG
Source organism: Moschus berezovskii (assembly GCF_049115385.1). Taxonomy (NCBI): domain Eukaryota; kingdom Metazoa; phylum Chordata; class Mammalia; order Artiodactyla; family Moschidae; genus Moschus; species Moschus berezovskii. The sequence goes on from NC_142484.1 coordinate 7,828,667, forward strand.
CCGCCCACATCCCAAATGTTCAGCTTGAATCTGGACAGGGAAGTGGGGGCTGCAGGGTCAGCCTGGCCCCCGCCCACCCTCCCCGCCCTGCGCCGGGCAGGCCCGCCCTCGGGGACCCGGCTCACCCTCGGTGCTCCAAGGTCTTGATGTTGAAGCCCAGTGTGGGGGAGATGGTGTCGATGTCTTCGCCGTTGAACTTCTTGAGGATGGTCGTCTTGCCGGCATTGTCCAGGCCCCTGGGGGCACGCCGGGTTAAGGAGAAGCCCCCAGGCTCGGCCGGCTGGTGACACCATCCCAGGGCCCCTCTCTGACCACATATCAAAGTATGTTGAGTACCTGCCTGATCTACACAATAAATGCGAAAATATATCACCTTCTGACCAGATGCTCTTAATTTATCCCACAACACATACTGTTGGCTAGGCTACCCTGGTTGCTCAGTGGTAGAGCTTTCACCTGCCAATGCCGGAAATTCGAGTTTGATCCCGGGTCTGGGAAGATTCCACACGCCAAGAAGCAACTAAGCCTGTGCATGACCACTGAGCCTGTGCTCTAGAGACCAGGAGCCACAACTACTGAAACTCATGGGCCCTAGAGCTCATACTTCACAAGACAAGCCACCATCATGAGAAGCCCACACATCACAGCTAGAGAGTAGCCCCCACTCACCGCAACGAGAGAAAAGCCTGTGCAGCAACAAAGACCCAGCACAGCCAAATAATAAAAAATAAAAATGTACTGTTGGCCAAAAAGTTCCTTCAGTTTCACCACCGATATTACAGAAAAACCTGATGAACTTATTGGCCTACTACATGCTTAAGGTCTACACTACTCCAGAATACCTCTGGCGCTGGGGGTGCCCTGGAGTCACAGTCCCTGCCCTGTGCAGCTTCCACTCCAGTGTGAGACGGCTGGACTAAAGCCCAGACTGCAAGACTTTTGAAGGCGTTCTGAAGGACTAGGGAAAGAAGAGCATTCCAGGGAGCAAGTATCTGGAGGCAGCCACCCTTGCCCTTTTGTTTCTGGAATATTCCAAACCCTTTGCTGCTGAGTGTGGAAACAAATGGGTTTAAATTCACCAGCCGGAGAAAACCACCCTCCTTTTTCCGTCTAACACCCAAGGGGGCTTACAGCTGGGACTGGGGGAGGGGGATGAGAGGACCTCTCCCAAGACCCGGCCTTAGTCCCTGATCACTGGTGGCTGATTGCTCTCCTCATCGCCCCCACCCCAGCTCCATCATCCTGCTTCCTTCTCCACTGGATCATTCTCATCAGCTGATGAGCGGATGTCTCTCTCACCAAGAAGAAGCGAACAACACCCTCTCTTGACCCCTCTCCCCCTGACTTTTTCCTTTATTTCGTTCCCTTTATAGCAAATCTCAGAGCTGTTGTCCATACTCACCCTCTCCAGTTCCTGTCCTCCTGCTCTCTGTGAACCCATAAGACCTTTGCTCGCACTGCTTCCCCGAAACTGCTCTGCCCAGGGTCAGTCCTTGGAGACGCCTTGCTCTCCACTGATAGGGTAGTGCTCGGCCCTCTTCCTCCTGCTCCTGGCCAGCCCCCTCCTCCACTCTGGGACACGGCCTTGCCTGGCTCTCCTCCTGATTTCCCTGGTCAGCCTTCCTCATCGCCCCGGTCTTTTGATCTGAGCTCAGCCCCTAGGTTCTCTTCCCTGTCCACTAACACTCCCTCAGTGGTCTCATCCAGGATCATGGCTTCAAATACCATCTTTATGCTGATGACTCCCAAATTCATACGTCCCACCCGGCTGCTCCCCTGGACATTGGTCTCTATATCCAGTTGCCCAGGTGATATTTCTAGGATGTCTCAGCAGCATCTTACAGTCCCAATCTTAGCTCTCATCTTCCCCCTGAATGTGTTCCCCATCCCCTTATATAATACCTGTCAGCAAGTGGCTCCTCATTCATCCTATCGCTAGGAGCCACGCTTGACACAATTCTTCTTCTAACACTCATAGCCAATCCAGCATCAGTTGCTGCTGGTCTTACTATCAAGATTTAAATCAATGTCCATCACTGCTTCCATCCTGATCCAAACTACCATCCTACCTTACCTGTGTTACTGCAGTGGCCTAACGAGTCTCAGCTCTCACTTCCTCTCTGCACTTCTCATTAAAGGAAACATCCCTTACTGTATAGTACGGGGAACTCTACTCAATATTCTGTAATAACCTATATGGGAAAAGAACCTGAAAAAGAATTAGTTCAGTCGCTCAGTCGTGTCCGACTCTTTGTGACCCCATGGACTGCAGCACACCAGGCTTCCCTGTCCATCACCAACTCCTGGAGCTTACTCAAACTCATGTCCATCCAGTCAGTGATGACATCCAACCATATCAAAAAATGGATGGAAAAGAATGCATATATATATCTATATAACCAAAACACTCTGCTATACACCTAAACCTAACACAATATTGTAAATTAACAAAGTACATATGTGTGCTTAGTCACTTCTGACTCTTTGCAACTCTGTGAACTGTAGCCCGCCAGGTTCCTCAGTCCATAGGATTTCCCAGGCAAAGATACTGGAAGGGGTTGCCATTTCCTACTCCAGGGGATCTTCCCACCCAGGGACCAAACACCTGTCCCTTTCATCTCCTGCATTGCCAGGCAGATTCTTTACCACTTGCACTACCTGGGAAGCCCAAAAATCAACTGCAAAATAAAAATTAAATTAATTTTTTTAAATTAAAATTTTAATGCAAAATAAAATTAAGTTAAAATGCAAAAAAATTAATTGAAAAAAAATAACAAAAATATGGGACTTCCCTGGTGGTCTAGCCGTTAAGACTTCACCTTCCAATTCAGGGGCTGTGGGTTCAATCCCTGGTTGGGCAGCTATGACCCCACAGGACTTAGAGCCAAAAAACAAACAACATAAAACAGAAGCAATATTGTAACACGTTCAATAAAGACTTTAAAAACGGTCATTAAAAAAAAATCCACAAAAATAAATAAACAGAGGAAAAGTTCAGAACTAAAGGCCCCACCTGAAATACCTCTTCCATCTGACCTAGCCTTCCAGTGTTCTCGCTCCCTCAGGTCACACTTCCCTCCTTGACAGCCCTTTGAACACACCAGTCGGCTTCCTCATCGGAGACCTTTACACCTGCTGTTCCCTTTGCTTAAACACTTTCCCCCAGATTTCTACATAATTCATCCTTCACCTGTCTAGATTCAACTGTCACTTTCTCAGTATGGTCTTCTTTGACCACCGTGTTTATGCAGGATTATTCTCCGTAAGTGCTATTTTACTTATTAACTTAATGTTAACATCTTCTTCCCTCAGTATCACACAAAATGTCCGAAGGTAGGATTTTTGTTTGTTTTGCTGTTTTCCCTAGCCGCCCAGGGCAGAACTTAGCACATGACAGGCGCTCAATAAACGTTTACTGGATGAGTGAATTCTCTGTGCCTGTCTCAGAATTCTTAAAAACAGACATGATGTAAATATTACTAAGTTATTTGTGCACATAAATGTCTCCTCTCTGCTGGGGGTGAGGCCGGCCTAGCTCTTGGATCTCAGCTTGCCCCCCCACCCCGACCCAGCCTGGGATGTGCATGCCTGCGAGCGAGACTCAGAAAGTCGGCAAGGCCCGAGGGTCTACAAGCCGTCACCCGCGGGGACGCCGACTGGCCGTGAGACAGCAAAGAGATGGACAGTCGGACCCACAGGAACCTGGCGACCCGCAGCCGGCGCCTCTCCTCCTCCGCCCTCTCCTGGGAGAGTAGGGCGGGGCCCGCACGCCCCCGAGAGGCCGGCCCTGAGGGCGGGGCCGAGGCCTGGTACCCTTCAACTAAGGGAGGCTGCGCCCAGGGCGGGGGAGGACGGCGGCCCCACGCTCGGGCCGACGGGGGGTAACGTTCGAGTCACCAGCCCCGCCTGCCCCTACAATGGGACACCTGGTCAGCCGCCGCGCCGTGACGCCCACACCTCGGAAACGAAGCCCCCCCCACCGCGTCGAGCGGGTGGTACGGCCTCCTCCCGGCTCACCCCCGCCAGAAGCGATGGTAGGGCCCACGAGCGTGACGCACAATGGGCAGTTGGTACAGGTCGGCCGGCCGCACAGGCAGCGCCCGGTAGGGGGCGCCTGACACTGCCCGCCCGGCGGGGGGCCCCCGCCCCGCCCCGCTACCCTCGCGGCTACGGCTCCGGCGTCAGGAAGGATACAGCATAAGCAGTCGCAGCTCCCGCTCTTTCTGCTTCATCTTCTTCAGTATCGTCAGAAGCCCCATGTCCCGGTAGCCCCCTCCCGGCCGCCGTTTCTTCGTATCCCCGGGACCCCTTTCCCTGCTCCTATTGGCTGTCACGCCCACGGACAGCACAGCCTATTGGTTGGCTCCTCGATTGGTCCCGCCCTCGCTCCCACGTGACCGCGAAGGCTCCGCGAGGCGCTGGGATGCACAATCCTTCTAGCCTGCCGCTGGGGGGCGCTTCTGTGTGGCAACTCGCGTTAACTCTTCGCATCCCCAATTCCTGGGTGACCAGAGTACCGCGCTTCCAGGACCCCAGGCACTACTGGAACGGAAACCTGAAGTTCCGGTGCTGTGTCTTAGCTGCAAAGGGAGTAGAAGTTAGAACCGAGAGCCGTTGACGTCACCCTGGGCCACCGTAGGGCTTTGTTCCGCGGAAACAGGATCCAGATCCTGCTGTCTTGGGCCTTGAAAGGCGTCATCCTAAATCTGCCAGTGTTAGGGCTTCCCCGCTTTCCCTGGCTTCCGAAATTAATCGTAGAGGGTAGGCTGGGGATTCCTCATCCAGGGTGGAAATGCCCCTGAGGAAATGTGTAGGGCTGTCAGTGGGTTGTTCCAATTACAAGGTAGAACCCCTGTCGTCTAGAGGTCATTGGACAGACTTGCACAAAGAATTGTTCCGCCCAAGATGCCCATTGTTTCTTTATTGAGAAGCACCGTTTTTCATTTTGCCAATAAGAAAATTGACTCTCACATGTGCTTAGCATAACTGACATGTAGTAGGCGCTCAATAAGTATTTGTAGTTTAATAAATGACTTTGTCCAAGAGTTTGGTTCTTTACGTTAGTGCTCAAGTCCAGAATAAGTGAGGAAGCCGAGGCCAGGGACTCCGCAGATTGTAAACTCAGAAGGATGAGCTTGGGATTTCACTGGCAGTACAGTGGTTAAGACTCCCTGCTTCCCCTGCAGGGGGCAGGGGTTCTATTCCTGGTCGGGCAACTAAGATCCAGCATGCCACTCGGTGCCCACCCCCCAAAAAAAAGAAAGGTGAGCCTTGGACTTCCCTAGCGATCCAGTGGTCAAGACTTCTTGCTTTCATTGCAGGGGGTGCGGGTTCAATCCCTAATGGGAAAACTAAGATCCCTCCTGCTGTGCCAGGAGGTCAAAAAATAAAAAATGAAGGGTGAGCCTTAGTGTCTTTGTTCTGAGCCCTTCCCAATGTGAGTAGGCAGTAGAAGAAGCTGTGTCTAGTGATTGGGAAAGAACAGAGCAGCACTAGCTGAAAAGAATGGCTAATTTCTGTGGCGTTTTATAAAGCATCCACATTTCCTGCTTTATCTTCCTACAACCCTAAGAGATTTATTTCCTTTTTGTAGATGTGATAGTGGAGTCCCCAGAGTTTAAGGAACTTGGGCAGCAGTTTTAAACTAGGTCTGGTGGGCAGTACAGAGCGTTGTTTTTCTGGGTTCCTCCATGGTGTTTGTCTACAGAGGGAGAGGTCTGGAGTGAGCTGGGACTTCCCATCTTGCAGAAGAAGGTTATAGAGAGATGAGGACTGGACAGAAAGGGGTGCCTGGTGGGGCCCCCTTGGTCAGCACCACTTGCTCTCCACCAAGCACCCCCAAGGGAAAAAAGTGACAGTAATTTTTCTTCAAAGGCTTTGAAATACAGCCAAGATCACAGTGTGTTTCCATCCTGCCTCCCTGAGTCTACGCTACAGAAATTCTAGCACCAGCACATGAACATTTATGACAAGGACATTCACTTTGGCATGGTTTGGAACAGCAAGAAATTGGAAAAAATCTAAGAGTCTTCAATTGACATCAGTTACCTAAGTTGGGGTAATCATGTGTGGTGGTTTCTAGTAAGCCTTTGAGAAAGGTGTTGGCCAAAAAGTTTGTTCAGGTTTTTTCATAAGATGTTACAAAAACCCGAATGACCACTTTAGCCAACCTAATACCTGTATGGAAAGATGTGCATGCCATATTAAGTGAAAAAAAATGAATTTCAGGCCCATTTTAACTTTTTAAATGACAGTCACCCCTAAACAATGTTGTTTTCAAACTATGGGATACTAAGTAGCCCATTAAGTAGATTGTAGAATTACTTTAGTGTCACAAATAAGTTGGACCATATGAAATTGCCCATATTTGACCGTTTGGACCACACAGATACCAGTTTCATATAGCTCAGCCAGGTAGCATTAGCAAAAATTAAATAGAATGAACAAAACAGAAAATGTTTCTGGGATCTCCCTGGTGGTCCAGTGGCTAAGTCTCCTTGCTCCCTATGCAGGGTGGATGGGTTTGATCCCTGGTCAGAGATCCCACCTGCTGCAACAAAAAATTGAAGATCCCGTGTGCTGCGAGCAAGACCTGGCACAGCCAGATACATAAATAAAGAAAATATTACTGCCTGTGCCCTTCAAGAGACGGTGAGTGGTATTTGTTAGCACGTTTGTTTCTGATATTTATATCAGATTCTGATTCATATCAGAATACATGTATTCACAAGGTCATAGTCACAGAAGTTGGAAAATTGCTGCAACTCAACTGTTACCTCTGGAGTAGGTTTGAGGGAAACATAAAATTATTACTGTAAGCACTTCTGGGTGGTTTTATTTCACTACTACTGTTGTTGTTGTTATTAAGGCAGTAAGTCGTGACTCTTTGTGACCCCGTGGACTAGAGCATGCCAGACTCCTCTGTCCCCGACTGTCTCCCAGAGTTTGCTCAGATTGATGTCCACTGAGTCAGTGATGCTATTTAACCATCTCATACTCTTCCACCCCCTTCTCCTTTTGCCTTCAAACTTTCCCAGCATCAGGGTCTTTTCCAAAGAGTCAGCTCTTTGCATCAGGTGGCCAAAGGATTGGAGTGTCACCTTCAACAACAATCCTTCCAATGAATATTCAGGACTGATTTCCTTTAGGATTGACTGGTTTGATCTCCTTGCAGTCCAAGGGATTCTCAAGATTCTTCTCCACACCACAGTTCAGAAGCATCATTTCTTCAGTGCTCAGCCTTCTTTATGGTCCAACTCTCACATCCAGACATGACTACTGGAAAAACCATAGCTCTGACTGTACAGACCTTTGCCAGCAAAATGATGTATCTGCTTTTTAGTCTGCTGTCTAGGTTTGTCTCGCTATAGTAGTTGAAATCCTTGTATAAATGTCAGGCTTTATAGCCCTGTCCTGTCCAAGCTGTTGTTGTAGCTCCCCTGGGGCTAGAGTAGAATTTCAGTGGACACCTGTTTGAAAAAAAACCTCATAGCTTAGTGAAACATTAGGAGACCAGGGGGTAACTGTATTGAACTTTTGAATAGTAATTGCTAGTAGCTAGAAGTCAGGGGTTGGGGAGTGGGAGTGGAGGGTCTTTTAAAAACCTGTTAGGGGCCTGCATGCATGGTAAATCACTTCAATCATATCCAACTCTTTGTGTCCCCGTGGACTGTAGCCTGCTAGGCTCCTTTGTCCATGGGATTCTCCAGGCAAGAATACTGGAGTGGGTTGCCATGCCCTCCTCCAGGGAATCTTCCCGACACAGGGATAAAACGTACATCTCTGCTGTCTCCTGCATTGGCAGATAGGTTCTTCAGCACTAGCGCCACCTGGAAAGCCCTGTTAGGAGCCCAGTGACAGTATTTTCATTTGCTTCACGGAAAGGAGGAAAGGTTGCTCTTGAGGAAATAAAATCTTTGGGGAATACCTTTAAAAGAAAACTGGGAAAGAAGATCTCTAGAGCTGTAGCTATATATAACTGTGAATATATATATATCTTTTAAATATATACATATTCACAGGAAAGACTCATGAGCTTAAAATACCCAAATCCTGACAGCTCTGAAACTGGTTTTTGAAGGGAGAGTTTCTTGGAGCTAAGTAAGTGAATTTTAACTTGTTAATAGAGTTCTAGATGCTTTCTAAAAGGGAGTATTTACCCAATATCTGAGGAGGAAAATTTGGCCTTATGGTTTTAATTTTAAGACATGTAAACTTTTTTTTTTCTACACCCCATGGCATTCGGGATCTTAGTTCCCCAACCAGGAATCAAACCTGTGCCCGCTACACTGGGAGCACAGAGTCTTAACCACCAGACTGCCAGGGAAGTCCCAGAGGTGTAACCTTTTGGATCCAGATAGTCCACTTATTGCATCACCTTTATAATCATAAAGGAAACTTTGTTATTATGGAGCAACAACAATAATTAAAAAAAAAAAAGCCGAGGGAAAGACTCTACTTAAGTATAACTGTTGATCATTAGGCATTAGCACCGAGTATTATTGTTGTTGTTGAAGCCAGGACGCTAAGACACTAGGACGCTAAGTTGTGTCTGATTCTTTGCGACCCCATGGACCGTAGCCTTCCAGACTCTTATGTCCATAGGATTTCTCAGGAAAGAATACTGGAGTGGGTTGCCATTTTCTTCTCCAGGGGATCTTCCTGACCCAAGGATCAAAGCTGCATCTCCTGCATTGGCAGGCGGATTCTTTTTTTTTTTTATTCCTGCACTGGGTCTTTGCTGCTTTTGCCCAGGCTTCTCACTGCGGTGGCCTCTCTTGTTCCAGAGCACAGGCTGTAGGCACATGGACTCAGCAGTCACGGTGCACAGGGCTTTAGTTGCTCTGAAGCATGTGGGATCTCCCCAGATCAGGGGTTGAACCTGTGTTCCCTGCATTGGCAGGCAGATTCTTATCCACTGCACCACTGTGGAAGTCTGGCAGTCGGATTCTTTACTGCGGAGCCACCAGGGAAGCCCAGCAAGGAGTATATATCAAAATATGTATTTTATTTATTTGTATATATATTTAAGGTTGCTCCAGATCAATTTCCTATTTGATTCTTTTAAACTGTAATATTCAATTGAGGTTGTTTAAAATGAAGTTACAGGGACTTTCCTGGTGTTCCAGTGGCTAGGACTCCATCTTTCCGCTGCAGGGAGAGTGGGTTCAGTTCTTCATGGGGGAACTAAGATCCCACATGCCATGGGGGGGGGTGGCCAAAAAGAGTTTAAAAAAAAGTAGTGTGAAGAAGCTTACCATCTTATATATATATTTTTTTAAGTTACAGTTTTGATAAAAGGAATCCTGTTTTTCTCTCTGGTGAAACATCTGTGATGCAAGTTTTATTTTGGGGACCACATGTATATGACGAAAGCTCCAACCAGCACTTGGTGGCAGCATACCCAAGTGCAGCTTTTGTCCTTCTAATGAGTAAACAAAGAATGGGAGGCTTGAATACACGACTTAGTCACCGACAGCTGCCTATGGGCCACTGTCCTACTCTGGGTTGCTCCTGCACCCCCACCCCATTCCCCCTGTGGTGGTGGTTTAGTGGGCCTGAAGTATCCAAGGGCCACCTTGTCCCCAGTGCGTGTGTGCAACGTGCAAGCCCCAACCAAAGGCCTTGAATGGCAAGTCAGAGTGTCCGAGCATCCTCGTTACAGATCTCAGCCCCGATGCCTCTCATGGGAGCCAGGGGAGGCATCTTCTCCAACTCCCAGATGACAAAATGAGCTGTTACAGCCCAGTCATCCTCCTCAGGGCACATGGCATCCTCAGACCTTTCCAGAATCTTAAGAATGATTGTGTGTGTGTGTTACTTGCTCTGTCGTGTCCGACTCTGTGACCCCATAAACTGTATGTAGCCCTCCAGGCTTCTCTGTCTATGGGATTCTCCAGGCAAGAACACTGGAGTGGATTGCCATTCCCTTCTCCATAAGAATGATTAAGAACTTGAAAATCTGAGCTCTTCCACGTCCATCTGACCCATGCCTTCGCAACTTCTAGAGCAAGGCTGTGCCGGCTGCTGCTTGTTTGTCTCCCCAGGGCCTGGCCTGGTGAATGGTGGGGGGGTGGGGGTGGGGGTGGGGAAGGGGCAAGGGAGGAGCTGCTGCGCCTTCACTCAGCAACCTGAGAGGCAAGTACCACTCTTGTCTCCACTAGACAGATGAGCCAGGGCTCCGCTCACCCGGATGGCCGCAGCAGTCTCTCCACCGGTTTCCCTGCTCCTCCTCCCCAAGGTGAAGGGACCTTTACAACCTCTGTCAGATCATGTCCGTCCTTTGCTCAAAGCCCTCCGCTGTCTACTGGGCGCCCCTGTATCTTTCAGTGTTAGAGCCCAGGGGCTTCAGTGACCTACCAGCTCCTGGCATGAGTGCCCCCCATACTCTGTGCCCCCATCACCTGTTCCTCCGCTGCTTATCAGTCCTCTGAATGACCAGCGCCGCTAACGCATACCTCCTTGTCACCTTCCTCTTTTCAATTTTTTACTCAAACATTCAATGTCTCAAAACAGTTTTAGGGGGGCATTCCCTGGGGGTCTAGTGGTTAGGACTCTGTGCTTTTCACTGCTGAGGGCACAGGTTCAATCCCTGGTCGGGGAATTAAGATCCCACAAGCCACAGGATATGGCCAAAAAGAAAGAAAAAACAGACCAATTTTTTTTGTTGTTGTTGTTCAAATAGCACAATGAGGTCCAGTGTGATCACCTTTGTTAAGTTTGAAATAGCCCAATCCTCCACCCACATTCTCCAAATACTTTGTTTTGCTCTGTATTCCCTTGTGACACCTAAGTCCTCCTATCAGCCTATGTAATTCCCTTAATTACATTCACTGGATCATCGAAAAAGCAAGAGAGTTCCAGAAAAACATCTATTTCTGCTTTATTGACTAGGCCAAAGCCTTTGACTGTGAGGATCACAATAAACTGTGGAAAATTCTGAAAGAGATGGGCATACCAGACCAACTGACCTGCCTCTCGAGAAACCTGTATGCAGGTCAGGAAGCAACAGTTAGAACTGGCCATGGAACAACAGATTGGTTCCAAATAGGAAAAGGAGTATGTCAAGGCTATATATTGTCACCCTGCTTATTTAACTTATATGCAGAGTACATCATGAGGAACGCTGGGCTGGAAGAAGCACAAGCTGGAATCAAGATTGCCGGGAGAAATATCAATAACCTCAGATATGCAGATGACACCACCCTTATGGCAGAAAGCAAAGAAAAACTAACGAGCCTCTTGATGAAAGTGAAAGAGGAGAGTGAAAAAGTTGGCTTGAAGCTCAACATTCAGAAAACTAAGATCATGGCATCCAGTCCCATCACTTCATGGCAAATAGATGGGGAAACAGTGGAAACAGGGCTGACTTTATTTTTCTGGGCTCCAAAATCACTGCAGTTGGTGACTGCAGCCATGAAATTAAAAGATGCTTGCTTCTTGGAAGGGAAGTTATGACCAACCCAGACAGCATATTAAAAAGTAGAGACATTACTTTGCCAATAAAGGTCCGTCTCATCAAGGCTATGGTTTTTCCCATGGTCATGTATGGATATGAGAGCTGGACTATAAAGAAAGCTGAGTGCTGAAGAATTGATGCTTTTGAACTGTGGTGCTAGACTCTTGAGAGTCCCTTGGACTGCAAGGAGATCCAACCAGTCCATCCTAAAGGAGATTAGCCCTGGGTGTTCATTGGAAGGTCTGATGTTGAAGCTGAAACTCCAATACTTTGGCCACCTGATGCGAAGAGCTGACTCATTTGAAAAGACCGTGATGCTGGGAAAGATTGAAGGCAGGAGGAGAAGGGGATGACAGAGGATGAGATGGTTGGATGTCATCACTGACTCAATGGACATGCGTTTGGGTGGACTCCGGGAGTTGGTGATGGACAGGGAGGCCTGGCGTGCTGCGGTTCATGGGGTCACAAAGAGTTGGACACAACTGAGCAACTGAACTGAACTGAATTCCCTAATTGATCACAATTTATTCTCCCCTAACCTCCATCCCCTCAAGAATGGGAGCACCGTGAGGGCACGGATTTGTCTTTGTTTTGCTCTTTTATTTGGACTGTGCTGGATCTTCGTTGTGGCTCATGGGCTTGGTAGTTGTGACACACAAGGTTAGTTGCTCTGAGGCACGTGGGATCTTAGTTCCTCGACCAGGGATTGAACCTGCGTCCCCTGCGTTAGAAGGCAGGTGGCTTCCGTGCTGGCTCAGTCAGTAAAGAATCAGTCTGTAAATCAGAAGATTGCCTGCAATACAGGAGACCTGGATTCCATCCCTGGGTCAGGAAGTTCCCCTGGAGAAGGAAATGGCAACCCACTCCCGTACTCTTGCCTGGAAAATCACATAGACAGAGGAGCCTGTCAGGCTATAGTCCATAGGGTCGCAGAGTCAGACTGACTAAACCACCACCACCTTTGTGAATTGGGCCAAATCATTAACCATTTTGAGTTTCTGTTGTCTCCTTTGTACAAACAGTATAATAATTACGTTTGCCATGCAAGGTGGATCTGAGAATTAAAGAAATTACCATATATCAATATAAAAGGAATGTAAAGGAGGCTTCACAGTCCCCTGCGTCCCCTGCATTAGAAGGCAGATTCTTAACCACTGGACCACCAGGAAAGTCCCAACAGCAGGATTTGGATTTGTTTTTTTAAGCTGTTCACAGTACCTGGAACAGGGCCTACCACATAATAGATGCTCAGTAAATATCTGTTGAGTGAAAGGAACAGGGCAGAGGGTTCACTAACTGCTTTCTAGCTGCTCACGTGGCCCGAAAGCAGCAGAGCCTCATCAGCCTTGTTCCTAACCACCAGGCTTCTCAGCCCAGGCCTGGCCCCCACCCTCTCCTCTGAGACTCCCACAGAGCTCAATGCCCAGACCAGGCCCCAGCCAAGCAGGGCGTCTCACAGGCAGCCTGCCCGCAGGTGTCGAGTGGGAGCTGGGTCCTGGCGTGGAAGGCAGGGAAGTGCTGGGTCTCCTGTGCCCATGCATCCACCCTCAGTTCAATGCTCAGCCCCTAGCTCAGTAAAATACTGGCTCTGTTTTCTCAAATGGCAGGAACTCCCTCCAGCTTAGAGGTATCTCCTCCCCACAGGCCTCAGGCTGTTCCCAACCTCCACCCAGAGCAAAAGGACTCTCAGAGGTCAGTGGTCACATTCCTTCCTTTTACATATGAGGAAATTGAGCCCCAGAGAGGGCGCAAGTCTGCTGGAGGCCTCATCTCTGGCAGTCCCTGAGCTGCAGGTGAACCCAGTTCTTCCGGGACAATTTCCTGGGCTTCTTCTGACTGGGGGCCCCCACCTGGCTTTAGGAACCTTGGCCCAGGACCCGTGGGAGGCCCCATCTTCAACGGTGCTTCAACAAAGGTCAGAGTCCTTCTCCCAAGGACCCACGGCAGGTTTCTGCCACAGGTGTGAGTGCTCCCTGCTCTTCTGAGGGTGCCCTGTGTCCCCGCTATTTCCATAGCAGAGCTGGGAGACATTAGTTGGATAAGTGAGAAGTCAGAGGGGACAAAAATCCGGGGCTGCAGCAGAACCCCGCCTGCCTGGCTCTGCCACCTCCCTGCTCCGGGGCAAGTCCCCTCCCCGACTGAGCCTGTTTCCCCAGCTGTAAAACAAGGAGACTGGGTGACAGTCTCTAGAATCTTCTGACCATGACGGACTGCCAATCTGCCTTGCCAATGCTCTCGGCACCCTTGGTATGAGTCCTGGGCTGGGTCAGCTGTGGCGAGCGCTCTCTGGTCTCTGCTCATGAGTCGCTGGCCACTCGGGGCTGGGCTTTAGCCCTCATCCCACTGCAGTCCTCCAGGCCCTTGCTCATGACCCTGGCTGCCCGCCTCCCAAACTAGCCTCCTAGTGAGTTTCTTGCCTCTCAGAGCTCTCGTGGGAACCGACACAGAAGCTCAGGGGAAAAGAACCATTTGAAGAAGGGAAATGCTCCCTCCAAGGCCACGGAGGCTGTCTTGGCTCTCCAGTGTCCAGGATCTCAGCAGGGTGCCGAGCCTGGGCTTCTCCGCCATCCAAAGTGGACAGTCTAAATGTGACATCACCAGGGAGGCCCAGCCAGGGACATGGGGACAAGAAGGAGCTCGCTGGTGACTGCTGTCCAGATGTGGTTTCAGTTATCACAGATGAGAAAACTGAGGCCCAGAGAAACTAAGGGCCCTATCCAAGTTCACATGGATAGAAGAAGCAGAGCAGGGATTTGAACTCAACCTGTTTGGGACTTGGACCACCTGGGGAAATCTGTGTGCTGTGGTCCCTGTTGCCATACCTGAGAAGCCCTGGGAGGCCCGCCCACTCTTCAGTGCTTGGTTGTTTACTATTTATAGTCCCTGCCCTCTTCCAGAGGTTTGAGTCAGCTTCCCAGAAAGACATGCATGTTCAAGAAATAGCAGAGAATCAGAAGTGCAAGGCTTTGGAGGCCCCAGGGGACCTGGCAGGATTGGGAGGTAATGGCATCACAGAGCCCCCCTGAAGTTGCCTTCTCCCTGGGAGGCCCAGCTATTTGCAGATTCCAGCTTTAATGAGAACCCCCATGGTCAAGGTGCTGTGCTGAAGTGAAAGTCAGTCCTTTTCTCCCTATGCCGTGGGTTGGCCCCACGATGTCACAGCCCATCCTTGCCCAGCATTGTTCACCTGGAATCGTCCCCTTGGCAAACCTTTCCTTTCCCACCTACAGGTCTCTGTGAGGCAATAAAAGGAGAGAGTGCCGGGCTTGGTGTGAGAGACACGAGGGGATCGAGCCTGCCCCAGCTGGGGACATGAGCCTGCCAAGGGATGTACTGCAGAATGGCAGCTTCCTCATATCTGAACCTCAGCCAAGGTGGTGACATCAGCCCAGCCTCCGGTCCCCCTTCTCCTGCCCACAGTGCCCCAAGCCCTCTGGAAGATTCCCCTGCCTCACCCCTGGTCCCTCTGGGACCCAGCCTTACCTATCTCACCTTGTCTCCTGGCCACAATGACTGATGTCAGGAATAGGCACATGACTCAGGGCAGACCAAGCAGAGCCAGGTCTGATATCTTTGTTGGAAATAATGGGAAAGTAGCAGGGATGCCCCTCTTGGGGCAGCTAAGCTGGTGTTTCTAGTGGCCTTCTTACCATTATGAGCAGGACCTGCCTGAGAATGAAGCCAATCAGAGATAGAGCAGATAGGGTGAGGCACTGACTCCTGATGACCTTGTTTGGGCATCATGATCAAGCCGTGCCTGAAGCTGGTATACTCAAAACTTGTCAGTAACTTAAGCCTAGCTAGATCATTTACAAACTAAGAATCTAGAGACAGCTAATTTCCCATCTCTTATTGAGCCTCCTTTGTAAGCATGAGAAATTTTGAGCAGTTTTTATAAAATATTATGTGCTTCTCTTTACATATGGACACAATCATTAACCCTCTTTTCACTAAATGTATTTCATTAGAATAAAAAAATTCATGCCTGATCTTGCACTCTGCCATTTTTTCCTTAAAATTAATAATAGTAATAAAAATATTAATGAAAAAAACACAAAATACAAGCCTGCGGTATGTGAACAAAAAATCCATCAGTTTTTTATTAAGTGCATCTGTTAAAAGCTTAAAAGATATTTATGAGACTTACTGTGCACCAGGCAGTGTTCTAAGCACTTCACATGTATTACTTCTAGATACTTATGTTATTACCCCCATTTTACAATAAGCCAGAGAGAGGTTAGTTTGGGTTTTTTTGTAATTGAAAATATTTATTTATTTATTTGCCCGCATTGGGTCTTAGTGGTAGCATGCAGGATCTTTGTTGCGCTGCACAGGCTCAGTAGTTGCAGCTCGTGGACTTCGCTGCCCTGCAGTATATGAGATCTTAGTTCCCTGACCAGGGGTTAAACCCACATGCCCAGCATTGCCAGGCAGATTCTTAACCAGTGGACCACCAGGGAAGTCCCGTTAGTTAAATGACTTGCTTGAGATCAAGTTCCAGGCCCTGGGTCAAGTCCCTCTCCCTGTTCTTCAGTGCCCTTCCCAAAGATCTTCCCAATGTCCTTCCTTTCTTTCTCTGGAAAGTCTCCGATCTCCCTAACAGGAAGTGCTCTCTGCCTGCCACAGGCACCCTCACAGAGGCAGGCTGTCACCCTCCTGCCCTGCCCATCAATATGCTGGGCATGCGTCCTACACCCCATTCGGTTGTGAACCCCTCCCAGCTGAGGCTTAGCTTCCACGAGAGCCCATCCATGCTCGTGGAAGGAAGTTGATAGCCAGCCTCAGTCCCACCAGCTGGCACCTGGCCTCTTTGTCTCCTTGCCATCGTCTGAAGCTCGCTCGAGGTGCCCTGGAGAGGCAAGGCCTCAACTGAGGGGTGCACATTGACAGAACCTAGAAAGAGTGGGGGTGACTGAAGACCCTGGGCATCTCTCTCACTCTAAGAGGTGTGGGAGGGAATCAATGCATCCTGGCCTCTCCCAACCAGCTGTGTGACTGTCCCCTCCTGGTACCTCAGTTTCCCCACTGGTAAAATCAAGAAGTTGGTTAGGGAGAGTCCCCTAGGAAACTTGGAATGAGGAAAGCGAAAGCATTTTACTCATCCAGGAAGTTGGTGGGGTTCCCTGATGGCAAGCTGCCTGCCTGCCGGACTTTCACTCATGTGTTCGTTAATCAAGTGCAAACCAGTCAATCCTAAAGTAAATCAGCCCTGAGTACTCATTGGAAGGACTGATGCTGAAGTTAAAGCTCCAGTACTTTGGCCACTTGATGCAAAGAGCTGACTCATTGGAAAAGACTCTGAAGCTGGGAAAGACTGAGGGCAGAAGAAGAGGGAAACAGAGGATGAGATGGTTGGATGGCATCATTGACTCTATGGACATGAGTTTGAGCAAGCTCCAGGAGATGGTGAAGGACAAGGAAGCCTGGTGTGCTGCAGTCCATGGGGTCGCAGAGTCAGACATGACTGAGTGACTGAACAGCAACAACATTATGTAGAGGCAGTGTTTGAGGTGCTGGAGATGCTTCAGAGAGTAAGACAGGCAGTGATCTTGCTGCCCAGGAGCTCACTCTGTCACTCTGGTTTGGGGAGGCCTCCCAGCCTTCACTCATGGAGGTGCTCCAGTCTTGGGACTCATGGACTTCCATGCTGGGTGTGGACAAAGACTTGAGGGCTTGGAGGAAAGTGATGTGTCCTCCCTCCAGCTCCACCTCCTTCCCCCAGATGACCTTGCCTCTCTGGGCATTAGTTCCTCACCTTCTAAGTAAGAAGTTGGACTGGGTAGCCCGGAAGCCTACTCTGCCAGCCTGGCACGGCCATTCATGGTTAAACATTACCCACTCTGTGTCCCTCCCTCCCTGCCACTCCTCGGGGACATCAAGCCATAAATGCTGCCTTCTTTGATTTTCCTCCGGGGCTGTGGCCTTCTGAGAGGGGTCACAGGAACACTTGCTGTTTCCCTTCCGCCGGAAACCATAGTCTTGAGAGGGGAACACTGGGGTCCACGTCTGGGGCTGGGAGCTTGAGGTGGGGATACTTGGGCCCTAGCCCTACTCACCCCTCCCTCCCCACCTCCAGGTGTTTTTTCCTTGGTTACATCATGCCTGTGGCTCCCCCGGATCCTTCCCTGAGGAGCTTATGGCCTAATGAGCCCCTCAGGTGCCCGCCTCGAGCAAGAGGCCTCAGCCCTCCTGGTTTCTGGGAAACAGAAATAATTCAGAGTAGTTGGGCAGCCTCACTGCATGGGGTGCCCCCACTTTAGCCTCCTCCATCAGGCTCTTCACACACAAGGAGGGCCAGGCCCAACCATCATGCCTAATCCCACGTATACCCAGGCATTTAAAATTATGAGGCAGCATAATTCCTCCTGTGTCCCCACAAATCTCAAGAATGGGAATGGATTCTAGCCAGATGGTACTTCACAAAATGCAAAGAACTCTCTCCTCATTTCATTCTTTCCCATCTTCAAATCAGCTTTGTAAACAGGTATGATTTCCTGGTCATCCACAGCATATATACGAGAACACTGAGATTCCAGGTGCTAGACCTGGTGAGGAGAGTGCCAGGTGTCAGAGTCCAGTCTGACTCTAAAGCAGAAACAGGTTTCATGCCCACTTCTAGGCATGAAAGTGTTATGAAAGTGTTGGTCGCTCAGCCCTGTCTGACTCTTTGCAACCCTGTGGACTGCAGACCACCAGGCTCCTCTGTCCATGGAATTCTCCAGGCAAGAACACTGGAGTGGGTAGCCAATCCCTTCTCCAGGGGATCTTCCCAACCCAGGGATTGAACCTAGGTCTCCTGCACTGCAGGCAGATTCTTTACTGTCTGAGCTACTGGGGAAGCCCAAGTCTCTCAGTCGTGTCTGACTGTGTATGACCCCATGGACTGTAGCCCACCAGGCTCCTCTGTCCCAGAATTCTCCCAGCAAGAATACTGGGCTGGGTAGCAGGGGACTATTGCTCTCAATGCCCTGCTCATGACAGGCATCACTGATCAATTACGGCATGGCAGACATTGCTAATCAATTGCGGTGTTCTTTTCTTTTTCTCTTTTTTGGCTGCTCATGAGTCTTGTAGGGATCTTAGTTCCCCCACCAGGGATAGAACCCAGGCCACGGCAGTGAAAGTGCCATGTCCAAAGCACTAGACCACCAGGGAATTCCTTACAGTGTTCTTTTCTAATAACTTCAGAGACAGCTGTGAACTCCTCAATACATTATCTCTCAGGAAACCATTATCTGTCAGAAGATGGAATCCACAGTATTTACCCATACCATCAGCCTTGAGCCCTTGAGACTCAGGAACAACCCCCAGATGCTCTGGTCAGCAGACCACAGGACTCTTCACTGTAGATCAGTTATGATGCTGATCTTGGACAGGGATTAATGGCTCCACCATCCCCTGAACTGCTGTCGCTCACAAGCATGGACTGTCTTAGAGATACAGCAACCATACAGATTTCCCTGGGGCTTCAGGTTTTTTTAGGTCTTTAACAAAAGTTTTTATTATGAAACACTTCAAGACTACCCCAAAGTGTGGTGGTGGTGGTGTACTCACTAAGTCATATCTGATTCTTTGTGACCCCGCAGACTGTACCCCACCAGGCTCCTCTGTCCATGGGATTTGCCAGGCAAGAACACTGGAATGGGTTGCCATTTCCCTCTCCAGGACCCCAGAGTGTAGCTAATAATACTATCACAAGACTACTGTGTTCCAGGGTTGAAGCAATGATATGTCACAGACACACTGAAATCTCTGTGGGCCCCCTTTAGTCCCTCTCCACCTCCACCCCCACCAAGCCATCACTCTCCAAATTTTGTGTTTCTGATCCTAATGCATATTTTTATACTTTTCCTACACGATTACATATCGGTATTATTCAACATTACAGAAACGGTGTTATTCAGATCTTGTTGCCACTTGTCTTTTTCATCCAAGTGGATGGAATGAACTTTTAGACGTGATGATACGTGCAGCTTTGAATCTTCCACCGCGTCACAATTGCGAATATTTGTTGAGCCCTCGTTCTGTACCAGACATGCTTCCAGGTGCCTCACCTGCCTTCACATACGTAACCTTCGCAACAAAATTCTCTTTATTCCCACTTTACAGATTTGGAAACAGAGGTAGAGAAAGATGAAATGATGTACCCGAGTCACGTAGCTTGGGAGCTGTGCTCTTCACGGCTCGACGTCACTCTCTCTACTGCTGCGTGGTCTGTTGTATGAAAACACAGCCATTAGCCATCTGTTCACCTATTTAAGGGCTGTTGCTTATTTTTGCAGACTTGTCTCAACATTATTAGTCTCACAGGGTTGGGGGAGGTGGTTGTATTATCTTGCTTGTATTATTCATTGCTTACAGAATGAATATCTGTATCATCTTCCTTTACAGATGAGGAAACTAAGGCTCAGAGAGGGTAAATCACCTTCTCAAAGCTGCACAGCTCCAACAAGCCAAAAGTGGGCTGTGAACCTGACTCCTGCAATTGTGGAGCCCAGGGGTCCTCCCACAGCTCAGGTGAGCCCTCGGTGCCCTACTGGCTTCTCCTCTTGGCTCTGTCGCTGGCAGCCTGTCCACCCGCTCCTACAACAGCCTCCCCAAACCTGGCTTTCAGCCCCGATCCTCTGGCCGCCCTCCACCGTCCTCATCCCAGAGAAGGGGCCCAACCGGAAGGCCCGTTCGTGTTAGGAAATTCCAGCCACGTGAGCCAAGCCGAGCCCGGGATTCTGAGCAGCCAGTGGCTTTAGGAGAAACTGAAACTTGGCTTGTTGGGGGCGGAGTGGTCACCGGGGATTTAAAGAGCTGCTACTTCCTTGGGCCCCAAGAGGGCACTGGGAGGTCACAGCAGCTGAGGGACGCCCCGACCGGTGTGAGCCCGTGTTCTCCTCCCCACCATGCTCCTCTGCGGGGGCGATGGGCCTCTGACCAGGACGGTGAGTGCAGGGGAGCAGGTTGGGGGCTAAGAAGGGGAATATGCCCCAGGGTGCCGGGGCCAGCTCTGCTCACACGGGCTGAGGGGCAGAGGCCTCAGACACCTGTCTCTGGGCCTCGGTGTCCTTAGGGGTTTGGCTCGAGGGCTTTCCTGCTCTCACATTGCAGATCCAGGCTTCAGTTTGGAACTCGGCCTCTGAGTACAGCTCCTTGCCTACCTGTCTTCTCGCTGCCATTACAAGAGCCTCCTGTTTCCTCCCTGAGCTCTCTGGCCACGGTTCCCCTGGAGGCCTTGCCTCTAGTCCAGAACCCAAGTACCGGGGGCCCAAGCCCTTCTCTTATGGTGGGTCTTTCCCCTCCAGGCTCCAATCTCTCAGTCCCCCAGCTCCTGCAAGGGGCCTGCTGTGGCCATGAACTTAGGAGTTGCAGAGTCCTCAGCCAGGGAGGCCAGGGTCTTGCCTGAGGTCCCCACACTCAGAACACACCTCCCAGAGTGACCTGAGGGAGGGGGTGGTGGGGTCTCCGGTGTTCCCTCTTGTCTGATTTTCCAGAGCCCTAGCCATTTGGGTTAATTATTTCATCTAAGTTCATGAACCCCAGTGTAGGGGGAGGGTCGCAGCTGTCACCCTCTGCGTCCACTCTTCTGTCAGAAGGGACTCATTTCCTCATCCTAGGCTGCTGGCCCACTAGAATGCAAGTAGCTTGAGGGCAGGAAGTACTGCCTCTTGTGTTTGCTGCTGTGTCCCCTCAGCTCAGTGCGTGGCACATAGTAGGTGCACAAATATTTTTGGGATAAATGAATATCAGCTTTGGGCCTGAGCTGGGCAGGGGAATACAGAGTAGAATCAGACCCCTACCCCTGCCCCCGCCCCCGCCCCTCTTGTCCTCACAGAAGGAGCTCAGGGCTAGAGAAATCAACACCTTACCGGTGGAAACAGTAGTGATTAGAACAACAGCAACTTTTATTAACCCCTGCCAGCTTTCCAGCCAGTGAGGAAGGCACTGGTGCCTCCATTTGTGGCAGATCAGGCAATGCGGCTCAGGGAAGTGAGTGATCTACCCAGAGCAACACGGTCCATAAGGAGGCTGTAGGGGTGAAGCAGGTTCTGTCTGGGGCTTGTGCTGCCCCATCATGAGCTCTGAGTGGTACGTGTGTGAGGCTGGCATTCCACCGAGATGTGCTGTGTCTGTGATGGGGTGTGTGGCTTCTGGGGGAAAGGGGACCCTCGGGGATTTGATTCAAGAAGGATATGGCTGAGACTCCCCTGGTGGTTCAGTGGTTAAGCTTCCAGGCTTCTAATTTAGGGGTCACGGGTTTGAACCTTGGTGGCTCCCCCTGGTTGCTCTCTCTACCTTCAGACAGCAGCCCAGCTAGACTCTCACTCCTTGCTGGGTGTTGGGCTCAAATGTCACTGCCTCAGAAGGAGAAGGTCTTTCTAAACACCTGAGCTAAACTAAGATCCCACAGGCCACACGGCACTGCCCCCGCAAAAGAGAAGGGAATGGCTTCACAGCTAGCCCGCCCCTGCCGGGCCCCCTGAGCCCTCAGTCTCTCACCCTACAGGACGCTGAGGAACATCAGAGGCAGCTGAGGAAGAAACAGAAGAACCGGGCGGCCGCCCAGAGAAGCCGGCAGAAGCACACGAACAAGGCAGATGCCCTGCACCAGGTGGGGATGCCTCCCTTCCCATCCCTGATGTCACTCACCTGGCCCGGCCACCCCTTCCCTGTCCCACTAATCAGCACTTCCCCCTGCATTGCTGTAGGTGCCAGGGGCCCTGAACCTGGGGAGAGAGAAGGGCTCTGCCGCTGAGATGCAGAAATTCCTGAGTGTTGAGTGGAAATTGTATGCCAGATACACGCTGGGCTCCAGGGGCATGACAGTGCATCCTCAGTGCAGGCCTGCCCTCAAGGCGCCCCCAGTCTAGAGAGAGGAGACAAGAAGTGGAGGGAAACAGGGAGAACCTGGCCCAGTGACCAGGGGAGGCCTTCATTCAAATGTGGGTCCCTGATCCCTGCCATCCAGAGCCCACCTCAGAGGTGCTACACTGCGGTGATCACCCTGACTATCTGGGTTCTGATGTGGGCGGCCAAGACCGTCTGTGAGAAACTGGTTCAGGGTTAAGATGCGCTGGCTTTAGAGTCCCAGCTGCTGCATTCCTTAGCTGCAGGTCGTTTCCTTCACTGAGCTTCACCGTCCTCATCTGAAAATCCCTGCCCCTTGGCAGGACCCTTGTGAAGACTAAAGGAGGCCAAGGAGCCTGGCGGGGTGGAGGGTGGGGGAGCTCCGCTCACACTTGCCTCTTCACCTTGGATGGTAACCTGACCTCAGATGGTAACCTGACCTTGGAGTTTCTTTTCTTACTCTGTGCAGAAAGGACACACCTCAGGGGGGACCATTAAGAGCTGGATTCAGGACCTGGCCTTTGGTTGGGCTGCATACACGATAGTCCTTACTGCAATGAGTAAACTTCAGAGCCCTCCACACCCAAAGGTCCTACGCTCTCTGTGACCCCACCCCCACTGTCCACCTTCCTCTCCTAACATCCTGCACCTCGTTCTCTCTGTTCCTTCCCTGATGGAGCATGTCCAGCCTCAGGGGCTTCCCCGGCTGCTCCCTCTATCTTCAGACAGCAGCCCAGCTAGATCTTCACTCCTTGCTGGGTG
The DNA here is from genome assembly GCF_049115385.1 of Moschus berezovskii. Lineage (NCBI taxonomy): Eukaryota > Metazoa > Chordata > Mammalia > Artiodactyla > Moschidae > Moschus > Moschus berezovskii. Next base: position 7,851,723 of record NC_142484.1, read on the forward strand.
TTTGGCTCAAATGTCACCGCCTCAAAAGGAGGAGGTCTTTCTAAACATCTGAGCTAAACAGACCTCACCTATTACTCTGCTTTGTTTTTCTGGTTAGCACTGACCTTCCATCACAAGTTTAGATGTTGACCATTGCTTGTCTTCCTCACCAAACTGTAAGCACCCTCAAGGCAGGGAGCTCTTCTGTTGCCTACTGTCTCCCCATCACCTGTACCAGTGCCTGGCAGATAGAAGGAACTCAGTATTTCTCTGTGGAGTGAACAATAGAGTCAAAATAAAGTGAGAACTCATAGGTAGGAACAACATACAGATAGTTGGGTCAAGGTAATACAGAGATGAAGTCTGAGCTGGTTTTGAAGGATGAATAGGAGTTTTCCAAATGGATGGAGGTAAGAAAAAGCATTGCAGGCAAACGAAATAGGGCTGGCATGAGCATAAGAGAGTAGCACCCTGTACAATGCATGAGAATGAGGACTGATGCCCAGGATGGCATGCCTGGAAGCAGTTGAGACTTCGTGAACTCATTTATCCCTTCCTTCCAGAAATGCCTACTGAGTATTTCTTGTGTGGCAAGCACAGTTCTAAGCATTGGAGATAGAGCTGTGAACACAGTAGACAAAAGTCCAGCTCAGCCTCCCCAGGGCTCATATTTTCATGAGGCGCCGAATAGACAAATCAATGACCCATGTATTTGGGAAATCAGATAGTGATAAGTGCTCTAGGAAGGATGAAAGCAGGGAAGAGGGAAGAGGGAAGGCATGTGGGGTGATGGAAACCTAACTAGGGACGCCCTCCCAGAGGAGGTGACAGTTGAGCAACCTGAGGGTGGTAAATCAGTGAATGAGTGAGTGACCCAGTTTCTGGAGGTGAGTTGAGGCTTTTGGAGAATTTGGGTAACGAGTGACCTAATGACACGCTTTTAAAATGTCTTTCCACCTTCCACAACAGAAACCAGCTTGGGAGTGGGGCTGTGGGTGGCTTTGAGGCCTGTTAGAACTTTGAGTCCGTGGCTTAAGCAACATTTTAATATAAAACACCCTTGCAGCTTCTTCTTTTAAAAAGTGTCCATAAAAGGTAGGGCAAGGGGCTCAAAGGAAGTCACTGGGCCTGCTGCTGCTGCTTCTAAGTCACTTCAGTCGTGTCTGACTCTGTGCGACCCCGTAGACAGCAGACTACCAGGCTCTCCCGTCCCTGGGATTCTCCAGGCAAGAACACTGGAGTGAGTTGCCATTTCCTCCAATGTGTGAAAGTGAAAAGTGAAAGTGAAGTAGCTCAGTCCTGCCCAACTCTTAGCGACCCCATGGACTGCAGCCTACCAGGCCTTTCCATCCATGGGATTTTCCAGGCAAGAGCACTGGAGTGGGGTGCCATCGCCTTCTCCGAGTCTGATGAGCTGTGGAAATAAGGTTCCTTCTGTATCTTCCACCACTGTTGCCATCATACTAATAAATGATTGTTTAGGACTTCACGTTGATTACTGTGCCACTGGGTTCCCACCCAGCGCTCAGCAGAACAGAACCTAAATGCCGAAGAGAGCACATCTGTGCTGCCAACCTGTAAAACGTGACCCTGGACTCCGCCCACAATGCCTTGGTGGACAAGTTCTGGATATCGAGGAGGTCTGGCAGTGGCACTGAGCAGCCTAGAAGTGTCCAGGACAGAGGCCATCTAAGTTGTCACAGGAAGGCCATGTCAGGATTAGACTGGGGAAGCGGGACTGGAATTGTCCAGGCAGAGGAGACTGCAAGGGTGGCGAGGGAGCAGAGTCCATTTGAGGAAAAGGAAGTGGGGGCATCAGGAGCAGTTGGAGAGATAAAACTGGAAGTGTGAGCCGGGGCCACCACACATGGGGAGTCACGGGAGACTTTAAAGGGCGTTAATGTTCCATTAGCACTGCAGCCATCGAATGTCTCCTCTGGGCCAAGAGATCAGGTAGTTTGAGAGGCGCACCAGTTAGGAGGCTGGTGGAGCTCCCGGGTGAGCGGAGATCCCAGGCTGGCTGGCTCAGGGACCTGGCACTGGGGAGAGAGAGCAGACAGGTCTGAGCTGGTGGTCATGGATGTCTGGCCAGAGAGCAGCCAAAGGGCATTCAGGTGGCAGCAGTATCTTTCCTCCTAAATTGAGGACCCTGGGGCATTGGGAAATAGGGCTCAAGCTGGGCCTCTGATTCTAGCTGACATAACCCTCCCCACCTATATCTGCTTCTGCCCCCAGCAGCATGAGTCATTGGAGAAGCAGAACCACGCCCTGCGGAAGGAGATCCAGGCCCTTCAGGCCGAGCTGGCCTGGTGGACTCAGACCCTGCAGGCGCATGAGCGCCTGTGCCCGCTGGACTGTGCCTCCTGCTTGGCTCCGGGGGCCGCCGGCTGCTGGGGCCAGGCCTCCGTGCCCCATGGACAGCATGGCTGCCAGGAGCAGCTGGGCCTGTTCCGGACCCCAGTCTCTCCTCCCTTGGCTCCGCAACCCTCTCCAGACCCACAGCCTCATGGTTCCCTCGGCCTCCTCCTGTCCCCTCTGCCCTCACTGTCCCTTGGTCCCGCTGCGGTCACTGCATCTCCCGCACAACTCTCACCCAGCCCTGCCCAGTCCGCCTCCCCAGCTGGCTCCGGCCTGCTGAGACCTTCTTCTAAGCTCAACACCCTCCTATCCAGCCCCCCAGCCCAACCTGCCCCTCTAGAGTCCCTCAGGCTGGAGCACCCCAGCAGGGGGAAGCCAGGGTCTGCACCCCACAGCCCCTCAGCTGCTCTGGGGCTGGGATCCCTGCAGAGCAGGGAGCATAAGCCGGCTTCCTCAGCAGTAGATTGGCAAGGGCTGGGCATGGATCCCAGCCCCGACCCCGTCCTGGACTTCCCTCTGCTCTCTTCTGCTCAAGTCCATTTCTAACCTGGCCCCCAGAACTGGGCTAGCCCCTTCCTTGGACCCAGGAAGCAGCCTCAGCACACAGGCATCTCTTCTGTTGCTGCTGGGGGCTGCCTTTCTTGGCTGACCAGCTAACTAGGAGTAGAAAGGACACAGAGGCTCAGAGAAGCCAAGTGCCTTGTCCAAGGTCACACAGTCTTTCTTGGGACCTGAAACATCACAATCTGCTCCTCCTTCTCCTGGTGGGATCCTGGCCCAGGCACCCTAGGGCCTGGGGTCCTAGAAACCTAGAGCCAGCGTGAGAGGTTTAAGTGCTGGGAGTGGAGAGGGACTCTACCTTGTGCTTTGTGATTCCCAGGGCCACAAAGTCCTGTAGTTTCTGAAAGTTTGCCCTTACTAGGGCTGGTCCGGGGTCCAAACCCAGTTGGGGAAGGGCCAAGGCGGAGCCCAGAAGAGAATCCTTTCTGCTCCTAGTAGTTTTTTCAGTGCCAAAGAGCTGACCCTGTGGGTTGGAGTTGTGGACAAGCCTGGAGCAGTCCCCCCCGGGATTTCTACACACTGAGGGTCCATAGCCACATGGTGACCTTGGGGAGGTTCTGAAGGGTCAGCTCACCAAGCTATTCCCAAATAGCTCCCTACCTCTCCCTTCCTCCCAGGGCCATGGTGAGTGGACTTCTGAGAGCATTCATGTCCTGCACAAAAGGCAGGTGGAAAGAATGAGGGAAGGACCAGGTGCAAGCTTAGGTTTAAGCAAGTGCTGGACTTGAACCTTTTGCTTTGTGATTCCCTGCTTCCCAGGTGGTGATAGCGGTAAGAACCTGCCTGCCAATGCAGGAGACGTAAGAGACGCAGGTTCCATCCCTAGGTTGGGAAGATCCCCTGGAGGAGGGCATGGCAACCCACTCCAGTATTCTTGCCTGGAGAATCCCCATGGACAGAGGAGCCTGCCAGGTTACAGTCCAAGGGGTGGCAAAGAATTGGACATGACTGAACGACTTAGCACTTAGCACGCAGTGAGACCTGTGTCTTCAGTACTGTCTTCATCCCTGTGCAGCCTGCAGACCCCCATTACCCTCCAGCCCCTCTGAGCAATGGCCCTGTTGCTCTTTGACCTGATGGAGCAGGGGCCTGGGACCAGATAGGAACTCAGTTGCGGCGCCTGCTTAGGGATGGGAGTAGAAGTGGGGGACAGTGGGTTCTCACTCAGACTCAAGATGAACACTGTAAGGGCACGGAGACGAGAAACTCGCTCTTCACCCAGATTTACACATGTAAGCAGACACTAGGCTAGTACTGGACACACTCCAGGAAATGCTGAGCACTTACTACCTATGTTATGGTAAATAAAGTGTTTTCCAGTTCTTTTTGCTTTGGTTAGTTGTTTAAAATTCAGACTGTACTTTGTACTATTGAAACCAAAAGACCTTTGAAAGGAAAGAGCATGGTCTAGAATCTTAGGTGGGCAATCCCTCTTGGACCTCTTAATCCAACCTCCCTTCCCATATTGCAGATGAGGAGACTGAGGCCTTAAGATGGGATGGACTTGCTCAGAGTCATGCAGTAAGAAAAGGTGTCATGGCCACAGGATTGTGGATGGCTACAGAGCAGGAGTCACCAGCAGGTTCAGGGAGAACAGACTGGTGGGAGGGAAGCCAAGACACTGTTGGTTGGAGGCTAGCTTGAGTCTGGGACAAGAGTTGATATGGTGTATGTTGCTCCAGGACTCATCGGGTGATGAGGACCCTGTGGCCTGGCTTTTGTCTATATAACCGGAAATTTGTCAGGCACTCTCTGTGTAATTGGGTTAACTCATTGATGCCTCTAATAACTCTGAAAGTAGATATAATTATTACCCCATTGTTTGGAAGGGGAAACCAAGGCCCACGGATGTAAAGGTCACAAAGCTAGGAAATGGTATAGGCTTGATATAACTCAGGAGCTCTTAACCACAGGTGATTCTGCCTTCTACCTTCCTGGAACTTTCCCTGTAGGCCCTGAATGGAGGGGCTGAAACATGCCCATAGACATGACCCAAGAAGATGAAACCCTACCTTAAGCTGAAAATAAGAGAGGGGAGTGACTTAATTAATGTTGGTACACTCATACCCCAGAAGAGATGGTAAGAACAAAGAGTGCTTTGAAGAATATTTAATGAGGTGAGAAAATGCTTACAACATATCAAGCAGAAAAAATAGAATGTGTAACTGTCACTATAGTTTTATATTATGTTTGTTTAAAAATATAAACAGAATCAAAGGAGTGGGGTGAGGCGCTGTAGATTCCTGAGGCATAAGAGCTAATATCTGTAAGCAGCCACCACTCTAGCAGAAGCCTTCCACATGGTTGAATATATCCTAGAAATCTGTATCTGGGTGTGTCTATTGCTGCAGAACAAATTATTCCAAAACCCAGTGGTTTAATCAACAAACACGTATCATCTTAAAATTCCCATAGAGTGGGAATCTGGGCACAGCTTAGCCGCTCGGGGTTTCTCACAGGCTCCAATCAAAGTGTTGGCCAAGGACTTCTCCGGTGGCCCAGTGGTTAAGACTTCACCTCCCAATGCAGGAGGGTCGAGTTCCATCCCTGTTCAGGGACTTAAGATCCTATAAGCCTTGGGGCCAAAAAGGAAAAAACAAACATGAAACAGAAGCAATATTCAATAAAGTCTTTAAAAATGGTCCACACAAACAACAACACCCAAGCAAATGGAAAAAAAAAAACAACAGCCCCCAAACCCCAAAGTGTTGGCTGGAGCTGCAATCATCCGAAGGCTCAACTGGGGGGATCTGCTCCCAAGCTCACATGTATGGCTGCCCGTGGGCCTCAGAAGGTCCACTCCACCCGGTCATTGGCAGAACTGAGTTCCTGGAGGGCTGTTGGACTGAGGACCTCAGGTTCTTACAGGCTGTTGGGTGCAGGTATTATCTCCTTGCCATGTGGGCCTCTCCATAGGGCTGTTTGACATGGCAGCTGGCTTCACTCAGAACAAGCAAGCTAGAAAGTGAAAAAGGTGAGATCAAAAGCCACAATCTTTTTGCAACTTAATTTCAGAAATGACATCCCGTCAGTTTTACTATATTCTGTTGAGTAGAGGCAAGTTACTAGATCCAGCCCACACTCAAGAGGAGAGGATGTCACAAAGGCATAAAAACCAGAAGGTGGGGCCTTCCCTGGTGGTTCAGTGGATGAGAATCTGCCTGCCAGTGCAGGGGACACGGGTTCGATCCCTGGTCCAGGAAGATTCCACATGCTATGGAGCAACTAAGGCGGTGTGCCACAACCACCAAGCCTGTACTCTAGAGTCTGTGAGCCACAACTACTGAGCCTGTACTCCAGAGCCTGCATTCTACAACAAGAGAAGCCACTTCAATGAGAATTCTGTGCACTACAGTGACGAAGAGTCCCCATCTGCCAGAACTAGAGAAAGTCAGCGTGCAGCAATGAAGCCCCGCTGCAGCCAGAAATACAAAACAAATGCAAAACCCAGAGGCAGGATCCTTGGGGGAATATTCATTTTAGAGGTTGCTCATCACACTGGGTGAGAACTAGTACTTTCTTGGATCCCTTCGTTTTCCTTTTATGATCAGCACTAACCCCCTCCAGTGTTCTTGCCTGGAGAATCCCAGGGACGGGGGAGCCTGGTGGGCTGCTGTCTATGGGGTCACACAGAGTCGGACACGATTGAAGCAACTTAGCAGCAGCAGCACTAGCAGCTGGCTTTCCTTGGGGAAACTATTTGTTTTTAGGAAGAAACAGTTTTGACCCCTTGACAGCAGTGGTAATGCCCCCAGCAATGGGCAGAGATAATCTGGTAGGTTTGAGGCTGCAGCAAGGCTAGAGACACTCAGCCTCACGTTAGCCTTATAGGAAGCACAATGCAGAGGCTCACTCTTCGGGAACGACCTTTGAAGTGACGCATGAACAGTCAGTGCTGAAATAGCAAGTATGTGCAAGCCAAGAGTCTTCTATGCTTTGAAAAGTAACCACTCACTGGAGGACTGAATGTAAACTCAATAAAAATTCTTCCAGCAGTTTTATTTTTTTCTGATATTCACCTCTATACAGGGTTGAATGGGCTTCCCTAATGGCTCAGCAGGTAAAGAATCTGCCTGCAATGCAGGAGACGCGGATTAGATCCCCAGATCAGGAAGATCCCTGGGAGGAGGGCATGGCAACCCACTCCAGTATTCTTGCTTGGAGAATCCCATGGACAGAGGAGCCCAGTGGGGTACAGTCCATGGGGTTGCAGAGTCAGACACGACTGAAGTGACCAAGCATAGCACACAACACAGTGAGTTGAATGGTAGCTCTTGAAAAGATAAGTCCACCTGGAACCTGCAAATGTGCCCTTTTAGGGTTTTGCAGATATAATTAAATTAAGAATCTTGAGATGGAGTGATCTTGGATTGTCCAGGTGGGCCCTCAATGCAAAGACCAATAAGAGGAGACCGCTGTGACAGGAAGAGAAGACACAAAGAAGAAGGTCATATGAAGACAGAGGCAGCGATTGGAGTCAGGTAGCCCCCAACCAGGGAACACGTGGAGTCACCAGAAGAGGCCAAGAAGGCTTCTCCCCGTGGAACTTCAGAAGGAACTGGGAGAGCTGTGCGGAGGCTGTTGCTGTCTTCCAGGTAAGTGATGGTGGTGACCACAACCAGAGGGGGTAGCAGGGAAGTGGTAAGTGAGGTCTGATTCAGGGTGTGCTTTACAGATAGGGATGATGGGATGCGCTAATGGACTGGACATGGGGAAAGGGAGGACAGAAGGATGAAGTCGCAGCTTGAGACCGGAGCTATGGTTGGAAGAACAAGAAAGATGGTGAGAGGAGCAGTTTGGAGTGGGTATGTTGGGGAGGGGAGACCAGGAGACCTGTTTTGGCCAGGTTAAGCTTGAGATGCCTGTTTGTCATCTAACTGAATAGAGAACAGTTTGGCAATTAAGGGAATGGTCAAACCTGGGTGTATAGGGAATTCCCTGGCAGTCCAATGGCTAGGACTATTTGTTTTTAGGAAGAAACAGTTTTGACCCCTGCTGAGGGCCTGAATATGATCCCTGGCTGGGGAACTAAGATTCTACAAGCCACAAAGCAGAGCTGAAAAAAAAAAAAGACTGAGTATATAAATTTGGAAGCCAGCAGTATAAAGGTGGGTGGGTGGACATGTTGGGGACCAGATGAAATAAACTATGAAGGCCCTTGCAGCTATGCCTCTATGAGGGCCTCCTCTTCTCAGGTCCCAGAGCTCTCTCAACTTGGCTCTCCTTCCCTCCTGCATGCCCAGAATCTGCTCCCAACCTTCCTCATCAAATGCTTCATTCTCCAGGAAGCCTTATATGACCTTCCAAGATAAAAATGACCCCTCAGGCTCCTCGTCACACTCATATGCCTTTCACCAGCATCTATCTTTTTCCTTCTTGTATGATTGACTGTGCCTTCCTATCTTTTTATCTCCCTCAATGGCAGCAACGAGTCAGGTCTTCAAGCCTCAGCTTTCTTATCTGAAAAATGGGAATTGAAAAAAGCTCCCGCCCACAATCCACCCAATATATATGCATGTATGTGTATACATATGCATGCGTGCATGTGTGTGTGCTCAGCCGTGTCCGACTCTTTGTGACCCCATGGACTGTAGCCCACCAGGCTCCTCGGTCCATGGGATTATCCTGGCAAGAATACTGGAGTTGCCATTTCCTCCTCCAGGGGATCTTCCCAACCCAGGGATTGAGCCTGTGTCTCCTGTGTCTCCTGTGTTAGCAGGTGGATTCTTTACCACTGAGCCATCGGGGAAGCCCATACATATTTATATATACATGTAAATGTAATATATAGAAAAGCACCTGTTTATCAAAAGACATAAATGAGAGATTTTATATCAGCAATATTTATAATGGTAGAAAACTGGAAACAATCAAAAGGCCCCATCAGGAGTATAACCAATAAATTGTGGAATATTTTATACTAGATAATGCTACGCAGTAACAGGAATGAACAAACTATCAATACAACTATCTGGAATAGTGTGAATAATCTTCACAAACGTAATGCTGGGCCACAGAAGCCAGAGACAAAAAAGAAGACAATCTGTATGATCCATTTATCTAAAGTTAAAAAGTAGAAAAAAATATTAATCTATGTTGTTAAAAGTCAGGGTAGTGGTTACAGTTGGAGGACAGCACCTGGAAGGGGACAGGGGCCCTTCTTGGTGGGGGACTGACAATGTTCTGTTTCTTAATCTTTGTGGTGGTTACATGAATGTATTCACTGTATGAAACGCTGAACAGCGTATTTTTGATTTGTGCTCTTTCTTGTTATGTCTGATGTACTTCAACAGAAAGAGGGTGGGGGGCTTCTCTGGTGGCTCAGTGGTAAAGAATCCATCTGCCAATGCAGGAGACATGGGTTGAATCCCTGATCCGGGACGATCCCATATGCCGCAGAGCAACTAAGCCTGTGTGCCACAGCTATTGAGCCTGTGCTCTAGAGCCCACGAGCCACAACTACTGAGCCGCAACTACAACTAGTGTCCTAGAGTTCGTGCTCTGCAACAGGAGAAGCCACCGCAATGAGAAGCCTGTGAACCACAACTAGAGAGTAGCCCCCAGCTGCCACAACTAGAGAAAAGCCTGTGCAGCAGCGAAGATCCAGCACAGCCAAAAATAAATAAAATCATATATTTTTAAAAAGAGGGTGGATATAAGGAGCACATCACAGTCCCTGGCACACAGTAAATGATCAATAAGTTACCATGAAGTGAAAGTTGCACGCGACTCTTTGCGACCCCACGGACTATACAGTCCATGGAATTCTCCAGGCCAGAACACTGGAGTGGGTAGCTTTTCCCTTCTCTAGGGGATGATCCCAACCCAGGGATCGAACCCAGGTCTACCTGCATTGCAGCTGGATTCTTTACCAGATGAGCCACAAGGGAAGCCCAAGTTACCACACAGGAATGAATGAAAGAACCATGCCTTGTCCCCAGGTGAAACCATTAACAGTCAGAACCATGGACAGATCAGAGTCTGCATTCAAGGATGGTTGGAGGAAAAGGAAGAGCTCTCTGGTCTGCAACTGGGGACTCCAGGCAGAAGAGAAGCTAAGACCTTTCCTCTGAGACAGTGGTTCTGTGCCTTCTGAAGGACACTCCTTTCATGCAGAAAGAAGAACATTCCTAGGGGACCATGGATATTTGTGTGTGTGTTCATGCAGAATTTTATTCCATTTTGAAAGGTCTTCAGCCCCTTGTTTTTCTAAGCCAGTGAATGCTGAAATCTCCCTAGAGAGGCCAGTCCTGGATCCAGGACATCCCCAGCTTGCTCAGGCTCTTGCAGGCTTTTCTCACTCTCTTGGGCTTGTATTTATCTAGTTAGTGGAGAAAGGGAAGAGACTCCAGGCATGGTAAAAATAATCCAGGACAGAAGATCTTTCAGTCACGCCCAAGCTCCAGGAAGCAAGGCATATTTTTTATCAATTTAATGAGCTGTTTCATCTGGTAGCGATTTCCCTGTTACTGGAAGTATCCACACACAGGCTGCACAAAAACCTGCCAGGATACTGCAAGGAGGATTCCTACAACACGAAAAACTTGCCCCGGTGACTGCCGAGGGCACGTCAAGTCTAAAATTCTATTATTTAATTCAACACAGAATTTCCTTGAATGCATGAATTGCTTCTCTGCACTGCCCCTCTTGCAAGTATGTTTCCTTTTCCCTAAGCCTTAAAATATTGCATGTTCTGTAGGAAATCTGAAAAGCAAGGGGGGAAATTTTCTATACCATTCATTGAATACTACTCAGCAATAAAAAGGAATGAATTACAGATGCATGAATCAAGGTGGATGGATCTCAAGGGCATTATGCTGAGTGGAAAAAGACGATCTCAAAAGACCACCTACTATAAGATTCCACTATATAACACTCTCAAAATGACAAAATTATAGAGGTGGAGAACAGATTAGTGGTAGCAAAGGGTTAGGGATGGTAGATGGAAGGGTTGGGGTGACTATAAAGGGTGGCATCTTTGGGGTATGGATCTTCCATGTGGTGAATACACAAAACTACGCATGTGATAAAAAGATATAGACTTATACACACACTTTATAGCAATGGCGACTTTCTGATTTTGATACTGTACTGTCATGTAAAGGGCCTCCCTGGTGGCTCAGACAGTAAAGAATCCGCCTACAGTGCAGGAGACCTGGGTTCCAATCCTGGGTTGGGAAGATGCCCTGGAGAAGGTTATGGCAACCCACTCCAGTATTCTTGCCTGGAGAATCCCCATGGACAGAGGAGCCTGACGGGCTACAGTCCATGGGGTCGAAAAGAGTCAGATACGACTGAGTGACTAAGCATATCACATAAGTCTTGTAAGGACCTTTCTGGACTGCCTTTGTAATTTCTTGTGACTGTATAACTTTCAAAAAAATTTTAAGAGCATAGCAATTTCCACCCTTACCATTTTAGCATATTTCTTCAATATGCTAAAATTCAAATTCAATTCAAAATATGAATTATTTTCCTCACACAGGATCATATTGTACATAAGTTTTATATCCTGAAATTTTCTCTTGAGAATATCATAGGCATTTTCTATGTCATTAACTACTCCATAAAACAATCACTTTAGTAGCTGTGTAACATGCCAATTTCATGAACATATCATTCTTTACTTAACCATCCATCCCATGTGGAATGCTTGGGATGTTTCACATTTTTCACCACTAGAGATTGCCTTGGGACTTCCCTATAGCTCAGATGGTAAAGAATGTGCCTGCAGTGCAGGAGACTCAGGTTTGATTCCTGGGTCAGGAAGATCCCCTGGAGAACGAAATGGCAACCCACTCCAGTATTCCTGCCTGGAAAATCCCATGGACAGAGGAGTCTGGAGGCTACAGTCCATGGGATTGCAGAGTTGGACACAGCTAAGCGACTAAAACACATAAACACATAGATTGACTCATGATGAATATCTTTGTGCAAAAATGGATACTTGCACTTTGAGTTCTTTTTCTAGGTCAGGTTTCCAGAAGGGAAATTATTAAGTCAAAGGAAATAATTTAAGTGGTCAATTTATTTTTATCAGGGAATTCAGTTACCACGCTGTGAGGTCACTATGAAGAGGTCCAGACAAGGAAGAAATGAGGTCTCCTGCCAAAAGCAAGCATCAACTTGCTAGACCTATAAGTGAGCATTTTGGAAGCAGCATTTCCTGCCCCATTCGAACCTTCAGATAACTGCTGTTGTTAAGTCATTATGTTGTGTTAAGACTCTTTTTTGACCCCATGGACTGTAGTCTGCCAGGCTTCTCTGTCTATGGGATTTCCCAGGCACAAATGCTGGAGTGGGTTGCCATTTCCTTCTTCAGGGGATCTTCCCAACCCAGGGATTGAATCCAGGTCTCCAGCACTGGCAGGCAGATTCTTTACTACTGAGCCCCCTGACTGTGACCTCACCTATATCCTACTGCAACCTCATGAGAGACCTCAAGCCAAAACTATCCAGCTAAGCCCCTCTTAGATTTCTGACCCATAGAAACTGTGTGAGATAATAAGTGTTTATCATTTTATTTATTTATTTTTATTAAAAAAAAAGTTTTGGCTGCACCATGCAACCAGACAAGGATGGAACCCATGTCCTCTGCAGTGGAAGCACAGAGTCCTAATCCCTGGGCCACAGGGAAGTTCCGAGTGTTTATAATTTTAAGACATTATGTTTTGAGAGAAATTGTTATATGGCAACAGATAATTAATACAAGGACTTAGCTAAGTGATGGGGGACTCTTATATCAGGATGAGAATTCTAGGCAAAGGGAACAAATATATATAGAAGGGCAAAGAAACAAGAGAAAGGATCCTTGTGGGATGGAGTAGACTAGGTCTTGAGGGACCCTAACCCAGCTGCAGAGTTGCCTCCTCCTCCTTTGAGTGCCCCATGGCACAAAGGGGCCTGATCTAGACAGAATATTACTTAGTAATTAAAAGGAACTGTGGATTTAGTCGGACACGACTGAGCGACTGAACTGAACTGAACTGAATGGATAAATCTCAAGAGCACTATGCTGTGTGGAAGAAACTTTACACAAAATAGTATATACTATACACTCATTTCTCTGAAGTTCTAAAACAAGCAAACAATTTATAATGGAAAAAAATTAGGGTGGTGGTAACCTCCAGGGTAGGGGTGGAAGTGGGAGCAGGGATTGACTGGGAAGGGGCATCAGGGAACTTTTTGGTACAAAGGAAATGTTCCATATCTTGATAGGGTTTTGAGATACACAGGTGTATGCATTTGTCAGAACTCAGCAAATATATATAAAGACTTGAACATTTCATTTTACATAAATTGTACTAAAAAATACAAAGCTGTGGGGCCTCCCTTGTGGTCCAGTGGTTTAAGAATCCGCCTTCCAATGCAAAGGACACAGGTTTGACCACTGGTCAGGAAACTAATATCCCACACGCTACGGGGTAACTGAGCCCATGCACCGCGCAACTAGAGAAAGCCCAGGCAGCAACGAAGATACAGCACAGCCCCATTTTTTTTAAAAAAAGAAAAAGCTTGTAACTCAGTGTTGATCTCTATTTAGTGATACATGTGATAAAGTATTTAGAGGGAAATATGCACGGTGTCGCAAAGAGTTGGACACGACTGAGCGACTGAACGGAACGGAACGGATGCTAAAGTATGCAACTTCTTTGGAACGCCTCAAAAAATCATGGAATGATGGATGGACAGAGGGATGATGTATGATGAAGCAAGTGCAATTAAATTGTAGTGATAGAGTCTAGGAGGTGGGTGTACAACTTTTTTGAATTTTTTTGAAGATTTTCATGATAAAATTATTTTGAATCAAGAACCACTTGGGACCCTCAGTTCAAATGCAGAGTGCTAGCTGTGCCCCACCTCCTGCCCCTCTTAAGAGTAACTCTCTGGGCTAGGCCTGGGATCTAGAGTCTAGAACAAGCTCTTGGTATACTTGAACCTCCAGAGGCTCAGACTCTCAGCTAGGTCCAAACACAAATCCTTTCCAAAGAGCATTCTTCTGAAGAGGTCTGTGCAGGGTCTCTCTCACCTCCTTTCTGGGGTTCTCTGCTTCTGTCCGATGACAGCCACCACCTGCAGGAATCAGCTCTCATTACCAAATACACAGTGGCCTCCAAGATCTAAACTGAGCCCAGAAGTCTTCTGAAGCCTCTTTGAGCAGCCGTAACCCACCCCATCTCTTCCCTGAGCTTTACAGGGCTCATACCCCAGTGGTCACTGCTTCACAGCAACCTAACTGAAACACCCAACATGCAAAGAGAAAGCAACAACTGGCCAACCTGGTAACAGTCTCCACCCTTAGGAGACCCCCTGCTCCCACCACCAAGGCTGCCTGTCTAAGCAGGGTCATATCTCCCTGGGGCCCTGCCAGGCCAATCTGCGGCCTTCAGCCTCCAAGGCTGAGGGCGGAGGACCAGCACCAGGCAGGTAATTGGCCTGGGAAGCCCAAAGGGAGGTGACAGAGACTCAGGGGAGGAGGGAACCCTAGGTGCTGCAGGAAGTGGAGCTGCTGATGAAGTGGCTCCTTCCCACCCTGGGGGAGGGAAAGGTGGAGCTGCAGAGGCCCAGAGAGCAGTAGCTGTTAAAGGAGACAGGACCTCGTTCTGAGCCTCTCAGGGAGAGCTGCAGGAGGTTGGGGGAACTCCCCTGCTCCTGGCACTCCTTCTTCCTACATCCCCAGTTTCTTCACAAGTTAGGCTCAGAATTTATCCTGTCTTCTGGGGCTCCCTCATGGAACCACTCAGTGGGAGGGAAGCTAGTTAAGAAACCCATGTGACCAGGGCCTCCTCTGAAAAGTCCTATGGAGTCCCTGGGATAAAAAGACCAGGAAGGGGTACAGGAACCCCCAGCTGCAGCTCAAAGCAGGTGGGACAAGAGTCAATACCAAGGAAATCCCCTGAAGGGCCAGATAGTCTGTCAGACGGTTGATAAACTGCAACAATAATGGCCCTTTGACAATGCCCCAGCACAGGACTTGGCTGTGAGAAACACTTGAATTGTAACTGCAGCTACATCGAAGATTCTCTAAATGTGGTCCTGCAGGCAGCATCAACTGTCTTCTGAGAATTTACTTTACAAGTTCAAGATACACATGCTCAGGCCTTTTCCCACCCTAGGCCTGTAAATCAGAAATAGAGGCTGGGGCTTCCTTGGTAGTCCAGTGGTCAAGAATCTGCCTTGCAATGCAGGGCACACAGTTTTGATCCCTGGTCCAGGAAGGTCCCACGTGCCATGCAGCAACGACGAAGGCCACATGCAGCAAGACTGAAACCTGAGAAGGTCACAAAATTCACAACTTCAGAGTAGCTCCGGCTCTCTGAAACTAGAGAAACCTGAACCCAGCAACAAAGACCAGCACAGCCAAAAACAAGTAAATAAGTAAATGTTAAAAAGAAGAAGTAGTTTGGGATTGGGCCCAGCAATCCACAAGCACTCTAGGTGATTCCAGTGCAGGTTCAAGTTTGAGAACCTCTGGTATAATCTGATAAGCTCTGGACTGGCCTGTCCAGAAAACTTCCTTCATTCACAAATTGATCCACATTCATCAAACATTTATTAGCACCATCTAAGTGCTAGACACCAGTCAAGCCTTACAAGGAGCCCAAAGTGGAATAATTGAAAGTTCCCACTCGCCAGGCAGACTGATCAGTATGTACAAGGCAGGAAAGAGATCCCCAGGGAGGAGTAGATTGTTCTGGCTAAGGGATTAGAAAGGGCTTCACAGAGGAGGTGAACTTTGAGTTGGGCCTTGAAGAATGAGATAGAATCAACAAGCAGAAAAGGAATAGGCACCAGAAATATTCTTCTAAAACCTAAATCTAGTGTTTGTTAGCGGGGGGGGGGCAAGTAATTAATTTATTTCTTTACACATAACTGAAATGATGTTACAGTATATAAGTTATTTACAACTATGCAGTAATATCTTGCAGAATAAATTATCTAGAAGGCAGCAAAAAATACATTGTGAACTTGTATAAAACTGAACAGAGCTTAAAGGTACACTTTTTATGATTATTGTCTCTGTAGTGTTTCCAGTTATATTCTCAGAAAGAGAAACAAATGCCCAAGATTAAAGGAAAAAATATACAAACCATGTAGATTTGACTCCATTAAAAACATGTGTCCTGCCTCCGTGTCCCTGTGAGGCCACCGGCAGAGCCAGATCCTCGCTAGGCCCAGTGTCCTTGTCACCCCAGTCTGAGGACTGAGCTTCGTGGTGACTGGCCAGCAGGCAGCCTGGTGCTCTCCCTGCCCTCTGACCAGAGGCCGCTGTTGCTGAGGGGTTGGTGCCTTAGTTTTACTCTCTTGAGTCAATCAGAAATGGAACCGGGAATTTAAAGACTGCTCTCTATGCTGCAGCTCCCGAGATGCCCTTGCAACTGCTAGCGAAGAGCCTGAGGCCATGGTACCTGTGCCTGTATCCCTAGCTCCCCGTCCCTAAATCTAGCTTTTAAAGGCATTTTGTTACTTTGGTGATACATTTTAGTGCCTGAGCACAAGCTTCTTCACGGTCTCTCCCGTCCCTCCTTCACGGACCCTAACTCCTGCCACTCCACACCTCCATTTATATATTTGAGTGAAACTGAACTCCTCACAGATAGGTTCACGCAGCATGCTAGTTCTTATTGCCAGGCCTTTGCTCACAGTCTCTTCTTCCCAGAATGTCCTCTCTGTGGCTCTGAGGGCAATATTTCCCATCCTCCAGGACTCATTTCAGGTATCTCCTCCTCCAGAAAACCCTCCTAACTCCTAGCTGGTTAAGTATCATCCTCTAAGTCCCCCAGGGCCTGGAACACAGGTGCATCAGAGCCCTTACTACTTTGTATGTTAAAATCTGCTTTATGTTAATCCCCCTGTTAGAAATGTGAATTTTTTGTGAGCAGACATCTTCAACTTTAGGACCTTGGGGCCCAGTGCAGTGCCTGACATGATGTGGGCTTTCAATAAATTTTTATAAATCTAGTGAAGGAGAGAAAGAAGGGAGGAGAATGTTAAATAGGAGGTCTAGGAAAAAAGCAATGGCAGGAGTTATGAAGAGTCTGACAGTGAGTACATGCCAAAGGCAAAGGCATAGAATGTTCTTCTCCACAGAAAACCTGGAAGAGAGGAGACATGGCTTCGCAGCCAGGAATTTCTTGCCACCTGCTTGCTGGCTTGACAGATCTGGCATAAGTGCTTTGAATCCAGTTGTCATCTGCTGAGCGTTGCTGTTAAAATGTTCCAGTTTGGCAGGCCAAGTGTGAATCCGCATGTGTCTTCTTTAGCACTGTTAAGTTGGTATCTGAGTTAGGGTACAGGTTTATTAATTCTCCAGAATCCTAAGGGCACATGAAAAGATGCTCAGTATCATTAGTCATTCAGTTCAGTTCAGTCGCTCAGTCGTGTCCGACTCTTTGCGACCCCATGAATCACAGCACGCCAGGCCTCCCTGTCCATCACCAACTCCCGGAGTTCACTCAAACTCACTTCCATCGAGTCGGTGATGCCATCCAGCCATCTCATTCTCTGTCGTCCCCTTCTCCTCCTGCCCCCAATCCCTCCCAGCATCAGAGTCTTTTCCAGTGAGTCAACTCTTCGCATGAGGTGGCCAAAGTATTGGAGTTTCAGCTTTAGCATCAGTCCTTCCAATGAACACCCAGGACTGATCTTAGGGAAATGCAAATTAGATCTACTAGAGACCATCAACATCTATTAGAAGGGCAAATAAAATTTTAACTGAAGATATCAAATGCTGACTAGGATGCAGAGCAACTGAACCTCTCATATTCTGCTGATGGGAATACAAAATGGTCCAGCCACTCCAGAAAACAGTTTGGTAACTCCTTATAAAATTAAACATATGCTTACCATTTGTTGTTACCATTGTTGTTCAGTCATTAAGCAGTGTCCAATTCTTTGAGACCCCACGGAAGGCATCATGCCAGGCCTCCCTGTCCTTCTCTATCTCTAGGAGTTTGCTCAAACTTATGTCCATTGATTTGATGATGCCACCCAACCATCTCATCCTCTGCCACCCTCTTCTCCTTTTGCCTTCAATCTTATCCAGCATCAGGGTCTTTTCCAATGAGTTGGCTCTTCCCATCAGGTGGCCAAAGTATTGGAGGTTCAACTGCAGCATCGTCCCTCCAATGAATATTCAGGGTTGATTTCATAGCCCAGCAATCCCGCTTTGAGGTGTTTACTTAAAACACATGAAGACTTGGAACTTCCCTAGTGGTCTAGTGGTTAAGACTCTGCTCTTCCACTGCCTGGGGCACAGGTTTGATCCCTGCCCTGGGAACTAAGATCCTGCATGCCGTGCAATCCAGCCAAAAAATAGGAAAAACAATATGAAGGCTTAAATTCACAAAACAACCAGTACATGAATGCTTATAGAAACTATTCACAATAGCCCCAAATTGAAAACAACTGAAATATATATCAATAGGCAGATAAACAGTGGTATAGCCACGCAACAGAATAGTACTCAGCAATGCTTCCCAGGTGGCGCTAGAGGTAAAGAACCTGCCTGTCAATGCAGGAAATGAAAGTGACGCGGGTTCAGTCCCCGAGTCAGGAAGATCCCCTGGAGTAGGAAATGGCAACCCACTCCAGTATTCTTGCCTGGAGAATTCCCTGGACAGAAGAGCCTGGCGGGCTACTGTCCATAGCATTGCAAGAGTTGGACACGACTGAAGCGACTTAGCACAGCACTCAGCAATAAAGAGGAGTTAACTTTTTTTTTCTGGAGTTAAATATTGATACATGCAACAGCATAGATGAATTTAGGGAATGCCTTGAAGGTCCAGTGGTTAGGACTCTGCTCATGGAATGGCCAGGAAAAAAACAACAACAAACAAACCTGGATAAATCTAAATGTATATCACTAAGAGGAAGAACCTAATGCCTGGTTACACACCATGCGACTTCATTTATATGGCCCTCTGGAAAAGGCAAAACTTTAGGAATGAAGGACAGGTTGCCAGTGGTTGGGGGTGGGAGGAGGGTTTAACTGCAACTTGAGGGAATTTTTTAGTGTGACAAAATTGTTCTCTACCCTGATTTATCCTTGAATCTAAGCATATGCTAAAAATCATACACATACATCAGAAACAGTGAATTTTATTATACATAAATTTTTAAAAGTTGGTTTTTCCACTAGTCAGGTATGGATGTGATAGTTGGACTATAAAGGAACCTGAGCGCTGAAGAATTGATGCTTTTGAACTGTGGTGTTGGAGAAGACTCTTGAGAGTCCCTTGGACAGCAAAGAGATCCAACCAGTCCATCCTAAAGGAGATCATTCCTGGGTGTTCATTGGAAGGACTGATGCTAAAACTCCAATACTTTGGCCACGTGATGTAAAAAACTGACTCATTGGAAAAGACCCTGATGCTGGGAAAGATTGAAGGCAGGAGGAGAAGGGGACAACAGATGATGGGCTGGTTGGATGGCATCACTGACTCGATGGACATGAGTTTGAGCAAGCTCCAGGAGTTGGTGATGGATAGGGAAGCCTGGCGTGCTGCAGTCCATGGGGTTGCAAAGAGTCGGACATGACTGAGCGACTGGACTGAACTGAAGAAAAAAGAATCCCAGGGGACAAGGCGGTCCTCAGGCCCAGAAGGGGTGCCCTCTCCCACTGACTCATCTCTGCAGTCAGTATCTCTTCCACTCCTAGCTCCTTAAGTAGGGTCATCGGCCCATACAACTCTCCTGGTGATTCACCAAAGCACTCTACAACCTTCACATCTAGTCTGACCTCAGTGTTATCCCAAAATGACAGCTGACTTTGGCTTGTTCACCAAGATACCCCTAAGTGCTCAGAACAGTGCTTGTATAGAAGTTACTCAATAAATGTCTGTTGATTGAGCAAATATTTATTAGCTCTTTATCTCACTGGCTCCAAATTCCTAAATCCACTCTAAGTTAAATACTCACTTCAGCCTCCCCCACTTTGTCCAATAATGTCACTTGCTCTAATTCCACTCCTAGAATTTTGGCACTTAGCATTCCTGCTCAGGTGTTGGCTCCCACGAAAGGGTCTCCTGTTGTCTCAGGTAAGAATTCCTCTGGTAGCTGTATGCCTACAAAGGAGAAAAGGAAAGATATATCCATCTGAATGCAGAGTTCCAAAGAATAACAAGGAGAGATAAGGAAGACTTCCAAAGTGATCAATGCAAGGAAATAGAGGAAAACAATAGAACGGAAAGACTAGAGATCTCTTCAAGAAAATCAGAGATACCAAGGGAATATTTAATGCAAAGATAGGCACAGTAAAGGACACAAAGGTTATGGACCTAACAGAAACAGAAGATATTAAGAAGAGGTGGAAAGAATACACAGAAGAACTATACGATAAAGATAACCCAGATAACCATGATGGTGTGATCACTCACCTAGAGCCAGACATACTGAAGTGTGAAATCAAGTGGGCCTTAGGAAGCATTACTATGAACAAAGCTAGTGGAGGTGATAGAATTCCAGCTGAGCTATTTCAAATCCTAAAAGATGATGCTATGAAAGTGCTGCACTCAACACGCCAACAAATTTGGAAAACTCAGCAGTGGTCACAGGACTGGAAAAGGTCAGTTTTCATTCCAATCCCAAAGAAAGGCAATGCGAAAGAATGTTCAAATTACTGCACAATGGCGCTCATTTCACACGCTAGCAAAGTAATGCTCTAAGTTCTCCATGCTAGGCTTCAATAGTACGTGAATGGAGAACTCCCAGATGTTCAAGCTGGATTTGGAAAAGACAGAGGAACAAGAGTTCAAATTGCCAACATCCACTGGATCATAGAAAAAGCAAGAGAATTCCAGAAAAACATTTACTTCTGCTTCATTGTCTACACTAAAGCCTTTGACTCTGTGGATCACAACAAACTATGGAAAATTCTTAAAGAGATGAAAATACCAGACCACTTGACTTGCCTCCTGAGAAACCTGTATGCCGGTCAAGAAGCAACAGTTAGAATCAGACATGGAACAATGGACCAGTTCCAAATTGGGGAAGGAGTACCTTAAAGCTGTATATTGTCACCCTGCTTATTTAACTTCTAGGCAGAGTACACCATACAAAATGCTGGGCTGGATGAAGCACAAGCTGGAATCAAGATTGCCAGGAGAAATATCAATAACCTCAGATACGCAGATGACACCACCTTTATGGCAGAAAGCAAAGAGCCTCTAGATGAAGGTGAAAGAGGAGAGTGAAAAAGTTGGCTTAAAACTCAACATTCAGAAAACTAAGATCATGGCATCCAGTCCCATCACCTCATGTCAAATAGATGAAGAAACAGTGGAAACAATGACAGACTTTATTTTCTTGGGCTCCAAAATCACTGCAGATGGTGACTGCAGCCATGAAATCAAAAGAGGCTTGCTCCGTGGAAGAAAAGATATGACAAACCTAGACAGCGTATTAAAAAGCAGAGACATTACTTTGCCAACAAAGGTCTGTAATAGTCAAAGCTATAGTTTTTCCAGTAGTCATGTATGGAGGCAAGAGTTGGACCATAAAGAAGGCTGAGCACTGAAGAATTGATGCCTTTGAACTGTGGTGCTGGAGAAGACTCTTGAGAGTCCCTTGGACTACAAGGAGATCAAACCAGTCAATCCTAAAGGAGATCAGTCCTTAATATTCATTGGATAGACTCATGCTGAAGCTGAATCTCCAATACTTTGGCCACCTGATGCGAAGAGCCAACTCTTTAGAAAAGACCCCGATGCTGGGAAAGATTGAAGATAGGAGGAGAAGGGGACAACAGAGGATGAGATGGTTGGATGGCATCACCAACTCCATGGACATGAGTTTGAGCAAGCTCCAGGAGATGGTGAAGGACAGGGAAGCCTGGCATGCTGTAGTCCATGGGGTCGCAAACAGTCAGACACAACCACGAGCTGCATGCCACTGTGAGGCCTCAGCCCGAGCCAATGGAAGCAACCCTGGCCTCATTACAAAGGATAGAGCCCAAATGGAGCTGGCACTCTCCTCAGGCAGGGAGAAATGCCAGTGGGCCACACAGGCTGAGAAGTCACCTTGGACCCACCAAATGTTGCTTCCATGCCTCAACAGCAGTGGGTGTATGTGTACATACATGTCTGCCAGGGAGCGCTTTGGTTCAGTCTCACCCCTTCATAGTGTTCGTGTGTTCCTTCTGTTTCCCTTGACACTCCATGGTTGTAGATGACTGGTAGTGGGGTGTTTGGTCATTTGGGGTTGTAATAATGTCCCAGGGGTTTCTGGAATCCCCTGGGTTTCTGCCTATTTCCCTCCAAGCTGGTTGAAACTGAGGGCTATTTATGTCCAAACAGTGGTTACTTCCTCTGTCCTTTATACCTGGCCAGGAGACCTCCTCCACAGGAAATCTTCACACACATTACACAGGTGGTCATGCAAGACTCATGACTTTCCTTACCACAATCTTAGGTACAAACAATGTCCAGGTAAATAGATAGCAAGTAACCAGCACAGGTACACAACAGTTTTCTTCAGGCTCTCAGAAGACTGATTCCTTTTCCCTGCGTTGACCCCACCTCCACCCAAAAAGGTTTTTTTCCTCTTGGTTCCCAGGCATGGAGAGTGCAAGGGATGTGCACCCAATAGTTGCCTGAAGATGCCCTGTGCTGGGACTCAGGCCATATCCACTTGGGCAACTTTTACTGTGGCAGTCAAGGTCAGAGCTACATATAGGTGGCTCAAGAGCTAGGTCTGTGTTCGTTTCAGTCCACACAGTGTTTTCAAGTTTTTCACCTGTTGCCAACACTTTTATTTTTAAAATGATTTTATTTATTTTTGGCTGCACTGGGTCTTTCATTGCTCTGTACAGGCTTTCTCTAGTTGAGGAGAGCAGGGGCTACTCTCTAGCAGCGGTGCACTGGCTTCTCACCGTGGTGGCTTCTCTTGATGCAGAGCACAGGCTCTAGGGTGCGCAGCCTTAGTACCTGGCTCCTGGGCTCCAGAGTGCAGGCTCAGTAGTTGTGGTGCTCAGGCTTAGCAGCTCCAAAGCATGTGGGATCTTCCTGGACCAGGGACCCAACCATTATCCCTGCATTGTAAGATGGACTCTTAACCACTGGACCACTAGGAAAGCCCCGCCAACACTTTGGGAGATTTCTCAGGAAAATCAGATTGGATATTACCAGGCCACGCTTCCCTTCTTTCAGTAGGTGACTGGCTGGCAGATGCCTTCTTTGGATGGGGTAGGCATCCTCCTTGGATCTAGTTCCCTCTGTCCCTCCCACTCCCACTCCTTTCCTCTCTTCTCCTGCCTTGCTTTCCCAGGCCCTGGAGTACTAGCTGATAGCAGGTGCTCAGTAGTCCTGAGTATGAAAACTACACAAGACTCAGCCGTCAGCATACTGAGTAGGCTTTAAAATGGAGTGGCCTTACGGGTAGGAGGAGGTATTCCATGTAGAGGGGATGGCATGAACAGCAGAAATGGAGACCAGAGAATTCAGGACTACAGGGATAAGAGTTGTGGCCGAGGGGTATCTCCCAAGTAGGCAGGTCCATTATCAGGAACTCAGGACACCCAGTCCGACCCACTGGATGTGGGACTGAGGGGTTTAATAATTCACAACGCAGTCAGAATTTGATCAGCAGGAAGTGGATGGGAAGGTGCTGGGCTTTGGAGTCACAAAAACTCATCTGAGTGTTCGAGTCCTTGCGTGTCCACAAGTCGCTCCTGTTTCCTGGCATCTTTAGAACTGGGATATTAATTTCTGCTGTACAGTACAGGGGTGAGGGTTAAAGGAGTCCGTGTACGGAAAGCGCCAGGACGATGCTCGACACACAGTAGGGGCTCCGCGGTCCACAGTACCCGACCCACCCACGCCAGGCACACAAAGACAGATGGGAGGAGGAGCTCAGGAACCAGGGAAAGACACTGGGATTCTGTGCTCCCGCGGGCGGGGCGCCGTCCCGGGTCTCGGTCTCGCGTGACCCCTGGGTAGTGTCTCAGCGGCGCGCACGCGCAGACCGCACCCAGGCCTCGGAGCGGGCCTACCTGGCGACCTGGGTGCGCAGTTGCGCGTGCGCTGAAGGCCTGGTCTACCCGCGGCAACAGTTGAGGCGCGGGCGCGAGGGCGAGCAGGTCCCCAAGCCAGGCTTCGTGCGAGGTCGGCGCCCGCTCTTTTTAAAGAACAGATTTTAGTGGGTACCCTGGCCGAGGCCGATTTGATGAGGCGCGAAGAACCCCTGTAAGAAAGAGCCAGGCCGCGCCCGGGAGGTTCGTGGGTCTGAGGTAACAACTGGCAGCGGCCTGTTTCTCTAGTGAGGTTGGCGCCTTTCTCTGAAGGAGATTTCGGGCCCAGCCCCCATTCTGCAGCCCCCATTCTGCAGCCGCCTCCTGAGGCAGCCTTAGAAGCCCCGGGCCCCTTTTTACGCCCAGCGCAGGGCCTCGTGGTTAGGGCCGCGGCCTGGAGCTCAGGTCGGGTAACCAGGTGAACAGGGATGGAAGCCAGGCAGGCGCCGAACTATGTCCAGATCCCCTTACACGGGCGAGTGAGCAGGACGGAGGTGAAGGAACCCCAGGGATAGTTCTTGCTGCCACACACACCCAGCACGAAGTGCTGCCTCTGGCACAGATCCAGTCTTCTGAGCCCCCCAGCTCCCCCTCGCCACAGCCTCTTAAAACAAAAAAACAAAGCTGCACACAAAAGCCATCATTCTGGTTCATAACCATCCTCTAACTCAGGCTTAGGAGTTGGCGTAAAAACATGACTTCTTTCATCGAAATATGTCTTGTCACATCATGTCTTAATGATTTGAATGAATTTCTTGTTTTCAGATGCCTGACTGAATCTAGGAAGTAAGTATCAATATTTGAGTCATAGCTTTCAGTGAGATCTCTCTGTTCAGCTGCTCAGGTCCTTGAATCTTGGCATCTGGGAAAGGTATACTTGACCCTACGTCCTTGACTTTTCTGAGCTTTAATTCCTTAATCTGCAGATAGTTAACCTACCATAATATCCAACAACCTACCTAGAATGTCTAGATATTTTGTGGGCATCTTAAGATTGAGCATATCCAAAAATGGACTCAATTATCTTCCCCTCAAAAACTTGTTTTCTGAGGTTACCTTTTTGGCGGGGGGGAAGAGGTATCTTTATTTTTCAATTGTTTGTTCAAGCAGCTCACAATCATCCTTGTCTGGACTTCTTCCTTACCCTGTCAAGACACCAAATCATGACTAGATGTCTTCTAAACCAGACCACTTCTCTTCATCTCTGCTCTAATCATTATAAACCAGACTATTATCAGCTTCTGCCAGGAACCACAGGAGTCTCCTAACTGAGCCTCTTTCATCTGTTCTGGTTCTGAGTTATTTCCTACATTACAATCAGAGGGATTGTTTTGATTTTTTGGTTTGTTTGTTTTTTTTGAAACCCACAGCCATGTGATCATGTCATCTCTTTATTATGCCCTTCAGTGCCTTCTGATTGCTCTTTGGATAGACTTCACAGTTCATAACCTGGCCTATGAGGATGGCCCTCTTTCCTTCTCTATCTGTATTTTCTCCCTGGATGATCTTACTGTTCCAATAGCTTCAGATACCATCTTCAAATACCATCTAAACACTGATAACTCAAGTTTATATTTCTATCCTGATTTCCACTCCTTGCATACCAAGAGACCACCCCCTTGACACATCCACTGGGATATCTAACAGGCCTCTCATGCTTACCCAGAACAGAAAGAGAATGGCAAATCTTTTTGGGGGGCACCAAGCAGTTTATGAGATCTTAGTTCCCCTGCCAGAGATTGAACTTGGACCCTTGGCAGTGAAAGCCCAGAGTCCAAACTGCTGGACTTCTGGAGAATTCCCTAGAATGGCAAATCTTTTTCTTCAGAATTCTTCTCCATCTCAGTAAAGAGTGTGTACCATTACCTGTCTAATAGCATAGGCCAAAATCAAGAGCCATTCTTGATTCCCACATCTAGTCCATCAGTCTAAAACATACCCCAAATCTAAGTAGTTACTGACTGCTAAGATCTTAAAGCCTGAATCTGAAGCATCTTTCTGCTGGTTCAGTTCATCTTTCTCTTGGCAGCCAGAGTACTGTTTGTAAAGCATAAATCAAATAATTACACTTCTTTTTAGGAGACCTGGGTTCGATCCCTGGGTTGGGAAGATCCACTGGAGAAGGGAAAGGCTACCCACTCCAGTATTCTGGCCTGGAGAATTCCATGGACTGTATAGTCCATGGTGTCACAAAGAGTCAGACATGACTGAGCAACTTTCACTTTCACTAGCATAAAATCGAAACTCTATAATGGCTGGCAGCCTTTATATGATCTGGCTCTTGCCTTGCTCTCTGACTTCATTTCTTTCTACTCAGGTCTTCATTCTCTGTGCTCCAGTCACACTGACCTTTCTGTTATTTAACTACCAATCATCACAGGGCATCTGTGCTTGTTTTTTCCTGCTTGGAATGCTTTTCCCCTTGACTTTGTTGTTTCACTTTCCATTAAGGCCATATCTCAGTTTGATCTTTTCTGAAAGACCTTCACTGGCCACACTAAAGCAGTCTCCCAGTCACTCTCTACGACAAAACCCTGTTTTATTTTCTTCATAATACTTACAGTACTTCAAATTACATTGATTTATTTATATGTTTATTATTGCTCTCCAAACTTCCTGAAGTCTAAGTTGTTAAAGACAAAGAATCATGTCTTTCTTATTACCCGCTCTATCATTGATGAAAGAAATGCCTGATACATAGTAGGCTCTCAAATGTGTGATGACTCACTGTTTATCTTTGTAGTCTCAGTTTGTCGCACTTCTTGCCAACTGTGTTCAGAAGTACTATACTTCTCCCTCTTGAAATGACAGCTGCTGCTGCTGCTAAGTCACTTCAGTCGTGTCCAACTCTGTGTGACTCCCTAGACGGAATCCCACCAGGCTCCCCCGTCCCTGGCAGTCTTTCTCAATTGAGGACTGTTGTATCTGCTTTTCTTGTACCTACATCAGACCCCTCACCCACTCACCATTTGTGTCTTCCCCAACTCATACTCATCCTTCAAATATGAGTCACTTACATAAAGTTCCCTGACTTCCATTCTAGGTTAGGATTCTCTGTCATGTTCCTATGTCACCCTGTCCTTTTTTGTAGCAGTCATCATCTTTAAAATTATTGTAAGCTCTTTGCAGGAAGTGACTGAGCTCTTATTATTACCCACTTTATCTCCAGCACTTAAGTTTCTGGAACATAGTTGGCATGTAGATAATTGTGAACTGAATGAATAAATATTGATTGAATACAAGATCGAGAGGATCAAATCAGATAAAAATTAGGAGAGAATTTAGCATGAAGTATAAGTTAGCTGAATCTGCTCTGCCTACTTCAGTAGATGTTTTTGAATCTTATGAGATAGGGATAGATGGGAAAAGCATTGTATAAACTGAAAGTGCTTTTATAAATGTAAGATTTTATTCATCAGATCTGTATGGTCTGATGATCTTTCAAAGTGCTAAATTTTATGTTTCTTAACAGTTATGCCTGATTCTGTTATTTTAGAGTTATACTTAGGTGGTAAAATATAAAGACATAAAGAATTGAGGCTAATATTAGGTCTAGGATAATTCATAAGGTAGCTATATTCTTGACACCCTTAATTCAGTGGGACTACCTTGCTTTAGCAATACATCTGTGTTTTAGTCTTGCTCTTGATGTGTGACCTTGGTCAAATTAGATGATCTCCTCATGTCAGGTTTATCTTTTTGTAAACCTAGTGAATATAATTTTTATCTTCTCAGTATCTCACCAGAATTAAAGGCAGTAAACTATTTTAGATTTCTTGTGTGAAATTTGCTCTTTGTAAAAAAGTAATATAGTTTTTTATTAACTTCATTTCTTCAGAATCTACCATTTTTTCATGCCAAGAACAAAGCTGTATATTTTAGAAGCTTTTTTTTTCACAGTTTCGTCTGTCTTCTGTCACTAAGACCCTTGAGATATGTACATCAAGGACTCAAAGTTTATAGCTCAAAACTGCAAAAGATGCTTCTTTCTCTTTAGCTAAAGATATTTTCTCCACCATTTGCCCTTCTGAAAGCACTGATGCTTTTTTATCATTTTAAAATCTTTGCAGGTACTGCTTCAGGGCAATTCACCCAGTGGTGTAACCAAAAAATAAAATATCCCTCATTGCTTTCAATTTTACATCTAAATGCTTTTAGGATTCCTGGGATTAGGATTTTTAGAGTTCTGCAGTGAATTCAGTGTGATGTGAATGCCAATAGGTTGATCTTCATGTGGTGGTTTAGTCACTAAGTCGTGTCCAGTTCTTGCTACCCCTTGGACTGTAGCCTGCCAGGCTCTTCTGTCCAAGGGATTCTCGAGGTAAGAATACTGGAGTGGGTTGCCACTTTCTTCTCCAAGGATCTTCACGTAACAAGCCACAACTAATGGGCAGGGTGGTAAGATGAGACACCATTCTATTGCTTTTTCCAAGTAGAAAGCACAGTCCTAGACCTATTGACCTAAGATAATTCTTCCATTAGCTTTTAGGATGGTTAAAATGGAAGTGGAAGAGCCATTTAGGTATAAAGAGTAACTTAAGAAGTTGACTTAATCTCCTTTTTGCCCTATTGAGTTGTTCACTAAGGCCTTTTGATTTCATTTCAGGACACCTTCCTATCCCTCTGTTAGAAGATTTAGTTACTTCTCCCCTCCCAAACAAAACAAAACAAAATCTGACACAGTTCCAGTTGCAAATATATTTCTGAATAAATGCCAGTAGTATTTTAAAGATTGTGTCTTACCAGAAAGAGTAGATAGAAATCTAATGGGAAAGAATGACATCAGTAGGCATAGAAGTATCTTGGGTAGTCTTAGATCAGCTCTTCTTGTCCTATATCTTAACACTTGGATTTGTTTTGCTTTTAAAACGGCTATTCTTTATTGAATAACCTATGCATAGAGCACTGCAACAAGCAATTATACATGCATTATATCATTAATCATCCTCGTTACCCTGCAAAGTGAGGAAACTGAGAATAATTCCTTTTGAAAATAGAGCTCAAAGACAAACAAATGTGAAAGAAACCCTTTATATCCCAAGATATAATCCTAAGAAGCTTTAATCTGGAAATGCTGCATTTTGGCTTGATGTCTTTGTACCCAAATTGAGTTTGCTATCCAGATTTATGCGATTGACCAGGGTTATAGTTTAATAAAATGATCAGCTGATGTGTTATAGAAAATGTATCAGCCAAAGGATTCAACAATCTTGGGGGTTAATCCTGGTTCCATACTTAGTTATGTGACCTATAGGAGTCATTTCCTTCTTTGATGAATTCACTTCCTTTTTGCCTCCTCTAAAATGAAGGGCACTTCAGCTATAGGCAAGCATGAATCTCATTGGAAATATAGGTTTTCAGAGAGTTTGGATCTATTTCAGCAAAGCCAGGCAGACTTTTGAAACTAGCTAAGGATTTCTGAAGGTAGAAGGAGAAGCCAAGCTTCTGTCCTCAGCCTCTGTTCTAAAAACTTGGATGTTAGATTCATAGCATGAGTGGGATTTCCCTGTTTTTTTTTTCTTTTGACCCAAACTCATTAGTGGTCACAGAGCCTGTTATGTTAGACCTGCTCAGTAAATGCCTTTTTAATGAATGCTTATGAAAGCTCTTTTATTAACACTGTGGAGGTTTTCCCATCGAGTACCACCAGATATATTTAATGCCAGTACTTCTGTATGATCTTCTCCTTCAGCTTCAGTAGTCATATCATTATCTTCGTATTGTATTCAGCACTGATTCAGGTTCTGTGCATTGACCCAAATGTTTCTTTATGTGACACAAATTACTAAAACCTTAAAAAATCTTTCCCTTTCTAACATCAGTGCTTATGTGTCATTTAAATCTATTATTGGGGAATTTCAAGGAAAGAGTCTTAATTGAGATTTGTCAGATTTTGTACTGATATTAAAGCTAAACACTTCTCTTGAGTTTGCTTTTCTTGTAAAGCATTAAGAGAGAAACTTCAAATCTATCAAAAGAGCTAATGTTAATATAGTTACCCAGCATTTATGAAGTGTTTTTTACAGCATTATTTCATTTAATCCTCACAGAAATTTCAGGGATAAGTGTATTCCCCTTTTAGAGATGTAGAAATTGAGAAATGAAAAGGCTAAGTGACTTGATTAAGGTCGAATGACTGATAAGAGGCAGAGCTAGGACTCAAGCCTTGGTCCTCCAATTACAAATCCTGTGTCTTTCTCACTATCCCATATTGCTTATAACTTTTCTTTTTTTGTTTTAAAGGTATCATGTTTTATGATCACCTAAAATTGGCTGAGAGTCTGACCTTTCATCTGTAAGATCTCATCAACTTAATGATATGTTCCTGGACATAGTGTCACCATGACTGTAGTACTCATGTTGGAAAATAACCTTGTGAATCTTTGAACCACTGCTACTATGTGGTTGTTTGGGATTATGCTGTCTAATCTTTATTTTCAAATAGAGTAATTAATGTGTGGTGTTTGTTTCTGAAGCAGGCAGGCAGCAATTAACAGGAACAGGCCCCAGCTAGAAGAGGATTGTTTTTACTTCTTTCAGCCAGCCAGCTGTAGCACAGCATATGCAGTTTCCTCTCTGGATTGTCATTTCCAGCAAATGTTCTTCATTTCCTTTGCTCTGATGGCCCCAGTCCTCAGTCTGTGGAGAGAGGTGACTGCATTTTAGAAGAACCCTCTGTAAGGGCTCAGTTTTTGTGGCAGCAACCTAAGTCTCATCAGGTGGTCCCTGCTTACTTGGTAAAGTCATCTAGCACCAAAAACACTGTCAGACCTAGCGTGGGTTCATGCCATGCCTAGGGCATGGAGAATGTGCGAGTTTTTCTCAGGATGTGAACAGTATTTCCCTTCTGGTAACTTTGAAGTTGGCACCAACAATTTCTTTTCACTTTTGAGTGCAATTCTAGTCTAAATAGTCTCGGATTTTGGCTCCAGCCTCCTGTCATTCTAATCCCAAGCAGCCAAGATTGGACACTGGGATATCTCCTTACTGGCAGCCCCAGACTTGAACTTTGGAAATTGTGGGAAATGCCATTCTTTGGGCACATGGATCTTCCAACTGTACATATTAGAGTTCTCCCTGCTGAGTAGACATGGAATCAGGGTAATAATGAAAATAGTTCTTTATGTGTGTATAATATGTTAGTACTTGCAAAATGATTTTATAGTCATTATATTTTTTTTTCTAATAACCCCAGGAAGCAGCGTGGAAAAGTTAAGGCCATCAAGTCTCAATTAACACTGCCTCAGTTTGAATTCCAGTTCCAAAATCCATACCATAGAAAATTTACTTAATCTCTCAGTGCTTCAATTTCCTCATCTATCAAATTTAGACTACTTACTTTGTAGGCTTTTTGTGAGAATTAAGTAAGATCTATATATAAATTACTTAGAATAGGGCATGACAAAAAATTGTTGTTCGTTGTTATATACGTAAGTTGTTATTATTGTATAAATAATAAAACCAAGGCCCAGAAAAACTATGTAGGGATAATGGAACTGAGATTAAAACATAAATTATTCTTACTTTGTGCTTATTCTTTCTACCTTAGCTCAGCTGCCTCTGAAATCAATACCTTACATTGTATATAGGTAGATTGGATCCTCGAAACTGTGGACCTTTTACTCTCATTATTTATTATTCAGACTTTTACTCTCATTATTTATTATTCAAACTTCCATATGAAGAGACAGAAAGTACAAGGCTTATTAACTCTACAAATAAAAAGAGGCATAGAAAATCCTCTGAGTGCATACCAAGTGCTCTCTTGGAGTAGAAGAGGCATGCCATACTTCGTTTTCCATTTCGTCTTCTGAGTTTCTCACAGAGAGTCCCTAAAGTGAGTAGAGATTCTGGAATAGGAAAAGTAAAACTAGTAGGTGTTAGGAGAATAGGGGGCACTCTTGTGGCACAGGGCATTCTCATCAGTGGTGAAGAAGAATAGTTGAGAGGTAGGGAAGATAAGGCATTCCTTGGCAAGACTTTAAATCATTAGTATACATCCTTATTTACTGCATTGGCTGTAGCAGGAAGGTGTGCTAATTCCTAAACGTCATAGAAAATTAACAGCAGAGGTGTTCCCAATTGCCTCTTATTGGTGCATCCTTTGAACTGTTTCATTATTTGATTTGAGCCCTCTTCACACTGGCCTAGGTTCCAGAGAAAATGGGGACAAGGGATGAGAACAGATTCAAGAGATATTTGGGAGATAGATTTAATCCTAACAAAAACTCTGTTATCATCAGATGTTAGTATCATTAGTCTCATGGAAGAGAAGTAATTTGTACAAGGTCATAAGGTAAACAGAAAAACTTTAACTTAGGTCTTCTGACTTCAAGTATAAAGATTATCTCAGAATATCATGCTCCCCCCATACAGGTGGAGAAACGATCCAGGTAATTAATATTAGAACTGAGCCTGGGACATACGCAGTGATACTGAGAACTGGACGTTATACTGATGAAGAGATGCTACAGATTGGGCAGGCTTTATTTCCCATACATAAGGAACCATATTTAGCTTTTTAGTAATTCTTTAATACTTCTATTTTGTTTAGGTTACTGTTTGGAAGCAATGAGTTTAAAACCTTTCACCTACCCATTTCCAGAGACACGATTTCTTCATGCAGGACCCAACGTGTATAAATTCAAAATTAGATATGGCAACAGCATCAGGTAATTTTAAAACTAGGAGGGTAGCCTTTACAAACACAGGTTAATACATTCCCATAGGTCATTCCTTCTCTGCCTTCACCAAGTCCAGGAGACTGGCTGAAGCAGCACCTTGTAGCTCTCTTTTCCAGGTATTTTATGTTCTATATATTTATTATTCATATAAGTTTTAAAATTAGTAATAGTATACCTTTGGGGAAGTGGTTCTCAAATTATCTCAGGACCCCTTTGGACTCTTAAAATTGAGGCTTCCAAAGAGTTTTTGATTAAATGAGTCATACCTATCAATATTTATCATATAAAAATCAAAAGAACAATTTTAAATAATTACATATTAATTTAAAAATACTATAACATTTTATTTAAAATAGCCATATTTTTAAAAAATAATAAGATTGGCATTGTTTATATTCCTGAGACTACCCCAAAAATGCAAGGATAGTTCAGTATACAAAAATAAATCAATATACCACATTAATAGAAAGAAGAGAAAAAAGACCACATGACCCTCTCAATGGATGCAGAAAAGGCATTTGACCAAATCTAGCACCCTTTCATGATAAAAATACTCAAAGCAGGAATAGAAGGGAGCTTCCTCAATATAAAGTCTATATATGAAAAACCAACAGCTAACAACATACTCAATGGTGAAAAACTTAAGCTTTTTCCTTAAGATCAGGAACAAGATAAGGCTGTCCACTTTCATCACTTCTGTTCATCATAGTACTAGAGTTCTAGCCAGAGCAATTAGACAAGAAAAAGAAATAAAATGCATACAAATTATAAAGGAAGAAGTGAAACTATCTCTGTTTGCAGATGACATGAACTTTTTTTTTTTCTTTTTTGGCTGCACCACATGGCTTGTGAGATCTTAGTTCCACAACTAGGGATTGAACTTGAACTTTTGGCAGTAAAATCATGGAGTCCTTACCACTAGACTGCCAGGGAATTCCTGACATGATCTTATATGTGGAAAAACCTAAAAAATCCACACAAACCAAGAAAAAACTGTTAAACCTTATCAATGAATTTAGCAAAGTTATACTAAATCAACATCAGTTGATTTGTATACACTAGCAGTAAACTAGCAGTAATTTCTGAAAAGAAAATTAAGAAAACAATTTTGCTTACAATAGTATCAAAAAGAAAAAATTCTTAGCAATAAATTCAACCAATGAGGTATACTGAATACTAAAAAACATTTCTGAGAGAAATTAAAGGAGACCTAAATAGAAAGACTTCTGTGGGAATTCCATGATGATCTAGTGGTTAGGACCCAGCACTTCCATTGTCAGAGCTGGGTTTAATCCCTGGTCAGGGAATTTAAGATTCCACAAGCCATGCAGAGAGCCCCCCTAAATTAATTAATTAGAAAGATACCTGTGTTCATGGATTGGAATACTTAATATTGTTAAGATGGGAATTCCCTGTCAATCCAGTGATTGGGACTTTGTGCTTTCACTGCCAGGGGCAGAGGTTTGATCCCTGGTTAGGGAACTGTTAATAAGATCCTGCATGCCCTGTGGTGCAGCCAAATATATATATTGTTAAAATGAAAACGGTACTCAGGCAATCAGCAGATTCAATGTAATCCCTAGTAAAATCCCAATGGCGCTTTTTTTTGCAAATGTGCAGTTCAGTCTCTCAGTCGTGTTCGACTCTTTACAACCCCATGAACCGCAGCACGCCAGACCTCCCTGTCCATCACCAACTCCTGGAGTCTACCCAAACCCATGTCCATCGAGTTGGTGATGCCATCCAACCATCTCATCCTCTGTTGTCCCCTTCTCCTCCTGCCCTCAATCTTTCCCAGCACCACAGTCTTTTCAAATGAGTCAGCTCTTAGCATCAGGAGGCCAAAATATTGGAGTTTCAGCTTCAACATCAGTCCTTCCAATGAACAACCAGGACTGATTTCCTTTAAAATGGACTGGTTGGATCTCCTTGCAGTTCAAGGGACTCTCAAGAGTCTTCTCCAACACCACAGTTCAAAAGCATCAATTCTTCAGCGCTCAGCTTTCTTTATAGTCCAACTCTCACATCCACTTTGACCACTGGAAAAACCATAGCCTTGACTAAACGGACCTTTGTTGGCAAAGTAATGTCTCTGCTATTTAATATGCTGTCTAGGCCAGTCATAACTTTCCTTCCAAGGAGTAAACGTCTTTTAATTTCATGGCTGCAATCACCATCTGCAGCAATCTTGGAGCCCAGAAAAATAAAGTCAGCTACTGTTTCCATTGTTACAACCCCAACCTAAAATTCATATGGATTTTCAAGGGATCCCAAATAGCCAAAACAATCTTGGAAAAGAACAGATTTGGAGTACTCATACTTGCCAATTAAAAAACTTCCTACAAAGCTACAAGTAATCAAAAAGTGTGGTACTGCATAAGGACAGACATATAGACCAATAAATAGTATAGAATTGAGAGCCCAGAAATAAAATGTCACTAATATCTATGGTCAATTGATTTTTGACTAGAATGCCAAGAGCATTCAATGGGAAAGAACAGTTTCTTTAACAAATGGTTCTGGGAAAACTGGATATCTGCATGCAGAAGAATAAAGTTAGATCCTTATCATACACAATATACTATAGTTAACTAAAAATGAATCAAAGACCTAAATAAGAGCTAAAACTAAAACTCTTAGAAGAAAACATAGGGGCAAACCTTATGACTTCGGATTTGTCAATGGTTTCTTAAATACAACACCAAACACACAGGCCTCGAAATTAGATAAATTGGACTTAGTTGATTTTATAAAATTTATATGTCTAAGAACCCTATTAACAGAGTGAAAAGGGAAACCACAGATGAGAGAAGATATTTGCAAATCATGTATCTGATAAGAGCTTAATATCCAGAATATATAAAGAACTACAACTCAACAACAAAAAGATAAGCAATCCAATTGAAAATGGGCAAAGGACTTGAACAGACATTTCTCTAAAGAAGATATACAAATGGCCAGTAAGCACATGAAAAGATGCTCAATATCTTTAGTCACTAGGAAAATGAAAATCAAAATTGCAGTGATATACCACTTCACACTTACTGCTGCTGCTGCTAAGTCACTTCAGTCATGTCCGACTCTGTGTGACCCCATAGACGGAAGCCCACCAGGCTCCCCCTTCCCTGGGATTCTCCAGGCAAGAACACTGGAGTGGGTTGCTATTTCCTTCTACAATGTGTGAAAGTGAAAAGTGAAAGTAAAGTCGCTCAGTGGTGTCTGACCCTTAGCGACCCCACGGACTGCAGCCTACCAGCCTCCTCCATCCATGGGATTTTCTAGGCAAGAGTACTGGAGTAGGATAGCTATAATTAAAAAACAAAACAACAGTTGTTGACAAGGATGTGGAGAAATTGGAAACTTCATACATTGCTGGTGGGAATGTAAAATGATGCAGCTACTATGGAAAATGGTTTAGCAGTTCCTCAAAAAGTTAAAATTACCATGTGACCCAGCAATTTCAAAATTCCTAGGTATATGCCAGTCACAACAAGGCAAATCTTGTATGATTCTGCTTATATGAAATATTAAAATAGGAAAACTCATAGAGACAGGCTGGGTAGAGGGAAGAATGAGGAGTTATTGTTTAAAGAGCACAATGTTTCTATTTGTGGAAATAAGTTTTAGAAATAAGGTAGTGCTGACTGCAAGCCATGGTTTTGAATGTGATATCGTATGGAAAAACCTGAACGAAATTTGTGGCCAACCCATTAACGCCACTGAATTATATACTTAAAAATAGTTAAAATGGAAATGTTGAGGTTATGTGTATTTTACCACAACTTTTAAATGTATAATATTAATTTTAAAATAATGATATACCTATTGAGTTTTAATATATTTTTATTAAAAATAACTATATACTCCAGTATTTTTGCCTGGAGAATCCCATGGACAGAGGAGCCTGGCAAGCTACAGTCCCTGGAGTGGCAAAAGAGTCAAATACAACTTTGTGACTAAACCATATTTTCTAAAGCAAAAAGTTAATGGGAGGATTGACATCATATTAAAATTCTACAAATCTCATTAATGTCTGGCTTAATAAAAAACTGTTAGATTATCGTATTTGCTTTTACATTTAATCTGTTGTGAATTTTTTCTTTTGGTTGAATTACATGAAAATTTCAGCTTTACATATATATGTAGCCTTACATATATTTGCTGACAAAGGTCCATATAGTCAAAGGTATGGTTTTTCCAGTAGTCATGTATAGATGTGAGAATTGGACCATAGAGAAGGCTAAGCACTGAAGAACTGATGCTTTCAAACCGTAGTGCTGGAGAAGACTCGTGAGAGTCCATTGGACAACAAGGAGATCAAACTAGTCAGTCCTAAAGGAAATCAACTCTGAATATTTATTGGAAGGACTGATGCTGAAGCTGAAGCTCTAATCCTTTGGCCGCCTGATGTGAAGAGCCAACTCATTGGAAAAGATCCCGATGCTGGGAAAGATTGAGGGCAGGAGGAGAAGGAGCAACAGAGGTGGTTGGACGGCATCATTGACTCAATGGACATGGGTTTGAGCAAACTTCAGGAGATGGTGAAGGGCAGGGAAGCTGGCTCCATGGATTTGCAAAGAGTTGGACACTACTGATCAACTGAACAACAAATATTTGTAGTAGGGAAAGGTAGGAATATATTAATAGTCTTCTCAGATCATTGTGGATATTCTTCCTTGGCCCTGCATCAAAACTTGACAAGTAATAGTTGTTTGTTTCTTTTAACATTTTTATTATTTAAAAAAAATTTAAATGTAAATTAAAAAAATTTTTTTAATTAAAAATTAATTAAAAAAATTTTTTTTGGCTGCACAGCGTAACTTGTGGGATCTCAGTTCCAGGACCAGGGATTGAACCCCAGGCCACAGTAGTAAAAGTGCTGAGTCCTAACTACTAGACAACCAGGAAACTCCATTTCATTTTTAAAAATATAGTAGTTTTTTAAAGGTTAGTTGCAATGTGGAATCTGAAATTATATCACTGTACTTTCTGAACTCTGCAACATTAAAATCCATTCGTCTATATTGTTCTTTGAAAGCTGATCTTTTACCTAGAATGATTTTGTAACCTGAAGTGATTCTGTGGTTGCTTGGAAAATATTGTTTCACTTGCACATTGTTCAAATGTCAAAACACTTCATTTTACAGTATCAAAAAACATATTTGCTAATATCACTACCAATCTTATCTGAAAAATATCCAAGTATTTGGAAGTTGTCAACCCCACAGTGGTGGATAAAAGTTTTCCAAAATTCGAAATTTTGCTTGAAATCCAAAAATTTATCCTTAACAACAAATACTGTCAGTTTTATTGATAAGCTCACTGTTCACTTTTGAGAAAAAGTCTGTCACATTCCCAAGTCTGAATAAGCACCATCATTTATCTGTCAGCTGACCAGTCAAGTAAACTATGAAAAAGCAAGTGGTTCAGTTTGGAACTTAAACAGTCGTGCAGGCACTTCTCAAGAGAACCATCATCTTCTGGTATGCTGCAGAAACGCTTTATCCATACTTCCTGTTTTATCACAGAATATATTAAAAATCCATTATTCGGGGGGTGAGATTTATAGAATTATTAAGGCTTTACTTCTTCCTCTAACATATTAAGTGGAATTGAATTTTTTTTTCCTGTGTGGTGGCAAAGATGGCTACAATTGCTAGTACAATTTAGTGCAACTGACTAGATCTGTG
Organism: Moschus berezovskii; assembly: GCF_049115385.1. Classification (NCBI taxonomy): domain Eukaryota; kingdom Metazoa; phylum Chordata; class Mammalia; order Artiodactyla; family Moschidae; genus Moschus; species Moschus berezovskii. The sequence continues at coordinate 7,890,002 of NC_142484.1, forward strand.
CTAAGACACCAGCATTTTCACCACCACAGATTTTGCACTATGATACAAATGTCAACATAGTGAAAAAGGCAAGTAATATCGTAGTATTATTATGAAACTAGTTTTGCCCTTGGAGACTCCTTGAAAGGGTCTTGAGGACCCCTGGAGGTCCGCCGATTACCCTTGTACTACTGGTCTAATCAATTATTAACTTTAACAGTGGAAATGTCAGGTCTTGGCAGGGTAATGGAGAAGATATTTTGTTACAGTCTGTACCAGTTTTCAATCTACACCACCTAGTGACCTCTTCTTCGCTTGAGCACTGGGTCAGCACACACAATTGTTATTTAGTTACGTTCCCTTAGCTCATTGGAAATGTCATTTTTACTAGAGTCTGTTGTTTCCAGAGTTTTTCTTCTTGGCTTGCTTACTTCTTGTCTGCTTATCTTCTAGAGGGGAAGAGGTAGAAAACAAGGAAGTCATCGTCCAGGAGCTGGAGGTATGGAAAGAAGCAGACAACTTCTGGGAATGTTGTTTTTTAAGCTGAGGACGCATCCCTATTTAGATTTTAGTTGTTTCCTACAAACTGAGTCACAATCTCCGCTTGATTACTTGACTTCTCCCTGCCACATTTCCTCTGCAGAGAAAGGTTACTGTTTTTCCAGGGAAATTAAAGCCTATACTTTTTCTCAATTTTCCTAGTTGAAGTGTCAGCACCTTTGAGGCTAAGAGTGATTTTGTTTCCACTAGAGTTCCCAGTCATGGGCAGCTATCTTTTGTGGCGGCTGGCATAGAGAAAGCATCCGGAGGACTGCTGCCTTCCAGGGCTCTGGGAAACCTCACCATCCCAACCACTGCCTGGTACTTGACGTTCAGGAAATTCAACTGTAAATACACAGACAAGGCTGCTGTGTCTTCATTTTAATTGGAAACATTTGCATCTGCTATATTTCCACTTCATTTTCATTCCTTTCCTACCCAACTCTAATGGCTTTAGATTCTCCCACAAGAAGACAAAGAAGGTGGACAAATTTGTAAACTGGTGAATGCATTAGACAAGTAATTAGAGTTCCGGGGCCTGGCCCTGGTTTCTAGTCCTGGCTGAGTCACTAAGAAATGTGTGAACCTTAGCAAGTCACTTATCTCTCTGGGTCTTATTTGCCTCATTCATAATATGAGAGTTTTAAACTAGTGTATTCTTTTCTAACTTCATGACTGAGTGATCTATGACTGTTGTGATTTATAAAGACATATGCTGCCACATTTCAAAGAATTTGAAAATAATTACGTACACAAATGCAAAACTGTGAAACCAAAAAGTTGAGTCAAAGCCTTAAAGGTACTCTTTAGCTATGTGTTGAAAAATACATTAGGATCTTTGAGGACCTCAGAGGCATCATTATAAATAACAATTATTTTAACATAGGATCGTGACAGTTTTCTGCTCATTTTAATTGTGAATAGAGCAAAATTTATTTCACTTTGCTTCACTTAATATGGGCAGAGAAAAGCTCAAGGCAGTAAAGTATTGCAAACATAGTCTTTAGAACCAATGAAACCTGGATTTGAACTCTAGTTCTGCCTTCACAGTACGATTTTTGGGAAATTTGTCTTCCTTATCTGAGACTGTTTCCTTACCTGTCAGTAAGATTGATAAATAATATCAATTTTCAGGATTGTAGTGAGGATTAGAAATAGACGTATGCAGTTCTTGCTGCACAATAGTTCATCTAATGGTAGCTAGAGAACACTTATAAACATTTATAATCACATGCAAATGTTGTTTTTTTAAACATTTATTAATTTATTTGGCTGCACCGGGTCTTAGTTGCAGGATCTTCAGTCTTTGTTGCAGCATGCAAACTCTTCGTTGCAGCATGCAGAATCTAGTTCCCTGACCAGGGATCAAAACCAGGCCTCCTGCAATGGGAGTGTGGAGTCTTAGTCACTGGACCACCAGGGGATTCCCTAAAACTTTTTGAAGTGATTTTTATATGTTCTTTTTATTTTTTCACTCTCATTAGTTTTGAAGCAGAAGTTATCCTTGGTCATTCAATTAGAAAACATATATTGATAAGCAGTTTAGTCTAATGGTTAGGAGTGTAAGCTCTGGAGCCCCAGTGCCTGGGTTCATGTCTTAACTCCATCATTACTAACTGTGTAGCCTTCCATAAGTCACCGTGACTCTCTCTGTCTGAGTCTCTTCGCCGGTAAAATGAGGACAATAGAAGTCTTTTGTCTTAAGGGCTTCTTGAGTAGTAGTGAGTGCTCGGTCATGTCAGACTCTTTGCCCACGTACTAATAAGCATAGGTTTAGAGACTAAATAATTAAGATTTAAAGACAGTAGAAGAAAAGGTTTGACATGAGCAAAAGCAAAATAAGTACATATAAATAAATACCAATATTATTCATTGGGGCTTTCCTGGTGGCTCAGGTGGTAAAGAATCCACCTGTAATGGGGTTCAATCCCTGGCTTGAGAAGATCCCCTGGAGAAGGGAATGGCTACCCACTCCAGTATTCTTGCCTGGAGAATTTGATGGACAAAGGAGCCTGGTGGGCTACAGTCCATAGGGTCATAAAGAGTCCAACAGAACTGAGCAACAAATCCAGTATCTATTTGTTGAGGACCTGTTACGCTTCGTCCACTATGGTAGAGAAGGGATGCTAAGATAAATCAGGTATATATTCTACTTCAAGAAGATTTCTTAGTAAAGAAAATAAAAATATATACATGGAGGGAATTCTCTGGCAATCCAGTAGTTAGGACTCAGCACTTTTACTGCCGGGCCAGAGTTCAATCTCTGGTCAGGGAATTAAGATTTCATAAGCCTGGAGGAACAGAAGGGGGAAAAAAGATGCATGGAATATAGTAAAGGCCCAAGGCTAACTACTATGAAATTTGAGACCTATAGTTAATTCAACTTGGGAAATCAGGGAAAATTTTGTGGAGGAGATGGCTTTTGAATTGTGCTGTAAAAGGATAAGTAGAATTCAGTCATATGATGATGGACTAAAAGGGTATTTCAGGCCAGAGCAGAGAAGTGGAAGGTATATTCAGGGAACAGCAAGTAGTTGGACTCTAAAAGAGTATAGGGTATGTGAAGGGCAGTGATAGAGATAAGTTGATAGATTGGCTGAAATTAGTACTAAAGTTATTTCACTTTTTTTTCCCCAGGATTCTATTCGTGCCGTCTTAGGAAACCTGGATAATTTGCAGCCATTTGCTACGGAACACTTTATTGTATTTCCCTGTATCCTTTCTTTCCTGGCTGGAAATGAACTACAATTCATGCTGTAAATTCAAGTGGAAGCAGCAAACCCATGCAGTTTGGAGGGTGGGTCAAGGAAAGGAGATGGAGTCTTTTCTCTAAAATAGTACTCAGAGATTCATACTGGCTACATCCTCACTCCTTAGCACATTTCCCAGATAAAAGCAAATGGGAAAGAGTGTCCCATCTGAAGTTCAAACATGGGGAAGCTGTCTTGGTCCCTTATCCATTTGTTTTCACTCTGTACGTGGAGATGAAATGGTTTCATGAAAATCTGTCACCAGGTAAGTAGAATGATGAAAGTGTAGGTGGAGGGAAGGAAAAGGGGGCGGTTGACCATCCACAGGTTAGCAGTGCTGAATGTGGTGAAATAGCCAGACTGAGCCCCCACACTGACACTGCAGAAGTCAGGGGCTTGTCCTCCTGGTTCAAATCTTGGTGGATTTGCCACTTAAGAGTATGTGACCTTAGATAAATTACTCAATCTTTGTATGCCTCCTTTGTGAAATGGTGAAAACTAATAGTAGTCAGTGAGTTATTGAAAATATTAAATGTGTACTGGGAAATGGAAAGTACAATGTGACTCATTTCATTACTCAATGAAAAATAACCTATGATATAAATGATTCCTTCCATTTTAGAGTATTTAATGACTTTCACCTTAGTAATATCTTAAAGATATCTCTCAATTTTTAATCTCTGGGGGCCATTGTTATTTTTACAAATAGAGGGACAAAGAGACATCTACCAGTTTGATTTGGAAAAAAAAAGTACAAAGGCATTATCTCAAAATACCTCAATTCATTTGTCACTGATGCCATAAGTTCTACCTTTTTTCTTTTCATAGTAGGGATCATTCCCTTTTAAGTGACTTATTGTTATAATATTATCTGTGTCAGACTTTTTAGATGACACAGTGGAGTCAAGTCATCTCCAAGTCATCTCTTACCAAGTCATCTCCACATGACTTGTAGATGACAATAAAATAAGGGAGGAAAAAAGTTTGGAGACACAGTATTTCTACGAAAAGTAATACCAGGTGAAAGGGAAAAGGGCACACACCAAAGTTTTATCTAGGATCAGTTCTAAGAAGTCAATGAAGAAACAGCCTTGCTTCATTATGATATTCAAATTTCCTATTGTAGGAAAATCAATGAACAGCAGTCCTCTTGGGTTGGTAAGTTTTCCTTTTCTTTATGAAATGAAAATTGCCTTTATTGCCTCTTATTATCTCATGTTTTGCTCTTGACTCTTCTTTTTTACCCCTTGGTTGTTGCTCAGGTCCAATAAGGATTGTATACTCGGGAATTTTTTATCTTCTTGGCTAGATTTCTGAGACTTTGTCTATCCTTACTTACAAAACTGTTGTTAAAAGCTGCCTTTGGCAATTTATAGATGGGCAGTTCTCTTCACTGTGCCCTCATGTGAGCAACTATGGAACAGGAAGAGTCTCAGGAATCTGGTTCCTCTCTGAAGGTCCTGGAAGAAGGGAAAGCAGCAGAAGCCGTGCTGAAGAAACGAAAACGCAGAGAAGTGCCTAGCTCCCCGGCCAGGCCAGGGCTGGACAGGTCAGTGGTGTTGGGTGAGGCACTAAACCCTGCATTCTAGTTAGGCCTTGCCCTCTGTTGGGGCGAGTCACTCTCTGTCTCAGGGCTTCATTCATAGCTGCTTGTTTGGGTGGGTAGACTAAGGGAAGGAAGCAAGTTGGTATTTGCAATGTAATTTGCAAATCTACTTCCTCAGCAAAGTAGAGTTCTTCTGTTCATTATCCTCAGTGAGGACTGAGGGAATTCCCTGGTGTTCCAGTGTTTAGGACTAATACAATATAATTTTATTTTATGCAGTGAGCAGTATATTTTTGTGCCTGCTCTCACTTTTCCGGCAGGTGTGGGTAGTTGTGTCTGCTGCATGCAGAGCCTGTGCAGCTTTTGGAACTCTACCTTAAGAGGGAGTACAGGCCGAAACATAGATGTTTGTAAGAGGGTATGCCTCAATTACTGGCAGAGGTGCTGCAAATTACGGGGAGTGTTGAGCACATCTCTTAACATATTGAAGTTACTATTGTAGGGGCTACTTATTTCTTCTTTTGATTCTCTGTCAGGGACAGAATGAGTCAGTAAGACAATTGAATTGTTCATATTAGCACCCACAGAGAGATGCTGGAATAATCCAAGGTGTGGTTTGCTCCCCAACCCGAAGTGCTTTCAGCTCAGGTTCACAGAAAGCAACTGTTCTTTTCCTGGTATTGTGTGGGCACCAAGACATACAAAGGCAGTGAGGGCATATGGGGCTGTGAGGGTAGACCATGAAGGAGCTGACCCCTACACTGTCCAAATGCACATGTCAGTGAAGAGGTGGGAGATTCCCTTCCCAGACAGGTGGGATGTGAGGGTGCTTGGAGGTATGAAGTTTTGCTTGGTTCTGTTTGACTGAATTTTTCACAGAGAAGGGGCCTCATATCTTCCCTTTTTCTGTGTTTTGATACCCAACCAAGTATTTCAAAATCCTGCTGTCATTCACAATTTTCCTTTCTCAACCCCTAGATCCCCAAATGTCTCAAAATGTGATTCTGCTGTGAATTAAAGCAGCACCCAAAGAGAATTTGGCCACACAATTTATTCTGTAGGCCAGGAGTGGCATAAAAATAGCCAACCTGCTGAAATATTCATCTGGGACACTTTTGCTTGAATGTGATGATGTTGCCGCTACCAGTAATGTTTCTTGGGCTTTTTTCTCCCACTTTAGGGCCAAGATGGGGACTTCCAGTCAAGGGCTCAGCAAAAAGAAGCCCCCTGTGAAAACCAGGAGGGTATGCACCAAAATGGAGACTTCAAGACTCTTGGCTATTTCTGTTTGGTTGCGAGTCAGGATTGCTATTACCAGCACATCTTGGTCCTAAGTACAAACTGAATTCAGTGCACTCATTTTCAGGTTTCCCTGTCTGCAGAACAACTTTCAGCCATCCACCCTTGCCACAGCCTGCCCTAAATGTAGTTGCATAATATACACATCGATGAATCCTTTTGTTAAAAAGCCTTCTCTTAGCTTAAAGAGCTGCTTTTTTTATACTCTGCAGTTGAAAAAGAAAATAGGTCTGTTGAGTTGAGGTGAGATCCAGTGTAGAATTTTTTTTTCGAAAGCTTTTTGCCTTCATCTGCACTGGAGTCTGAGTCTGGGAACATCTAATTTTTACAGACAAAATAGGTTTGTATCAGCATAAGATACTGGTAAAAGAAAACTTCATTTAGAGCAGTGATGGGTCGGCCTCAATAATACTTGATTCATTTTGTGAGGTCTGGTCTCCATTTAGATATTCATACATCTGCTACTTCTCCAATTTAGGGCTTCTTTTCCATAATAGTCCCTAAAATAATGCCCCTTTTCCTTGAAATAGTTGTTATTTGTGACTTTTCTTACTTCTCTATCATAGCTCCAAAGCAGCTCTGACCTTTATTTCCTAGCTCACTTCCCTCACCTTCCCAGGATCCAAAACATGATCAGTTATTGAGTAAACATTTACATATTCATTCGTTCAGCAAACATTTATTGAGTATCTACTGTGTGCCAAAGTAATAGCAAGCACACTTTCCCCTAAAAGTGCTGAAAGTGTAAAGCTGGGCAGACAATTTATGATAAATGTGCTATGAATAGGAGTAAAGGAAGCCCAGGGGACAAAGGGACCACAAAGGAGAACCTCACTGAGACCAAGTGGATGTGAGAGAGAGTTCCCAGAGTAGCTCAGGGTAGTGCCAGGCACTTAGGCCAAGTGGAGAGAGTATAAGAGCACAGTGCTTTTGGTGACTGGACACCACCTCACCTGGTGCTTAGAGCACAGTGCTGACCTACTGGAGTGGTCAGCACAGGTTGCATCCTAAACGGTCTTAAAGCCACCTTCAAGATCACAGGAATTCCCTAAAATATTTTTAAGCAGAAAACTGAAGTGATTTTCATTTCTAAACAATTCTGTCCCCTGTTTGCCAGGCATTGCGTTAGGTGCTTGGGTGCACACAAACATATAAAATCTGGTTTTTTTCCCAGGAGTTTACCGTTTAGTTGGAGTAGAGTGAACCCTTAAAGATAAAGACCTCTGCCTCTGTGGGCAGGGGCAGGGTACAGAGCCATGTTATACCCATGGCCAACTGGCCCATGGAGTGATTTTAGCAGATGGTTTCCCTCTATACTCTCATCCTTTCAAGAGGGAAGAAGAATAATTTAGAAAGTACGAGAAGAGGACATGAAGCTCTGGAGAACAAAGACACTCTATACAACCAGGATAATTACTATTAAAGGAGCACTTCCCTCCCTCTCTACCCTTTGTACCTTCCTACTCTTAGCCTGACGCATCATCTCCCTCAAGAACCCACGGTTTCTTAACTCAACATAATTACCTTGTCAACCTGATACTGGGTTAGAAAAAACTCTGAGAAAAAAAGAAAAGGAATATGTTTATTGATTTTGACTCAAAGCCCAAATGGTCTCTACTGTAGACCCTGTTCCCAGAGAGCAGACATCTCCTAAATTAACCTGATCACGGTGACTCTTAGTGCAAGTCACTAAGAGCTGGAAGAATCAAACTTGCTCCTTTGGTCCAGTGCTTAATATCTTCGCTCTCCTTTGGGGGAAGTTAAGGTGTAGAAACACAGTCAGTATGGATTGTGCACATCTGTACACAAAGGGAGCCTGTGCAGGGAAAGCTTAGAAGAATGCAACACATACCTGAATGAGGCCTCTGTTTCATCAGAGGTGTTTAGGGAAAATGGATGAGAAGGGCAGACTCATTCCTTTAGTTATTTCAGCTCCCAGATCTAGAAATCCAGACTTTAACCGGATAAAAAATGGAAGAGAGCAGATGAATGGTCCAGAAGGGAAACAGACTGCCATGCACGTAGCTTTCTTTTCCTCCTCTGCTTGCTTGACCTGCACTTCCAAGCAGAAGTAACCCTGTACGTACAGGGGACAGCTTTGCATCAGGTTTTCAGGGTATTATGTGTAGCTGGATGTCCTGGATGGTACCCTCAGTTTTATTTCAGGCTATAATGTTTTTCCTCTCTTACAATATTTGCCTGAGGAAACCTCTGTAAAGATTTCAGGAGAGCACAAAGGCTCTCTTACCACAGAAATTTGCACTGGTTCAGAGATAGGCTATACCTCTGCCCCAGAGCCTTTGCGCTTCTGGTCCCCACTTCCAACCTTAGTAGATGCTTTCCTTAGGGCCAATGCAGCAGGATTTAAATTGCAAACAGTAGTTTCCTTAAGTTCGTGACAATCATTCCCTCAAGCTAGAAATCATATCTAGGGCCTCTAAATTCCCTTCCACCCTATATAGAAGAAGTGAGAGGTAGTCTCCTTCTGCCCAAGAGTTCTTTTCACTTTTATAGGAGTATGACTTAGGTGGCTGCCCATGGGGTCTGGGATTTAAGGGTTTGTGGAAAAGCTTACCAGCAATATCAGCTCATGCTTAGCATGGAGGACCTGTCCTCCCTTTCCTGGCATTGCTGTGCCTCTGCCCCCTTGATACACCCTGACAGTCGGCAGCCCCTTGCTACAGAATTCTTCACTGGCAAAATGGCTCAAGGGACTCCCCAGCACTGCTGGGTAGTCAAGCCTCAGATTTTGCCTCAATGAGGGAAGTGACCAGTTGGCAGTGATTCCCAAAAAGAAATATATAAACCGTGTTTCTGACTATTAAGGTATCTCAGAGAATATTATAGGCCCGGAACCAGGCTATAGAGTGTCCCCTTCAAAGTACAAAGGAAGGTCTGTAGGGCAGTGGCAGAGGGAGAAATGATAAGATTGTGTTGCAGTGTGCTGGCTGCCTATGCCACAGCCACGTTTCTGCCGGCTCTAGCCACGCTGATCGTATTTACATGTTAATGGCAATGTGCCCTTGTGCATCATGTCGTTGTCTGGAATGCCCTGCTCTCTTTCACTCCTTGATGCTGTCCTTCGAGGCCCCACTTAAATAACACTTCCCCTGTGAAGTCTTCCTTGTCTAACCACTACCCACTCTCTTTACATCCTCCTCAGCAACCACAGCACTCTATATAGACTGATAGGGTAGTCTTATCACACTGACTTATAGTACTTAGTTTATATGTCAGTTTTACCACATAGATTATACTTTTCTCCAAGGTAAAATAAAGGTCCTCCTGATTTCTAAAACCTTGAAATTCTGTCCTTGGCAATAGCTGGCACTCAGAAACATGGAATGGTAAGGTACACCCAGCTTGGTTTGTTCTTGTCTGTTAAACATTATGATTTTAGGACAGTGTTTGGAAAGCTGATATGGGAAAAGGACAGTCCTATAGAGGGAAAAATAGAACCTGCCTGGGCAGTCAGAAGCCAGACCCTAGCACTGATGTGAAATCTCTTCACCAGCAAATAGCATTCAGACCCCCAAACTGGAAAAGAGTAAAGTTTAAGACTTTTCTTGGTCTTTTCATCAGAAAAGAGAAAGAAAAACCCAGCAAGAATGCCAGAAGACCCCAGCATTTGATGTCACTGATGTCCAGGACCAGGGTATGTTCTGGGAAATTCATATTTGTTCTCCTGTAATAAGCATCCTGTCCTCTTTAGTCCCCTGATGAGCAAAGCAGCACAGAGCTCTGAGTTTGGGCACACTCAGTGGGTGATGTGCCTTGCTCCCGTGGAGGTGCTTGTTGGCCATTCAGTCCAGGGGCGTGCTCTTGGGTAATAGAAGCCCCTGCAGTTCCCAAATGGAGTGAAAGAGGCAATGCACGTTCTTCTTGTGCTTCTGATAGCAAAATTAATGCTCCCACAGTTTCAGAACATTCCATGTAAGTTTTACAGAAAAGTTGGGAGGGATATGCTTTGCTTTTCTATCCCAGAGGACAATCTCTGGGAAACTGTCTCTCCTCCTCTTCTCTTTGGGGCATTAGTGTTAATATCAAAGGTGCAGATGGTGCTTGACAGGGGCTGGAAATGCATGTCAAGATGTCGCCCTTTCTGCTTGCTGATCTTTCACTCAGCATGAGGATTCAGTATGGATGCAGTTATCACAGATGCAGGCACATGAGCAAAGTGAGTTCTCCAACAAGTTGTCAGTCCATGTGTAGACACACCAGCCATGGTAGGTGTCTAGGATTTGAGCAATGTAAAAATCTCAACCTGACTTTGAAAATACTCCAAGGTCAGAATAGCCTCTTACTGAACTGTACAAAAAAGATCTTCACGACCAAGATAATCACGATGGCATGATAACTCACCTGGAGCCAGACATCTTGGAATGTGAAGTCAAGTGGGCCTTAGAGAGCATCACTACGAACAAAGCTAGTGGAGGTGATGGAATTCCAATTGAGCTATTTCAAATCCTGAAAGATGATGCTGTGAAAGTGCTGCACTCAATATGCCAGCAAATTTGGAAAACTCAGCAGTAGCCACAGGACTGGAAAAGGTAAGCCTTCATTCCAATCCCAAAGAAAGGCAATGCCAAAGAATGCTCAAACTACCGCACAATTGCACTCATCTCACACGCTAGTAAAGTCATGCTCAAAATTCTCCAAGCCAGGCTTCAGCAATATGTGAACCGTGAACTTCCAGATGTTCAAGCAGGTTTTAGAAAAGGCAGAGGCACCAGAGATCAAATTGTCAACATCCGCTGGATCAAGGAGAAAGCAAGAGAGTTCCAGAAAAACATCTATCTCTGCTTCATTGACTATGCCAAAGCCTTTGACTGTGTGGATCACAATAAACTGTGGAACATTCTGAAACAGATGGGAATACCAGACCACCTGACCTGCCTCTTGAGAAACCTGTATGCAGGTCAGGAAGCTACAGTTAGAACTGGACATGGAGCAACGGACTGGTTCCAAATAGGAAAAGGAGTACGTCAAGGCTGTATATTGTCACCCTGCTTATTTAACTTATATGCAGAGTACATCATGAGGAACGCTGGGCTGGAAGAAGCACAAGCTGGAATCAAGATTGCCGGAAGAAATATCAATAACCTCAGATATGCAGATGACACCACCCTTATGGCAGAAAGTGAAGAGGAACTCAAAAGCCTCTTGATGAAAGTGAAAGAGGAGAGTGAAAAGGTTGGCTTGAAGCTCAACATTCAGAAAACTAAGATCACGGCATCTGGTCCCATCACTTCATGGGAAATAGATGGGGAAACAGTGGAAACGGTGTCAGACTTTATTTTTTGGGGCTCCAAAATCACTGCGGCTGCTGATTGCAGCCATGAAATTAAAAGACGCTTACTCCTTGGAAGGAAAGTTATGACCAACCTAGATAGCATATTAAAAAGCAGAGACATTAATTTGCCAACAAAGGTCCGTGTAGTCAAGGCGATGGTTTTTCCTGTGGTCATGTATGGATGTGAGAGTTGGAGTGGGAAGAAAGCTGATCACTGAAGAATTGATGCTTTTGAACTGTGGTGTTGGAGAAGACTCTTGCGAGTCCCTTGGACTGCAAGGAGGTCCAATCAGTCCATTCTAAAGGAGATCAGGCCTGGGTGTTCATTGGAGGGACTGGTGCTAAAGCTGAAACTGCAATACTTTGGCCACCTCATGCAACGAGTTGACTCACTGGAAAAGACTCTGATGCTGGGAGGGATTGGGGGCAGGAGGAGACGGGGACAACAGAGAATGAGATGGCTGGATGGCATCACCGACTCGATGGACATGAGTTTGAGTGAACTCTGGGAGTTGGTGATGGACAGGGAGGCCTGGCGTGCTGTGATTCATAGGGTCACAAAGAGTCAGACACGACTGAGCGACTGAACTGAACTGAACTGAGCTGGGATGAAATTGAGAAGATCAGAGCAAACAATGCACCTGGCTTCACTCATCCTGGTTTGAGGCTGCCCTTGGCTCATGCTCGGTGTTCTGCCTTCTCCTGCTCACATGTAAGTAGCCCTTTCCCTGCCTGAGTGTTTCCCTTGCAGATTCTAAATGGGAGGACAGCCTGGTAGGGAAGACTATCCCACCGTCACAGCAACACAATCCACCTCCAGCTGAGGGACCTGCAGAGCTGGGAACCAGTGGCTTCTTTGGGTTTCTGACGTAAGACAGACTTCTCTCCTGCCATTAAACTTAGCCCGATTGAATCTCTCAGGGGAAGTAGACTAGAAAAGAAAGCAGATTACCCTTATAATCTCTATTTTGTGCAGAACAAATTATGGAAATGAAATAGAGCTTTAGGGTCCTAACTAACCTACCCCACCCTGATGTGCCCAGCATTGAATCTGATATCCTAAATGTTACTTGGACAACAACTATTCTCATTGTATTTGGGTTATTCAGTTGATTTCATTACTAAAATAGTCCCATTCTTCTCTTTGAACTTAGGCTCTGTCTTCAAGAGTTCTTTTTGCAGAGTACAAAACAAATCCCTTCACCTATCTAGAGCTCAGCCATCGCATTGCTATTGTTCTTTATTTATACTTCCAGAGTATAATTTAACTTAGGTACCTTTTCAAATGCTGTTTCAGACTTGAATTTCCAATCAGTGGTCTCAGAGCAGAAATGCCCTAGCTAATAATAGAGCCCTAATGGGACCTGGGAGACGGGAACTGGACCTCTGGAGTCTCAACCTGCTCTGCTCTCCTTCTGCAGCTCTCTCTTCCCATTTAGGTATTTCTTCAGAAAGAGCAGCCAATGAGCCTCCTAAATGCAGCCGAGGAAGAGCAGTGACTCTTCCCACTCCACTCTCTGCTTATGATGTTCCGGTCATAGAGAATGAAAGCCTCAGACTCCCTGAGTCCTCTTGTGGGTTTGTCCTGTCATTTGCCTCTTTACAAAGGAGTGTCCTCCCCCAATTTAAATCACTAAGAATGTAAGTTTCTAAAATGCTCTAGTCTGAGAATTTTACTGCCCAATGGGCCAGTTGGATCTTTCATCTCTAGCACCTTGATTTCTAATGACAATAAATTATTTATGAAGACTTAATGACTGAATTTTAGCGGGGGTAGAGAGAGAGCAAACTATTTTCTCAAGATATAGGGATACAGTTGTTGACAGAACACTTTGGGTAGGTGGGATCTGTACCTGACCTCAAATCTTCAACTCTCCTGGCCGGGTTATTAGGGAATGGGGTCTTGCAAGACTCCATTTCCTGAGCCCTGCTGCCCCTCCAGAAATCATGTCTTGTCAGTTCACCCCATTTGGCCCCAAAATACAATCTCTTCATAGATAAATTCTTCTCATTTAGCTACTCCTTTGGCTTTTGACAGTAATGCAGACCAAGTTACTGGATTAACTTGAAGTCAGTGTAGGTTAGAGGCATTTTTTAACTGTAGAGATGACCAGTATTAGAATAGGCCACTTTGTAAGGTAATGAGCCCTTGTCATTCCTACTCTTTGAACAGAGCTGATTATCTGTCATACTGGAAGTTTCTCATGGTGAATGGAAAAGTTAGGGCTGGACTGCTAAAGGGGTCTCTTGGAGACCCCTTGTTCAGATACCTTTCCCTTAGGTGGGCAGGACAGATGAGGTGGGCTACTGAAGGGCCTGGGACCTGAGGGGAGAAGGGCTGAAGGGGAAGTCACTATGCGTGAGGACTGGAGAACTAGGGACAAGTTGTGTTTACAGCCTTTCCCCTCCTGTCCCAAACACAGCCTGCTTTACAAAGCTGTCCAGAGGCTCAGCTCCAGAGTCTGGAGATCTGAGTAGTGCCATTCTGACTTCCAAGCTTACAATGAACACTTGGCAAAGTCACTTTCCTTTCTGGTTCTTATTTTCTCATCTGGAAAATGAAAGGGTAGGATTTGATGAGCTCTCAAGTGCCTTCCAGCTCTGGCTGTCTGTGTGGTTGGCTCTGCTTCTCTGAGCAGGTCAGTGAGACTACAGCCCTGGGGTGTGCGGGGCCAGAGTTAGCCCTGGCTTCCTTCTGATTTCTCCCCTTCCCCAGCCCCTGTGGCTCTCGCTGATGAGGGTCTTTTTCTAACTTGACACAATCTCGCCCCAGGTATAATTTAGCACCATGCATGAACAGCAGATTTGGGTTCCAAATCAGCCTTGCCATGAACTAGCTGTGTGACCTTCAGTAAATTTCCTTCTCTGAACCTTAGTTGCCTCCACCTGCAAAACCGGAGCCAGGGCTGGACAAAATGATTGGATCTGCTGGGGTTGATGGCTTCAGGCTCTTCCAAGTGTCAGGTCCCTGTTATTCCAGGAACTAGGGGGAGCCCCACCCTGCAGCTGACCCCCAGAATGAGAAGTCATCCACTTGACAGTGAAAGTGAAGCTCTGAAACGAACTTAGAACCCCCCGCCCCACTCTCCTCTGGCTCTGCCATGAAGCACCTCTCAGGATGTCCCCACTGATATCATCAGTGAGACACTATCACCTCCCTTGTCCGTAAGAATCTCCTCTCCACCTGGACCTTTGCAGTGGGTAAGAGAGATGGGCAGGGCTGAGTTGTGACCACCAACTTTAAGGTTGGGCTGGCAAAGCCTGAAACAGAAGTGTCCTGCCCGAGGCAACACAGCAAAGAAGAGAACCCAGGTGGCCACAACTCAGCCCGGTCCAGAGCCCTCTCTCCCCAAGCACACACACTGCCCCCTCTGCCCCCTTCTCTCTACACCTCACTTCCCCAGCCCTGGGCCACAGGCAGCTGTAGGACAGCTGGAAAGCAGAAACCACCCTCTGAGGACCACACCTCAGAGAAGAGCAGGATCTCCCAGGTGGTTTCGCTGTGAGGCTTCGGGCAGAAGAGAGGCAGGCCTGAAAGCTGATCTCCAAGAAGGCGTGGCTCCAGGATGATGGTGAATAAAAACTCGGAGAGCCAGCAAGGTCTGGAGACCAGCAGGAGGCAAGAGGAGCCATTCAACAATCCATTCAGAAGCGGTGAGCTCACTGAGGCAGCAAGAGCCCCGGGAGGGCCTCAGGGCTGTAGCTATGGGTCCTGCAGGCCCAGATGGGGCAGGTGGAGGGAGGCAGAGGTTTGTGCTCCAGATGGTGGAGGAGATTCCCGGGGAGAATCACTGCAGTGGGCTGACATGCGAGTCACACTGGGACAGCTGCTCACACTCAGACCTGTCCAGAGAGGACGGGTACACACATACATGCAGAGACACATGCACCCAAAGGCACACACAAGGAGAGACAGCCCCTCAAGGCTTGCCTCACCCCAGTCAGACAGGCCAGCCCAGTCCTGGCTCAGTCACCCAGAGGCAGCATTCAAAGAACTCCTCCCCACACCTGCACACCCACCTAGAAACATCTGTCCACCCTTTGTGTTTCAGGTGCCCATGGCGTCCCCTCAAACCCTGCTCCTCTGCCTGCTGCTCCTGGTGGTCACTGAAGGCCGGAGTCGACAGGCCGCCATCCCAGGCTGCCACTTGCACCGTAAGTGACTCTAGGAGCAGAGAGCTGGGTGGAAGCAAAGAGCTGATGGATCGGACCAAGGCGGGGCAGGCAGCACCCTTGAGGGACCCAGTGAGGCTCAGGGAGCAGGCGCCGGGCAAGCCTTTGCCAAGGCACCATTTACCACTCCCGTCTCCTTCTAGCCTTCAACGTGACGGTGCGAAGTGACCACCAAGGCACCTGCCAGGGCTCCCATGTGGCACAGGCCTGTGTGGGCCACTGCGAGTCCAGCGCCTTCCCTTCCCGGTACTCCGTGCTGGTGGCCAGTGGTTATCGACATAACATCACCTCCGTGTCTCAGTGCTGTACCATCAGCGGCCTGAGGAAGGTGAGGGGGCTGAGCTCAGCAGTGGCTCTTTGGGGTTGCGGAGACACAGGGGGCAGGGATCTAAGATGGCCTGAGAAAGGACCCTGGAACAGACACCCGCCTCTCCTACAGGAGAAGGTGCAGCTGCACTGCGGGGGGAACCGGAAGGAGGAGCTGGAGATCTTCACGGCCAGGGCCTGCCAGTGTGACATGTGTCGCCTCTCGCGCTACTAGCCCATCCTTCCCCCGTTCCCCTCCCCTTGGTCACAGGGTTTAGAGCTGGAGTATATCCTGTATATCCTGAACCTCAGTAGGGATAACAGGTCCAACCCTCTAAGAGGGGGCTTTCTGCCTCCTCCCCACCTCTGCCTGGCTTCCGAACCAGCCCTTCCCCCGTGTCCCTACCCCTAAATAAAGCAAGCAGATCCTGAGTTTCTCTCTTTATTAAATCTACCCCCAGCCATGGAAAGGGGAACAGACCACGGTTACTGTGACCATCCCCCTTGTCCCAGGACACAGGGACTCTTCTGCCTGTGCCCTTACCCCTCCCCCTGCCCAATAAATAAAAAGGGGACAAGGATGTACAGGGCTGGGGAGGGGAGGGGAGGAGGGTGCCCCAGGCCCAGGATAATGTCTGTGTTGCAGGGGAGCTGGGGGAGAATAAATAGACCATGGATCCCACGGTGGGGTGAGGAAGGACCTCGCGGTGGCACAAGGTGGGGCAGGCGAGGGGCTGCATACCCCTTGCCCCAGGCTGGGAGCGGGGGGTGGGAGCCTGCCTGCAGTCTGGAGCCCAGCTTTGTGGGGCAGGGCAGTCCCCGATGGCCACTTCCTGATCAAGCGCACCCTGGTCCAGTCCTACCAGGAGGGCCTGACAGTTCTGTTGCCAGGACCACCATCTCTCCTCCTCTCCCCCAAGAGGAAACTGCCTATGCTGGGCCAGGCAGGGAGCCCTCCGAGCCCCCACTGGCAAGGCCAGGAGTAGGTGTGTATCTCTCTGCGCCCCTGGGCAGGAGGGAGGGTGGAGGGACTGATAGCTCTGGGTTTAGCTCCTCCCCTTCTGGGGATCTTTAGCTCTGACCTCCACCAGTGACCTGGGGTGTAAGCCGCTGGAGCGGGGCCTCTTTGGCCCCCTGGGTCCCCTGTAACCGGCGTAGCCGTAGCTCCTCCAGGCCTTGCCACAGCTCCTGACGTTCCCGGGCCTTCTGCTGCTCCCTGGGGAGAGAGGGAGAGGCAGTTCCCCTTCCTGGAGCTCCAACTGCAATCTAACTCCCTCACCACCACCCCACCTGCAAAGAGACTCAATGGGAATCTTCCACTTGGGGAGAAAACACTGAGGAGAGACACGTCCCAGCCCATGGTCATGGAGTAGATGGATCAGCCTGGCCCTGAGAGGCCCCGCCTGAAGAGCTGTTGTTATGTTGTTGTTTAGTTGCTAAGTCATATCCAACTCTTTTGCGACCCCATGGGCTATAGCCCACCAGGCTTCCCTATCCATGGGATTTTCCAGGCAAGGATACCAGAGTGGGTAGCTATTTCCTTCTTCAGGGGATCTATCCAACCCAGGGATCAAACCTGCATCTCCTGCATTGGCAGGCAGATTCTTTACCACTGAGCCACCAGTAATCTCCATACTAGGAGGAAGTACTTGGGAGGATAATTGGAGGATGCAGTGGAAAGCTGGGCACAGATGGCCCAGCATGTGACAAGACCACAGGGAGAGACTTTAAACATCTGACCAGATGGGATATGGGTTGTCCTTTTAGGTTCCCTCCAACCCTTAGAGCTGGTCCTTTTCCTGCTTTTCTCCCCTCTCCCTCCATGCCCACTCCCTCTCAGCACTCACTGCTGCTTTTCCAGCTTGTAGGAGGCTGTCAGCTCATCAAACAGCTTCCCATTCATCTCCATGAAGGTCTTGAGCACATTGTAGATCAGAGACACAATGGTTCTTGGCAGGGACAAGGATGAGGTGAGAGATGAGAGCAATTTCAGTTGGGTCCCACCTCCCACTCCAGCATTCTGCCTATCTCTGTGTCCCAAACACAGCCTCCAGCCCTGAACACCACAAGCACTACCCTTCTCCTTCCCCTTTCGCCACCCCTCCACCACCTTCAGATGCCTTTCCTGATCCTCTCCAGCTAGGAGCAACCCCAGTTCTGGACTGGCTGGCCCTGCCCCCGCCTCTGTGGGTCAGGTCAAAGCCTGGGCACTCACTGATTCCAGTGCTCCTTGGAGACTTGGTAGAGGGTCCCAAACACAGCAGGCAGCACAGTGTGGCAATTGTCCTCAATGAGGCTCAGGATATACTCATTGTTCCAGAAATACAGAGCCCGCTCTGCAACCTGGGGCAGCAAGATGGCAGAGTAAGCGCCTCAGTGGCTTCCCTGCAGGCGCCCGTCCTGGAATCAGACCCAGCCCCAACCCCAGGGCACGCTGTGCTCCTTACACCCCATCTCCAGGGTTCATCACACCAACATGGTGAGGCGCAAAGAACACTGGATCTGGAGTCCCGACTCAAAGGTGAGTCCTGGCTCCACTACACACTGGCCACATGACTGGGAAAGGCAATTTACCCCTCAGCCTCAGTTTTCAAATCTGTAAATTGGGGCTAATAATAGCTCCCTCCATACGGCTGTCATAAGAATTATATGAGGTATTTAGTAAACTGAAGTGCCAGAGTCATTGTGAGGAAAAATTGACAACCACCAGGTTACGGCTTATAAAAATGAAAGTCTGCATACACATGTGGGAGAACACTGGTTACATCCAGTCTGGATGGAGTCGGGAAGCCTTGCTGGTCTCTGTGAGGCTAATGAAACTTAAGGCCACTAAGAAAGGGGGAAAGTGATGACAACCATCCTCCCCATTCATGGACATTTGGTAAACATCCATTTCCGTTTATCAGATGTGTTTATGCTACTATCTCTTCAGTTCTCCTCCCCACCCAGTTGGCCCATTCTACAGATAAGGAAGCTTAATCCAACTCAGAGTGGTGAAGTGATTTGCTCGAATCTCCTCAGCCACTGGGAGGTCTCCTAACCCTGAGTCCAGCATCTCCACATTATCAGACCCAGGAAGGTCCAGAGGAGAAACTGAGGGCAGAGGAAGCTGTGTGAGGTCAACCTGCCAACCTTCCGGTCCATACCCTGGCTCTCACCCCACCTGTCCCCATCTGTACCTGGAAGTGGGGGCTGGACACACAGCGGGCCACCTGCTTGAAGAGGGGCTCCTGGATCTTCACAAACTGCGAGGGCTCGATAACATCCAGAATCTCCTCCATCTCCCCCAGAAACATCACCTGGGGTAGGAGCAGGGACACAGGGGCGACGGTTCCCATCTCCCCTGACATACAGCTGACTGCCTTCCGGAAGCCAAGCCTTCCCAGCCTCCCTACAGTGGACACCAGAGCCCTTCTTCATACCTCTTTCTGGGTACAGGTTTTTGGCCAGTATTTGAGCAGTCCCCGGATCACCTGTGGGAGTTGAGACAGACAGGAGTCAGGCCTGCCAGGGTTGGCCCCCAGGGTGGCCTGCCAGGACACCAGGTTGCCTCCCCCACCAGAGGTACTCGAGAGCTTCCCTGGTGGCTCAGTGGTAAAGAATCCACCTGCAATGCAGGAGACGCACAAGACGTGGATTCAATCCCTGCGTTGGGAAGATCCCTTGGAGGAGGGCACGACAACCCAATCCAGTATTCTTGCCTGGAGAATCCCAAAGACAGAGGAGCCTGGCGGGCTGCAGCCTATAGGGCCACAAAGAGTCGGACATGACTGAAGCGATTTAGCACACACACCAGAGGTACTCACATGTTCCGTCAGGGTTGCGTCCTTCTCCAGGAACTGCACCACACAGTATGCCAGCTGCAAGGGATCGGGGGTAGGGTGGTGGAGGGGTAGGCAGAGAAAGACGACAGGGGTCAGGAGGGGACCAGGACAGGATCCCAGATATTTGTTCACTTACTCTTCGCTCATTCACCAAGCATTCACTGACCACCTAGGACATACCAGGCACCGTGTTTGATGTGTAGGGACACAATAATGACCCTACAGGGGAAATACTCAGCAAACCAATCCTTACAAATTTTATAAAAGGTTCCATAACCACAACCTGTATCATGATCTACAGGAATATAGAAAGAGGAGAGCTTAATCCTGCCCAGAGCAGGTTAAGAGGGAGGGGGCTGGGAAGCCTTCAGAGAGCTGATGTCTAAGATCGGCCTGAAAGGATCGTGGGGATTCGCTAAGGTAGATAGAAGAGAATTAGTCAAGAAAAAAGTGAGAGAGGATCCCATGAGTTCATGGTTTCGAGTGCCTGGAGTCAGAATGTCAGGCTGACCCTGCCAGTCTGGGTGGCTGCCCTGACTCTCAGGACCTCTCCACCATGGCAGGGCCAGGCCTGGGCCTTACCTGGGCATGAAAGACAGACAGCGACTTGACAGAGTGCAGGGGAATCAGGACTCGAACCAGGAACTGCTTGTGCTCGGTCTTCAGGGGCAGTGCAAAGCCGTTGATGATGCTGAGGAGGGGACAGAAGAGACGAAGAGGGCTGGGATGACTGGGCCTCCGTCCCTCCTCCCAGAATCCTCCAGATGCTCCAGCTGAGGCCCAGAGAGAGTCACCTTCCTAGGATCTCCAGCAGCTCAGCAACGCCATTGAAGTGCTCGAATTCATAGATGAACCTTTGAGAGGAAGAGAAGGATGCACGAGAGTTCAAGGCAATCGGAGCAGGCCCAACCCTCCTCTCAGCCACCCTGCCTACCCACCCCTGCCCTGCACATTAACCCAGCTCTCTCCCAAGAGGCTGTGCTCTCTTCCCCAAACACCAAACCAGGCCCACTGAGATCCACACCCACTTCTTTATCACCCTCTCAGCCCAGCCACCACTGCCACTCTGGATCCCAGCTCAGGCCTCTCTTCTGTGAAGCATCATCTGCCAGACCCTAACTCTCACTACCTGGTCCCCAGGCAATCCACAGGCATTCAGCCTGAGTCCTTCACTCTTCATGCCAATCAACCGAAAGAATGACAGAGCGTCTATTCTGTGCTACGTATTTCTCAAAACCATCCCAAGAGGTAGAGCTTATTAGATCCATTACACAGATGAGGAAATCAGGGCTCAGCAGCTCAATCAAACTTGCCCTAAAGTTAATAAGCAAGAGATCCAATACACTGAGCTCCTGGAGGACAGGGATCTTTCCTCACCTATTTCGTAGCTAGTAACAATAAGAGTTAAGGGTTCAGAGTTCTAGCCTTGGTCCAGGAGTTATAGTGAGCAAAGGCATTGCCTCATTTCATCTTGACAGCTGTCTCTGTGTTAGTATAGTTATCATTCCCATTCTAGAGACGAGGAAGCTAGGAAAGAGCTTAAATACTTTGCCCAAGTTCACCCAAATAGTTGAACCAAACTCAAACACAGGCCATCGAGCTCAAGAGCCAGTCTCAACTACAAGGCCATATGGGCCCCTGATGCCAAGTAGGCATTGGTGCTCAATACATATTTACAGAAATAATCCCTTTCTTTGGGTTCTATGGCCTGGTATGACAAAGATCAAAGATTTAGATCCCAGGCCCCCTGAACTGACCTAGTCCCTGCAAACCATTTCATCTCTTAGCCTCTATTTTCTCATCTGTTAAATGCAAATGAATACCCTTTCTCTGTTGATCTCACAGGATTTGTATAAGCAGTACTACTGGCAGCAGTACATGCTGCCAAGAATAAACTCAAAAACCATAGTTCTAGGTCCCCTAGCCCAGAAGCCTTTGCCTCTGTCTTCTTCTTCCCACAGCTCTCCCCGCTCCCTCCCCAGGTTTCAGCAGGGCAGGCAGCAGGCACCCACCGGAGGAAGATATGGCTGCACTGTTTGCGGATGTAAGCCCGGAGCCCCAGGAACTTGCCGTAGACCCGGTGTAAGATGGTCTTGAGGTACTCACGCTCCCGGGGGTCTTCGCTATCAAACAGCTCCAGGAGCTGTGGGAGCCAGGATCAGGGGTTAGGAAAGAGGCCAAGCCAGGCTACTTCCGTTCTATGCCCACGCCCCCACAGAGAGCCTGCCCCCACCCCATGACACCACCCGGCCTGGGTTCCCCACTTCACCATCAAGACAAACTTTTGATCCACATATCTCTTGGCCACAGAGGGCTGGAAGTCTGGGCTCTCCAAGAAACGCAGGAAAAACTCATATACCAGCTGAAGGAGGGGACAGACGACACGGTGAGTTCAGGAACAGCTTCCCCCTTCATCCTGCCCTGTGGCCCGCAGCCCGCAGTCCAGGATCTCAGGAGACCCTCTATCCCCTCCTCGGGTCTCTTCTGAAACTTATATCCCTGTCTTCCCCAGCCCTCCTACCTGAAGATGTGGCCATGAAGGCTCAAGGTTGGGCTCATCCTCTTCAGGGTCAAATTCAGGGTTCTCACTGGGCGGCAGCGTCCGAAAGATATTCACTGAGATCTGAGGGGCAGGTCAGGATTCTTCCTTAAAGAAGGTTCTGAGGCAGAAGCTAGGACATCCCTCATCCAAAGTCTAACGGGCCTCAGCACCTGCCTCAGCAAGCAGTTCCCTCCTTTGCAATCACTGCCTGAACATCTAGTTCATGGAAGACCTGGGCTTGGGGTTGGGGACTGAGGGGCAGATGAGACACATCCCCACCCTCTATCAAGTGAAGTCCAGCAGGGAAGACAAGATGGAAAATGGTAAGGTCTACGGACCTTCTAAGCAGCAAAAGGGAGATTTCTAGTTTGAGTACTGAGAGAGGCTTCATGGAAGAGGCAACAGATGAGCTAGGCCATGGCACAAGGAACGTGTGGAATGCACACCAGGCCTCAGGAGAGAATAAGCAAAAGGGCGGGGTGGGACAAGCCCAGGAGGCACTGAGGGACCTACACTGGCAGGCTGCTGGGCAGGAGTGGGGCTGGGAGACCGGTCAGGCGGGAAGACATGGACCCTAAGGCCAAGCCAGAGAGTATGGGTTTATTCTCTGCCCGGGAGCTCTGCGGGCAGGCAGCAGGGTTCCCACGCGCACCAAGCCCTGTGCCAGGTGCTCACCATGCGGATGATGTCTGGGTAGACAGGCTCAATGAGGACCCCCCGGGTGCTCCCCACGCATTCCACCAGCTCATTGAGCGCCGCCCGCTTCACCTCCTTCCCCTTCAGGTCAGCCACACAGTCCAAGAAGTCAAACATCACCCCACACTGGGCCAGCTTCCGGCTCAGCAGCTCATGCAGCTCAGAGGCTGGCACATCTGGGGAGGGAGGAGGGGTCTGAGCCTGGGCCCCAGCTGCTGTAGCTCTGGGCAGGGGCAGGCCTTCCTACTCCCTAGGGCAGGCTCCTCTGCCCCCATGCCCCATGCTTCTGGGCCATCTCCCACTCCTTGCCGAAAGGAAACCGCTTCTGTCCCATCCTCCATTCTTGCGAGGTAAAGGAGCTTCATCTCTTCATCCTAACTGAGGCCCAGAGAACACGACGGCCTGATTGGAAAGCATGGCTACAGACCCTGGGTGCCTGGGCCTTCCACAGGTGCCCCAAACAGCCACGGCCTCCCTCTCCTAGGTAGCACTCTGTTTGAAGAGCCAGCAGTGGGGAGAAGAGCCAGGACTAGGAATCTCTCGGGTGCCTTCTGCCTCAGCTAGTGGGGCCCTGTACCCAGAGGTGGGGGGACAACACCGTGATTGCAGGGAGCCATGCTGAGCACCTGCTCCAGGACCCTGGCAGCAGCCAGGCTGCTAGTGGCTTCCTGGAACCCAGGCTGTAAGCCCCACCCTTAGCCCTGGTCTGCCCCCCAGGGTGGCGCCACCTCCAGATGCCCCACCTCCAAGGACGACAGGCCAGTCAGGCCATGCGTCAGCACAGAGGGCGAGAGGGCTGGGGGGTGGGGGTCAGCTCAGGTGGTGGAGCCCCTTGCTCGGAAGGGCCATCCAGACTCCGTCGGATCACAGCTGCCAGCTGCTTCTCACTCCCCCACCCCCAAGGCTCGCTGGCCCACTCCAGGACTCAGGTCCCCTTGCGGCCAGCAGCCGGGCTCACCTTTGAGCAGGGGCAGTGGAGTGAGTTCTTGCTGGTTGCTCTGATAGCGGAACTGAGAGGAGCTGTGGGACCGCCGGGGCCGGGCCCTGCGGAGGGAACGGCGGGAGAAGCCGTCCACCTTGTCGGGTGGGGGCACAGGGGACAGCCCCGGGGAAGAGGGGCTAGTGGGGGTACTCGCTGGGGGCAGCTTCGTCTCCATGGCGGCTAGGCGGTAGGTCAAGCCTTCAGAGCCCCTGAGGTTCCCTCTGGGGCTGCAGGGTGCTGAGTGAGGCTGGGTTGACTAACTTGGGCCCATCCTGTGCGCTGCGGGAAGTAGGGGGGGTGGGGTGGGCACAACCACAGTCCTGGGCCCCCCCCCAGGACCTTTGGCAACTGCCCAGTCCTGGGGGGCAAGCACGGTAGAGAGGAGGATGGCTCAGGTTTCAGGTCCTTCCTGAGGGTCCGAAGAGTCCAGCTAGGGTTCCCAGCCTGGCTCTTTTGAAAAAGAAGTCAGGGCAGAGAGGTCGGCAAGAAAGACAGAGAGCCTGTCAGTTCTTTCAGGACAGCCTGTGGGGCTGCCACTGATAGCCTGTCTTCCTGCCCTCCGACCCTGGCCCAGACCCTAAACGAGGTGCAGGTGCCTCCCTTCTCCCACACATAAAGGCCCCAGGCTCCAAAACAACCCCCTCAAAATAGGGCCTCTCCCCCAAGCCAGACCCTATCTAGAATGGGGACCTTGGCCCTCATCCCTGGCCCCTAACGGAATGGGGACCCCATTCCTGCTCCGCTAATCAGGGTCACCAGGGACTCTTCCAAGAATGGGGGCCCTATCCCCATGCCAACCCCTCCTACAACCCGGCGCCCTCCCCAACCTCAGTTTCTCCTTCCTCACCCCCAAATCTCATCTGCCTCCCAATGGGGGGACACTCACTTCTCAGACGCCCAGACTTAGGTCACGGGCCCTCCAGGGGCTCCCTTTGGGGAAGGGAGCAGCTACTCAGGGCTCCTTCGCAGCGGTTCGGTTCGGGGCGCTGGCGCTGGGCGGCGGCGCTCCTGGGTTCTCTCTCCGGCTCCGGGGGGGCCGGAGCATGCCCCCAACTCAGCCCCGAGTCGGGGCGCGGGCGCCCGGCGGGCTCCGGGCTGGCCGGGGCAGCGCGCAGACCTCTCCTCAAGTCTGGGGACCCTACCCGCGCAGCACCGCGGGAGCCCCGGCTCTGTGCGCACCGGCACCCGCCGCCCAGCTTCTCACGATGACATCAAGTCACCTCCCCCAGTCGGCCCGCACATCCCCGCGGGTTTGGGGGGCGGGGGAGGGGGGCTGCGTCAGGAAGTTCCCGCGGGGGCAGCTGGGAGATGTAGTCCCTGCACCAATTAAAGCGGCTGCCTGACCGAAGGGGTAATCCCTGAGGGCACCAGGGGACAAGACTGAAGCAGAGTGGGAAGGGGTCCAGCTCGGGCTGGGCTGCTGGGCTCTGGAAGGGAGAGCGCATAGGGAGAGAGAAGACTCAGGAGTCGGCACCAGGAAGCTGGGGGCGATGCCAGGACGCTGGCAGCAAAGAGGCCCAATCTTCTGTCACACCCAAAGATTTGCCCTGCTCCATCTGTGCCCCAGGCATTGCACCCACAAGGGAATGCCACGCTCGCTCCAGAATGGCTGGACACTAAAACCCCAGTAGAAAATGGCACTGGACTGGTTAATAGTCTGCAGTGGGCCAGTGCCTGAGGGGAGGGGTGTGGTACCCCCAAGGCTGCTGGGAAATGAAGTCCTTCCTCAGCCTGCAGTCCCCCTCCCCTCCCTTGCTGTCTAAGGTGACATCATGGTCTGGGTTTAAAGGGCCAGCCTAGGAGTGGCAAAGCATCAGAGCTGGAAGTGCTCCCTGGTGCTGCCACACCACCCCAGCAAGCTAGCCTCTCTGAATGGAACTCCCAGCCTCTCTGGGACCGAAGATGTGCTCTTGGAGTCTCTTGTTCAAAACCCTGCTGCAGGGACTCCAAGGCAAAGGTGGAATTCCAGGAGTTTGGCATTCCTGCCAAAAGTTCCCAGTTTGTAGTCCTGGGCCCCTTTGCTAGCACCCTGGACCCCAACACACTTCATTCCCCTGGACTCCATCCCCTACCCTATACTGTGAAATCTCCACCCAGAAGTTTCGCCCAAATGAACAACTGTTCCTTAGAGCACCAGGAGTGGGCAATGGAACCTGGCGATGAAGTCAGGGAGGTGCTGGGGTCCTTTCAGTCTTCCTCACCCTGCCCTAGGCCTTGTTGGCCACTCTGCTGCCTTGGAACCACCCAGCCACCTTGCCTGCTGCAGAGGGAGCCTGGGTGCCCAAAGGGCGCCCACCTACCGGAGCAATGAAAAGCAAAGGCCACAGTTTAGACTGGCTGAGATCCAGAACAGAACCCTTTGCTCGGTAGGCCTTGTCCGTCTGGCCCTTGTGACCTCATCTGTCAAATGGAAGCCCATACTCTCCTCCTTGCCCACCTCCCAGGCTCAGGAGATGAAGCTTCTCCAACACCCCCACAGAAAAAGCTGGGGGAGGGGAGGCCCACCAAGCCTTCTACAACCAGGTGAGGACCCTGAGGAGCAGAGAGGAGAAGTGCTTTCCCCAAGGTTACACATCCTGCCATCAAAGTCCGGGACCGCGGCCCAGGCTCCCACCTCCCAGCCTAAGTCAGGAGCACACGAGCCCCCAGGCCACGGGCCCAGTGCTCCGGACTCTGAGGGTCTCCAGGCCAGAGTGGCCATGGAAGGTTGGTGCCTTGTGCAACCCTCAGGTTGAGGACTGGGGCACTGAAGAGTAGAAGACACACATACGATTTCCTGCAAGAAAGAGCCTGTGAACTGCATTTCAAAACACACACACAGTGTTACATAGCGGTTGGAGAGTTGAAAAACACTTTTTCAATAATTTGTTAATATTTATTTATTTTCGGTTGTCCTGGGTCTTTGTGGCTGTGTAGGCTTTTCTTTAGTTGTCACAAGCAGGGACTACTCTCTGTTACTAGTTTCAGTGCAAGGGCTTCTTATTGTGGTGGCTTCTCTTGTTGCGGGGCACGGGCTCTGGAGCAAGGGCTTCAGGAGTTGCAGCACATGGGCTCCGCAGTTGTGGCTCCCAGGCTCCAGAGCACAGGCTCAATAGTTGCAGTGCACAGGGCTTAGTTGCTCCAAGGCATGTGGAATCTTCCTGAATCAGGGATTGAACTGATGTCTCCTGCATTGGCAAGGAGTTTCTGTAGCACTGAGCCACCAGGGAAGCCTGAAAACTATTTTTTAAATCATTTTTACTGAGATATCATTAACACACCACAAAATTCACTCATTTTGGTGTTGCTGTTTAACTGAGTATAGAAAATCAGTTTTGCAAGAAGAAAGGTTCAGGAGATTAGTTGTACAACAATGTAACCACGATGGTGTGATCACTCACCTAGAGCCAGACATCTTGGAGTGTGAAATCAAGTGGGCCTTAGGAAGCATTACTATGAACAAAGCTAATGGAGGTGATGGAATTCCAGCTGCGCTATTTCAAATCCTAAAAGATGATGCTGTTAAAGTGCTGCACTCAATACGCCAGCATATTTGGAAAACTCAGCAGTGGCCACAGGACTGGAAAAGGTCAGTTTTCATTCCAATCCCAAAGAAGGGCAATGCCAAAGAATGTTCACACTACCGCACAATTGTGCTCATTTCATATGCCAGCAAGGTAACTCTCAAAATCCTTCAAGTTAGGCTTCAACAGTGTGTGAACTGATGTTCAAGGTAGATTTAGAAAAGGCAGAGGAACCAGAGATCAAATTGCCAACATCTGTTGGATCATAGAAAAAGCAAGAGAATTCCAGAAAAACATCTGCTTCATTGACTACACTGAAACCTTTGACTGTGTGGATCACAACAAACTATGGGAAATTCTTAAAGACGTGGAAATACCAGACCACCCTACCTACCTCTTGAGAAACCTGTATGCAGGTCAAGAAGCAACAGTTACAACCAGACATGGAACAACAGACTTAGTTCAAAATTGGGGAAAGAGCATGTCAAGGTTGTATGTTGTCACCCTGCTTATTTAACTTACACGCAGAGTACATCAGGCGAAATGCTGGGCTGGAAGAAGTTCAAGCTGGAATCAAAATTGCCAGGAGAAATATCAATAGCCTCAGATATTCAGATGCTGCTGCTGCTAAGTCGCTTCAGTCATGTCTGACTCTGTGCGAACCCATAGACGGCAGCCCACCAGGCTCCCCCATCCCTGGGATTCTCCAGGCAAGAACACTGGAATGGGTTGCCATTTCCTTCTCCAATGCATGAAAGTGAAAAGTGAAAGTGAAGTCGCTCAGTCGTGTCCGACTCTGTGTGACCCCATGGACTGCAGCCCACCAGGCTCCTCCGTCCATGGGATTTTCCAGGTAAGAGTACTGGAGTGGGGTGCCATTGCCTTCTCCGGATATTCAGATGACACCATCCTCATGGCAGAAAGCAAAGAGGAACTTAAGAGCCTCTTGATGAAGGTGAAAGAGGAGAGTTAAGAAACTGGCTTAAAACTCCACACTCAAAAAACTAAGATCATGGCATCCAGTCCTATCACTTCGTGGAAAATAGATGAAGAAACAATGGAAACACTGACAGACTTTATTTTGGGGGGCTCCAAAATCACTGCAGATGGTGATTGCAGCCATGAAATTAAAAGACGCTTGCTCCTTGGAATAAAAGTTATGACCAACCTAGACAGCATATTAAAAAGCAGAGACATCACTTTGCTGACAGAAGATCCATCTAGTCAAAGCTATAGTTTTTCCAGTAGTCATGTATGGATGTGAAAGTTGGACCATAAAGAAGGCTTAGCACTAAAGAATTGATAATTTCGAACTGTGGTTTTGGAGAAGACTCTTGGCAGTCCCTTGGACAGCAAGGAAATCAAACCAGTCAATTCTAAAGGACATCAATCCTAAATATTCATCTGAAGGACTGCTGCTAAAGCTGAAGCTCCAATACTTTGGCCACCTGATGTGAAGACCCAACTCATTGGAAAAGACCCTCATACTGGGAAAGACTGAGGAGGGTAGAAGGAGAAGGGGACGACAAAGGATAAGATGGTTGGATGGTATCATTGACTCAATGGCCGTGAGTCTGAGCAAACTCTGGGAGACAATGAAGGACAGGGAAGTCTGGTGTGCTGCGGTCCGTGGGGTGGCAGAGTCGGACACAACTAAGCAACTGAACTACAACAAACGTGAATATACGTAGCACTACTAAATTGTACTTTTAGAAATGGTAAAATTTATTGGGTATAGTTTACCACAATTTAGTGTTTATATTTATTTATCTGGCTGTGTCAGGTCTTCGTTGTGGCATGCAGGGCCCTTCTGCGTTTTTCAGTTGCAGCAGGCGAACTCTTAGATGCGGCATGTGGAATCTAGTTCCTTGACCAGGGATCCGACCTGGGCCCCTGTACTGGGAGCATGGAGTCCTAGTCACTGCACCATCTATTGTCATCCAGGTGCCAGAATCAAGATTGCCAGGAGAAATGTCAGTAACCTCAGATACACAAATGACACCATCCTAATGGCAGAAAGTGAAGAGGAACTAAAGAACCTCTCGATGGACCACCTGAGCAGTCTCTATTTTAACACGATTTAGACAAAATGCAAATCCAGGCCCTCCCCCTTGGCCAAGTCAAAAACCATCCCCCTGGCCACCTTCTTTGATCACTTTTACACCTGTCTTGATCCCAGTGAGGGGCTTCTTCTGGGTGGACCATTCCTATCTAAGGGAGAACCTTCCCCCAGGACCCCTGAGACCTATAGCACCTTGTTTGTCTGACAAGTTCCCACCTATCTGGTGTGTACAAGAAGCCCCCCAAAGCCTGGCCTTCCCCCTTTTCTTTCTATGGGGAGGTAACCTGGCCCCACGCTTCTCCAGGCCCCTTGAGTTCTCTGGGATCCAGCTGTCCACTTCCCAGGGCCACTGTCTTTGTTGGATTACTGTGGAGCTCACTCTGTATTGTCTGGGGTAGAGATGCCCCACTTCTGGGATCTAATGCCTGATCATCTGGGGTGGAGTGGATGTAGTCATAACAGAAATCAAGTGCACAATAAATGCAATGCACTTGAATCATCCTGAAACTGAAACCATTCACTTCAGACAGGTCCAGCCCCTGTGCTGGCTCTCAAACCCAGCCTAAACCCTGCCTGGGACTCAAAGCGTGTGGCTGCTGGAACTCAAACCCAGCCAAAACCCACAGTACCTGCTTTCAGAACCTAATGAAGCTCAGGCTCTTGATGTCTCATCACAGAAACAGTTCAGTGAGAGACAAAGTGATAGGTAAGAAGTGGGTTTATTCAGAGAGAAACGCATTCCACAGACAGTGTGGGCCATCATAGAGGGCGAATACAGCGGCCTCAAACTGTGGTGTGGTTAACTTTTACGGGCTTAATGGGGGCTCCGGTGGTAAAGAATCTGCCTTCGATTCAGGAGACCGGAATTCGATCCCTGGGTCAGGAAGACTCCCTGGAGAAGGGACTGGCAACACACTCCAGTATTCTTGCCTGGAGAATTCCATGGACAGAGGAGCCTGGCAAGGTATATATAGTCCATGGGGTCTCAAAGAGTCGGACATGACTCAGTAACTAACATTTTCAGTTTTTTTTCAGTTTCAATTTCATAGGTTAATGAGTGGGAGGATGATTCCAACTATTTTGGGGAAGGAGTGGAGATTTCCAGGGATTGGGCCACTTTGTGGTCTTATGGTGGGTTGGAACTGCCATGGTGCTTCTGGGAATGTCATTTCACTGACCGAGGATCAGGATCTAGTTAAGTTGACTTGTCTGCCATCTTGGACCCATATGATTCTAATCAGTTTATGTTGTGTCCTCACGCAATGTCATTTTTCAAAAGTTGTGCCCTTCCCCCCGCTCTTTTCATAGTGCCTCCCTCATGAGCCTTTGCGGTGAAGAGTAGATGAGATCATACCTGTAAAGTGACAAGCCCAAGGTCCAGACTTCACATGGGCTCAATTCATAGTGTCTTTTTAAGATTTATTTATGTATTTGAGTTTCCCTGGTGGCTCAGACAATAAAGAATCTGCCTGTAATGCAGGAGACCCAGGTTCAATCCACGGGTGGGGAAGATCACCCGGAGAAGGGAATGGCTACCCACTCCAGTGGGAAGGGAGTATGTCAATGCTTATATTGTCACCCTGCTTATTTAACTTATATGCAGAGTACCTCATGTGAAATGCTGTGCTGGGTGAAGCACAAGCTGGAATTAAGATGGCAGGGGGAAATATCAATAACCTCAGATATGCGGATGACACCATTCTTATGGCAGAAGGTGAAGAGGAACTAAAGAGCCTCTTGATAAAAGTGAAAGAGGAGAGTGAAAAAGTTGGGTTAAAACTCAACATTCAGAAAACTAAGATTAGGGCATCCGGTCCCATCACTTCCTGGCAAATAGATGGGGAAACAGTGGAAACAGTGACAGATTTTATTTTCTTGGTTTCCAAAATCACTGCAAATGGTGGCTGCAGACATGAAATTAAAAGACGCTTGCTCCTTGGAAGAAAAGCTATGACAAACCTAGACAGTGTATTAAAAAGCAGAGACATTGCTTTTCCAACAAAGGCTAGTCTAGTCAAAGCTATGGTTTTTCCAGCAGTCATGTACAGATGTGCAAGTTGGACTATAAAGAAAGATGAGTGCCGAAGAATTGATGCTTTTGAACTGTGGTGCTGGAGAAGGCTCCTGAGAGTCCCTTGGACTGCAAGGAGATCAAACCAGTTAATCCTAAAGGAAATCAGTCCTGAATATTCATTGGAAGGACTGATGCTGAAGCTGAAGTTCCAATACTTTGGCCACCTGATGTGAAGAGCTGACTCATTTGAAAAGACCGTGATGCTGAGAAAGATTGAGGGCAGGAGGAGAAGGGGACGACAGAGGATGAGATGGTTGGATGGCATCACCGACTCGATGGACATGGGTTTGGGTGGACTCTCAGAGTTGGTGATGGACAGAGAGGCCTGGCGTGCTGTGATTCATGGGGTCGCAAAGACTCAGACACGACTGAGTGACTGAACTGAACTGAAGGGCACTCAGGAAAAAGAAAAATACCTGAGATATAACAGCCATCAGATTGCAGCCACTCCCCATGCTGAGCACTGAGGAACTCAGGAAGTGAAAAGC
Source organism: Moschus berezovskii (assembly GCF_049115385.1). Taxonomy (NCBI): domain Eukaryota; kingdom Metazoa; phylum Chordata; class Mammalia; order Artiodactyla; family Moschidae; genus Moschus; species Moschus berezovskii. The sequence goes on from NC_142484.1 coordinate 7,922,059, forward strand.
ACAAGATACTGGCCCCAGATAGCTGAGGTGCACAGGAAAGGGATGATTTCAGTGAGGCCAGACTCTTGCATCTTCCCATACAGAGAAAAGCACTTAATTCCTTAACTTGGGAACTCTCAGTTCAGTTCAGTTCAGTTCAGTCGCTCAGTCGAGTCCGACTCTCCGCGAACCCATGAATCACAGCACACCAGGCCTCCCTGTCCATCACCAACTCCCGGAGTACACTCAAACTCATGTCCACAGAGTCGGTGATGCCATCCAGCCATCTCATTCTCTGTCGTCCCCTTCTCCTCCCGACCCCAACCTTTCCCAGCATCAGAGTCTTTTCCAGTGAGTCAACTCGTCGCATGAGGTGGCCAAAATATTGCAGTTTCAGCTTTAGCATCAGTCCCTCCAATGAACATCCAGGATTGATCTCCTTTAGAATGGACTGGTTGGATCTCCTTGCAGTCCAAGGGACTCTCAAGAGTCTTCTCCAACACCACAGTTCAAAAGCATCGATTCTTCGGCGATCAGCCTTCTTCACAGTCCAACTCTCACATCCATACATGACCACGGGAAAAACCATTGCCTTGACTAGACGGACCTTGGTTGGCAAAGTAATGTCTCTGCATTTTAATATACTATCAAGGTTGGTCATAACTTTCCTTCCAAGGAGCAAGCGTCTTTTAATTTCATGGCTGCAATCAGCATCTGCAGTGATTTTGGAGCCCAAAAAAACAAAGTCTGACACTGTTTCCACTGTTTTTCCATCTATTTCCCATGAAGTGATGGGACCAGATGCCATGATCTTTGTTTTCTGAATGTTGAGCTTCAAACCAACCTTTTCACTCTCCTCTTTCACTTTCATCAAGAGGCTTTTGAGTTCCTCTTCACTTTCTGCCATAAGGGTAGTGTCATCTGCATATCTGAGGTTATTGATATTTCTCCCAGCAATCTTGATTCCAGCTTGTGCTTCTTCCAGCCCAGCGTTCCTCATGATGTACTCCGCATATAAGTTAAATAAGCAAGGTGACAATATACAACCTTGACGTACACCTTTTCCTATTTGGAACCAGTCTGTTGTTCCATGACCGGTTCTAACTGTTGCTTCCTGACCTGCATACAGGTTTCTCAAGAGGCAGGTCAGGTGGTCTGGGATTCCCATCTCTTTCAGAATGTTCCACAGTTTATTGTGATCCACACAGTCAAAGGCTTTGGCATAGTCAATGAAGCAGAAATAGATGTTTTTCTGAAACTCTCTTGCTTTCTCCATGATCCAGCGGATGTTGACAATTTGATCTCTGGTGCCTCTGCCTTTTCTAAAACCTGCTTGAACATCTGGGAGTTCACGGTTTACATATTGCTGAAGCCTGGCTTGGAGAATTTTGAGCATGACTTTGCTAGCGTGTGAGATGAGGGCAATTGTCCGGTAGTTTGAGCATTCTTTGGCATTGCCTTTCTTTGCGATTGGAATGAAGGCTTACCTTTTCCAGTCCTGTGGCCACTGCTGAGTTTTCCAAATCTGCTCGCATATTGAGTGCAGCACTTTCACAGCATCATCTTTCAAGACTTGAAATAGCTCAACTGGAATTCCATCACCTCCACTAGCTTTGTTCGTAGTGATGCTTTCTAAGGCCCACTTGACTTCACATTCCAAGATGTCTGGCTCTAGGTCAGTGATCACGTTATCGTGACTATCTTGGTCGTGAAGATCTTTTTTGTACAGTTCTTCTGTGTATTCTTGCCACCTCTTCTTAATATCTTCTGCTTCTGTTAGGTCCATACCATTTCTGTCCTTTATCGAGCCCATCTTTGCATGAAATGTTTCCTTGGAATCTCTAATTTTCCTGAAGAGATCTCTTGTTTTTCCTATTCTGTTGTTTTCCTCTATTTCTTTGCATTGATCACTGAGGAAGCCTTTCTTATCTCTCCTTGCTATTCTTTGGAACTCTGCATTCAGATGCTTATATCTTTCCTTTTCTCCTTTGCTTTTCGCCCCTCTTCTTTTCACAGCTATTTGTAAGGCCTCCTCAGACAGCCATTTCGCTCTTTTGCATTTCTTTTCCATGGGGATGGTCTTGGTCCCTGTCTCCTGTACAATGTCACGAACCTCCGTCCAGAGTTCATCAGGCACTCTATCAATCAGATCTAGTCCCTTAAATCTATTTCTCACTTCCACTGTATAATCATAAGGGATTTGATTGAGGTCATATCTGAATGGTCTAGTGATTTTCCCTACTTTCTTCAATTTAAGTCTGAACTTTGCAATAAGGAGTTCATGATCTGAGCCACAGTCAGCTCCTGGTCTTGTTTTCGCTAACTGTATACAGCTTCTCCATCTTTGGTTGCAAAGAACCAAGGTAAGAGAAACCCAAATAAGACGGTAGGTATTAGGAGGGGGCATCAGAGGGCAGACAAACTGAAATCATAATCACAGGAAACTAGCCGATCTGATCACATGGACCACAGCCGAATGTGGTCCACTGGAGAAGGGAATGGCAAACCACTTCAGTATACTTGCCTTGAGAACCCCATGAACAGTAACAAAGGGCAAAATGATAGGATACTAAATGAGGAATTCCCCAGGTCGGTAGGTGCCCAGTATGCTACTGGAGCTCAGTGGAGAAATAACTATAGAAGGAATAAAGGGATGGAGCAAAAGCAAAACCAATACCCAGTTGTGGATGTGACCAGTGATAGAAGCAAGGTCCGGTGCTGTAAAGAGCAATATTGCATAGGAACCTGGAATGTTAGGTCCATGAATCAAGGCAAATTGGAAGTGGTCAAACAGGAGATGGCAAGAGTGAACGTCGACATTCTAGGAATCAGTGAATTAAAATGGACTGGAATGGGTGAATTTAACTCGGATGACCATTATATCTACTACTGTGGGCAGGAATCCCTTAGAAGAAATGGAGTAGCCATTATGGTCAACAAAAGAGTCCGAAATGCAGTACTTGGATGCAATCTTAAAAATGACAGGATGATTTCTGTTCGTTTCCAAGGCAAACCATTCAATATTACAGTAATCCAGGCCTATGCCCCAACCAGTAATGCTGAAGAAGCCGAAGTTAATCGGTTCTATGAAGACCTACAAGACCTTTTAGAACTAACACCCAAAAAAGATGTCCTTTTCATTATAGGGGACTGGAATGCAAAAGTAGGAAGTCAAGAAACACCTGGAGTAACAGGCAAATTTGGCCTTGGAGCACGGAATGAAGCAGGGCAAAGGCTAACAGAGTTTTGTCAAGAGAATGCACTGGTCATAGCAAACACCCTCTTCCAACAACACAAGAGAAGACTCTACACATGGACATCACCAGATGGTCAACACCGAAATCAGATTGGGAACTCTGGTTTTCTCTAATTCACAAAAATACTTTTGATGTTCAGACTATCTGCCCTTTGTTGCAAACTTCTGTTTAACCTGATTTCCCCCCACCCACCCCACCCAACCTCCTCAAAGCAGCTCTCTCAGGGTCACCTGAAATGCTGTCTCCCAGGTAAAACATGACTCTCAGTTTTTGTTGTTGTCGAGTCTCTAAATCATGTCTGACTCTTAGTGACCCCATGGACTGCAGCACGCCAGGCTTCTCTGTCCATCACTATCTCCCTGAGTTTGCTCAAACTCATGTCCACTGAGTCAGTGATGCCATCCAGCCATCTCATCCTCTGTCAATTCCTTCTCCTCTTGCCTTCAATCTTTCCCACCATCAGCGTCCTTTCCAATGAGTTGGGTCTTAACATCATGTGGCCAAAGTATTGGCACTTCAGCTTCAGCACCAGTCCTTCCAAATGATTATTCAGGGTTGATGTCCTTTAGGATTGACTGCTTTGATCTCCTTGCTGTTCAGGGGAGGACCTCAATTTTTAGGTTCTGGCTATTTTTCAAGTCAACAAACCCTTGTCCTGTGCATTGGCAGGCAGATTATTAGCCACTAGACCACCAGGGAAGCCCTGTTATTTTTATTATTAATTTAATAAACCCTTGATGAACACAGCTCTGCTTCTGGCCTATCATGGGGGTCAGGCAGACCTCTTGATTCATTTCACAATCATCTTCTAAGCAGCATCTTATTAGCTGGCCTCCTAGAATGGGGCCTGCCTTGTATTTCTAACAATTCTCTCAGAGGCTGTTCTTCAGTCTCTTCAGGTAGTGAGCTGTCTAACCCAACCCACAGATGATGCTGTGAAACTGCTGCACTCAATATGCGAGCAGATTTGGAAAACTCAGCAATGGCCACAGGACTGGAAAAGGTCAGTCTTCATTCCAATCCCAAAGAAAGGCAATGCCAAAGAATGCTCAAACTACCGCACAATTGCACTCATCTCACACGCTAGTAAAGTCATGCTCAAAATTCTCCAATCCAGGCTTCAGCAATATGTGAACCGTGAACTTCCAGATGTTCAAGCAGGTTTTAGAAAAGGCAGAGGCACCAGAGATCAAATTGCCAACATCCGCTGGATCATGGAGAAAGCAAAAGAGTTCCAGAAAAACATCTATTTCTGCTTCATTGACTATGCCAAAGCCTTTGTGCAGATCACAATAAACTGTGGAAAATTCTGAAACAGATGGGAATCCCAGACCACCTGACCTGCCTCTTGAGAAACCTGTATGCAGGTCAGGAAGCTACAGTTAGAACTGGACATGGAGCAACGGACTGGTTCCAAATAGGAAAAGGAGTACGTCAAGGCTGTATATTGTCACCCTGCTTATTTAACTTATATGCAGAGTACATCATGAGGAACGCTGGGCTGGAAGAAGCACAAGCTGGAATCAAGATTGCTGGGAGAAATATCAATAACCTCAGATATGCAGATGACACCACCCTTATGGCAGAAAGTGAAGAGGAACTCAAAAGCCTCTTGATGAAAGCGAAAGAGGAGAGTGAAAAGGTTGGCTTGAAGCCCAACATTCAGAAAACTAAGAATGGCATCTGGTCCCATCACTTCATGGGAAATAGATGGGGAAACAGTGGAAACAGTGTCAGACTTTATTTTTTTGGGCTCCAAAATCACTGCAGATGCTGATTGCAGCCATGAAATTAAAAGACGCTTACTCCTTGGAAAGAAAGTTATGACCAACTTAGACAGCATATTAAAAAGCAGAGACGTTAATTTGCCAACAAAGGTCCGTGTAGTCAAGGCGATGGTTTTCCCCGTGGTCATGTATGGATGTGAGAGTTGGACTGTGAAGAAAGCTGATCACTGAAGAATTGATTCTTTTGCACTGTGGTGCTGGAGAAGACTCTTGAGAGTCCCTTGGACTGCAAGGAGATCCAACCAGTCCATTCTAAAGGAGATAAGTCCTGGGTGTTCATTGGAAGGACTGATGCTAAAGCTGAAACTCCAACACTTTGGCCACCTCATGCGATGAGTTGACTCACTGGAAAAGACTCTGATGCTGGGAGGGGTTGGGGGCAGGAGGAGACAGGGACGACAGAGAATGAGATGGCTGGATGGCATCACCGACTCCATGGACATGAGTTTGAGTGAAATCCGGGAGTTGGTGATGGACAGGGAGGCCTGGCGTGCTTTGATTCATGGGGTCGCAAAGAGTCGGACATGACTGAGCAACTGAACTGAACTGAACCCAACCCCAGGTTAAAGGGATTAAAACAGGCTCAACCAATAGGAGCAGTGACTTGCCTGAGGCCACATCGAGCTGGGATTGGAATCCAGATCCCTGACCTTTGGGCTTCAGGCCAACTTTTGGTTTTAGATTTCAGTAGAGTTCATCTCTCTTGTAAGGCTAAAATGGGATTATAATTACCTGTGAGTATCTCTTAAGTCATCATGATGGAAGGGATCTTGTGTGACCAAACCTGTAAGGCAAGAGTGGGTAAATGTTTCTGTAAAGGGCCAGAAAATAAATATTTTAGGCTTTGCAAGGCTCTGTCTCACATACTCAACTCTGCTGTGGCAAGAAAGCAGCCCCAAGGAGTTTCTTGCTGGTCCAGTGGTTAAGAATCTGCCTTGCAATGCAGGGGACACAGGTTCGATCCCTGGTCAGGGAACTAAGATCCCATATGCTGAGGAGCAACTAAGCTGGCACTGCAATTAGAGAATCGGTGGGCTGCATGACACAAGGAAGATCCCACGTGCTGCAGCTACGCAGCCAAATTAATTCATTAAAATTTTTAAAAAGAAAGCAGCCCTAGAGTACTTAATCAAATGAGCATAGGTATCTTCCACTAAAACTTTATTTGTGGACAAATGTGAATTTCATACGCTATTTAGGTCATGAAATCTTACTCTTTTGGGTATTTCCAACTATTCTGATATGTAAAAACCATTCCTGGTTCAAGGGCTGGACAAAATAATAAACCCCTGCTCAAGGGGGTTAGAATCCATTCTTTATTGGATTTTAGGATTAGAGATATTAAAAGTTGTTATTATTATCACAGGGAGAAAGGCTGGAGGCCTGACCAAGTACAAAGAGAAGGGAAGATCCGTTAATCTCCTCTCACCATTCCAGGTGAGACCTTCTTCATTATGGGCTCATAGCAACCTTTATAAATCTGTTTCCTTTTCTACAAAATGGTTACAATAGTCTCTACATTAGAGGGTTGCTGTGAGGGTTGAAAGAGATAGAGAAAGGTTAAATGTTTTGCAAAATGCAAATCACTTCAGTTCAGCCGCTCAGTTGTATCCTCCTCTCTGTGAACTCATGGACTGCAGCACGCCAGGCTTCCCTGTCCATCACCAACTCCCGGAGCTTGTTCAACGCATGTCCATCAAGCCGGTGATGCCATTCAACCATCTCATCTTCTGTCGTTCTCTTCTCCTCCTGCCTTCAATCTTTTCCAGCATCAGGGTCTTTTCCAATGAGTCAGTTCTTCACATCGGGTGGCCAAAGTATTGGAGCTTCAGCTTCAGCATCAGTCCTTCCAAAGAATATTCAGGACTGATTTCCTTTAGGATGGACTGGTTGGATCTCCTTGCAGTCCAAGGGACTCTCAGGAGTCTTCTCGAACACCACAGCTCAAAAGCATCAATTCTTCGGCGCTCAGCTGTCTTTATAGTCCAACTCTCACATCCATACATGACTACTGGAAAAACCATAGCTTTGACTAGACAGACTTTGGTTAGCAAAGTAATGTCTCTGCTTTTTAATATGCTGTCAAGGTTGGTCATAACTTTTCTTCCAAGGAGCAAGTGTCTTAATTTCATGGCTGCAGTTACCATCTGCAGTGATTTTGGAGCCCCCCAAAATAAAGTCAGCCACTGTTTCCATTTTTTCCCCATCTATTTGCCATGCAGTGATGGGACCAGATGCCATGATCTTAGTTTTCTGGATGTTGAGTTTTAAGCTAACTTTTTCACTCTCCTCTTTCACTTTCATCAAGAGGGGCTTTAGTTCTTTGCTTTTAATATTCTAATGAATATTCAGGACTGATTTCTTTTAGGATTGACTGGTTTGATCTCCTTGCAGTCCAAGGGACACTCCAGAGTCTTCTCCAACACCACAGTTCAAAAGCATCTCACACGCTAGCAAAGTAATGCTCAAAATGCAAATGTTTTCACTTAATTGTTTCTAGAGATGAGTGCTGGGCCTCTGACACTAAGCAGTCCTCTAGAAAGCTTTTACTAAGTTTAATGGGACACCGTCCCTTTAAATCCTCCTCAACCACCTCAAGTACCAATTGGACAAGTTCGCACATGCGCATTCCCTTGACGGGCTGGCACCTCAGGCTACAGCCTTCCCGGAGCCCGTAGGAGAGGTTAAAGGTCCACCCACACAGAATTTATACGCAAGCGTAAACCAATATTGGGAGCTCTATATCGTACTGGGAGCCCAGTCTCTTTTTCGCGCTTGAAGGCTCCGCCCCCGCGGCCAATCAGTAGGCCTCGCCCTTTGCAGTGACCAATGGCAGTGAGCGTGGGGGGCGTGGTCGGGCGTCCGGGGGTGCGGCCTGGCGCTAAGAGGAGCGGCGGGGTGAGCCGGGGGCTCTAGTGAACAGCGCAACCGGACGGGGAACGCTGGCAGGCGGCGAGTGGACGCGGCCCGGGCCCGGCGGTCCCCGAGATGTCACGATGGCTGTGGCCGTGGTCGAACTGTGTGAAAGAGCGGGTTTGCCGCTACTTGCTGCACCACTACTTGGGTCACTTCTTCCAGGAGCACCTCAGCCTGGACCAGCTCAGCCTGGATCTCTACAAGGGCAGCGTTGCCCTGCGGGATATACATCTGGAGATCTGGGTGAGGATCCGAACCCGGGAAGGGTCAGACTCGGGGGGCTCAGCGGCCTGAGGTTGCCTGCGAAAGGGTCGACCTAAGGGACCAGGCACCGGAGTGGAGAGGCCTTGGGCGTCCGGCCCTTTCCAGGGGTCAGAGAGACCCCAGCCAGTCGCGTCCAGAGCCAGAAGCTAGACAGGAAGGGGTCCTTGACTCTTCTTCGCTGGAAGAGAAGCTGAGGCTGGGGAGCCGGACGTCACTTCTCTGGAGAATGCCAGGATAAGCGTATCAAATTGGGGGCCAGAGTTGAGGGTGTTGTCAAGGGGCTAAGGAGAAGGTGAGGAGGGATTGCAGGAACTCGGGGGCTCTGGTGGGACCAGGCCAGGGATGTGGCAGAGTTGGGACATACAGCTGGTTGGGAAAGTCTGGAAGGGGTCCAGGATCCTGCTGTGGGCACCTGTGGGAAAGGTGCCCTGACCTCCTGACCCCACGTCCCGGCTTAGTGGGTGGTGTTCATCTCCGGATATGGATGTCAACAACCGCGTCAGCACCCTTGTTGATCAACACTTTGTGTGACTGCCACTGCTGCCTACTTCCTGCTTTGGGGAGAATGGGATGGACCAAATGGGTGTTTGGGGAGGGGCTTGGGCATCAGCATCTAGCATCACCTAGAGGAAAGCCCTGGAGGAAAGGTGGAGAGGTCTGGCCTGAGGCAGAGAGGAGAAAGATTCTGGGCAAGCAGAGAGGAATAAGGTCTGGGTCACAGGCCTGAGGCTGGGGGCGGTAAAGAGCTGTGACTCATGGTACAGCTGACCTGGGAAGTTGGAAAGGAGCCGCCATGTAGAGGCAAAAGACCAGGGCTAGCACTGGGTAAGCCCTCAAGTCCGGAGCAACAGAGGTGGGCAAGGGGACAGGTGGTGGTTGGTGGTTTAAACGCTAAGTTGTATACTACTCTTTGCGACCCCATGGGCCCCCCCCCTCCCCCGTAGCCTGCCAGGCTGCTCTGTCCATGGGATTTCCCAGGTAAGAATACTGAAGCAGATGCCATCGAACCCGGGTCTCTCGAATTACAGGTGGATTCTTTACCAAATGAGCCACAGGCAAGCCCCCATGAGGACAGGGGCTTCTCAGTTTTCTAGGGGAGCAGACAGTGTGCCTCCCCTCAATATAATCTAGGCAAGAGGAGTTGGGCTTTATGGTAGACCAGGCCTTCCTGAGCAAATGTGGAGCAGAGGAGACCCCCAGGCCCAGAGTTGGTGACCCTTCTTACCTGTGAATCCCAGTGCAGAAGACCTTTTCTGACATCTAACCTCAGCTTCTTAGGCTTTCTCAGTCTTTCTACACTCCTACCTGCCCTGCCCTCTGGTTGGGGAGTGAATTGACGCCTAGCTAGGCTACTTTCCTTCCCGGCGTCCAGGGAGGAGTTGACCCCTGGTGGAATGCAAGTTCTTTCCCAATATGCCCACCCTTCTCCAAGCTGCTAGGCCTGCAGCCCCTACCTTGTGGACCCCCAGAGAAGCCTGGTCCCTGGGGACCCTGCAATAGGAGGGAGAGAGAAGCCCGGGTCTCAGTCTCGGTTTCCAGAGTACACTGGGTGACTCGACGAGTCCCTTCTGTTTAGACCTCAAGTTTCCGCATCTGTGGGTCTCTGGGTAAGGAATTTGGAATTGATCTCTGTGGACCTTCTGGTTCTGCCGTGTATTTTATTCATGGATCCAACAAAGGTTTACCGAGGCCCTCTCCAGGTGGCACCACACAGTGCCTAGAGTCACACCGAGAAGGCAGGTGGGCTCCTGCCACCGGGGACCTCCCAGACCGGTGCTGACCCTCTACTTGTAACGGGAGGCTCTAGCCTTGTGCCTCAGAGAGAGGTGCAGCTACACCAGGTGGGAACTGGGGGTCCCCCTCCAACTCAGGTCACCCCTGCCTGCTTCTCCTGGATACTCCCCTTAAACCCCATGCTCGCCCGGGTGAACGTGGGCTGCTGCAGTCTTGGCTGGGCCTTTGCACATGCTGTTCCCGTGCCTGGAACCCTCCCTTCCATCCCCGCTGCCTGGCTCCCTCCTCTTCCTCCTTCAGCTCCCCCTTCCTCAGGTTTGAAAGACTGGGTGGGGGACTGTACAGTAATAGGGCAGCCAAGAGTAGGGATCAGTTGAGCCAAGGTAGAATTTTGTAAGTAGCACACGGAAGGATGGGAGAGCAAGGGTGCTCTCCAAGGTGGAACGGCCTGGTGAGGAGTGCGGTAGCCAGGGAGACAGCTGGGTTTGGGAGTCCCTGAGCTGGCTTTGTCTCCTGTTTTCTCCCAGTCTGTGAATGAGGTACTGGAGTCTATGGAGTCGCCACTGGAGCTGGTGGAAGGCTTCGTGGGCTCCATTGAAGTGGCCGTGCCCTGGGCTGCCCTGCTCACCGACCACTGCACTGTGCACGTGTCAGGCCTCCAGCTCACCTTACAACCCCGCCAGGGCTCAGGTAAGAGCAGGGAGAAGCTCAGGTTGGGGGGTCGGGGAGGGGAGCAGACAGTGGGAGTGGGCCTGGGCACCCAGGATCTGACTGGGCCCGCCTGTCCTGAGACCCCTCTTCCTACCTACAGGGCCAGGGACCGCCGACTCACAGAGCTGGGCCTCGTGCATGACCACGAGCATGCAGCTGGCTCAGGAGTGCCTGCGGGACGGGCTGCCTGAGCCCTCTGAGCCACCGCAGCCCCTGGAAGGACTGGAGATGTTCGCCCAGACCATCGAGACTGGTGAGTAGGCCCCTCCATGGCCCTTAGCACAAGGACCTCAGGCAACACCCTGCTGCCTGACACGGAAACTGTCTGGCCTTCACCACTCTGCCTGACCTGAGACCCCCCTCCTCACCCCTCAGTACTGCGAAGGATCAAGGTGACCTTCTTGGATACTGTCGTGAGGGTGGAGCACTCACCGGGCACTGGGGAGCGTGGCGTGGCAGTGGAGGCCCATGTGCAGAGGTAAGGGCAGGCCAAACAGGTGGGCTGTGTGAATGGGGAGGGGAGCGAGGGGCTGCTGAATGGCCCTGGCCCTGCCTGCCTCCCCATCCCAGGCTCCTAGGAGGTGTCAGGGCAAGTCTGAGTGGGCCTGGGCTGCGGCCATGGCAGAGGGAGGTGGACTGTGCTGGGAGCCTGGAGTGGTGTCCGGGGGCCAGGTGGTGCAGGGTCAGGGTGGCTGGGCCCCCAGGATCAGGTCACACGCTGAGGGTCTGAGGAGCAAGAGCTGGCCGTGGAGTTCTAGGATGGCCTGGCTGCGATGCGGTAGCTCAGCAGAGCAGGCCAGATGTCACTGACCCCAGACTTCTAGAATATGGTGCGTGGCGGGGGACCCCAGCTCGCGGTGGCCCAGGCACTATCTGATCCTCCACCCCCCAGACTAGAGTATTGTGATGAGGCCGTGCGAGACCCAAGCCAGGCACCCCCGGTGGATGTGCACCAGCCTCCTGCCTTCCTCCACAAGCTGCTGCAGCTGACAGGGGTCCGTCTGCACTTCGAGGAGCTCCCGCAACAGGTGGGCCGACTCTGGTCCTCACAGTCTCTTTCTCCTTCGAATCCCTGTCCTCGCTGGCCCTTGACCCACCTGTCCCTCTCCACCCCTTCTGACCATGTGCGTGCTCTGTCATGTCCGACTCTTTGCAGTCCCTTAGACTGTAGCACACCAGGCTCCTCTGTCAATGGAATTTTCCAGCATACCGGAGCAGATTGCCGTTTCCTCCTCCAGGGGATCTTCCTGACCCAGGGGTTGAACCCACATCTCTCACGTCTCCTGCATTGGCAGGTGGATTCTTTACCACTGGTGCCACCTTGACCACATCTTTTCGATCCCTCCTCTCCTATATCTCGTCTCCCAGGAAGGACCCCCAGAGCCGCCCTTGCAGATCGGCAGCTGCTCAGGGTGCCTGGAGCTAACAGTGAAACTGAAGCAGAATGAGGCCTTCCCAGGCCCCAAGGTGGGTCCCCAGACCCCCGGGGACAAGGAAGTATACCCCATTTCAGTGTTCTTCTCAGCAGAGCTGGCGCTTCCCTGGGACAGAGCGAGGTCATTGGAGCGGGGGAGCTCACTGCCTTCTAGGCAACTGGGGAATCAGGGAAACAGAGTGAACTCAGAGTCGTCAAGTTGGGGCCAGGGTCGCACCGCTAGTTGGTGGCCGAGCTAAGCCTGGTGGCTGGCAGGCTGCCTCCTCAGGGTGAGGGCAGGTGGGTGGCCACAGCGGCTGGCATGGGCTCCATGGTTGCTCGCTTCTCCCCTAGCTGGAGGTGTGTGGACAGCTGGGCTCCCTGCACCTGCTCCTGACCCCACGGCAGCTCCAGCAGCTTCAGGAACTGCTCGGTGCTGTGAGCCTTGCAGGTGAGGCGTCTGGGTAGTCATGGGGCAGAGGAGGATGGCTGGGAAGGGGCAGGCAGATGGGACTGACACAAGGCCATGTCCTCTCCTGCAGACCCCGAGAGCCTGGTGGACAAGCTGAACAAAAGCCGCCCGCTCGGTGCTGAAGACCTGTGGCTGATCGAACAAGATCTGAACCAGCAGCTGCAGGCGGGGGCTGGAACTGAGCCCCTCAGCCCAGACCCCCTTTCAAACCCCCTTGTCAACCTGGAGAGCACTGGTGGGTGTGGAGCTAGACCTGGCAATTGACGGGAAGTCTGGGATGGGTGCAGGGGTCGGGGGCCTATCCTGGCCGTCTCTGAGACCCCTTCCTCTGGCCCACAGACCTCTTCTTCTCCATGGCAGGCCTCACAAGCAGTGTGGCCTCAGCCGTATCCGAGCTCTCGCTCTCTGACGTAGACCTGGGCTCCTCTGTGCACAGTACCACAGCCTCCCGCCGGCTCTCTGCCCAGGCCCCACCAGCCGGTGAGTCCTCCCAGGTCAGGGAGAGCTGGAGGAGGGCGCGATGTCGGATCATGTTGCTTATGTGCGTGCAGGAGGTCTGGGGGTCCACCGTTGGTGACCTGGTTCTGGGGGAACGCTCAGGGGAGGTGGCAATGTGATGGACAAAGCCTGGATTTCAGAGTCAGCGACACTGGGAGATTCCCTGGGGGCTCAGGCGGTAGAGTCAATGACATTGGCCCAAGTACTTAAACTCTTGGAGACTCAGTTTCTCCTTTCATGAGAGATAAAATCTGACCCCGCCAGGCTGTATGTTTGAAAGTTTATATGTCTCAGGTACTGGGTAAGTGCTTTATCCTCCAGTTGGTCCAGTTTCCTTGAGCAGGTTGAATCGAGCCTGGACTCATTGTCTGACATAACGAGGCTTCGTGTCACCCCTGCCTGGCCAAGCTCCCGGTCGGAGTCAGGGTTCACCTCGGCCAAGGCTTCTCCCAGCCCCAAGCCCAAGTGTCTGACTGTCACTTGACCTGGGGTCCCCACGAGCTCTGGGGAGCCTCTGGTGAAGCCTTTGTCCTCTCAGGCAGGACAGCCCCGGTGCCCCCCTCGAATACCCTGCGCCCCGACTCACTGCTGAAGATGACCTTGGGGGGTGTGACCCTGACCTTGCTTCAGACATCTGCCCCATCTTCTGGACCACCTGACCTCACCACCCACTTTTTTGCCGAATTTGATGCCGCCGTGGATGGGTCCTTCGGCTCCCATGACTTGCACCGTCTCCGACCGCGCTTCCAGAGGGCCTGTCCTTGCAGCCATGTCCGGTACAAGCCCAAGGCAGGCCTGAGCACAAGGGGACTCCCCGAGCCCCTGAAGTCCCCCCTTCTGATGCCCAGCTTCTTCCCCGTAGGCTAACGGGTGCCGCTGTGCAGCTGTCCTGGGAGCTGCAGACAAGCAGGGGCCGGCGGGTCACCAGCACAGAAGTGCACTTCGGGCAGCTGGAGGTGCTGGAGTGCCTGTGGCCCAGGAGCTCCTTGGAGCCTGAGTACACAGAGGTGAGGGCTGACAGCCTGTGTGTGGGCTGCGGCTGGGCCTGGAGGTGAGGGTTCAGCCTAACCCGAACATCTTCCCCGTCCCTGCCCAGATCCTGAGCTTCCCCAACAGCCTGCGATCTCAGGCCTCAGCTCAGCCCTGTGCTCACCTGCGCCACACACAGACCCTGCGCCGGGTGCCTAAGGTAACCTACCCGACTCCAGGCCTGGGGGCCCTTGGCTGTTTGCTGTGGGTTGCCCCCCACCGGCCTCCCCTGGTGCCTCCCTGCTTCCACCCTCTACCCCATTCCCTGTGCTCCATCCAGAGTACACCCCCACCCCAGAGCCCTGATATACCTCTGGGCCACGTGCATGCTATCCTCTCAGCCCCTCTCCTGGTTCATGGCAAAGCCCTGCCAGCCCGTAGGGCTGGGGGTGGTAGGTTCTGGGCAGCATGGTTGTCTGCTTTGAGCAGGCCATGACACCCTGCTCCCCTTCTAGGAGCTCCCTTCCCCGAGCTCGTCTCCTCACAACTTGGGAGGGCTCTGTGTTCTTCCTGTTTTCGCTCAGGGGACCCCTGCCCATCCTGCCCTCACCTCCCCTGCCACACAGCCCTCGCTGACCTGAGCACCCTCCCCCTCAGAGCCGTCCCCGGCGCCCACCTGCCTGCCGTTGTCACTCAGAACTGGCCCTGGACCTGGCCGACTTCCAGGCAGATGTGGAACTGGGGGCTCTGGACCGTCTCGCTGCCCTGCTGCGCCTGGCCACTACACCCCCTCCTGAGCTGCCTGCGGGCCTGCTGGTGAGAGGCCCAACCGGGGTGGAGAGCGGGCCACAGATCCTCCCACTCCTGACCGTGGGGATGGGGGGTGGCCGCAGCTCTGATTCTCCCCCCGCAGACAGAGCCCCCACCGACAGCCGAGCATCACACGCTGGTGCGGCTCTCGGCACCCCGGGCCACACTGCAGCTGCGCTTCCCTATTGCTGACCTGCGGCCTGAGCGGGACCCCTGGGCGGGCCGGGCCGTGCGGGCTGAGCAGCTGAGACTGGAGCTGACTGAGCCCCAGTTCCGGTCAGAGTTGAGCAGTGGGCCTGGTCCCCCAGCCCCTACCCGCCTGGAACTTACCTGCTCTGACCTGCATGGTAAGACTCCCCCAGGAGACAACCCCTTGGGCAGGGGGCTGAAGCCTCTGGGAGAGGTGGGCTTGGGGCCCCAGAAGGGGCTGGGTCATGAGTGGGGTCCAGGCCTCATCTGCTTTGTGAGGCACCCTCACTGCCCATTCCCCGGGCTCCTCTGTGCAGTGGGCAGAGTGGACCATTTATCCCAGGGCCGTTGCAGACTTTGGGTGCAAGGGAGGGCACAGGTCTATAAAGAATGAAACACAGTTGTCGTGGGCAAGGCTCCAGGCCTCCACTGACCCACCTGGCATTGAGGAAGAGATGGGGAAAGGGGGCAGTGACGACACCCAGCCCTCCCCATCTCCTCCAGTCATCTATGAAGATGGAGAGAAGCTGCCCATCCCCTGCCTGCGGGTCTCCAAAGCTCTGGATCCCAAGAGCCCTGGGCACAAGTACTTCCTGCCCCAGTAAGTCGGGGCTCTGGAAGGAGCAGACAGGAGAGGAGGGCTTTGCTACCGAGGGCAGCAGGAGGCCCTGCAGGCCAGTGACAGGCCTGTGCCCTGGCAGGGTAGTGGTGACGCTGAACCCCCAGCTCAACGCACAGTGGGAAGTGGCCCCGGAGAAGGGAGAGGATCTGGAGCTGTCGGCTGAGAACCTGTGTGACCTTCGGGAGCCTGAGCCCTCGCCCTTCTCCTCCAAAAGGACCATGTACGAGACAGAAGAGGTGAGGTCCAGGCTTTCTGAGTCTCTCGGGAGCCACTGCGGCTGTGGGCCAGGGCAACAAGACCACCTGCAGGGCCAGATAACATGTGACTCAGTACCAATGAGAATTTCACGTCTTCCATTGTCTCTGGTCAATGAAGAGTCAGAAATACCATAGCTTGTGGGGCCCGAGAGTGAGGGGCGTGGCGAGGGCAGCGCCCTGGGCCACAGGCCTTAGTGGGGACGATTATGACCCCATCCCATCAGCCATTTCTCAGCAGTGGACATTTGGGCCTTGGGATCCTCTTCTCTGAAGGCGCTGAGGGTCAAGTGAGAGGCAGTTAAGCACCTGACCCCTGGTCCAAACGGCTTAGGTTCGAATCCAGGCTACACCACTCAGTGGCTGTGTCATCGCAGGGGATTGTCCAACCTCCTGGAAAGTGAACAACAGATGAGCTTCTGCATCTCGAGAGTGGGTGTAATGACCCGACTCACGGGCCTGCCGTGAGGATAGAGGAGGTAACATAGATGCGGCCCCTTGGAGCAGGGTTCGCCTGCAGTCAGTCCTTCAGACCAGACAAGATGGCTGTCACACATCCCAGCAGAGGAGGCTCGTGTGAATGACGGTTGGAGTTCAGGAAGCAAATTCTAAGTCTGGCAGCAGGCCCTGACCTCTCTTGCATCCCCTTCCCTGCTCTCCCCACCCGCCCCACTTCCCACAAGATGGTGATCCCTGGAGACCCTGAGGAGATGAGGACCTTTCAGAACCGGGCCCTGGCGCTGTCCCGCTGTAGCCTAGAAGTGATCCTGCCTGCCGCCCATGTCTTCCTGCCCAGCAAGGAGGTCTACGAGAGCCTCTACAACAGGTGATGTTGTGGGCAGGGCGGGGGTGGCCAGGGCCTGGGCTGGGCCCCCCTCACTGCCGTGGTCCAACTGTCCTCCCAGGATCAACAACGACCTGCTCATGTGGGAGCCTGCAGACCTGCTTCCTGCCCCCGCCCCTGCCGCAGCCCCAGCCGGCTGCCCAGATGCCTCGGGCTTCTGGCACGACAGCTTCAAGATGTGCAAGTCTGCCTTCAAGCTGGGTAGGAAGGGTGCTCCGGTGGGGTCCCAGGGCCCGGGGCAGACCCTCCCCCCACCTCCAGGTCTCCCTGCCACTCAGCTCCTTGATCTCACCCTAGACTCGGACTCGGACGATGAGGACACCCACTTCTCAGTGGGGGCATCAGGTGCCCCCCAGCCCCTTGCCCGTGAGTCCCGGAGCCCTCGTTCCCAGAGTACCTTCTCTGCACTGGTGACGGTGCTGAAGGGCCGGATCACCGCCCACTGTGAGACCAAGGTGAGGTGTAGAGGAGAGGAGGACAGCCCAGCGGCAGGGACCCCCGACTCCAGAGCCCCCACTGGCAGGAAAACAGTCCTGTGTGAGCTGCTCCGAGTTGTGAATGTGGGAAACAGAAGCCCCACTGGGGTCCGAGTGTGGCCTGCCCATCCATTAGCACCCACCTGCCCCCCTGACCCACCCATGCCACCCCACCCATCCCATTAAGCCCTGTCAGCCGTTTACTAGCACCTGCCATGTGTAAGGAACTCATGATTAGCGTTAGGTAAGGCTCGGGGTCCGAGCAGGCACCATCCGGGGCTTTCAGGTAGACAGGGAGGGTGACCCTTCTCCTCTGGGTGCTGCCCCGGACTTGCAGCAGTCTGGAGAGCGGCCAGAGCCAATCCTAGTCAGACCAGGGCTCTGGAGGCCCCCTGACCCTGAGGGCATGGGGGCTGCTGAGAAACGCCTCTGAGGCCAGGCTGCGTGCTCTGTCTGCAGGACGAGTGTGGGAAGCGGCTGGAGAGCGTCCACGGGGAGCTGGTGCTGGACGTGGAACAAGGCACCATCTTCAGCGTCTCTCAGTACCGAGGCCAGCCAGAGCTTGGCTACTTCTGCCTGGAAGCAGAGAAGGCAGCACTCTACCACCGAGGTGTGAGGGCTGGGAGCCAGTTGCCATGGGTTCCAGGGGTCCATGGTTAGGGGTGGCCTCTCAGGAGGGATGTGTGCCCTGGGTAGAGTGGGTCGTCCACCAACTGGGCAGGGGAGCTCACCAGATACCTCCCCAGCGGCCGTGGATGACTACCCACTGCCCGGTCGCCTGGAGCTGCCTGCCTTTGCTCCCCCGGCCCAGCTGGCCCGGACCATCTACCCTTCAGAGGACGGGGTGACTGAGCAAGGAGCCTCGGGCCGCAGAGGCCAGGGCCGGGGCCCCCACATGCTGTCCACCGCGGTGCGCATCCAGCTGGACCCCCACAGGAACGTCAAGGTACAGGCCCACCTTCTTCCAGCCCACCTGTTTGGTCAGGGCTCTGCCTCCTGGGTCCCTGGGGCTCCCGTGCTGACTCTGCCCTGCCCCCCAGGAGTTCCTGGTGACCCTGCGGCTGCACAGGGCTACCCTGCGCCACCGTGTGGCCCTGCCAGAGCAGAGCTGGCACTCACAGGTGAGCCCAGGGGGTGTAGCGGGCAGGTCTCCAGGCCTGGATGAGGCAGGTGTGAGGGGCAGGGGCTGGGCCAGAGCTGACCTTAGACTGGAGCTGACTTGTGGGTGGAGCCCCTGGGCCAGGGTGTGGAGGACAGCTGGTGAGCAGCAAGTAGGGGGCTGGGCTGGGAAGGGGGCTTGGGGAAGAAAGAAGCTCCCGCACCCTCACATAACTCTCCTCTGGCCCCCAAAGTTATTGGAGTTCTTAGATGTCCTGGATGACCCCGTGCTGGGCTACCTGCCTCCAACGGTCATCACCATCCTACACGCCCACCTGTTCTCCTGTGCCGTGGACTACAGGTACCCAGGCTCGGGGCCTGGGGCTAGGGCTGGGGCCAGGCTCTCCTGAACAAGGAACCTGCCCCAGCCCAAATGTGACCCCTTTCCTCCCAGGCCCCTCTACCTCCCCGTACGTGTCCTTGTCACTGCTGAGACCTTCACCCTCTCCAGCAACATTGTCATGGACACCTCTACCTTCCTGCTCAGGTATGCAACTCCTCCTGCCCAAGCCCCCCCATCCATCCCACCCCAAGTCGGCTATAACTACCCCTTCCCCAGGGTTCCACATGCCTGCTGTGTGCCCTCAGGCCAGTCTGAGCCTTTCTGTGCATCTGAGTGATCCCTCTCTGAGGAAGTCGAGGAGGTTTCACCTACCTAGAGGCAGTCAGACCTCTGAGGCAGAGTGTTTGAGCTCTTGCCTGATAATCTCACTTCTGGAGGTCGTCCTCGGGATAAAAGAAAGGATAAGAAGGGTGAAATATAAAGCCTCCGTGGTATAATTTAAAATAGTCAAAACTTGTAAACAGTTTGCTGATGACCCCAAACTATGACCTAAGACAGTAAACATGGCTTTGTGCTCAGTCACTTCATTCGTGACCAACTCTTTGCGACGCCATGGACTGTAGCCCGTCCCTCTCCTCTGTCCATGGGATTCTCCAGGTAAAAACACTGGATTGGGTTGCCATGCCCACCTCCAGTGGATTTTCCTGACCCAAACATGGCCTACCCAACCTTTAAAGTCAAATTTAAGAGTAACATTGAAAAATGCCATCAAATAATATTTACTGAAAAAAATAAGATATAAAGCGAAAAAATATATATATATATATTTTAAAGATTTTTGGGGGTGTATTTGTATACATCTCCGTGTCTTCACGGAAAAGACTGGAAGGAGATGGATAGCTATCCCTCAGTAGCCACAGGGGATTGCTTCCAGGACCTCTCATGACACCAAAATTCAGGGGCACTGAAGTCACTTATATAAAAGGGTGCAACATTTGCGTGTATCCCATGCACATCCTCCCATATTCTTTAAGTCATCTCTAGATTACTTTTAACACCCAACACAGTGTAAATGCTACGTAAGTAGTTGCTAGCATGCAACAAATTCAAGTTTTGCTTTTTGGAACTTTCTGGATTTTTGTTTATTTGTTTGTTTTGGTTCCCTGACTAAGAATGGATTTTTTAAAATATTTTTGATCTGCAGTTGATTGAATCCTCAGAAGCAGAACCCCCAGAAATGGAGGGCCAAGGTTCTGTTCTCAGAATCTGAGATTAGCTTTATTCTTACACGTTTAAAAGCAGTAGGGGGAAAGCAGGACATTTCCCTCCCAGGGCTGCTGTGAGTTCCAGGTGAGATGGACGAGCTGGACAGATATGCAGAAAGAGAAATGCTGCCCAGTGTCCCCGAGTGCCTGCTGGCTAGGCCTGTGGTCTCCCCATTGTACAGACAAGAACACCAAGGCCAGAGAAGGGCCAGCACTAGTTTCTTGTCAGCTTGGGATGCCCTGTCATGGCCCCCTCTGCCTGTCTCTGTGAGCCCCACCTTCTTAGGAGCTGTGGCCCTGCAGCGGCTCCCGGCCCTTCTCAGCCCTGTTCCCCGCCAGGTTCATCCTCGACGACTCCGCCTTGTACCTGTCCGACAAGTGTGAGATGGAGACCCTGGATCTGCGGCGAGGTGGGCAGGGCCTAGACTGGGCTCCCTCCCCTTTGAGGGACTGTGGCCCTGGCCACCCCCAGAGTGGCCAGACGTCGTCCCCCAGCTGCCGGCCAGGTTCTCAGCGCCCACAGATGCACGCACGCACGCACACCAGGGCGGCACCCACTCAAACCCTAGACTCTCCCACCAGGGTCGGGGCTGGGTAGGAGGAGGCAACAGGGCCCTCTTCTGCCTTCTGCCTCAGATTACGTCTGTGTCTTGGACGTTGACCTCCTGGAACTCGTGATCAAAACCTGGAAGGGGAACACGGAGGACAAACTGGTGAGTGTGGCTGGCGCCCAGGGTCTATCAGGGTCCCTAGAGCCAGAGCAGGTGTCTGGGCAAGGGAGCCCTCAGGGCAGCACTTTCGCCCATCTGCTGTCTCTTTTGCTTCTGCCCTGGGGCCTGGGCTCAGGTCACAGTCCCTGGCAGCCCTCCCCTGTGGTTATCGGCCCTCCTGGGAAGGGTCCGGCCCTAGGCAGACATCCCTCCATAGGTACCCCGTCAGCACAGAGCAGCTGTAGCCCAGAAAGAGCAGGACCTGAGGAGGCAGCCCTTGGGGGTCCCTGATTTCCCTGTCTGTAAAAGACAGTTACTGGCCTGGGGGCTCAGTTGGTAAAGAATCCGCCTGCAATGCATGAGAGCCAGGTTCAATCCCTCGGTGGGGAAGATCCCCTGGAGAAGGAAATGGCAACCCACTCCAGTATTCTTGCCTGGAAAGCCCCTTGGACAGAGGAGCCTGGTGGACTACAGTCCAT
Organism: Moschus berezovskii; assembly: GCF_049115385.1. Classification (NCBI taxonomy): domain Eukaryota; kingdom Metazoa; phylum Chordata; class Mammalia; order Artiodactyla; family Moschidae; genus Moschus; species Moschus berezovskii. The sequence continues at coordinate 7,943,150 of NC_142484.1, forward strand.
GGGATCGCCAAGAGTCGGACACACTGAGCGACCAAACCCCTACCACAGGCCCCGGCTCACCGGGCTGAGGTGCAGGACTCGGGAGCCTGGAGGCACAGGAGAGACCTCCAGTGCCTCCTCGGACAGCCCTGGGCGAAGCCCCTTTTCCCCTCAGGCTGAGTGCGCGCGTGTGTTCAGTGGGTTGCTGGCTGACCCCCGCCCTGCCCTGCCCTGCAGAGCCAGCCGCTGTTCGAGCTGCGCTGCTCCAACAACGCGATGCACGTGCGCAGCTGCGCTGACTCCTGTGCGCTGCTGCTCAACCTGCTGCAGTACCTGACGCGCGCGGGGGACCTGCATCCCCCGCCCCGGCCGCCCAGTCCCACGGAGATCGCCGGCCAGAAGGTGCAGGTGAGGCCCGGCCCCACCGCTCCCGAGCCCCGCCCTGGCCCCGCCCCACCCTGGCCCCCACCAGGGCCCTGGTGATGGGCACGCTCTGGGGCCCGCCCCTCCCTCCTAACGTGAGCTCACCAGTGCCCCCCTGCCCCGCCCAGCTCTCAGAGAGCCCCGCCTCCCTGCCCTCGTGCCCGCCAGTGGAGACAGCCCTCATCAACCAGCGGGACCTGACGGATGCCCTCCTGGACACCGAGCGCAGCCTGCGGGAGCTGGCGCAGGCCTCAGGTGGGGTCGGGGTGCGGTGGGGCCAGCAGACGCAATCAGCACCCACACCAGGCAGCCCCCTCACCCGGCCCCTCTCTCCGCCACAGGCAGCCCCTTCTTCCAGGCCTCTCCAGTGTCGGTCTACCTGTTCCCCGGAGAACGGAGTGGGGCCCAACACCCCTCGCCCGCTGCGGGGGCCCCCGCTGGCAGCTCGGGGTCCCGCTCTGGGGCCAAAGAAGGTGAAAAGGAAGAGGAGGGGGATGGAGACACGCTGGACAGCGATGAGTTCTGCATCCTGGACGCTCCTGGCCTGGGCATCCTGGTGTGTGGTGGGCAGGCTGGGCAGGGCCAGGAAGAGGGTGCTCAGTCCTGGGCCCTCCTAGAGCTCCCACTGTGAGAGAGGCAGGAGGCGGTCACCATCTACGGGGATGAGGGTTGGAACCACAGGTAGGGCTGAGAAGGGCCACCTGGGGAGGCAGCCCTCACTGTGGGCTTGGAAGAAGTTGACGAAGGTCCAGAGAAAGTGACAAGGCATGGCGTCCAAAGAAGTTGACAAAGGTCCAGAGGAAGTGACAAGGTGTGGCGTCCGGGGCAGAGGGGTGGGGACATTGAGGGTCAGGAGGAAGAGGAACAGGGCAGATAGCAGGAGGGAAAGGAGACCCATTTGCTGTGAGGGTGCTGGCCTCGGCCGCCCAGTGCCAGTGGGAATGTCCGAGCTCATTCCCACTGTCACTTGCAAGCAAGATCTTAGTTCAGGGAGGCAGGGCTGGCAGGAGCACGGGGCACTCAGGCCTCTCCGGGTCACGGCCCGTGAGACTCCTTTTGTGAAATGGGAGGAGGGGTGTGAGGATGGGGGAAACAAGCGGCCTGGGCCGGGGGAGCTGCTGTGCCCACGTACTCATGTGGCGTCCCCCCTGCAGCCCGCCGACGGGGAGCCCGTGGTGACGCAGCTGCACCCAGGCCCTATCGTAGTGCAGGACGGGCACTTCGCGCAGCCGCTGGGCAGCACGGACCTGCTGCGGGCACCTGCCCACTTCCCCATGCCCAGCAGCCGAGTGGTGCTGCGTGAGGTCTCCCTCGTCTGGCACCTCTATGGGGGCCGAGACTTTGGCCCCCACCCTGGCCACAGGTGAGAAGGAGCAGGTGCGGGTGGCAGCAGGGCCCGCAGGAAATGGGGCCTGGGCTGGGGTCCCGTTCTGACCTTCGGCAGCTGGTGACCTTGAACCCAAGCCTCATCTTCTGGCCTTAAGGCTTCCTCTTCCTCATGCCCCGCCTACCTCCCAGGGGGAGGGTCTCTGGCCCCAACTCTGACCGGAGGGAACGTGGGAAGGGGGTTCCCCCTAAGTCAACTCATCCCCTGTTCCTCTGCCCAGGGCAAGGGTCGGCCTCTCAGGCCCCCGGAGTTCCCCTTCTCGCAGCTCCGGCCCCAACCGGCCCCAGAACTCCTGGCGTGCGCAGGGGGGCAGTGGGAGGCAGCACCACATCCTTATGGAGATCCAGCTTAGCAAGGTGAGGAGGGGGCTCAGGCAGAGACAGCAGGGGTGGGGACCCGGGTCAGCAAGGTGAGCGGCGGGCTCGGGCACAGAAGGCAGACTGGGTGGGGGACCAGAACAGGCCCTTCCCTCCCTGCTGCCCAGCTACCGCTTCACTCCATGGAACCTGTGGATCGTACACTCTGTCAGCTGCTGCTGTGCTGTTCTAAGTGCTGGATGCATCAATGAGCAAAGCAGACAGAAACCTGCCTTCCTGTCCCTTGTGTCATAGTAGAGGGAGCCTGATAAGACTACACATGCGTGTGCGCTAAGTCATTTCAGTCGTGTCCAACTCTATGGACAGGCTCCTCTGTCCATGGGATTCTCTAGGTAACAATACTGGAGTGGGTTGCCATGCCCACCTCCAAAGACTGTGTATACTCAAATGTGATAAGTGCTTGGGGAATGTGAGCAGGGAGCACTGGGGAGGGCTGGAAAGTCCTCGTGGAAATGTGCCGTTTTGCACAAAGGTGTGAGGAAGTGAGCCAGGAGGAGGTTTTCAGGAAGAGAGCACAGCATGAGGGCTACAAGCCAGGAGCATCCCAGGAGCGTGTTCTGGGCCCAGCAAGGAGGCCAGCAAGACTGCCACTGAGAAGGGAGGGGAGCAGTAGGAGACGAGGCCAGAGATCCGACCCCAGGAGCCTCACAGGCCCTGAGGACTGTGGGCGGCTCTGGGTTTTACCAGAGGGACGGCAGAACCACAGGGTGGGCTGCTGGACTGAGTGTCCATGAGGGAGAGAGCAGGCCAGGCTGGCCTGAGAAATGGTGCAGGTCAAGGGCCTCTTACTGAGAGCGAGCCCTCACAGACCCACTCCCCGAGCTGGCAGGGGCGCTGGTGCTGAGAGACCTCGGGTGGAAGTGCTTCAGAGGGGTGGCGAGGGCTCCTCGGACTCCAGACAGGCCAGGGAGCTGGAGACAGCGCCGAGTGATGGGGAGAGAAGGCTGGGGCAAGGGCCTGTGGCTGAGGGAGGCTTTGACTTGTCAAGAGCAGAGAGGCCAGGGTGCTGCACATCAAGGGCAAGGGCCGAGGGCTGGCTTGGAGGGAAATCGTGGCCTGGCAAGGCCACGGGGAGGAGTCTGCAGGCGTGGGGTGGGCGGGCGAACACTTTAGGAAGGTCCCTCTGGGTGGAAGGAGAAGGGGCTGGAGAGGAAGAGCAGGGGAGTGTTCAGGGGAGAGGGAACGCAGCCCCGAGGCCAGGTGCGGCTGCGGAGGTGACAGAAGTGCGGAGGGACTGGAGGAGTGTGTAGAGGGGGCAGGGCTGACAGCCGTGGTGATGGAGGGACGCCGGGTCTGCCCTGAAGAGTGATGGGGCTGCTGGTGCCACTCGGGGGATGGGAGGGCTGTGAGAACGGGGCCTGCGGCTTCACCAGAGGCTGCGTGCGCAGTGCCATCGGGACAGCTGTGTGGGGCTGAGACTGGGGGGTCAGGGGAGGGCTGAGAGTGCGGGGAGCTGCCCGCTCAGGCTGCCTTGTGCCCCACAGGTGAGCTTCCAGCACGAGGTGTACCCGGTGGAGCCAGGCCCAGTCGCCCCCGGCCGGGAACGGGAGGAGCAGCCGCTGTCCCGCCAGGTGTTCATTGTGCAGGAGCTGGAGGTCCGCGACCGGCTGGCCTCCTCCCAGATCAACAAGTTCCTGTATCTCCACACGAGCGAGCGCATGCCGCGGCGCACCCACTCCAACATGGTACGGGCGCCCAGGGCCACAGATGTCCACACATAAGCCTGCAGGCGCGCGCACACACACACACGCACCCCAGCTCTTTGTGAGTACGGGAGGGTTGGGGGGCACAGGCGGGCTTTGCTGAGGGAACAGGCTCTGCAGGAACAGCTGGGTGAGCGGTGGGGAGGTGGGGGCCTGAGGCCCAACGGGGCCCAGCGCTCACCTCCTGCCTTCAGCTCAAGGTCAAAGCGCTGCATGTGGCCCCCGTGACCAACCTGGGGGGCCCCGAGTGCTGCCTCCGCGTCTCACTGCTGCCCCTGCGGCTCAACGTGGATCAGGTGAGCGGGCCATGTGGGGACAGAGCCTGAGCCGAGCCCGCTGCACGCCCCCCCCCGCCTCTGAATCTGACCCCCTCACTCCCTGCAGGACGCCCTGCTCTTCCTCAGGGACTTCTTCACCACCCTGGCAGCCAGCATCAACCCCATGGTCCCGGCAGAGACCTCCGCCGAAGGTAAGCAGCTGGGCCGGCAGTGGGCAGGCCTGGGCCTCCTGCCTCTCCGCCATGCCTGGGCCCACCCCTGGTCTGTCCCCACTGTCTCCCCTCCAGCTCGCCCTGAGACCCTGGTCCCGCCCAGTGGCCCCCAGGAAGGGCAGCCCGAGGGCATGGAGACTACCAGCTCCCAGGAGGCCGCAGGCGGTAGGCACGGTATCCCCCCTGCCGAGCAGCGGCCCATCTACTTCAGGTAGGGCGTTGGGCCGGGGACCCCGGGCCAGGCCGCAGGGGGCCAGGCCAGTGACCTCAGGGCCCTCTCCCCACTCCCCATCCAGGGAGTTCCGCTTCACGTCTGAGGTGCCCATTTGGCTGGATTACCATGGCAAGCATGTCACCATGGACCAGGTGGTGAGTGTCCCCGTCCTGCTGTGGCCTGGGGAGGCCAGGGGGCCAGGCACCACAGGCCGCTGTCAGCCTCTAGAGGCTCTGGGGGTCCGGGCCGGTCCCTGGGCCCCAGGGTATAAACTCTAGCTCCTCTCCCCTCCCCAGGGCACTTTCGCAGGCCTCCTCATCGGCCTGGCCCAGCTCAACTGCTCCGAGCTGAAGCTAAAGCGGCTCTGCTGCCGGCATGGGTGAGCCTCCAGACCTCTCACAGGGCCCCCTCTCTGTTCCTGACTCGGGCCTTGGCCAAGACCTCACCTTTCTGGCACCTCAGTTTTGTCCTCCGTGAAATGGGCTCAGTTGGAGCTGCAGGGTGTGTTGGGGTGTCTTGGGTCCCTCTGGCCCTGTGACCCCTCAGTGAGGAGCCCTGCTCCGCCCCGCCCTCCTCTCCCCGCCCCATCCCAGGCTCCTGGGTGTGGACAAGGTGCTGGGCTATGCGCTTAATGAGTGGCTGCAGGACATCCGCAAGAACCAGCTACCTGGCTTGCTGGGGGGCGTGGGCCCCATGCACTCGGTTGTCCAGCTCTGTGAGTATCTGACTTTGGGGACTCTGGAAACTGCCATACTTGGGGAGCCTAGAAGCCGTTCTGGGGAGTAAGAGGATGAGTTCCTGCAGCAGGGTAGGTGGGAGCAGCCTTGAGCATCTCTAACCACCCCGTACCCCCAGTCCAAGGGTTCCGGGACCTGCTGTGGCTGCCCATTGAGCAGTACAGGAAGGACGGCCGCCTCATGCGGGGGCTGCAGCGAGGCGCTGCGTCCTTTGGCTCGTCCACAGCCTCTGCCGCCTTGGAACTCAGCAACCGGCTGGTGCAAGCTATCCAGGTGAGTGGACCCCCAGCGTCCAGGGCAGAGAGGCTCTGCTCCATGGTGCCCAGTTTCCTCCTCATAGCTCTACCAAGCGTGGGCAGTCTGGACATGTGAGATCTTAGGAGGGACAGTCATAGAGATAAGAGGCCAAGTGACCGGCCTGGAGCCCCCGTGGCTCCTGTGTGGGGGCATCAGACCCCCAGCTTCAGAGCCCACTAGGTGTCCATTCATGGCTCTGTCCTGACGGGGAGGGAAGGGGCTGGTTCTCTTGAAAGAACCAGGGATTGACTGTTGCGCTTCACCAGGCCCAGGGGGGAAGCCCGGGGGTTATCCTGTGAGCAGTTGTAGATGAGTTTCCTGGGTTCTGGAGTAGAGGGGGCCGGACGGACAGGTCTTTGTGTCCATTCTCAGAAGTGAGGGGGGAGCATGCAGATCCTCGGGGCAGTTAGGATCTCTCGAGAGGAGGCTGGAAGGATAAGCAGGTATCTGAGGCCCTCCCAGGGCAGTGAACTGGGGTGTGGCCTGGCCAGGTGAGGAGGTCGGGTGAGGGGAATGATTCTGTGGGTGAGCGAACAGAGGAGCCAGCGAACAGACAGTCAGCTCGGTGACAGCTCGGTGATCTGCAGGGGTGGGAGAGGGGACCCAGGTCTCTGTCAGGACCGCTCCTGGAGCTCACAAGGAGCAGGTGGGGAGGGCAAGGCGCTGGGCTCCAGCTGCATCTGTGGCACCCCCAGCCAGGCAGGAGGAGGGGTGTGGGTCCAGGGGACGTTCGGGGAGTCCCCTCAGGATCCATGAGGTCACCCGAAACCCCCCTGACCTGGGGGCTGGGAGCTTGGCAGGCCCCCAGGAGCAGCGTGGTGCAGTGTGGCTGTGGGGGAGGCACGGATTGGGGGGGGCAGTGGGCTCCCTCCAGGTCCTGTCTCCTCATCTGGTGTCCCCATGCCCCCAGGCCACAGCTGAGACCGTGTATGACATCCTGTCCCCAGCGGCACCTGTCTCGCGCTCCCTGCAGGACAAGCGCTCTGTGCGGAGGCTGCGGAAGGGCCAGCAGCCCGCCGACCTCCGAGAAGGCGTGGCCAAGGCCTACGACACGGTTCGAGAGGTAAGGAGGCCCAGCCCCGCTCCCAGTCCTCCCACATCCACACCCATACCCCCACCACGGACCCCCGCACTGACCGCCGGCCTCCACAGGGCATCCTGGACACAGCTCAGACCATCTGCGAGGTGGCGTCTCGGGGCCATGAACAGAAGGGGCTGACCGGTGCCGTGGGGGGCGTCATCCGCCAGCTGCCCCCAACCGTGGTGAAGCCCCTCATCCTGGCCACCGAGGCCACGTCTAACCTGCTGGGGGGGATGCGCAACCAGATCCTCCCCGACGCACACAAGGACCACGCTCTGAAGTGGCGTCTGGACGAGGCCCGGGACTGAGCACGGGCCCCAGGGACCCCACCTCGCCCAGCCAGCCCAGGGGGCACCGCGGCCCCCTGCCGGATGGGTCAGGCCTTCAGAAACGGACCAGGAAGGACCCCGATGGGCCCACCCGCTGCCAGCCGCTGTGAGAGTGGACCTTCCCTGCCTGGGGCCTCAGCCCTGTCTCTGCACTTTTCCTCCCGGGAGAAAGGCCACAGCGCCCCCCACCACCACCTGGGCCCACACCGCTGCCTTGTTCCAGAATGGAGGCTCTCGGACCCGGACCCACTCAGCCAAGTGTCTTTCTGTGTTTCGGCAGGAGATGGGGGCACGGACACCGTGTGGCTCAATGTATTTTTAAGCTCCTTGAGCGTGTGGGTCAGTGTCTGCATGACGTGGAATAAACTGCCCACTGCCAGCCCCTCCTGTGTACCTGCAGTGCCCCAGCCTGGACCTGCACCGCCCTGTCCCCAGCTTTGTACCCAGCACCGCCCAGCTCACCACCAGGGGTTGCCATACCCTCTCCACCCACCCGGCAGGAGAACAGCCCCCCACCCACCACCACCACCACACCCACCGCCCCCGGCCTCGAACCCAGCCACCTGCCCGCCTCTCTGCTCCTCCCCTCCGCTGCCCTGTTGCTGCACTGGGCCCCTTGCCCCTCTCCTGGGGAAATGCCACCCTGGCACCACTTGTGACCTGGTGGGTGCTGAGTGGAGAGGAGAGGAGGAATGGTCCTTGGAGCCCACCTCACCCAGACCACATTTCTTGGCCCCTCCCCCAGAAAGCCCAATCCAGCCCTCCCTGGGATGCTGGGAGGGCACTGGACCAGAGCAAAGGGTAGGACTGTGCAGGATCCCAGGGGGGCTGAGGCCCCGACCCTGTGACCTGAGGCCTCGCCCTCGGTCTCTGAGCCTCAGGCCCCTCCAAGTCATCTCTGCCCAGCTGACCCAGGGGCCAGGAGGTCAGTCAAGGCCATTCCTGGAAGGCTGGGCCCTCTGGGGCTGTGCCTGCTTTCCTTAGCAGGTTTTCAGGTGACTGGAACCTCTGTCCTGGGGTCCCAGGAGCGGGCAGGGTGCTGGGGACGACACTGTGGCTGGAAGGGGGCCTGACTGATTTTTCACAGAAACACTCGGGGTCGGGGAAGTGGCTATCGCCCGCCCCCTGCAGCACCTCTGTCTTTGTCTCTGGTGAACAAGGAAGAAGGGGCCGCTCCGCCGGGCCCCTCCCCACCCTGTTCTCCAGGAGCACTGCGCTGAGATGGGAGGGCCCGTGGGGAAACAGGCCCAGATTAAGAGGCGTAGAGAATGCTCACCTTGCCGGGGCGTCAGCAAAGCCCCCCAACCTGCTTTGTGTCCCTGGTGGGCCCTCCTCGGTGAGGACCCGGGCACCAAATGAGCGGCGCAGTTTTGCCCTAGTGGCCCCCAGGGTCCCCACAGCCCACAGTCACGTGGGGTGGCGGGCCACGCCGTGACAGGGGAGCGGGGTTTTGATGGCTGGGATCTGATGCCACCAGGACAGGCAGGTGGGGCCCAGGCTGATGCTTCCTGGAACTGCCCCACCCTGCCCGAGCACAGTCCAGGGTTTGATGCCCTTCGAACTGCACTTGTGATCGGTATTGACAGGCGGCAGGGTAATCATTAACTGAAGCCAGGGGCTGGGCCAACGGCTCAAAAGGCACTGGGCCCAGAGTGGCCCCACTTCCTCCTCGTGCCCCGAGGGCCAGCCCAGCACCCAGGTAAGAGCCTTCCCTGAGGAGTTAGGTCCCTGCCGCCCCTCTGCCCACCCACCCCGTTGCTCCCGAGCCCAGCCCGTCTAAGAAGGAAGGGCCCCAAGGCAACTTCTGGGTGACCCAAGCGAGTCCCTTCTGCCCCTGGGCCTCGGTTTCCACCCATGGGACAAGGGTCAGGACTCCTGAGTGGACGGCGGGCGGCATCTCTGCCGCTGCTCCTGCCTCTGCCAGACCAGGCACTTGGTCTTGCCTGCGGGTCTTCGAAAGAACCTGTTCTGTGACCTTGGGCAGCCTCCTCTGCCCTCCAGGGCCGGTTTCCACTGCTGGGAAAGGGGTCCATAGCCTAGGTCCACTCTAAAAGCTCCAAGTCCCAGGTCCTCTTTCTCCCTAGAAGCTTTGGGGTCTCCAAAGAATCCCCTAGGCCTCACAGGACCGGCACTGTAAGGGGCCAGAGCCTGTTTGGTGGGGATGGGAACACACTGCAGGGGAGAGGGCTGGGGCCCGGGGCCAGTTCAGGGACCCCAACCAACACCGCCTGCTCTCCTCACTGGGGGAACAGACCCAAAGGTGGAAGGGGAGGTGGCTCCCCGACAGCGCCAGCCAGGGTGACCTCACATGCCCTGGTATGAGAACCAGCAGCGGCTCAGAGAGGTTAAGCCACTTGCTCAAGGTCACGCAGCTCCCAGGACCCTGCTGGCTGTCGGGCCACAGAGGTGCTGAGTGCTCTCCCAGAAGGCAGCGGCTGATGGCCCTGTTCTTAGCATTCTGGGGGGGGGGTGATGTCTCAAGCGCCTTCTCCGGTTCCCTATGCTCCCTGCCCCCCAGCTCTGTCCATTCCCGTGGTCCTCTGCCCGCCCCTCTCATCGCCCTCTCTTGGCGCCCCAGCCTCCCTCTCCCACTTTCTCTGTCCCCTCTTCTCTGTCCCCCACCATTCTCTCCGTCTCATCTCCAGCTTCGTGTCTGGCGCCCTCCTCAGGGTTCTGGGCATTCAGAGGTCCCTGGAGATCGCAGACGCCCAGTTGTCCCTCACTGTCCCTCCGCCCTGTGGCTGCAGCAGGCAGGGCGGGCAAAGGGCAGAGAGTGGAGGCCGCAGCGGCAAACCTGAACCTGGGGCCCAGCTCTGGTTGGGAAAGAAACGAGGAAACAAGGAGCTTGGGGAGAGGGTGTGGGGGTGTCAGTGGGCAGAGGCTGCCCGGGAGCTGTAAACGGGAGCCACTCCCGGCTTTATGAGCAGATCTGGGGTTGAGCCTGGACTTCGCCCAGAAGGAGTGTTGGCATCAGACTCCAGGTGTGGGCCCCAGATGATAAGGAGCCTCCATAAAAGACTGTGGACCGGGGGCCGTGAGGACAGGGCCCAGGCCTCCAACTGGCTCCCACCCCCTGTAACAGCAACTCCATGTGGAAGAACCAATAATTCCAGTGGGGCTGCTGTTATCTGGGGTGGGGACCATGCCCATGGAGGAGGCGAAGCGGTGACTGCCCAGCACAGCAGCAGGGACCCCCACTCCCATGGCCACACTCCCAGCACCGGGGTGGCGAAGGGCGGTGGGCTGTCAGCAGGCTGCGAAGACCGAGTGCACAGGGCTCTGACCTATGAATTGACAGCCAGTGCTCTCGTGTCCCCTCTGGCTGCCAATTCCATAGGTCACAGGTATGTTCGCCTCAATGCCAGCCACCAGGACCTGCGGGGGAAGGGGCGGGCCGGGGGTGCCCTGGTGGGCCACGAAACCTGTCTGCCACAGTCCTGCCCCCTCCCCACCTTTCCATTTCTCTTCTTGCGCAGGGAGAATGAGTGAATTGCTTCAGGCTCCACCTCCAATGACTGTGCTGTGTGTCTCTGTGCTCAGTCCATGCGGTTCCCTCTGCCTGATCACCCTTCCCAGCCTTTTTGTCAGGCTTACTTACTATTAATAACTGTTCCAAGCTTCACTGGATCATTTGCTGCCTCCAGGAAGCCTTCTTAAAGCCCACTTGACCGAAAGTGCCCAGCGAGCACCCCCAGCACCCCATGCTTCCCCCAAGCACTTCATTCTGTTCTGCCTACCACCCATGAGCTCAGCCCCCAGCCCAAGCCAAGCCCAGGTGTGTGCTCAATAAATGTCTGGACCCACCCTGGGCCTCCACCTTGCACCCTGAGAAAGCACTGCCAATGGTCCAATGTGGCTAAGAGGAGCCAAGGACTCTGGGTTCCAGTTTGTGCTGGAGCCCCCCAGGAGCCAGGCCCCTACTCCGCCCACCCCTTCTGCTCTCTTGGTTGCCCAGGCCCTGCTGTGGTCAGAAGCACGGCCCCCACCCCTGCTCCAGCTCCCACGATAGCCTCACTCCTGCCTAGCTTTTATAACATGGGGTTCTGGGAACATTTTCATTTGAATAAAAAGGTTTCTGCTGCTAAAAAATTAGTATTTAAACACTGGAAACAGAGACCTAGGGATAAAGTCCAAATTGCTTAGTAAATGGAATGTTCTTGGGCCCTTTCTGTGTGCTGGGAGCTTGCCTACATCAATCATCTGGAATCACCCCATCAACCTTGTGAGGTAACTGCTGAGAGGCTGGTCTGGGAGATGAGAGCATGGGCTCAGAACAGGTGAGCATCTCGCTAAAGTCACAGAGCAAGTCGACCTTCTCCCTCCAAAGACTTAGCGCGCTGGCAAAGGATCGGCCCCCTTTCCCTCACTCCTTCCCACATGCAGCTTTGCACTCGGTGTCCTGTCAGCTCCAGATCCCCAGGGCCCCGTCCCCTCCGCTGAGGGCCCTCAGGGATGACCCTCCTCTGACTGAACAGTCTGCTCCCCTCCACCTGCACCAGCTCCTTGGGCCTCTCTCTCTGCCTCCTTATCTCATTCTGCGCAGGGCTGAGAGCTCTGAGAGCCTATCTTATCCTGTGCTGATCCCAGACTCCTCGAGGGCAAAGTCTGGGACTCATTCATCTTCCCTGGCCTGGCAGCCCAACACAGTAGGTGTTCGACATACTCTGGTGGCATGGAGGATCTGAACTCCGACCCTCTCGGGGGTTATCAGGCCACAGGCCTAGTGTGATGTCTTCTGGGGGAAGGGATGTCAGGCAGCCTCCTGCTCTGGTTTTATCCCTCCACCTGCCTCTACAGAGCCCTCTGATGGCTCTCAGAGACCAGATAACAACTCTGTGCGAGGCAGACCCAACTCCCTCCCCCAGGCTCCTCCATCGCCACTGACTTGTGGCCTTTCCCCCCGCCGCAGGCCCCGGGCCTGTGCACATCCCACCTAGCCTGGAGATCTCCAGGATGCCTCCCAGCTCCCCACTAAAGCCGGTTTCGCCCTACCCCCCACTCACTAGTCGCCAGGGTGCTCTGCGGCCTGTCTTAGAGCTCCCCTTACACCCCACCACCAACACCCAGCTACTCTGCCCCCAGACTGAACCCCTAGGAGCAGCGGCCACTGACTTTGTTTCCTGCAGCCTCAGAGAGCGGCACAGAATAGGTGTTTGAAAAATGCACGCTGAAGGAGCATCCGTGAATGAAGATGCTTGGGGAGGGGCGGCAGAAGCCTGGAGCGGTCAGCACAGTGCCCGCAGGGAGGAGGCCTCAGTAAATGCCAGCCAGCCGCTTCCTCACTATCTCCACACATCCATGGACCAAGGTGATGCTGACCAGGGCAGCTGAGAGTACACACAAATAAACTGTCCACCCTCAAAGAAAGGATTTCAGGGAAGGAGTGGTCAGAGTTGGGTGGCCTTGATAGGGAAAGGTTCCCTGAGGAAGGTGAGTTGAGTTCAGCTTTTGCTGAGGTGAAGCCCAGAAAGAGGGCATGAGCACTGGAGGGGCGGAAGGAGTGACGGGGCAACGGCGGGTGAAGAAAGGGGAAGCTGGCATTCATGCGGTATGCCCGGGAGCCTGCTCTTCGGCAAGCCGTACTCCCAACGGCCACCAGCAGGGGGCGCCCCGGACCGCCTTCCCGCCCAGCCCTGGTTCCCAGCGGCCATCCCCCGACCCCGCGCCGCCCGGACCCCTCCTGCTCCGCTGGACCCCGTCAGCGCCCAACACACAGCGGCGGGTCCCAAGTGTTCAGTGCGCATCTCACATTAAGTGAGGTTTCTGGTGGGACGTTTATCGTTACTTGTGTATAAAACAAATGTATAGTATATATTTCAATGAGTATAGAATGAGTCCATGTGTTACACCATTGAAGATAAAATCTGCCTTGCAGAGCTTCCTTGCAGGTGTCCTTGAAGGGGACCCCTCCCCAGGTAAGCACAATGCTGACCTTTACCGTAACCATTTCCTTGCCTTTCTCTGCAGTATACCACCCAGGTATGTAGCCGGGAACAGTGTGTGTTGATTTGGCCTGGGGTCGTTTATTGAATCAGTGGAATCTTGCATCTGGGTCGAGTGGTTCCTGGAGCCGTAGTCTGTTCCCATTCGTTCACTGTCCACAGTGCTCCATCGCATGGGTAGAATCCAGTTGATTATTCGGCGGACTGTAAAGGTGCCTTGGTACTACTAGGTAATGAGGGAGCAGATACTGGACAAGGCCACATGGTGCCTGAAAGAGGGGTACCTTGTTACAGTGCATCGCGGCTGGCTTTCGGGAGCTTTCGGAGCCTCGTTCTCAGACCAAGGATTGAACCTATGCCTGACTTCCAGGGAATTCCCTTCTTTTTGTTTTTAACAGTCAAGAAACTTTCAGAAAAGCTGGGAGAGAAGTACAATGAACATCCATATGCCCTTCGCTCAGATTCACAGTGATTATCATTTTGCCACATTTGCTTTCTGTCTCATACACACACACATTTTTCTTCTGAACCATTTGGCAGGAAGTTACTTAGGTCATGACCTTTCACTCAAGTATTTCAACACGTATCTCCTAAGAAAACTGACATGTCTTACACAAGCACAGTAGTTACCAAATTTAGGCCTGGCATCCGTGATGAAACACTGATGCAGCCTGGGATCTGATACGCTGGCCCTTTCCGGTGTCTCTGATTGTTCCAGTGAACTGGGATCACGCCTCACGTTTCGTTGTTAGGTCTCTTTAGTCTTTAATCTGGAACAATCTACAGCCTTACTTTGTTTTTCAAGACTAACATTTGTGAAGGACAGAAGAGTCTGGCGTGGTGTGGTCCATGGGGTCACAAAGAGTCAGAAAAGACTTAGTGACCAAACAACATTTTTGAAGAGTACAGGGCAGTTGCTTTGTAGAATGTCCCTCAATTTTTTTCCTCTTCTCCCTTCCCATTAAGAAAATTTAATAAACAGAGAGAGTCAAATATGTCCATTATATAAAATTTGGACAATGTAGGGAAGTAAACTAAAAGAAATAAACCAAGGAGATCAAACCAATTGATCCTAAAGGAAATTAACCCTGAATATTCATTGGAAGGACTGACGCTGAAGCTGAAGTTCCAAACTTTGGCCACCTGATGTGAAGAGCTGTCTCATTAGAAAAGACCCTGATGCTGGAAAAGACTGAAGGCAGGAGGAGAAGGGGATGACAGAGGATGAGATGGTTGGATGACATCCCCAGTTCAGTGGACATGAGTTTAACTCTAGCAGATAGTGAAGGACAGAGGAGCCTGGTGTGCTGTAGTCCATGGGGGTCACAAAGAGCTGGATGTGGCTTAGTGACTAAGCAACAACAGCAACAACAAAACCAAAATTGCCCCAGCTCCTCTGATGTAAGAATAGCCCTGTAGACATTTCCTGTAAGCACTCGAGTTAGTTGCCTTTGTGGTCCTGTGCACTCTGTACATAACATTTACTTCTAGGAGGTGGGTGCTTTCCTTAGCTCTGTTGCCTGTCCCAGAGACCCTGAGACTTGCTAAAGAGCAGGTTCAAGGTAGGACTTGAACCTGATGGTGCATTTGGCCCTTAGGCTGCACTATCTCTCCATATTGGCTGGTTTTGTGTGTGTATGTGAACCTCCACCCTACTGACATTTTGGGAAGGGACCAGGTATTTCTTGGCTGTGGGGGCCTGTCCTGTGCCTTAGAAGATCTTAGCAGCATCTCTAGACTTCACCCACTTGATGCCAGCAGATCCCTTAAGCTATGACATTCAAGAATGTCTCCAGACATTGCTAAGGGTGTCCCCTGGGGAGAAGAGTCACCTCCAGTTGAGAGTCCCTTTGTGTGTGTGTGTGTGTGTGTGAAACCAGGTGACTTTATATTCAGTTTGATATCTGCTTGAATGGCTACCCACTCCAGTACCCTTGCTTGGAGAATACCATGGACAGGGGAGCCTGGCGGGCTATAGTCCATGGGGTCACAGAGTTGGACACAACTGAGCGACTAACACTTTCACTTTTTCTCTTTTCCCAGTTATCTGTATTCCATGATCACTCTAGTTTCATTTTCTTCTCATGTGCTGTTGCCAGGAGTTGCCAATCCAATAAACGGTTGACAGACAAAAAAAAAATCCATTGCAGTAGGAGACTTCTGTTGCTGCATAGCAAATAACCACAAACTAAGTGGCTTAAAACAGTAGTCACTTATTAGCTCACGGGTCTGTAGGTCAGAAGTCCAGTCTCGAATGCTGACATCAGGTGTTGGCTGGGCTGAGTTCTCTGGGGGCTCCGGGAGGCATCCACTTCCACACCTGTTCTTGTCAGCTGGCAGGGATGGACAGGATTCTGTCCTTGCGGCTCCAGAAGTAAGATCTCCATTTCCTTGCTGGTTGTCAGCTGAGGGCTGCTCTAGACTCCTAGAGCACCAACATTCTTCTCAGAGTGGTCCCCTCTGATTCAAGCCAACAAGGGCTCATCCTTTGCCTTTCTTCTTGCACTTTGAGTCTCTGACTTCCTCTGCCACCAGCCAGAGCTCTGCTTTTAAAGAGTTCGTGTGGACTTCCCTGGTGTTCCTGTGATTAAGACTCGGGGCTTCCACTACAGGGGGCATGGGTTCGATCCCTAATCAAGGAACTAAGGTCCTCCATGCTATGTGGTGTGGCCGAAAACAACCAACCAAAAAATAAAGAGCTTGTGTGATGAGGTCAGGTCACTGGAATAACCGATCTGAAGTCCACTGCACCATCAAACATGACCACCTGCAGGAGTCATATTCATCACGTTCACAGGCTTTATACAGGGTGTGTGCACCAGGGCGGGGGATCTTGGGAACATCTCAGAATTCTGCCCACCGAAATTACCAAAGGGCAAAGGGCTCTTGCAGGGGAAGGACTTTGGACCAAAGGGAAGGAGGCCAGGCTGGTGAGCAGGAGATGGAGGCACCACCCCAACTGGATGGTGCCAGTTGGGGTACCATCTGGAGGTACCAGTTGGAGGTTCGACCCCAACTCCAGGAAGGGTCCCGTTGCATTCCTGCCCCTCCAGAAGCCCCGGCATGTACTTCTGGGACTGATCATGGAGCCTGGGCAGACATGAGTCCTCTCTTTTCCCCTGCTTCCGGTCCCTTTTCAGATGACCCTGACCTGTACTGAAGATCAGGATGAAGGCTAGGTCAGACGAATGTTCCAGCAAGGTCAAAAGGGAGGTGAGAATCCAACTGTTGGCAGGGAAGGTGAGCTGGGGCAGCTAGGTGGAGACTGACTTGGGGAAAGGAGGAGAGTGGTGTTGGGTAGCAGAAAGGACTGGAGGTGCTCTGGGACACCGAGGTGTGGGTGTCTGCCCCCACTGTGGTGTGGGTGGGAGCGGCTGGGCCAGGGACCAGGGAGCTAGGCTTATTAAAGACGAAGAGGTTTCTGTGCCATGGTGGCTGAGTGGGGCACACAATTAGAGAGAATTACTCTCCAGCCCCCAGCCTGTGGGGCCCATGGTGAGGCTCAGGGCAGCCCCCAGTCATGGGGGAACAGGGGAGAGAGGCTGTGGGAGGGAAGAGGCGGCTGGAGCAGGAGAACATGCTTGGAGACGATGTGAGAAAGGCAAGTGGTGGCACTCCCCCACGGAGGGCCAGGAGCATGGTCACTCAGGCAGCAACATCCACAGGCCTCACGTGCATTCTCAGTCGTCTGAGACCATGGGGACATTGGGGTTACAACCACCATTTTCATCAATGTAGAATAAGGGGATCCTAAGACCCTTACTTGAGAGTCCCTTAGACTGCAGGGATAGCAAACGGGTCAATCCTAAAGGAAATCAGTCCTGAATATTCATTGGAAGGACTGATGCTGAAGCTGAAGCTCCAATACTTTGGCCACCTGATGGGAAAAGTTGACTCACTGGAAAAAATCCTGATGCTGGGAAAGATTGAGGGCAGGAGAAGGGGGTGACAGAGGATGAGATAGTTGGATAGCATCATCAACTCAATGTCCAGGAGTTTCAGCAAAGTGGAGGAGATGGTGAAGTACGGGGAAACATGCTGTACTGGCATGCTGCAGTCCATGGGGTCGCAAAGAGCGGGACACGTCTAACCAACTGAACAACAAGACGCTGCCAAGGGACCTCTGATGGTGTCGCTGCAGAAGGCAGAACTCTCGCGTGAAAATGATAAACCACTTCCCCGGAAGTCCCCGCACGTGATGTGTCCACAGCAAAGGCCTGGAGGGCAGGGCTGGGATGGCAGCCGAGCTCTCTGGGGAGCTTACGTAAACACCGCACCCCTGAGATCGGATGGGCAGCTCCTGTAAGATGAGGTCAGAGGCCCCTGAGCCTGGGACACACGTTTGGAAGCCCAGCAGTGGGTGGCCTCCTCCAGCCCCGCAGTGTAGTTTCTATCAAAAGTGCTTGAGGCCTCTGCAGCTCAGCTCTGCAAAGCACCACGTGGCTATACGTACATAATACCCTGGCAGGGCCCTCCTGGCCTCAGAACGAGAGCTGTTGCTTCAGGACAGAGTACACTCCAGCTGGTACCCGGGCAAAGGCTCTTCAGACCCTCTTGATTTGCTCTACTACCAGCCTGACCTTGCAACTTCAAATGGTTTGGGTGTGGAAAGAACACAGTGTTAAGATTCCAAAGGTCCAGCTTCTCATTCAACCTGGGTGACTTCAAGCAAGTCACTTAATGTCCCCAAACCTCTCGGCTTTTTCCCACTGGGATCTGAAGACAGAGATCCTGAGCAGCCCTGACACTGTCCCCTCCAAGCTGGACTACGTCCTGACTGCTGTGGATACCTGCAGGGGCCTCTGGAGCCCAGTAACCCTCCCACACCCCTAGTGCCTAGAGCCATGTCCTTGAATCTTCCAAAGAGGGGCCCCGTAGAGGTGGAGAGGATACCCTCTGGCTGGTGCTGGAGCCCCCCAGCCTGCAAAAGAACAGAACTCCTTGGTTCTTTTTTTTTGGCCACACCCCAAAGCACGTGGAACTTCTCTAACCAGGAATTGAACCTGTGCCCCCTGCACTGGAAGCTTGGAGTCATAACTACTGGACCACCAGGGAAGTTCAGAATTCCCTGGTTCTTTTATTTTGTTTTGGCAAAAGTGACCTGTTGGTCAAATCTATTCCTCGTGACTGAAAGAAAACTGTGCTTATATGCAAACTTTCAGTGGAAAGAATGAACCACTTCTGATCCCGGGGACAAACCTATGTGTTGTTGGTTTTTTCCCAGCCTGATGCTCTGCTATATTTGGAGGAAAATTCTGTTTTTCTTTTCTTTTTTTTTTTTAAGTTGTTTTTAGGAGCCATGTAGACCCTGCTGTAGACCAGGCCATCATGGGGCTGAGCAGACTGGTTGGAGGCTAAGCAGGTGATCCGCTTCTACTAGCTGGAAGCAGAGGAGACTTAGCATCACCCAAGACAGGGTTTGGCAGGGGGTGTATGTGAATTTGAAGGAAAAAAGACACTGGGAGTGGGGGAATGGCCATCATTTCTGAGCAAAAGGAAAACATTTGAATTCTTCTTTACCCTTTTGTCAGGGAACCAGGCAAAAACAGAAAGTAAAAGGGAAGAAACCAAAAGTGAAATGGTTCATTCATGTTTGATGAAACCTTCCCACCAAATAGAAACTAGCCTACACAAAGATAAAAAAGGAAAGAAAGTTAGGACATTTTCACAGCCTGGGGCATCACTAGATACAGAAGCCGCCCAGGACCCAGGTGCCAACTCGGTGAAACTGGGGAAACTAATTTCCACACACTTGAGCCTCATAAGGGAGAGAGATCCCTTCTTCCAGTCCTTTGAGTCCTTGGAGAAAGTCAAGTGGCCATACATAACCAACAGGGTCTGGTTTCATTTATAAATAACCCGGGAACATTTTGTTGTTTTCAGTTTTTTGGGACTGGGTTTTCCCAGCATACAAGGCTCTAGGGAGACGTGAAAACCATGACAGGTCAGTGTGACAGCTACTGGGACAAGCTTGGGCACCCTCACTCAGGCCATTAGACAACCACCTCTTTCACGATCCTCTGCCTCAGGCCCTTCCCTTGGACACCCCAGAAGTTGCATCTCCGGGGCGGACCCCTCAAAGTACTATAGA
The DNA here is from genome assembly GCF_049115385.1 of Moschus berezovskii. NCBI lineage: Eukaryota > Metazoa > Chordata > Mammalia > Artiodactyla > Moschidae > Moschus > Moschus berezovskii. Next base: position 7,962,200 of record NC_142484.1, read on the forward strand.
GGAAGCAAGTCCTTTTGGCTTCTAAGGCTGGCCCCGGAAGTCTGGACGGTTGACAGCCCTGCCTAGGAATCTCAATATCCTCTTTTGAGGAGAAAGCCAGAGTCTCGTGGTTTCTGTGTTTTACTGTGATTGATGAAAAGAATGCTAATGAAGTCCCAAATAAAAGCAGTTAAGTCAGAGAGCTAAGATTGCAGACAGGGCTGGAATTACTCAGCTGCTCTCTAATGGGGTGAGGTGGGGGGTGGAGGGAAGGCAATCAATTTAATGTGGTTTATTCCCTCAGAAGGCACTGAGACCTGATCCTACAAGGGGTGGGTGATCAAACCTCCCATCTGGCCCCCTCTGGTTCCCACTTGACTCAGCTCCTCTGATATTCTGCTGATTCTCAGATTTGGGTTCCTGCATCTGTCCTTTTAGCCTGCCAGCCTGCTCTCTTCCCTGATAACAGGTGCCTGATAACAGGCACCCAGCCTTCTAGGTTCCCACATTTGCCAGAAGCCAGAAAGTTGGACGGGAGGGAGGGCTTCACGCTCCCAGGTGCATTTTAGATCTATCCAGGAGAGCCCCCCTCACCTCCCCCCCACCACTTTGGTGTCCTGATACCGGTTACATAACAATCACAGTCCCCAGAGCTCTGACATCACCCACTGAAGATTCTCACCAGCCTGGACAGCCAAGGTGACCAATGAGTGGCCCGGGATGATGGTGGGAGAATGAGCCTAACTGAAGAGCCAGGAACTGGTAAGGGCAGGAGGCACAGGTCAGAGCACAGCATGGTAACTGGTGGTGACCCAGAGAGGAAAGCGGAAGTATTTGGGTTTTTTAATTCCCCCAGAGTTCCCACAAGATTTCACTGTTGCCCCACATTTCCCCTCCACCCTACATAGGGAATTTCTGATTAACTTCCTCAAAACTCGAAGTGCCAGAGGGCCTAACTTCCTCTTCACCCCACTTCCCCACCCTCGGAAGCAGCCTCTTGAGGGAGGCGGTCTCTTCTTCCTCACGTGTTCTATGTCATAAGTGTCCTCCACGGCTAGTGTCCAGCTCCCAATTCCTGGCCTGTGGGGAGCTCAGGTCTCTTGCGACGGCTCAGACTTTCCCCACCAGCCTCCTCCCTTCCCATTTTTATTTCCCCAGTCACCACCCCGCCTTGGATGGTCTATTCGCTCAGCTTTCTCCACTACCTCATTCCTGTCTCTCCCTCTCCCAGAGCGGATAAAAGACGAGGGTATGAGAAGGAGTGTCAGGGAAGCAGGGGCGAGAGGGAGGCAAGGAACGGCAGTGCAGACAGGAGGCGCCTGGCACCCGGGGTTCTCCCCTGCTTCTGGGGATTCTGAGTGGGAGGAGGAGGGCCGTCCATTGAGGGAGCTGAGGTGGGGCGCGTATTCAGGGTACTGGGGTGTCCAACTAGGAATCTCGCGGGGAAGGAAGACGTGCAAGACCCTGAGACCTCCGCGCGCCGTAGCCCCGCCAGCCGCCTTCGCGGCCGCAGCACTTCCGCGAGTCGCCCCACAAGGGGCGGGGCGAAACAGGTGCGGTTGCCACGGCACCCGGGCCTGGGCGCGGGGGAGGGGCCCGCAGCGGAACTAGCGGCGCTCGCGAGATTTGGAATCGGCCAATGAGAGGCGGGGGAGGGAAGGACGTGGCGCGGAGCGCGCGGGCGGGGCTCCGCCTTCCCTCTCCCAGTTCCCCGCGGCCCCGAGTGGCGGCGGCGCGCGCGCTCGAACGCGCGGCCGGGCCTTATAAAGAGCGCAAGGCTAGGCGCGCGTTCCACTGTGCAGAAGGGCACTCGGCCGGCCGTGCCGTGCGCCTGCGCAGTGCGGGCCGCTCCCCGCCCCCCTGCCCCACCGACCCCTCAGCCTGCCGGCCCGGCCCAGCCTCGGCTCCGCGTCCTCGCTCGGCTCTCAGCCGCCCCTTTGCCCTGCAGCAGCCAGCCCGGTGTCCAGCAGCATGTTCAGCTGGGTCAGCAAGGATGCCCGCCGCAAGAAGGAGCCGGAGCTCTTCCAGACGGTGTCCGAGGGACTGCGGCAGCTGTACGCGCAGAAGCTGCTGCCCCTGGAGGAGCACTACCGCTTCCACGAGTTCCACTCGCCCGCGCTGGAGGACGCCGACTTCGACAACAAGCCCATGGTGCTCCTCGTGGGCCAGTACAGCACGGGCAAGACCACCTTCATCCGGCACCTGATTGAGCAGGACTTCCCGGGGATGCGCATCGGCCCCGAGCCCACCACCGACTCTTTCATCGCGGTCATGCATGGCCCCACCGAGGGCGTGGTGCCGGGCAACGCGCTCGTCGTCGACCCGCGGCGGCCTTTCCGCAAGCTCAACGCCTTCGGCAACGCCTTCCTCAACAGGTAGCTACCCTTCGACCCGGGGTGGGGGGGAGGGGGCCGCCGGGGTCCCGACCGTCCAGTGACCACTGTCCCTGCTGTTCTTTGTCCGAAGCCCCCGCGAGACCCCTCAGCGACCACTCCCCGGAACTGGGTCCCCTGCCACTTTCCAAAGAAAACCCTTACCAAGGGGGTCTGGGAGTGGGAGTCGCCGGCTCCCGCGGCTCTGTCTCCCCCCGCGCCCCCCCCCGCGAATTTCCCATTATCGGTTTAACTCCCAACCCCCCACCCTGGCAGATCCCAGACTCCTCACATCCCTCAGATAGTCTTGGTTTCCACCTCCTTCCCTAAGGCTGGGCTCACCTAATTCATTCAAACCAACCCCCTCACCCCCTCCCTTCAAGGGTCTGTTACTTAAGTGTCCTGGAAAAATACAGTGAAACTTTTAGCCATTCACTTTGCTGGTGTGGTGTGCCTCCCCGGGGACCGGTGGTTTGTGGAGGAGGAACGGGGATTTCTGCCGTGGCCTGCTGAGTTTGGGGCGGCTCGGAGAGGCAGCAGACAGAGGGGAGCACCAGCACTTCTTCCAGCGGCGGCTCTGAAGGGCCTGCACTGCTTTAAAGGTTTCTGGGGTAAGGGTCTGTGCTGCCAGGCCGTGGCCCCTGGAGCCCTGGAATAAGATTCCAGCCCCTGTAAACTCCCTAGGATGTTCCCTAACCTACTTGGGCCTCCGTTTCCCAGTTAAATGGGTAAATCAGGGTAACCCTGTAAAGGTCTAACTTTCAGGACGCTATGAATGAAATACATCAGCCTCCTCTCTCAGGAGCGCTACAGCCTGGTTCACTTTTCTCTAAAGGAACTCAAGGTCCCGGCTCAATGGGGATTTTAAAATCCCTCCCCCAACACCCCCAGGGGACATACCAAAGGACTTCACAAATCTGTCTTCTCTGCCAAACTCCATTAGAGGAGTGACTTTACATGCCTTTCAAAGTCCCTTCTGGGGAAGGGCCTAGGAAGGAATCCCTGACTCTTGCCTTCCAGAAGGTCCCCGCCCTGTGTGATCACATTCCTTTCCAGACACTGTCCAGCCCCACAGGGTAGACCAGCTCGCCCTCGATCCCAGCCAGTGGCCAGGCCAACCTCCATGTGCAGAGCTGACCTTTTAACCGAGAAGACAGGCGGGCTTCTGTTGTCTTTTTGCCTCTTCGGGGCACTTGGACCTGCCTTCCTGTTTCATGGCTTATGATGTTGGTGAGTCAGGTCCAGAGTAGAGTAAAGCCCTTGGAGTGAGACTCCTGAAGAGGCAGGGTCCTCCTGGCCAGGAGCCCGCCTTGGAGAGATACTGGGGTCTGAGACCTGTACCTGGCTGACTGTCACCTGGTGGGCGCCATACAATCTTGTGGAAAGTTGCCTTGCCAGGCTGGGAATTCTGAGCACTCTTAGGTCTGCTCTCCTGGAGAAATTTGGGAGGCTAGAAGAAAGGAGCTGTATCTCCTTCTGCTGGCCTTAGGTATCCACTGTTGATTGTGGGAGCAGACCTTTTTTGTAAGGAGAAGTGGGTGTATGACCTGTTTTCTGAATTTGGAGACCTAAAGTTTCAGAGCTGGAAGGGATCTTAGACATCATCTTGTTCAGGAAACCGCTGCTCAGGGAGCCCAACCGTCGATGAGTTCACCACCGAGCAAGTTAATGCAGTGCCCTTGCAGGGCCGACTGTCTGCCTTTTTGCAGCCAGTTACCTCCTCCTGCTGCTTCTCCCTGAAAAAAAAACGACAACAAAACAGCGGTTCAGGTTCAGCAATGCCGGGTCGAAGAGAGGCACCCTGACTACGCTGGTGCCGCAGGATCTCAGAGCCTCTCTTTTATTTCCTTCTGCCACGGCTTCATCACCAGAGGGTCCCAGAATACCAACGACCTCACCGGAAGGGGCCTCGTCAGCCGAGGGTGGGGATGTGGGTTTGCGCTAGAGCTGAGGCCTGAGCTGTGTCAGCCCGTGTAGTACACCAGCGCCGCTGGCCAGCCGGGGCACACAAAGGGGGCTCTTCACTGGCTGACACAGCCTCTCCCGCACCCTTAAAGAGACTCATTGAGTCATGGACTTGTCTTTCCGGCCTCTTCCCCCTGAGTGGCTGCTCTAAGACTCAAATCAGAGACAGGGCGCAGCCCGGGTACTTGTAACTGGTACTTGTAGCTCGAGATGAAATCAGCACGTCCTTGTTGGTGAGAAAACGGGATGGGACACATCTTCACTGCCCGCTCCCTTTCGTGTTTTCAGCCTCACTCCCTGGGCTTTGCCGAGCACCTGATCCATACAGATGTCAGCTTACTGGCTAGGCTCTTGACAAGGCCCTTTTACGTGTGTTGCTTCTCAGAGCCAGCTGAAAATCTTCCCATTTTGGTTTTCTCTCTGCTGACTCCTTCCCTGGCAGGAGCACCAGGTCGTGCGTTTATTTACAGCATATGTGCTCTGCTGCTGGCACGGTGAGGATGAGGCCCAAGCTTTCTTCATCCTGAGGGCCGGCTGCTTCGGCTCGGTTGTGCCTGCAGGCAGCATCTCTTGCCCCCGGCCAGCCGCCCCTGGCCTGTGGGCTGCAGTCACTTAGGGGGGTGGGGCCACAGGGAGAAGCTGATCTCCTCAGATTCCTAGACAATGGGCCAGTATTTTCTTTGCTCACAGTACCTTTTCTAGAGAAGTGTTTAGAGGACTTCTCTGTGTCCAGTCAAGAATCTCTGCTATCAGATGGGACAGTCGTTCTGGGCTGTTTTGAGCCCGGTAGGAACTCAGGCACACAGAGCTGAGCCCTCACCCGTGACTCTGTGGCTTCATTCTTCCCTGATCTGCTTTGACTTTCAGAGAATTTGGTGTCTGTGCTTCCCTGCCCACCATCTACCAGCCTGTGTGGTCCTCTGGCTGTCACTGGCCGCCCACCGCAGTCCTTTCACTCAAGCAGCTAGGTGGAAGGAAGGGCTGGCCCCAGCAGGTATAGGAAAGGACCATCTCTCTCGGTGTGTGGAAACTTGGCCAGGTGGTTGAAAATCTTAATATGGAATTCCAAGGTCCCCGTTGTCACTCTTTTCCTTTCCTTCTGGATTTGAATGGTGACTGAGGCTTGTGCGTGCAGTTTTCGCTAACATGTCAGCAACTTGGAAGTTGAACTCTCGAACTCTGGGGGGAAGAGCTCAGTGAGGGAAGTGCTGATGTGGGTCAGCTGGAGCCTGCGGGTTAGATTCCCAGTTAAGACAATACTAGCAATCTGCTGGCCATCCCGGAAACTTTTTTTTTTCTGGCCACACGGTATGCAGGATCTTAGTTCCTCCACCAGGGATTGAACCTGTGCCTCCTGCAGTGGAAGTGCAGCATCCTCAACACTGAACCGCCAGGGAGTTCACAGCCCTGGAAACTTAAGACAATAGAGAAACCTCCTTTAGGTTCCTTGCTTCTGAAAGGGAAGCCAGAGGCAGAGATGAGGGAGTACAGAAATCACTGCTGTTTGACCCAGAGCAATGATAACCGAATCTTGACCTCGCTTTTCCGGGCTCTTGCTCTTGTGTAGGTTCATGTGCGCCCAGCTGCCCAACCCAGTCCTGGACAGCATAAGCATCATCGACACCCCAGGGATCCTGTCTGGAGAGAAGCAGCGCATCAGCAGAGGTAAACAAGCTCTGACACAGCCCCAGGCACCTGGTGTCGTCAGTCAGCTTCCATCTGATGTCAGGGACGTGGCCCAGAGGCTGCCCAAGTCTCTCCCAGCCCGAGTGAGAACCCTTTTCCCATCAGCCTTGCTATCTGCATGGCGGCTTCCTTTGCTGAGGTTATACGAGCTGTCAGGGTAAGACGACAGCCAACTGTCTGGTTTTCAAGCTTCCCGGCCTCTGGGGCCTTCTGGAAAGGAGGACAGATTCTGGCTGGCTGTGAGGTCCAGGTACCGCAGTCAGCATTGCTGCTCTGAATGAGCCTGTTTCCCCTGGGGCTCATTCACCTTAGTTTGAAAGCTTTGCCTCCCAGAGGTATATAAATTCCTAGTGAGTCCAGCAGGACTGTGAGAGAACAGTTTGACTTGAAAGAGCGAGCCAAAAGGAGAAGCTGGCAGGGATCTGTTAAACATTTTGGGCTGTGGAAACATGTTTAAATTTGCTTAAATACTGTTCATCAGCAGCCTCCTTGGGTGCCGTGCGTGGTGGTAAGGTTTGCATGCTGAATATTAGTGCACCAGGCCCATTCTGGTTGTGTAAACTCCTGTCTCAACTTCACCAAGCTTTTCTAAAGATCTGGTTCAGGATGCGCCTGAACTGGGTTATATTTCTGCTGCTGCCTCTTGCTGTAGAAGGGAGGGGAGCCTTGGGGTTTGAATGCTTTCTGGGCGGAGCATGGGGGCCAGCTCAGAGCAGAGCCTGCAGCTGCAAATGTAAAAGTGAAACAGGATCAGCCTTAGAGGGGGTTGAGGACAAGTGGCCAGATTCGTTTATCATTAACTCGCAGACCTCTCCTGTCTCTCCTCCTTCCCCAGCGGGGCGCCCGGCATTAGTGAGCTTCGCAGCAGAAGCCAGCAGCCTGAGATTTGGGAGGCAGTATGTCTGTGAGGGGGTGGGGACCCTGTTTTAAGTGCTGAGAAAGCCTGCTGCTCCTTTTTTTCCCTGGCTTGTGGGCCCCTGTCGATATGGGATTGCATCAGAACATGTTGAAACTGCTCTCTTATCTCTCCATCTGGTTTAAATTTTCAGGTTTCCACTCCTGATGATTGATAGTCACACATCTAGAGGTTCAAGAGAGCAGATTTGGGGGCCTCTTTGAAAGTAGCAAGGGCCAATTTTTTCTTTCTTATTGCTGTTATTGTTCCAACCTGGTTTTAAGAAAATGCCCAATAAACAAGGCTGTTGTCATTTGCCAAAACAAGCCTTGACTATCTGATTAAGTTACTCTTAAAGAGAGAGACCCACAAAAGGAAATTTCTTCTCCATCTCCTTCCAGGACTGAGCTACCCTGGGGGAACTTTCTTTGAGGCTCTGTAGAGTTCTGTCTTTAATGGCCTGGGGGAGTAGGCGGGGAGGGGGTCTCCTGACTAGGGGCTGTCAGATCAGATTGGTCAGTTGATATGAATGCATGTTTGGATAAGGGTTAATAATAGCTCATAAAAAGGGCTTCCCCAGTGGCTCTACAGTAAAGAATCCGCCTGCAGTGCAGGCAGCGGCAGGAGACACAGGTTTGATCCCTGGGTTGAGAAGCTCCCCTGGAGGAGGATGGCAACCCACTTCAGTATTCTGGCCTGGAGAATCCCATGGACAGAGGAGGCTGTGGGCACAGTCCATAGGGTGGCTCAAAGTTGGACATGACTATAGTGACTTAGCACGCATGCACACATCCTCCCCAAACGCCACCGCTTATAACCTTCAGAGCTGGCAATTAAGGTGCATTTAGGGTTCCTGTGGTCCCTGTTGTCTCCTAAAAGGGAACTCAGAAACAGCAGTTTTCCACCAGTGCTGTGAAGTTCCCCTGCTGGGCAGTTTTTGAAACTTCAGGCAGGGGCCTTAGAGCTCAGCTGACTGAGGAGTTGGACGTATCTGCCTCTCTTTTTTTTCCCCAATATTTATTTATTTGGCTATGCCGGATCCCCAGTTGCAGTACGCAGGCTCTTCAGTCTTTGCTGGGGCATGCAAAGTCTTCTCTCAGCACGTGAGCTCTAGTTCCCTGACCAGGGATCAAACCCAGGCCCCCTGCATTAGAAGCGCAGAATCTTAGCCACTGGACCACCAAGGAAGTCCCATGAGTGTCTGTCTCGCTGCACAGCGTGCCCTGGCCCTGCCTGCAGGGGTGTTTCCCTGCCCTGCTCCCCTTCTCTCTGATTCCAGCCCATCCGTAGAAAGGTAGGCAGTGGTGTCCAGACTTGCTGTCTGCAGGACAGGCGCCGAGCAGGTCCTCAGTGTGCTCTGCAGTCAGGCAATGTGTGTTTTACCGGGGACCAGGCCGTCCCGGCCCACCTGGTACCTATGCACATGGCAGATACTTGGGGGAATAAGCTAGCAGGAGACTGCTGTATTTCCCCATCATGGGCAGGAAGGAGGAGGTTGGCTTACAGAGAAGTGCATCACTTTGATTGAAGGAGGGCTGTTCTCTTGTGAGGGATCCAGCTGATTTTACCCACTTTTTTTTTCCCTCCATAACTCCAGTGGTCTTAAAGTATTCTACTGAAAGCTTTGGGCTTCCCACATGACACTAGTGGTAAAGAACCCACCTGCCAATTCAGGAGACTTAAGAGACGTGGGTTCGATCCTTGGGTCAGGAAGATCCCCTGGAGGAGGGCATGGCAACCGACTCCAGTATTCTTGCCCGGATACTCCCATGGACAGAGGAGGCTGCGGGGCTATAGTCCATGGGGTCGCACGAAGTCAGACATAACTGAGTGGCTTAGCGTGCACTAAAAGTTGCCAAGTTGGATTTATTGCAGGCTGCGTTTGGGGTCAGCGTTTTATCAGTGGAGAAAGGCCATCGGACTGGACCTCTTAGATGTGCTGGGTGTGGCCTCCAGGGTGGTGGCCTCCAGGGGGACACGAAAGCGGTCGGCTTCCCCTTGGAGACCTCATTCATCTGTCACCGCAAAGGTCCCGTGTCCCCTGGCGGAGGAAGTCAGGGGAGGGCAGTGCGTTCTAGGCTCCCTGGTGGCCACCCCTCCCTCCCAGTGCCGACAGGGTGGAAAGCAGGTGTTTCCCTCTCAGAAGGATCGGGTCCACAGCACACGAGGGTCCCGGGCAGGCTGCAGACGTTTCTGTGGTCTGCTGACCTCATTCCCTGGAAGTCCAGCAACCTTCTGGGGGCTACAGTTGGCGTCATTTATTGCATTTACCTCCAGTTCCCACCCTGCGGGCCTGGCCCCTCCTGACTTTTCCCTTTTCTGAACGGTGCCTAGTGTGTGCAGGAAATACTGGGTGGGGAGATAAGAGGTGGGGCCCGAGCAGGCCCAAAGCGGCCGGGACCCAGCCCAGGCCCTGCAGGAGATGCCTGAGAAGCACTGCAGGGAAGAGTAGGGGCCTCTGGGGGGTCTTGGGCTGCCCCCCCACCCCCTCCTGCTGATCTCCTGAGTGCCTCAAGATAAAGTGCTCTCGTGTCAGCGGACAAAGGTGACCTGCGGGGCCAGCGTTCGTTCTTGGGTGCCGCCTGTGTGACTGATGCAAGGCATTCTGGAGGGCACATGGGGCCCGCGGGGCTGGTGCCCGGGGCTCCCAAGCTGCTGGCTGCCCGCACAGTCGGGCAGGGCCTGGGCAGGAGTGGGTCTTCCCGTGCCGGTCCTCCGTGGGCAGCTGAGGGAGGTGCTTGGTGGAAGCAGGGGCCCGGCCAGAGCGCCCCCGCCACTGTCACAGGCGAGGCTGTGAGCTGAGCCGTAACTTTTGTGCCTCGTCCCCCCCCCCCCACCGTGGGAGTCCAGTCAGCAGGGAGCAGTCATTTCGAGTTGCATTAGGGGATGGAGCTTGGCAGGCCAGTGTCTGCTTTCTGCTTGACCTCTGTACTGGGAACCAGCACTGCTTGCCGGCTACAGCAGCTGCCTCTGTCAGGAAGCCGCCGCTCTTCAGATGAGGAAACGGAGGCTTAGCACCATTAAGCAGCCTAAGAGGACACGGGCCAGCACGTGCTGCTGCTGAGATTTGAACCCAGCAGAGGTTCAACTCTGGGCCGAGGAGCTCCAAGAGCATGGCTCTGACAAGCCCTGGGCCCTGCTGTGCCGGGCTCAGCTCCCTGGAATGCGCAGGGTCTACCCTGTTTCTCTCCCCACCTGAGACCAGATTCTGAGTCCAGAAATGGGCCTGAGGTTCAGGGCTTTGAACAGCAAGGCTGAGATTTTTTTCTGCTTTTTCTCCCTTCCCTATTCTCTGCCTCCAGCTAGAAATCCGCCCCTGCCCCCAGCTGTCCATGGACGGGACCTGGGAGCCCTGGCTAAGGCTGGGTTCTCACTTGCTCCCTGCTAACTGTCCCTGGATCCCAGGCTCTATCTAAGCTCAGGAGCCATCCCTGGCCCAACCCTGGAGCCCTCTGACCACAGGTAGCCTTTCCTGCTGCCCTCTCCTGAGAGGCCTTGGCCCTGAAAGCTCACCAGGTTTTCTGTAGCCCGTAGAAAACGGCTCCATGAGGCTGCCTCAAAGCCTCATGAGAGGCCGAGTACTGCATCCTTGCTGGGGCCCTAGGGGGGTGCTGCGCCCCCAGGAGCCATGTCGGCAGAACCGGGAGAGCAGTACCAACCTCCGGGTTCTCATCGATGGTCAAAGGAATTTGCATGTGTTAAGCTTTTGCCCTAGTGCCCGCTGCCCAGTTCAGTGTTCCACAAATGTCAGCTGAATAAAAATACACTGAAAAACCCAGGGATTCCCAGACTGTGATGAGGAAGGTCTTTCTCTGAAGAACATCCCGAGGAGGCTGGAGGAAGGGAAGCACTGACTCAGCAGGGATTTCCCTTCAGACTCCAGGACCTCCTCTGGGGGCCTGGCTCCAGCACAGCTACCCTCCTCAGGGCCTTCCTCTCACTACCCCCCCACCCCCGCCCCGTCCAGCTTTTGGCCGCTCTGCCTGCGGGGGAGTGGGACCAGCGCATGCCGGAGCCCCACCTGTTCCCAGGCAGCTGCCTGCAAACGCTCAGTTTATATTTGGGGTACGAGGCATTCTTCACACATTAGAAGTCGTCGCCCACACAGCCGTCGGAATTTGAGCTTCTTGGGCCCAAAATACAAATCCTGTGAGTAAGAGATTGCAAACATTTACGGAGCGCTTAGGGTGGGTCAGGCGGGCACTCTCTGTCACGGTGAAACTTGCCGCCTTCATGTTGCAGATGAGGAAACGGAAGCTCAGAGTAGAAGGTCCAGGCCTGACTCCAGAGTCCATCCACCCTTCCCTCCCCCCCGCCCCCTCTTCTTTGTTGGTTATTTCTAGGCCAGATTTATTGAGGTCTGTTACATACGATAAAAGTTCAGCCAAGGCAGCAGTTGTATAACCACCACCACCATGACTGAGACACAGAGTTTTCGTCACCCCCAGAAAGTTCCCTGCACCCCTTTGTAGGCCCTCATCTACATCCCTCATCAGGCAACCACTGATCTTTGCCCCAAGGTCGTGCCTTTCCAGTCATAGACGGAATCATACAGAAAGAAGCCTTTGGTGTCCGTATTCTTGCACTAAGCGTGTGCTTTTGAGGCTCATCCGTCTTTGAGAGCCTGCAGTTCATTCCTTTTTGTAGCTGTTGCATCCTGGGGTATGGAGGTACCGTAACTTGTCATCCGTCCTCCTGTTGAAGGGCATCTGGGTTTCTGGTTTGGAGCAGTTTTGAATAAAGCTGCTGTAAATGTTAGTGCAGAGTGCTAATTTTAATTTCTCAGTTCTCGAGGCATGTGGGGTCTTAGTACCCTGACCAGGGATCAAACCGCTGCCCCCGCGGTGGGAGTGCCGAGTCTTAACCACTGGACCAAGGAAGTCCCAGATTCTCAGTCTTTGGGTAAATGCCTAGACTGGGGAGGCACCATTCTCCCAACCTCTGTGCCCTTCCCTTAGGATCTGTAGCCCAAGGGAACTCTGAATAAGTCCTCACAGCGTGTACTCTTTGCCCTTTAATCTCTCTTGTCCTCCTGCACCCCTTCCTCCCGGCCTCAGCGCGGGTTAAGCATGTGTGATGGGAGCTGTGGCAAGAAACGCCGAGGCCCACGCAGCTTGAATGGCAGGAAACAAAAGTCGACTGGAGACAAACCCTCTATTGTTTGAGTTCTAGAAACTTCTGGAATATCTGAAGCAGCTTTCCCCCCAACTACTGGAACTACCTGTGTTTGGAGGGTGCTGGGCTGGGGCGGGGCTGAATCCCAACTCTTCCCTCTTCACCTCTGTGCCAGAGGGTGGGGAGCGAGACTCTTGACTGGAAGGCAGACCCTGTCTGGAGGGAGCCAGCGCCACGGGGGCAGAACCCCTGAAGCAGCTGGGACCTGCGGGAGGCTCGCTGGGGACGGGGCCAAGGCCAGAGGGGCAGGCTGGAGCATCCTGTCTACATGACCCATGTGAAATATGCATGAAACTGTCAGTCACTCAGTCGTGTCTGACTCTTTGCGACTCAGTGGTCTGTCCATGGAATTCTCCAGGCAAGAATACTGGAGTGGGTGGCCATTCCCTTCTCCAGGGGATCTTCCTGACCCAGGGATCAAACCCTGATCTCCTGCACTGCAGGCACATTCTTTACTGTCTGAACGACAGGAAGTCTGAAATAGGCATAGCATACGATTTGCCATTTCAACCATATTTTAAATGCACAGGTCAGTAGCTTTAAGTACGTTCCCATTGTTGTACAAACATGACCACTAACTATCTCATCCGTAACTTTCTTCTTCTTCCCAAGGGGAAATTCTGTCCCCATTAAAGTACAGCTCCCCTCCCCATCTCCAGCCCCTGGCCCCCACCATTCCACTTTATCTCTGTGGGTTTGACTCGAGGCACTTCATACCGGTGGAATCATCCCCCGTGACCGGCTTGTTTCATCATTTCATAATGTCTTCAAGGTCCCGGAACTTCCTGAGCCAAGCTTGTCTCTTATCAGCGCTGGCTTTTACTCACACTGCAGGCTCAGCCCTTTCTTTACAGCTCAAACCCCAGATTATGTGGTCTGTGTCCTTTGTGGGTACCAGCACTCTCATGACCATCCCTCCTGAGATGCACGAGGCTGCAGCACGGTGTCCACACTGGTGTGTGGAGCGTGGTGTCCTCACTGGGCGCACGTGCCTTCCTGCTTCTGCTCGGTTTTCTGTGTGTTAGGCCCAATCCTGCCGCCAAGGCTGACCTCTAGGATGTCCCAGAGCCTGGAGGCTCAGTGCCTGGGGCAGTGTTGGGGGTGGAGGGCTCCTCTCTGGACATGTCCCTGGTCCCAGGACTTGTCACCTCCCACTGAGCCCCTTGGGACAGCGCAGACTCAGTCGCTGCTGTCAGCATCCCTGATGTGGGTCGGTCCAGCCCTCGGTGCCCATGGAGACACACAGGCTGAGGTGTTGGGGGCCCCTGCTGAGGTAGGACGTGGTCCTCCACCTGTGATGACATCTCTCGAGTCTGAGCATTGAGACCCTGTGCATGACCTGTGAGTGTGCTTGGCCAGCCACCCGGTCTCTCTCACCAAAAGTGTGAGCACTTTCCATATAAACAGGAAATTTCATTCACCTGCAAAAAAATGGGCTTCGCTCTCTTGGCTCCAACTTGAGATGTCGGCGAGTAGCTGGGTTTGCAGGCAGGGCCACGCTCGCTCTGGGTGGGGCTGGTGGACCTGGTGCCTCGTTCGAAGGCGATTCCTCCTCCTCCTCTTTCTCTCGTCTCCCTCCTCCTTTCTCTCTCCTCCTCCTCTGCCCCCATCAGCTCCCCCCACCCCCAGTCATCTCTTCCCACCCACCCCCCCACCACTGGAGGAGTGAGGCCAAGCTGGGTGGAGTCCGGGGGTGACCTCAGCTCCCCGCATGCCGTCCTGAGTCCCAGGCCAAAGCTAACTGGGCCTCGAGCCCAGCCCATCAGGGCGCCCCTCTCCCAGCAGCTCGGTTTTGGCATCACCGCCTCCCCAGCTGTAGGACTCGGGTCGTTTGGACTTGTGGCCGTCTGAGGATGAACAGCGTGCGGAGGCAAGAAGGGGGGCCTCATTTTTGCCGAAACGGAGCAGCCCTTCAGTCCTGAGTCATTGCCTTCTCAGCACTGACCTGCCGTTCCCAGAGCCGGCCATAAAAGGCGGTGGTGGTGAGGATGGGGCCGGCCCGCTCCCTGCTCCTCCAGGGACCTGGGGACCTTGTACTTTGGAGCCTGCAGCCTGGCAGTGGCAGGCGGCGGAACGACCGGCCCTTGCCCCCAGCCTTCCTACACCCTCTGAGGGCAGGGAATCTGGTAGCCCGGCTGTTCCTTTGTCTGCACGGCCCATGGAAGGCTGATGGCTCCCCTGCCCCGGCTCAATTTCACATTCCCAGGGGCTTTGCTGCCCCCGACTCCACCTCACTCCCACCCTGTTCAAAAACTGGAGGGGGTGGGCGGGCGGAGCCTCCCATCAGAGCGTCCTGGTTCCCCACCCTGTCCTGTGGAGAGAACGGATTGCCCTGACCAGGCTGCGTGCTAAGTTGACGGAAGCTGTACATTTGGGGTTTTCCTGAAGTTTCGGTGTCTTGCCACAAGGACCAGCGCTGGCCTTCAGCCTTAGAGCCAGGCCGATGGTTTGTCGCCCTTGGTTCCTGATGAGTGATGCACCCCATCGACTCGGAACCTCGTTTCAGAGGGCCCTGCCACCTCTCCCTGGCCTGAGCCCGCCTGACCCGCAGGCTCATTCGCTGTTATTCTGTGCTGGGGCCTGTGCTGGGAGCCCATTTAGTCCTCCCTGTGAGCTTAGGAGAAGGAATTGTAATTTGACTTTTACAGATGAAAAAAGTGTAATTCAGAAGTTAAGAACTTCGGGTCACAGGGTTAGTGGCCTGATCCGGGAGTGGACTCCAGGGCTTTCTTACTAAGGGCTTGCGTTGTCTCTGAGTGTCTAGATGCAGAGGCCTGCGTGGCTGCGGCTTCGGGCGGGCAGACAACCCTGAAGCCCATTTGAACCGGGGGCCAGGCAGCCAGAATGTTTGTTTAACCAGGCACAGCTTCACCACCACGCCCCACACGGCCTGGTTTATCTTAAAGCATTCCCCGCCCCCGGGAAGTGTTCTGGCTGGAGGGGAGGTGGGCCCTGAGGCTGGACTCACGTTCAGCCCAGGAGGCTTGGAAGGCTTGGCAGGATGGCTCAGCCCACGCCTTACAAGAAAGCAGGGAGGACTGCCCTCTCTGTGGCACTCAGCCTTTTGTTGACACTTGGTCCTTTTCTTTGGTCTCCCCCTCTCCCTGCCACTTTTCTGTTTCCTGCTGTTTAAATCTCAGCCTGGTTGGGGTAGGGAGTGTGGGTGCAGCTCTGCAGTGGAGTGGGGGCTGGTTTTGGCCTGTTTCCGGGCAGTGTCCCAGGCCCTTCTGTACAGGAGTGCTTTCTCTGGCACCTTCTCAGGGGCGTGACTATACTCTGGGGAGGACACAGTGGTTCCTAGGAGGGCCGGCCTGCATTTAGGGTAGCCTCTGGCCAGCCGGTGAGGATCAAGGGGACTTGCCCAGAGTCACGCAGAGAGTGGCAGCTCGAGGGCTGGGACCCAAGCTTCCCAAAGACTCTTGAGCCCTGTTCCCATGGTGCTCCTACCACTCCTTAGTATTCCTAAAAGATAAGCAGAATTTTTACTTCTTCTGGGGACAGTTCAGGTAGAAGCATTTTGGGGTGGCGTAATTGTAAAAATGGGTTACAAATTAAACTACTATTGCAGAGACTCACAGATCCATTGGCTTCAATGAGGCGTCTGATAGTTTGTGTGAAATACAATAGTCCTGAACCCACAGTAGGTATTCCAGCTCTTGTCCTCACACCTGCATTCCAGTCCCCGGGGAGGGAGTCGAGGAAAAAGGGCTGCTGCACCTTTTCGTGGCTTGTTTGTTTCTGCAGCTGAGCGGCTGGGAAATTCAGTCTGAAGCTGGGGGACCGGGACTCCAGCTGAAACCAGACGGTTCTGTCAGCAGTGTAGCCGCAGACCAGCAGCCTTAATTGTTGGTGGGAAACAGCACAGAATAGAGTTGGGAGCTGGGGCTTAGTCCAGCCGATTCATTTTAGAGGGGGAAGTGGTTTGTAGCTCTTCATAGGTTTATAGAGCAAGGGTCAGCAAATATTTTCTCTTAGGGTCAGTGTTCGAAATTATTGGCTTTCCAGGCCTCGTGGTCTCTGCCACAGCCAAACTCTGCTGTCGTAGCACAGAAACAGCCAGAGACAGTACAGGTGAGCAGGCTGTGTTCCAATAAAACTTTATGAGTGGAGGGCCACATCTGGCCCCTGAGCTGTAGCTTGCCAACCCCTGTTGTAGAGAATGAATGACATTCCTGCAGAGCATGGAGCCCAGCACGGAGCCCTGGACAAGCGGCCGCTGCAGGTCTTCCTGCTCTAGACTGTGGCTGCCGTGCAGGGGCGCCCAGCTGGTAGCACGCAAGTCTGTCCCCCCGCCCGGTGCTGAACTGTGCTGCTGGGTCCCCTCCTTGTTTTTGCCATAGTTGTACCCACTTTAGGACTTGGACTTCATGAGTTTCTTCCCATTATTTGGGCTTTATATATTTGTATTCCTTTTTTTTTTTCTATTCCATTATTATGGGCTTCACTAGTGACTCAGCTGGTAAAGAATCCACCTGCAATGAGGAAGACCTGGGTTTGATCCCTGGGTTGGGAAGATCCCCTGGAGAAGGGAAAGGCTGCCCACTCCAGTATTCTGGCCTGGAGAATTCCATGGATTGTGTAGTCCATGGGGTCGCAAAGAGTTGGACACGACTGAGCGGCTTTCACTTTCTGTTATTTGTAAAGCACCTCTTAGTGCTAGATGCTGCATGGGTGAAGGCATTACCGTAGTGGGTATGGAAGTAGGGGGTGCCTGACTGACCCGCTGCCCTCAGGGTGCTGTGCTGTCCACAGGAGTCCCTTCTGGAAACGTAGGGTGAGAAGTGCCAGGCCAAGTCAGAGATGGGAGCCATCAGACCCCCAGGGCCCCTGACCCACCCTTTCTCTTCCGGCAGGGTATGACTTCGCGGCCGTCCTCGAGTGGTTCGCCGAGCGGGTAGACCGTATCATTCTGCTCTTCGACGCCCACAAGCTGGACATCTCCGATGAGTTCTCGGAGGTCATCAAGGCCCTCAAGAACCATGAGGACAAGATCCGCGTGGTGCTGAACAAGGCCGACCAGATCGAGACGCAGCAGCTGATGCGGGTCTACGGGGCCCTCATGTGGTCCCTGGGGAAGATCATCAACACCCCTGAGGTGGTCCGGGTGTACATCGGCTCCTTCTGGTCCCACCCGCTCCTCATCCCCGACAACCGCAAGCTCTTCGAGGCTGAGGAGCAGGACCTCTTCAAAGACATCCAGTCTCTGCCCCGAAATGCCGCCCTCAGGAAGCTCAACGACCTAATCAAGCGGGCGCGGCTGGCCAAGGTAGACCCAAGGTTGGGGCAGTCACTTGGGGCCCTGGGACTGGATGCCCAGACCCGGCCCTGCTCTCACTGGCCACACTGTGCCGTGCTTCATCTGAATCTGTCCTCTGGTGCACCCATGGGTGCAACCTCTTCCTCACTGAGATTCTTTTTAACACACAAACATCAAGAAGATGCCACTCTACCGAGGAGCGGCCTAGGGAGTGGAGAATGGGTGGGAGAGCCACTCGAAGCCTCATTGGCTGACCCCCCAGGCATGCCAAGCACTGAGTGCCTGCAACACGTGCCAGGTGCCGGGGATGCAGTGAGAACTGCCAGGTTCCCACCCTCCCAGCATTTGCCTGCCGCGCAGGGGAAAGCAGAGGATGAAAAGAAAGCACGGTTCTATTTGTATTGTCTTGGTTACTATGGAAGCAGGTGGCTGGGGAGCTGTCCTGAAGGAGGGTGGACCAGACTGGGGGTACCCAGGCGGAAAGTGATGCTTCAGCTGGAACAGGAGGTAGTTCGTGGAGAATTAGGGCACAGGTCTGCGGGCCCAGGGAGACCACTGGGTGGCCTCCGCCCCAGAGGCCTTGTAAACCATCCCTACCCTCCATGGAAGCTCAGGGCCTGCTGGCATCTGCGCACAGCATCTGAATTGCTCGAGTGTGGCGCCTCAGTGTCTGGCCGAGCACTTGACAAGACTTCGGGGTCTGGGAAGGGAAGGTTAATGCTGCCAGTGGACCCTTCAGACACTGAGGAGCAGAGCATGTTCCCTTGTGTGTCTGTGCTCACACACTGTCGTGTCCAACTCTTTGCGACCCCATGGACTGTTGCCTGCTATGCTCCTCTGTCCGTAGAATTTCCTAGGCAAGAAGACTAGAGTAGGTTGCCATTTCCTTCTCCAGGGGATCTTCCCACCCCAGGGATGGAAACCATGTCTCTTGAGTCTCCTGCTTTGGCAGGCAGACTCTTTACCACGGGATCAATGGCATGTCCCCTGAGGACATATGATTTTGAATAATGTTGCATTGTGAGCATCTCCAGGGGCAGGCCCTCTTCTGGGAGAGCCGGGCAGCCCCCCAGGCAGTGCTCCTGCCCCCGCGGAGCCGACTGCCTGTGTGTAGCCCAGAGGCTTTGGGGCTCTGTTGTGGGCCAAACACAGTGACTCAGGGCACCACTGTCTTGAGGCCTGAATTCCGGTAGCTCTGGGTACTCCCTGTCCCAAATAATGGGCAATGACCCTTCATCCTTCATCCCTTGGTGTGGCTCCATCCTGGTTACCCCGAGTGCCCCAGGACCAGTAGACTGGAGCTTGCTAGCAACATAGGTTTCTAGGCCCCACCTCTGCCCTACTGAACCGGAATCTGCATTTGGACACAGTCTCCTGTGACCTACTATATGCTTAGTAAGGAGGGAGAACCCTGCCCTGGAGGACTTGGGGCTGCTCGGTTCTCTAGCTGTCTCATTTCTGGAACCTTCCTGATGAGTGAGCTGGTTCTGAGAAAGGAACCCTTTAGAACATCCATGTAAGTGGCTCCTGGCCTCAAGGGACAAGTGGCGTCCTGAGCTGAGGGAGAGAACAGTGAATGGAGGGGAGTGCCAGCCTCCTATTTCCGGTCCTACTTCTGCTTGGTCGCAGGAAAGGACCACGCCACCGCCACCTGCCTCCCCCCCCGGCCCCAGCCTGCCATCCAGCCCCATTCTTGGCAGGGTTCTCGCTCAGCCTCTCAGGACGGAACGACAGGCAGGCTTCAGGCCCCTGCCCGTTCATCTGCAGAGATGGTGTGTAATGGCACGGCCCTCGGGCACACTGAGTCACCCTGCCCGGAAAGCCCCGGCCTCTCCAGTCTCGTCCTGCACCTGCTGCTGTGAGACTGTTTCCTTTTCCTGGACTGAGTTGCTCAGTCTCTGCCGGCCTGTAACCAGCAAAGCTGTGACTGTGACCCTGTGACCAACCCTGCAGGGAAGACAGGGTCAGGCTAGTGGAGGGGTTTTTCAGGGTGGAGTTGGCAGGTCTGGGAGAAGAGGGCGTGAGGCTGGCTGGCTGCAGCCCTCCTAGCTGGGCGCTGCTCGGCAAGGCCATGGGATTGGAGGGCTGTGCTCTTGACAGGCTGCCAGTGTTACCACCTGCTGTAGGGAAGGGAAGGGTGTGCTGCCCTAATTGGCAGGATGTATGTTAGATATACCTAACTAAGGTACTGAGTTTAGATAAAGCCTGAAACATCTGGGAATATCCTTGTGGGAGTTTTCTAATCCTTAGTCATCCCCAAGGCAGTCCTGGTGATCATGCTGGGCATAACTTGATCAGGCCACACCCTGAGAAGGTGTCCAGGAAGTACGTAACTCCGCCCCTTCCCTGTCTTCACAGGTCCACGCCTACATCATCAGCTCCCTCAAGAAGGAGATGCCCAATGTCTTCGGGAAGGAGAGCAAGAAGAAAGAGCTGGTGAACAACCTGGGCGAGATCTATCAAAAGATTGAGCGGGAGCATCAGATTTCCCCCGGTGACTTCCCCAATCTCCGCAAGATGCAGGTACAGCTGCCTCCTGTGCCCTGGGAGCGGGCTGGTGGGGATCGGAATGTGGATGGCTCAGGGCACCGGGGCAGTGATGCTGGAGGGAACCCCAGCTCCGTGGGGTGGGGCCTCCCAAAGTGGAAGCAGCACCCCACCCAATCGGAAGCTGACCCAAGGAGAGGTGGACCCGGGCCGTGACACCTCACGGGGGAATGTGGTGACTCACCGAGAGGGGCAGGGAGAGGGCAGGGCCATGCCAGGCACCCCAGCCTCCTCCCAGTTAATTCTTGCCTCAGTCCTGCTGGGAGATGGGGGAGCCAAGATTGAAGTGGTTGGGGCCATGAGGTGGAGCCAGCTCCTTTTCCTTGGGAACCTTTGCTGCACTTGCAGCACCAGAGCCCCGGAGAGCCTGACCCAGGTCTGTCCGCCCTCCCCTGCCCTGACAGGAGCTCCTGCAGACCCAGGACTTCAGCAAATTCCAGGCCCTGAAGCCCAAGCTGCTGGACACAGTGGATGACATGCTGGCCAACGACATCGCCCGGCTAATGGTGATGGTGCGCCAGGAGGAGTCCCTGATGCCCGCCCAGGTCGTGAAGGGCGGTGCCTTTGATGGCACCATGAATGGGCCCTTCGGGCACGGCTATGGCGAGGGGGCCGGTGAGGGCATTGACGACGTCGAGTGGGTGGTAGGCAAGGACAAGCCCACCTACGATGAGATCTTCTACACGCTGTCGCCCGTCAACGGCAAGATCACGGGCGCCAATGCCAAGAAGGAGATGGTAAAGTCCAAGCTCCCCAACACGGTGCTGGGGAAGATCTGGAAGCTGGCCGACGTGGACCGGGATGGGCTGCTGGACGACGAGGAGTTCGCCCTGGCCAACCACCTCATCAAAGTCAAGCTGGAGGGCCACGAGCTGCCCGCCGACCTGCCCCCGCACCTGGTCCCGCCCTCTAAACGGAGGCACGAGTGAGTGCCCGCCGCTGGACTCCAGCACCCCAGCGCCCAGCCAGGCAGAGACTGGGGGGGAGGGCCCGCAGTTCCCAAGACCATAAAGACTGAGTGCCGTTTCCTCAGCTCGCAAAGGAAAGCCACCATCTTTCTCTTAAGGCTCCTGGGGAGGCAGGGGTGATACATGTGAATGATGGAATTTTGTGCATAAGAACTATGGATATTTTTAATATATAACATTAGAGGCAGCGTTCTTTCTTGCCTCCTCCTCCTCCTCCGTCTGGCAGCCCACGCACGCAGGGCCTCTGTCCTCCCGTCCTCACCTCCCGAGGTGGGGAGTCACCCTGGCTTGCCCCTCCTGCAGCTGCGGCCTCTGTAGACAGGGACGCAGGGTCCCCGTTTTTTCAGGCTGAGTCGCTTCATCAGGCTGGTGGCTCCCTTCCCCGTCAGCCCAGCCTCTGCCGCTGCTCACGGATTCAGTTGGTTCTGTGCCTTCCTCCTTCCCTTCCCGAGGCCCCTGTCCGCAGGCCCTGCCCTTGCTCCCGCATCCCCCTGATGTGGCATCACAGAAGCCAGGCCCAGCTGCCCTTTTTGTGGGGAGTCTAGGGGCGCCGGGGGCATGGCGTGGAGAATGTCTTCCAGAGAAATACGTAAGCTAGTTTTTCTTCTATAAAGTAACCCCTTTTGTATTTGACTGAAATTTCTGGTAACTTGCCAGCCACTTGTTCAGAAGCTGTGAGTTTTGTCTCCTTCCCCACACTCCACTTAGGAGCCATGGGAGGTGGGCTGTGTGCAGAGCACACCCTGCAGGAGACCCCAGAGGCAGCCTTCCCTGCTTCACCCTCTCACTTCCTGGAACATTCTGGCACACCTCTCTTCCCCACTTTGGTGGGCAGTGGGTCCTCAGGAACCTAGTGTGGCTCAGCGCTCCAGCCCGGGTTTGGCGGCCAGACAGATATCAGGGACGGTCCAGCCCCTGCCCTCTCCCACCTGCCTTCCTCCTGAGGAGGGCTCCACTTGGACACCCTTAGAATGGCGCTCCCTAGGCTGAGTAGCGACAAACCTGAGCCCACCAGGGCCAATGGACATTCCTGCGGGCCAGCGGTTGGCCTCCAGGGCTGAGATCACAGAGCCCCTGTGGTGAGGGCAGCAGGCTTCCCGCTGGCACACCCTCAGGGGTCTCAGGGACTCCTTCACTCCGACCTCTGACCCGGCCCACCCTCCCAGTGCTGCTCTCCAGGCCTCCACTGGGTCCGTGTCCCCAGGAACTGGCCTCGTTACCTGTAGTGGGCCTCGGCCCCCACCCCACACAGTATCAGGAGGATGGGGGTGGCTGCCTCGTCAGGAATTCACTGTTGAAGTTTCAGTGGCTTAACCACGCTTGCCCGTGGAGAGAAAAAGCAACTGAAGACACGACTTTTTTTCTTGCATTAAAAAAAGTTAAACTGTGCTGAAGCTGGCTTCTGGCTCTTAGATGTCTCTTCCCAGGGCCTGCCCCCAACAGTGCCTGCCAGGATGCTGGCAGAACAGCCAGGAGGTGGGGGCCAAGATACCAGCAGAGACAGACTGACAAGCCCAGCAGGGTCAGGCCTGCAAATGGGGCCAACAGCCCCTTTGCTTGTGCTCGGTGGGGGCTGAGCAGGAATCGTTTATTTGGGGGAAGGATGGGGTGAAGAGGTTGGGAGAGCCTCTGATGACTGGGGGCTAGGCTTCCCCCACCCCTAGGGGTTGGGGGAGCAGGTGCCCCCACATGACCTTCACCATAACACCACCAACCTGGGCTCCGCCCTAGCCTTGGACAGACGGGTGGGCGCCCACGGGCACCTGGAGGGGGGCAAGCAGACACAGAACACTGGGCTCTGTGCTGGCCCCAGGGCGGTTTAGAGACAGGGAAGGCAGTACTTTGAGGGCAGACCAAGCAGATAACACCAGCAACAAAACTACAAAGGGTGGAGCCAGCCAGCGTCACAGACGGGGGACTGTTTGTACCCGCAGAGGGGAGGGTGACAAATTGGAGCTGACGCCGAGGAAGTGCGGATTTGAGGTGCAACTGGGGTGGAATCCGCTCCAGGCACATTTGTGGCAAGAGGCAGGATGTGAGCAGGTGCCTGTGGGTTTTGAGGGCCAGGCTGAGTGCTCCACTCAGAGGGTTGATCCTGATCCTCCTGACCTGGAAGGTCAACATTCTCTGCATTTGACAGCCAAGAACCTGAGCTTCAGGAGAGCTTGAAGAGCAAGTGTGGCGGGTCTGCCCAGCTCCAAGAGCACGCACGCCACCGAGTTTCTAATAGAAAATAACTTTTTTTTAAGAGGAAAAGCAAAGCTGACAGGTCACTGCATCCCCCAAAGCCTGCAGCAGTAGACGCAGGCTTGAGAAACCCACCTCGAAGATTAAATGTTGTCACTCAGGCCTGGGATCCTGAAAGCTTGGGGCAGCCTCTTGGTTTCTAGTCACTTGAGAGGCGGATATGCTCATCCAAGCTGCTGCTGCTGCTGCTGCTAAGTCGCGTCAGTCGTGTCCTCTGTGCGACCCCATAGACGGCAGCCCACCAGGCTCTGCCGTCTCTGGGATTCTCCAGGCAAGAGTACTGGAGTGGGTTCCCATAGCCTTCTCCGCCTCATCCAAGCTATTAGAGCACAAAAAACAGGACTGACAGGTTCTCTTGTTCCTTGAGTGTGAGAAGTGCTGTCCGGCCTGCTCCACCCCTTCACCTCCGGCCACCTGGGGGCTTCCACCCCTGCATGTCCCAGCATGGGAATGCCCATCTGAGGCTTGACCAGGGGCCGAGGGCAGCCCCGGAATTCATGCCTTGGTTTGGGTTTTACAGTTTGTGGGGGAGCCCTCTCCCGGCCATGATGGGGTTCAGGAAGGGCAATGAGTGTGGATTGAGGTGTGGCCACCCTCCAGGGGAGGGCCAGCCCCCACCCTTTGCCTCCTCCCTGGCTCCCTCCCTGGCCAGAGTCCTGGGTAAAAGGCTACCTCTTCAGAGGCTGGACTGGGGTCAGGTCAGGGTTCCAGCTGCCTCCTAGCACTCCTGGAGTCAGAGACGTTTGGGGCAGTCTGCCCACATGGTACCTCAGATCCCAGGGCGCAGGAGAGGAAGGGGTCCACCCATTGCCTCCTCCTCGGGGCCCCACACAGCAGCTGTCTTATACCTGGAGGTTCCATGTGAGAACAATAAACAGTTTTTCAGTTCTTTAATAAAAAGATTAACCATGAATCCCACCCAGTGCCCGCCTCTTACCTCACAGGGACTGGTCTGAGGATGTGCCCAAGGCCACACTGTGAGAGGATTAGGCAGCCCACCCATCCATCCAGCACCTTAGGGCAGACAGGCAGGAGTTCAAATCCCAGCTCTGCCACTTGCTGGGGCTCATCTGTTCTCTCCTCTCCCAAGTCTGTTTCTTCAGGCACTGAAGGCAGACAGTGACCCCTGCTTCCCAAAGGCAGGGCCCATGGATACCTAACTTGAGTGGCTGCCTTTCCTGAGCACCTCGGGGAGGCTGATGAGGGTGGGAGTGGGTGCAAGGAGCCCAACACCCCACCCAATTCCTAGAACAAAGCAGGCAGGACCCACCCTTCCCTGAAGCAGCTTCCAGACTCCATGGCGTCCAAGGGCCAGAGTGGGTGGTGGCCGAGGGGGCTTGGGCCTGGCTTCCTGTGCGCCCAGAAGGACTGATAATTAGAAAACCACATGGGGCTGCAGCTGCTGTGGCTGTGGGGCGTGGGCGCCCCTATGGCGTGTAGGAGGGGCACAGAGAAGGTTTTTGGAAGAAAAGCCAGGATGATGAAATCACCATATGTCCACCCATTTGGAGCGTGGACATTTCAAAGGATACACCCCTGTTGTGCTGGGGTGGGCGGGGAGTGGGCCTGTGAGGCTGCCAAGGACTCGCTTGTGGACTGGGGACCCTCAACCCCACCGTCTGCATCAGCCCCTCCCTCCAAGGCACCCTAGCAAACACACTATTTTTTCGAGGGGGGTGTTGGGGGTGAATGCGTGGAGGCTTGTGGGATCTTAGTTCCGCGACCAGGGATTGAACTTGTGCCATCGGCAGTGAAAGCCCGGAGTCCTAACCACTGGACCACCAGGAATACACACATTTAAGTAAAACCCAGAGTTCTGAGCAGCTGTGAAACTCTACATGAGCTCCCAACCCTCCAACCACATTTGTCCTAGAGAGACAAACTCCAGCCGCCACTGGAGGGCGCTCCCAGTACCACTGGCCGCCCTTACCTGAGCTGGAGCCACTCTGTAGTAGTGCACAGAGACTCAGACAGACGGAAATCACTCAACAGTAGGCAGGGCTACAGTATCCCAAGGCTGCCCCTCCTTGTTCTCTGGCTCCTGGGCCTGGAGAGGGCGCTGTACTTCCAGCACGGCCAAGGGCAGGGGTAGCTTGCCATTCTAGTTACCTGCTGGGCATCTGCTGAGAGACGCTTCTGGGGGCAGGGCTGGGAGAGGTTCATCTCAGTCACCAAGCTGGACCTTGGCCTTGGGGAAAAGGGTGCCACAGATCAGGGTCAGGAGGCCTAAAAACCTGGTGCGGATGTGAGCCGGGAGCCTGCCTTGTGTCTGGGCCCCTCCCAGACCCAGAGGGCTATGCTCTGTGGGGGTCAGAAAACCGGGGTTCCCTGCCACTCGTTTGCACTGGGCTCTGTCTTCATCCTCCCTTATCCGAACCGTCCCTTCTGCCAGGCCTGGGTCATTAAACTGACAGTTCCCTTTTCTAACCATCTAAGACCCTTCTCAGAAGCCTACACGCATCAAGTCCAGTGCAGGCTGGCCTTTCCTGTCCCCTGTCCCCAGAGTCTGAGTGCCACACACTGCCCTTCTGCTGCCAGGCACTGGCCTAGGCCTGGAACCCAGGTAAGGAGCGCCAGCTGCCACTCACCTCCCTAGCCTCAAGGTGAAAGTGAAGTCGCTCAGTGTGTCCGACTCTGCGACCCCATGGACTGTAGCCTACCGGGCTCCTCCATCCTTGGGATTTTCCAGGCAAGAGTACTGGAGTGGGTTGCCATTTCCTTCTCCAGGGGATCTTCCCGACCCAGGGATTGAACCCAGGTCTCCTGCATTGCAGGCAGACACTTTACCGTCTGAACCGCCAGGTAAGTTCCTCAAGGTAGCAATCTGCTATTGAGGGAGAGCATTGCTAACTCCCTCCTTCTGGCAGGGCCCTAGTGAAGATAACAGATCTACATTCACTTTGAAATGCTAAGAAGCACCATAGGAATGCAAGGTCTGCTGCCCCAGGGCTGAGTGAGAGCTAGTGCCAGCTCTCTGATGCCAAGGGCACTCAGAGGGAAGAGAGGTTATGTGGGGAACAAGTGGCCCTGCAGGGGGCAGTGACCAGAGTGTCGGAGACGGCAGAGGTCTCCCGCTCAGACTCCCTCCTCCGTGGAGCACCCACCTGCTGGTCCAGGGTCCTTGCCACACACAGGGTCAGAGAACAGATCTGCTGGGCAAAGTGGGCCCACATGCCAGAGCTGTTTCTGACAGCAAGGGAGGACTGGCTGCTTGTTGAGGCCAGAAGAGTGTTCAGACACAGAATAAGTCCTGAGGGGCATTCTGGCCTTACATCGGCAAAGGAATGGACAGAGTCAGACCCGACCCTGTTTCATGGGCAAGGAAACTGAAGCTTGAAACAAGGATGAGACAAAAGAGCGAATACAGGGCCAAACAGAATCACGTACCTGATGGGCGGGGAGTCCCCAGTGCCCGTCCCTGCTCTGCTCCCACGAAGACCCCAGCAGAACTCAGTTTTTGCTGTCTGGGGCTCAGGTTTCCCCTCTGCTGTACCGTGGGGATGGAGTCTGAAGTGCTGGGGGATGGACTTGTTTGAGAACTTGGCTTTCAGAGAGGCTAAAGGTCACAGAGGGAGTGAGCTAGACCCAGAGGCCTCACGCTGGCCCTTGAGTGCAGACCCCTGGGGGCCATAGTGGGGGTGCGGGGATCAAGGTGTCCAAAAGGGGTCAGAGGAGGAGTAGCCCATCCTCCACCCAGGACCCTCGCCCTGTGTCTTCAGTCAGTTCAGTCGCTCAGTCATGTCCGACTCTTTGCGACCCCATGGACTGCAGCACACCAGGCTTTCCTGTCCATCACCAACTCCCAGAGCTTACTCAAACTCACATCCATTGAGTTGGTGATGCCATAGTCCCCTTCTCCTGCCTTCAATCTTTCCCAGGATCATGTCTTGCTGCTGCTGCTGCTGCTAAGTCACTTCAGTCGTGGCGACTCTGTGTGACCCCATAGATGGAAGCCCACCAGGCTCCCCTGTCCCTGGGATTCTCCAGGCAAGAACACTGGAGTGGGTTGCCATTTCCTTCTCCAATGTGTGAAAGTGGTCGCTCAGTCGTGTCCGACCCTTAGCGACCCCACGGACTGTAGCCCACCAGACTCCTCCATCCATGGGATTTTCCAGGCAAGAGTACTGGAGTGGCTTGCCATTTTCTTCTCCAGCATCTCTTACTCCCCAGGAAATGGAACTTGGTCCTGTCCTGAGCACCGGGCCCTCCTCTGGTCTCTGGCTCCCCCCTGTGGCTACAGAGGGTGAGAACCCTTCCTGGGAGCCCTTCCCCGGCCCTGGCCTTTAAGGAAGCCTAGCCTGCCTCACGGAGAAGGCAATGGCAAGCCACTCCAGTACTCTTGCCTGGACACTCCCCTGGATGGAGGAGCCTGGTAGGCTGCCATCCATGGGGTCGCAAAGAGTCAGACACTACTGAGAGAATTCACTTTCACTTTTCACTTTCATGCATTGGAGAAGGAAATGGCAACCCACTCCAGCATTCTTGCCTGGAGAATCCCAAGGAGGGAGGAGCCTGGTAGGCTTCCGTCTATGGGGTCGCACAGAGTCAGACACAACTGAAGCGACTTAGCAGCAGCAGCAGCAGCCTGCCTTACGGAGAAGGCAATGGCAAGCCACTCCAGTACTCTTGCCTAGAAAATCCCATGGACAGAGGAGCCTGGTGGGCTACAGTCCATGGGGTTGCTACTAGTGACTTCACTTTCACTTTTCATTTTCACTAATTGGAGAAGGAAATGGCAACCCACTCCAGTGTTCTTGCCTGGAGAATCCCAGGGATGGCGGAGCCTGGTGGGCTGCCGTCTATGGGGTCGCACAGAGTCGGATGCCACTGAAGCGACTTAGCAGCAGCAGCAGCAGCCTGCCTCAGGTGAGAGCCAGGAGTGCTCAACGTGGCCTCCGATCCTTGTCCCCTGCCCCCTCCCAGGAGACACAGAGGCAATGACAGCATCCCCAGATTTGGGTTTGAATCCTGGCTTCCTTTCCCCCACCTGACTGACTTGGGAGAGACAGACAGACAGGCAGAGACCTTGGCCCTGCCCCAGGGCAGGTCTCTGAGCAGAGCAAATGGGAGACTGTGAAGGGAGCCCCCTGTGTGCTACCGGGAGTGTTTAGTCCAGCTCCACAGAACTTCACAGAGCGCCTCCCTGCTCAACACGGACAAACCGAGGAGGCAGGCAAATCTCCAAAGAGATCTTTTAAAGGAAGAATTTGTTGTCTGAAGCAACTAAAATGCCCCACCCCTTGATCTCTCCTCTTGGACAGCCCCATGTCCCCATGGCGTCTAGCCCAGCCCAGCTGGAGACAGCTGGGCAGAAGTCAGAAATATCCCTGGACAGTCCGACCCGACACTCTCCCACCTCCTCCGGCCCAGCCTCGACCTCTCCTTGGCCCTCGTCCTCACGTTCCAGGCGGGTCGCCCAAGCTTTTTTAGCCTATGGTGATATTAGCAGGCCAGCCCCACTCCAGGATCTAGCTTCGGGGTTTCCTCACCCCTCAGTCCCTCAATTCACCTTCGTCCTTCCCAAGCCTGTGCGTCATCTGCCAAATGGGTGGACGCATCCTTGCCTCACCTACCCGTCTCCCAGGTCGGCCGTAACGATGCAAACAAAATGAAATCAGAAACTAGCCAGGGGGGTGGGGGGGTATGCCAAGAGGCCGGCATCCCAGGGAGGGAGCGGACTACAACTCCCATCCGGCTTCGGGGCCGCAGGCGTCCCCAGCCCCTCTCCCCTCGCTGAGAGGGCAGGCTCTCCGGAGAGGCTGCCCCTGCCCCAGGGGGCGAGGGGAGCTGCAGTGCCCTGGGCATCCTCGGCCTAGGACAGGCGCCGGCGAGGGCCCCGGTGGGGCTGGGGCTGGGGCCGCGAGAGGACCCGGGGCCCGTCCGGGGTGCGATGGGACACCCCCGCGCCGCCCCTACCCCTCCCCTTGCTCCGCCCCGCCCAGGAGTTACTCTTCGGGGCCCGCCCCCCCACTTCCTGGCCGGGAGCTGGCCCCGCCCCCGCGCGCCTCCGCCCTCCCACCTTCACCTCCAGTCCCGTCTCCCATTGGCCGGGGCGCACCTGCCCGTCCGTCGGGGGGCGGGGCGGAGGGTGGGAGCGGCGTCCAGGTGAGGGCGCGCGGGCGGCCGCGGAGGACGGTGACAGCGGGGAGGGCGGGAGGGTGGGGGGAGGACTCGCGGACCGACCCGCGGACTGATCGACGGACGGACCGACGGGCGGGCATGCGAGCGGCCCGACTCTAGCCCGGGCTCGGGGCTCCGGCCGCAGCCATGGAGCGGCGGCTGCGCGCGCTGGAGCGGCTGGCGCGGGGCGAGGCCGGCGGCGGCCCGGGGCTCGACGGCCTCCTGGATCTGCTGCTGGGGCTGCACCACGAGCTCAGCAGCGCCCCCCTGCGGCGGGAGCGCAATGTGGCGCAGTTCCTGAGCTGGGGTGAGTGGCCCGGGCGGGACCGTGGTGGGGGACGGGGGTGGGTGGGGGGTGGACATAGGGACGCCGCGCAGGGAGCCTCTGCCTCCGTGCTCCCTGCTCGCAGACCCTCCTGCGAGGAGCCGCACTCCCTCGGGTTCCCCCACCCCATCCCAGAGGACCTGCATTGGCCCGATACGTGCCACCGGACCCCCACCCCGCAGCCCTCTTCTTCACCTGCATGCTTCACCGCCATTCAGATTCACCCACACACTTAATCCCACTCCCAGAACCTGGCACGTGGGCCCCACACACATCACACACAGACACAGAAACTTGCTGCCAGGTAGAGACTCCAGACATGTACACAACACACGCTCAGTCACCTCAGGACCCGTGAGAACACACTCACATGGAGACCCGTGTGAACACACTCACATGGAGACCCGTGTGAACACACTCACATGGAGACCCGTGAGAACACACTCACATGGACACCCGTGTGAACACACTCACATGGAGACCCGTGTGCACGTGACCCACGAACACATACGTTTTCTCTGGCTCCCACCTTCCACGGACACACTGAGACACACGTTCACCTCCTGGAGGGACCCAGGGAGCCCTGCCAACCACCCCACCCACGCTGTTTCTGATACACACTCGTCTACGTCCACTCACAGCTCCGTAGCATCCCCCACTCCCACCACACACACACACACACACACTTCCACTTACCCACACACAGGACCCCCCGAGACTGGGCACAGGCACTTGCCTCAGACCCTTTGTGGGCAAGAGGGCTGTGCCCCAGGACTGGGGAAGGGGGCCAGGCTGGAGGTGGGTCTGCACCCTTCCTGGGGTTGACTCACCTGAGTCACCAGGAGTGGCTGGCCCCGGATGACCCTGAAGCCAGCGCCAGCCCCCAGGGCTCTCTAGTTACACCTGGTGGGGCCATGGGGGGAGGCCACAGGGGCCTGGCTTGGAGGGTGGGGTGAGGTGAGTGTTTGCCCAGTGGGCGACTAGCATTCCTGGTATGCCTGAGCTCTGGGCAGGCGCGAGGCCCGCCTGGCACGGTTGGGGGCCTGTGAGACGTGCCCCAGGCCTTCCTCTAGGCTGAGGGAGGTCGGAGGGCCCTTGGCTCTGCTGCCCGCCTCTCTCCATGGGACTCCTGCACCTTGTGTGTGTGTGTGTCTGACCGTGTTGTCATCACCCCCGTGATGCCCACGTGCTCCTCCCTGCCCGCCTCTGGCACCTCCGCCGTGGACCCCGGCGTGGGGGCCTGTCTGTTGACATCTCTTGAGGTAACTCGCAGGGCGGTGACTCACTCTGCTCCTGCCTCAACTTGTCCCTTCTCCCGCCCAGAGCCCCCATCCCTGCAGCACAGCAAGGGGACTGGGCAGCCTGTCCTGGGGGCCTGGGTCCTCCTGGCTCTGGGCCCCAGGCTTCAGCTCCCGTCTGGTTGATGGGGTAGCTGCCCCCACCTCGGGTTCCCCCTTGGATGCCTGCAGCTGCTCCTCCCCAGCTATCCACACAGACCCAGGAAAGAGACAATTTATTTCTGTAATGAGGTTTCCACACCACCCCTGCTGCGGGGGTTCTGCCTGATAAACCTGTGGAGCAGCTCTCTGTCCCACCCACAGACCTGCCCAGCTGGCAGGGAGTGTACCTGCTGGCAGGGGGAAACTGAGGCAGGGAGCCCAGACTATAGCGCCCCTGACCCCAGCTGCTTCCCCTCACCTCCTTAAGTCTCCAGGCCCCCATTTTCCTCCCCCAGGCATGGGGCTCCTCCAGGCCTGGGAAGGGCCAGGGAGTGGCTGGAGATGTCCTTTCGGGGAGTGTCCGGGGCGGTAAGGAGGAGGTGGTTAGCCGGGTACGGGCCGCGTCCAGAGAGGGAGGCAGGGCTCAGAGTCATAGGGCTTCTCAGGCCTGGAGGAGATCCTGAGTGCTCACGCCCTCAGGTGCCAGCATCGGGCGCCAGAAAAGGTGTCTTGGCCCCGTTGTTGAGTTTTGTGCGAACCCGGGCAGACCTCTCTGTGCCTCCAGACCAAGGAGGCCCCACTCGGGGAGCACAGAGCCTGCCCTCCCAGAGCCCCGCAGAACCATGCCCTACCTGCCCTCCAGGGCAGCCCCAGGCCTCACTCCACCAGGTACCTCTGTGCCTACGAGGGACCCACAGCTCCTTGGTGGCATAGAAGCCTCTCTGGGGACAAGGAATGTTGCCAGTCCAGTTTCCCAAGACAGGCTCTGGCCTGGTCCTGCTCAGGGGCCAAGGACTGCAGGCTGGGGGTGGGAATGGTATCCCCATCATTCCAGGGTGACCTGGCCCTCCAGGGTCAGCCCCCAGGCAGGGGAGGACTACAAATCCCATCAGCCCCTGGGACAGATGCCACCTAGGAACCATGGATTCAGGGAGGTCCAGGAGCCAGGTGGTCAGCAGAGCCAGCACCCCACCTTCCATGCTTTCTGATCGTGGTTGAATGGGCTGCAGCTCCCGTCAACCCCTTGGCCAGAGGCCATCGCTGGGGAGGTCATCCCTGCCCTGGCCTCGTGGGAGGGCAGGCGAGAGGGAGCCGGGGCCCTCCACACTGGCTGTCTGAGCCCCACTCCCTGTGCCTTCAGTCAGTCCCTTCGTAGCAAAGGTGAAAGAGCTGCGGCTGCAGAGAGATGACTTTGAGATCTTGAAGGTGATCGGCCGAGGGGCCTTCGGGGAGGTGAGCAGATGGCCCTGGGGTCGGTGGGGGGAGGAGAAAGGTGTTTGCCCCCAGACCGGCGTGACCCCAGTGCTCTCTGTGGCCTCAGGTTGCTGTGGTGCGGCAGAGGGACAGTGGGCAGATTTTTGCCATGAAAATGCTGCACAAGTGGGAGATGCTGAAGCGGGCCGAGGTCAGTGTTGGGTCCGGGGCGACTTGGGGTCCCTGCAGAGGGGAGTCTACAGGCCTCTGAGACCTGCAGGGGAAGTGGCCGGGCATGGCTGCCAAATAGGCAGAGGATCCACCCCCAGCAGCGTGGGTTCCTCCCATCCCTTCCGCACAAGACGCATTTCTTAGTAAAAGGAGGGTTGTTCTATTTTTTTATGATAACACCGAGGCTCAGGCTAATACAGGCGACCTTGATCTTCGTTCCTAGCCTTACTGAGTCTTCCTCCATCCCCTGAACTGGCAAGGTGGGGTTCCTGGGCTCTGATCCCAACCCCCCACCCCCTGTTTCCCCAAACTGTTACAGACGGCCTGTTTCCGGGAGGAGCGGGATGTTCTGGTGAAGGGGGACAGCCGCTGGGTGACTGCTCTGCATTATGCTTTTCAAGATGAGGAGTATCTGGTGAGGATGCTCAGAAAGCTGGTGGGGGAGGGGGGGTTGTTCACTCAGTCAGCTGTGTTCAACTCTTTGCGACCCCATGGACTGTAGCACGCCAGGCTTCCCCGTCCTTCACTAGCTCCCGGGGTCTGCTCAGACTCATGTCCATTGAGTCAGTGATGCCATCCCGGGGGACAAAGGAGAAGACCTTTGGGGACCAGGAGCCCTGGTCCAAGGAGAGAGAGACCCCTCCTCCTGGGTCCAAGAAGCTTCCACTCCCCACCAGCTCAGGCCTAGAGCCTCTCGCCTGAGCCTTGGCTGACAGCTGGCTGCCCCAGGGCTGCTGGGAGACACAGCCCTGCCTTTCCAGAGCCCTGCAGGACCCCTGTGAGGTGCATGGGAAACAGGTGCCCCCCCATCTGATTCTTACCCCCCACCCACCACCGTCTAGTACCTGGTGATGGATTATTATGCTGGAGGGGACCTCCTCACTCTGCTGAGCCGCTTTGAAGACCGCCTTCCGCCCGAGCTGGCCCAGTTCTACCTGGCTGAGATGGTGCTGGCCATCCACTCACTGCATCAGTTGGGCTACGTCCACAGGTGGGGCCCCCAAAGACCCTGCTGTCTTTGCCAGCCCCTGTTGACAGCTCTGAGGACAGCTGAGCACGTATGTGCCAAATCCTGTGCTGGGTGCTTCGTATGCAGAGAACCTGTGACTCTTCCCACCCCAAGCATTGTGTCATGGGAGCTACGATCATCCCATTTTATAGATGAGGAGGTCAGGGCTTAGCACTGGCAAGCACCTGGCTCGTGGTGACTCAGCCACTGGGTGACACTGGGGGAGTCTGGCTCCTGTGTCCCCCACGGCACACTCAGCTGCCTCCAAGGGTCCCTCTCCCCAACTTAACCACCTTCTTCCTTCTTGGGAGCCTGGAGGCCTGACCACCATCCTTCCCCTCTTCACACGCCAGCACATGCAGGAACACAAAGTGTGAGCATACACACATTGGTGTGTGCACTCGCACGCACTCACACACCCAGGTATGTGCCTAAATGCATATCCACACTCACAGATCACTCTCCCTGCCCTCC
The DNA here is from genome assembly GCF_049115385.1 of Moschus berezovskii. Taxonomy (NCBI): domain Eukaryota; kingdom Metazoa; phylum Chordata; class Mammalia; order Artiodactyla; family Moschidae; genus Moschus; species Moschus berezovskii. The sequence continues at coordinate 7,996,083 of NC_142484.1, forward strand.
CCCAGGGATGTCAAGCCAGACAATATCCTGCTGGACATGAACGGGCACATCCGCCTGGCCGACTTTGGCTCCTGCCTACGTCTCAACAGCAGTGGCATGGTAAGAACCCCGCCCCGTGTGGGACAAAGGACACCGAGCTGGGAGAGCTCCCAGGGGAACGGGAGGCACCAGGCCTGGTGCGAGCGGCATTAGACTCCCAGGGGAAGGAAGGGCTAAGCCTAGGACCTAGGTGGCGGCACTGGGCCAGCCCAGCCCTCGGGAATGGGGGAGCTGGGCCCAGAGGCGAGGCCGTGTTTGTGGCGCCATCAATATCACCACCCACAGGTGGACTCATCGGTGGCAGTGGGGACACCCGACTACATCTCCCCTGAGATCCTGCAGGCCATGGAGGAGGGCAAGGGCCACTACGGCCCACAGTGTGACTGGTGGTCCCTGGGGGTCTGTGCCTACGAGCTGCTCTTCGGGGAGACGCCCTTCTATGCTGAATCTCTGGTGGAAACTTATGGCAAGATCATGAACCACGAGGTCTGGCCACCAGGCCCTGGGATTCTGGGAGGGCCCTGGGACTCCTGAGGCTGTGAGGTTGGAGATGCCCTGGGTGGGGGTAGGATTCCGGACACTCACTTGCACCCATCCCCCGGGACCCCAGGACCACCTGCAGTTCCCCCCAGACGTGCCAGACGTGCCAGCCAGTGCGCAAGACCTGATCCGCCAGCTGCTGTGCCGCCAGGAGGAGCGTCTGGGCCGCGGAGGGCTGGACGACTTCCGGAACCACCCCTTCTTTGAAGGCGTGGACTGGGAGAGGCTGGCGACCAGCAGTGCCCCCTACATCCCCGAGCTGCGCGGACCCATGGACACCTCCAACTTCGATGTGGATGACGACACCCTCAACCATCCAGTGAGTGGAGGGAACACAGCAGCAGGATAACTGCCTGGAGTCTCAGTGGCTGCGGGACCCTTCCCTGCCCCACAGAGTTCCCCAAAGCAGTTGCTGGGCTGGGGATGGGAGGCCCATAGGAGTTACGGTCCACCTGGGCTGGTTCACCTGCACTGAAGTGGGTTGTGCCAAGTGAAGGATCTTTGACAACAAGTGTCATCCTGTCATCCAGACATCCTATAAGACTCCCAGCAGCACCTGTGCTGCCAGAACCTCAAAGACTTGTGGGAGTTGTAGTCTTTTGAGGCTCCTGGGTCTCAAATCCTCCACCTGGAGCTGTACTTCTTACTCTGATTCTCCTTCCCCACGTTCTGCAGGGAACCCTGCCGCCACCCTCCCACGGGACCTTCTTAGGCCACCACCTGCCATTCGTGGGATTCACCTACACCTCAGGCAGGTGAGTAGTCCTCACACACCTGGAGGGCTGCCTGGCCTGGAGAGAACACAGGGAGTGCAGCCCATCAGGACCCTGGGAAAGTGACTGAATGGCCCACATGTATCCACATGAAACAGATGCTCGGGAAGTGTGCTCTGAGTCCCCAGTAGGACAACCCTTCATGTCCTCAAGGTCCTGGTGAGGCCATGACCCCTATGGGTTCTGCCCCAGTATTTGTTCTTCATGGGACCCTCCATGGCAGGCTGGGTGTGTAGTGGACTGAGAGCCAGAGATCTAGTACTGCTCCATGAGCCTCACTTTGTACCTCTGTAAAATGGATAGATGCTCTCAGCCCAGGTCCACTTGTAAGGCTGGCCTGAGACTGCAGCGAGGCCCTGGGGGAGTGGGAACTGTGAAGTATAAGCAGATGCCTCTGACCTTTATTCATGGAGTGCTCCCTATGTCCTGGGCCCATACCACTGAGTCCTCTTGACAGCCCTTGCAAGAGCCCCAAGCATCACCTCCCTTTTCCTGTGGGGAAACTGAGACCCTGATACATTAGGTTATTGTTCAAGGTCACATAAACAATAAGGGCCAGGGCTGTGGAACCACTGTCCTGGCCGCCACCCATGGTACCTGCCTGGGGCCTCCTAAGGGCAAGGTGTGGTCTCATCTGTCTCTCTTCCCAGCCCAGAGCCCAGACTCGGGTACAGAGCTGGTGTGCAGTGGGCGTTTCTTAGATGAATGAATGTTCGATGCAGAAAGATAAAGGAGGCTGGGGGTGGTTCTCTGCCAACTTGTGTTGCCCTGCTCTCCCCAGTCCCGGCCCTGAGAGCAGCTCTGAGCAGTTGGCTCCCCTGGAGCGGAAGCTCCGCTCTCTGGAGCAGGAGAAGCTGGAGCTGAGCCGGAAGCTCCAAGGTATGGGTGCCATCAGGGCCAGGGCAGGGTGGTTTTGCCCTGCCGTGGGACGAGCTCCTCAACATTATGGGTGTCCCCACACTGCAGAGGCTCTGCAGACCCCCTCGGACCATCGGGAGCTGGAGCAGCTGCGGAAGGAAGTCCAGACTCTACAGGACAGGCTGTCAGGTACCCCGCCGCCAGCACCTCATCTCTTCCCCTCTCCCCTCACCTTGGGGGCTGAGCTGGTTTCCCAGCACACCTGAGTCCAGCCTGGGTTCCAGTCCTGTCCCTGGGTCTGTACGTGCTGTGTGATCTTAAGGAAGTATCTTAAATTCTCTGAGTCTGCGTGTAGAAAATGGGCCTAGGAGATCCACCCCCTGCCCCCTGCCCCGAACCAAGCTGGGGTGAGGGTTCCATGAGACACTGCAGGTAGAGCTCCTGGCTGAGGCTGTATGTGCAGGTCTCAGTGACAATTCCTGGCAGAGACGCTGGGGGACAGCAAGGCGGATGGGTGTCCGGCTGGCAGCCCAGGCCAGGACAGTGACCTGCGGCAGGAGAGAGACCAGCTCCTCCAGGTGGGGTGTGGTGAGGTGGGTGAGTGGCCCGGGGCTGGGTGCTAAGGAGGACCATGCCCTGACTTCTGGCTGGCTTTCCCCTCGCCCACTCGGACCCCAGGAGCTGGCCGAGGCTCGGGCAGGGCAGCAGGCACAGGCGCGGGAGCTTCGTGAGGCCAAGGGGCAGCAGGAGGAGCTGCTCTGGAAGCTGCAAGAGGCCCAGGAGAGAGAGGCGGCCATGGCCAACCAGACCCAAGCCCTGACCTCCCAGCTGGAGGAAGCCCGTGATGCCCAGAGTGGAGTGAGTGATGGGATGGGTGGGGACAGCAACAGCGCCCTGCCCTCATGACGCCTGGTATGGGGGGAGGAAGCCTGGGGAGCTTGGTTTGAGGTGCTTGGAACACCAAATGCCTTGCGTGCCCACTGTGGCTGGCTGAGGCCTGAACAAGGGAGCAGGGATGGTGGGCAGGGGTCCACCATTTCCACTCCTGCTGCGGCCAGCAAAGCCTGAGAATCTGGAGCGAGGGCAAGAATTAGGGCAGACAGGGACTTCTCTGGTGGTCCAGTGCCTATGACCACGCTTCCAATGCAGGGGGCACAGGTGCAATCCCTGGTCAGGGAACTAAGATCCCACATGCCGTGGGGAATGGCCACAAAAAAAAAAAAAAAAGAGTTGGGGTGGACAGGGTTAGCATTGGCTGACTCTGCACCCCATCCCAGCTGCAAGCTCAGGTGGCCGCCCTGAAGCGAGAGGTGACTCAGCTCCAGAGACAGCGGGAACAAAGGCCGGAGAAGGCGTCTCCCCAGGTCAAGGTGGTGAGGCCTTACCCTCTGCCCAGTGGCATTTCTCTTAGCCTGACCCCATTCAGGGTCTATCAGGGCCAGGCCCCAGAGGTAGGATAGGTCATGGCGTCTTGGACCCCCGCCCTGACCCCTCTCCACGTCTCTAGACCATCCACACCGCCTCTGAGACCAACGGCACAGGGTTGCCTGAGGGTGGCGGGCCCCAGGAGACACAGCTGAAGCAGGAGGTGGCTGCACTGCGTGCACAGCTGGAGCAGGCCCGCGGCCAGGGGTGAGCTGGGCAGCCGGGGTAGGGGACAGGGCAGGGGCCTGAGCCAGAGGGTCACTGAGTCCTCCTTCTCCCCACAGGCCAAGTGGCAAGGAGGAGGCGCTGTGCCAGCTGCAGGAGGAGAACTGGCGGCTGAGCCAGGAGCAGGAGCGGGTGAGCAGTGCAGACGGAGGCTCGGAGGGACCCACAGGTGGCAGGACAGGCGGGGAGCCGGCTGGGCGGGTGGGCAGAGCCGCCAGGGACATGGGCCAGATGGGGTGGGTGAGCCAGGCTGCACGTGGGAAGGCTCAGGGCTGGGGGCTGATCCCCGCTTCCCACATGGCTCGTCTGTGTCTCTTGAATCTCCTTCCCTCCCAGCTCATGGAAGAGCTGGAGCGGGAACAGCAGAGCAAGCAAAGGCTGGAAGGTGAGCGGCGGGAGGCGGAGAGCAACTGGGAGGCCCAGATTGCCGACATCCTCAGCTGGTGGGCGCCCAGGGCCTGGGGGCAGGGGCTGCGCCCGGGCAGCGCTGAGGGCACAGCCTCTGACCCTGAGCCCCCTTCCTGATCAGGGTGAATGATGAGAAGGTGTCTAGAGGCTACCTGCAGGCCCTGGCCACCAAGATGGCCGAGGAGCTGGAGTCCTTGCGGAATGTGGGCACCCAGACTCTCCCTTCCCGGCCGCTGGTGAGCCCCAGGGACAACCAGAGGGAGGGGTGCCGGGAGCTGCACTCCACAGGTAGGGACACTGAGCTCACAGAAGATCAGGGACTTGCCTAAGCTCCCACCGGGCCCGCAGCAGAGACAGGGCTTTGAGCCTGGCTAGGTGGTGTGGTGGGGTGGGGAGCTTCGGCGGCAACCCAGCCCTGGAAGCATTGCACGTTGATGCCCCCTGGCCACCAGGACCACCAGTGGAAGGCACGGAGGCTGCAGAAGATGGAGGCGTCAGCCAGGCTGGAGCTGCAATCAGCGCTGGAGGCCGAGATCCGGGCCAAGCAGGGCCTGCAGGAGCAGCTGACGCAGGCACAGGAGGCCCAGCTGCAGGCTGAGAGGTGAGGGCAGGGGCCGGCACGGTGAGGGGCCCAGGACGCAGGCGGAGGCCTGTGGCCAGTCCTCAGGCCTGTGACGAGCACCCACGCGGTTCTCCCCAGTCGTCTGCAGGAGGCCGAGAAGCGGCACCAGGCCTTGCAGCAGGAGCTGGCGGCACTGCGGGAGGAGCTGCGGGCGCGTGGGCCGGCGGGTGAGTAGCTGTGCACACGCCTGTATGTCCCGGAGCAAGACCTCCTCTCCAGGTCCCCAGGGGGATCAGCCAGGCCGGGCTGTGGAGACAAGACTCTGTCGCAGACTGCTGCCTAACCTGCTGTTAACTAGTGCTTACTGAGCCCCGCTGTATGCCACACCCCCTCCTTCCCCGCCTGCAGTCTCTCCCCCATTTACTGGGGTGGAAACTGAGGCTCCCGCCCTGGGCCCTGGTTTCTAAGGAACAAGTGTTAAGGGCGAAGGGGCTCCCTGGTCCCCATGACACATGCCCTCTGTTTGCAGACACCAAGCCTTCAAACTCCCTGATTCCCTTCCTGTCCTTCCGGAGCTCAGAGGTAAGAACGGGTGTGGGCCTGGCCGGGGAGGACCCCCGGGAAGGACACAGGCAGTGGCCTTGATTCTGCCCCCCGTGCTATTCCCCAGAAGGATTCCGCCAAAGATGCGGGCACCTCCGGAGAGGCGCCAGAGCTGAGGCCGGAGGGCCGCCGCAGCCTGCGGCTGGGGGTGAGCACAGGCAGGAGACCCATGGCGGGGTTGGGGGGGAGCTGGGCCCTGGGGGTAGGGGTCTGGACCTCACCCTCTCCCTGTGCTCGGCTCCCCTGCAGGCTGTGTTCCCCAGGATGCCTGCTGCCACCACACCCCCTGCAGAAAGTCCCCCTGCAAAGGTCAGTGCCCAGTGGGGTGGGGCAGGGGCACCAAGCCATTCTGCCAGGTTTTCAAGGTCCTGCTTGGGGTTTCCCCCCACCCCCCACCCCATGCCGGCAGACCACAATGGGAATGGTGACGGTGGCACTGAGTTTTGCGTACGGCCAGATCCCTTCGGAGCACTGAGTTCACACTGCCACCTGGCTCATTCGGTGGTCTTGCCTGAACCTCGGGGTGGCCTGGGGGAGGTGGGGGGCTCGGGGGCCTTGGGTGAGGGTCAGGCATGGGTAATGGGCCTGTCCCCCTTGCCAGCCCGGCTCACACACGCTGCGTCCCCGGAGCTTCCCATCCCCAACTAAGTGTCTCCGCTGCACCTCGCTGATGCTGGGCCTGGGCCGCCAGGGCCTGGGCTGTGACGGTGAGACCCTCAGCCCGGCCTGCTCACTGGCCTCCCCTGCGCTAGCCACAGCACCTGGGTGGGGGGAGTGGAAGCGGCCCCCATCCTGCTGCATCAGGTGCACCCCCCAGCCCCGTCAACATTTCCTACTGCTAAGTTTTCTTTTTCTTTTCTCCCTTCACTGGGAACTGGCGACGGCTTGGGGCCGTGACAGCCTGAGGGGTGCTGTGCTGGGGCTGCCTGGGGTCCCCACTCCCCAGCCGACCCTGCCCGCCTCATGGCTCCTGCTTTCCCCACAGTTTGCGGCTACTTCTGTCACCCGACTTGTGCCCCACAGGCCCCCCCCTGCCCTGTGCCCCCTGCCCTCCTCCACACGGCCCTGGGAGTGCACCCCGAAACGGGCACGGGCACCGCCTACGAGGGCTTCCTGTCGGTGAGCCGGCGCTGGGGGAGGGGAGAGCGGGCGGGCAGGCAGGCGGCTGGGGCCGGTGGGACCTCCGTGCCTGCTTGCCTTCCCCCAGGTGCCACGGCCCTCGGGTGTCCGGCGGGGCTGGCAGCGAGTGTTTGCCGCCCTCAGCGACTCACGCCTGCTGCTCTTTGATGCCCCAGACCCGAAGCTCAGCCCGGCCAGCGGGGCCCTCCTGCAGGCTCTGGATCTGAGGTGGGTGCCAGGCCATGGTTTGGGGCAGGGGTGCGGGGCGAGTGCGTCGAGGGGGCGGCTGGGGCCGGCAGACCTCTGACCTGCTCCGTGAACCTCCCAGGGACCCCCAGTTCTCAGCCACCCCTGTCCTGGCCCCTGATGTTATCCACGCCCAATCCAAGGACCTGCCTCGCATCTTTAGGGTGAGTTCAGGGACAGGATGGGCAAGACCTCCGTCTGCTTCTGTGCTGGGCCCACTCCAGCTGCTCTTCTCCATCACCATGGATGCCCCCTTCATCCTGTCCCCCTGCCTCCACGTGGATGGTGACAGTAGCCTTCATTCCTGTCTGTGTGGCTGCACTTCACTCCACAGCACAGTTTCCCATACATGAAGCTGGCTGTGCCCGGCCTTATTTAGGACCCTTCGTGGCTCCCCATCGCCCTCAGGGTGCTCCTAACCGTAGCCTTGCGGCCCCACATTTCGGACCCTGCTGGCTCCCTGCCCCTCCCCAACCTTGAACACTCCTGGTTACTCCACTCGTCCCCCAGGCTCCAGCAGAAACGTCTCCTCCCCTGGGAGTTCGTCTCTCACGCTTAGCCTGGGTGAGCGGGCCCCACCCTGTGTTCCCACGAGGCCCCGTCCTGCCCTCCCGGTGGCACTGGTCCCAGGGCTCTGGAGTTGTCCCCGTGCTTGTCTGACCACCCCACTTGGCTTATCACCTGCTGCCAGACAGCTGTGGGCAGGCCCACCTGGTGCTCCAGGGCCTCAGCCATGGACAGAGGGACGGAAGGAAGGAGAACTGGCTCCCGGCGCTCTGTCCTCCAGCCTGGGTCCCCCCACTCCGCCCATAGGTGACGGCCTCCCAGCTGACCGTGCCGCCCGCCACGTGCACCGTGCTGCTGCTGGCGGAGAGCGAGGGCGAGCGGGAGCGCTGGCTGCAGGTACTGGGCGAGCTGCAGAGGCTGCTGCTGGACACGCGGCCCCGGCCCCGGCCTGTGTACACCCTCAAGGAGGCCTACGACAATGGGCTGCCGCTACTGCCCCACGCGCTCTGCGCCGCCATCGTCGGTGAGCCTCACACGGAGGGGGCGCCGGCCTGCCGCGGTCACTCGGGCTGCTGTCACTGCCCGGTCCCTGCAGCCCAGGGCTGTGGACCCTCTTGCACATATGTCCTTCTCGCCACTCCTCTGGGCATGGTTCTGAGGGACCTGGGCTGAGGTGGGGTGTCTAGCTTCTGCCACTCCATTTCTCTGCACCTCCCTTTCTGCTTAAGAATCGTGAGTGAGTGTAAAGAGCCAAGGCTTTTAGTAAAAGATAAAGGAGGTTCCCCTCCAGGCTGTTAGCAGCCGCCTGGTGACGGGGCAGCCTCACACTGTCCACTGTGGGGCTGCTGCGTTCACCCGGGAGCCTGGTGCACAGCAGGGCCTTTGCAACGGACCACTGGGGAACAGGAGAGGAGGCTCCCTGGCCTCCCCTGGCAGCTGGGGCTGGGGCTTCTCCCTGCCATCACTCAGGACAGAGCCACGGGAGACAGGGCTCGCGTCCTCCAAGTCCCCTGTATCAGCTTGGAGCCAGAGGACAAGGGCATTTATTGAGCAGAGGTGGCTGTGAGCTTAACGCTTACCCTGCGATGCTGCATCTCTTTGCAGCCTCACAACAGCTCTGTGAGAAAGGTACCATTATCAGCCTCGTTTTACCAAGGCTATGAGAGATGATGTGACTTACCCCCAGATCCCACAGCTCAGGGTGGGAGAGGCCTCTCATCCTGACTCCTGGCCGCCGTGGCCCTTCCGCACTAGAGCCAGTCCGGACTCGAGGACAGAAGGGTCCAGGGATGGTGGGATTGTCCTCTCTGAGTCCTTGGCAGGGGCAGGCAGACTGCCCAATCTCCCACCTCTGGATGGGCCTTCTGACCCCTGACCCCCTCCCTCCCTTCACCAGACCAGGAACGCCTTGCTCTGGGCACTGAGGAAGGGCTGTTTGTGATCCATCTGCACAGTAACGGTACCCACTGGCCGGGCCAGGGTGGGCGTGGGTGGGGTCAGCCCCCAGGGACAGAGGAGGCTGGGCCCCGGGTGCCCCTCACCCACCTGCTGGTGACACTCTCCCTCGCCAACCCCACAGACATCTTCCAGGTGGGCGAGTGCCGGCGGGTGCAGCGGCTGGCTGTGAGCCCCGCTGCGGGCCTTCTGGTCGCGCTGTGTGGCCGAGGCCCCAGCGTGCGCCTCTTTGCCCTGGCAGAGCTGGAGAACGTGGAGGCAGCCGGCGCCAAGATCCCTGAGTCTCGAGGCTGCCAGGCCCTGGCGGCCGGACGCATCCTACAGGCCCGCACCCCCGTGCTCTGTGTTGCGGTCAAGCGCCAGGTGCTCTGCTACCAGCTGGGCCCAGGCCCGGGGCCCTGGCAGCGCCGCATCCGTGAGCTGCAGGCACCAGCACCCGTGCAGAGCCTGGGGCTGCTGGGCGATCGGCTGTGCGTGGGCGCGGCTGGCACCTTTGCCCTCTACCCGCTGCTCAACGAGGCAGCGCCCTTAGCGCTGGGGGCCAGCCTTGTGCCTGAGGAGCTGCCCCTGTCCCGCGGGGGCCTGGGCGAGGCCCTGGGCGCCGTGGAGCTCAGCCTTAGCGAGTTCCTACTGCTCTTCACTGCCGCTGGGGTCTACGTGGACAGCGCCGGCCGCAAGTCTCGCATGCAAGAACTGCTGTGGCCAGCAGCACCCACGGGCTGGGGTGAGGCCTGTGGAGGGCCAGGCTGAGTGGGGCCTGGTATCGGAGAAAGACAGGGTCCTGTGCAAATTCCTGAGCTTGGATTTGGAGGCCAGTATGTGTCCTCCTGCCTGACACACCCTTGGTGGCTTGTATGGGATCTTCCTTCATCTTCCTCTTGCATGGGACCTTGCTTTCATTCAAGCTCTTCCCCTGCCTGAACTACTGTCCTATTTGTAACTGGCCGCCTCTTCAGTTTGCAAGTGCAGCCCCAGGGTCTAGAGCTAGTGGGCCCTCCATAAATGACCCCCATGATTGCTGGCAATATCGTCACCGCTTTACACTCCCCCCACCACCATTGGTCCGTTGCTCCTTTCTGCTCCCCCACCTCCGTTCAGATCTCTGCCCTGCCTCTCAGCACCTTCTTATTACAATGACTGGTTTGGTGCATGGGGGGTCACATCCAGCACACAGCCCAGGCAAGCACCCCCCAGGGGCTATAATGTTTGGAGGAATGAATGAGTGAACAGGGCAGCAGGGGAGCCTCAAATGTTCACAGGTAGCTGATGTGTTGGGCTACAGGCTGGAAGAGAGGGACAATGCTCCTTTCACAGTCGCCCTTCTGGGGTGGGGCCTGCGGGTTGGGTGTAGCACAGACACTCGGTGTGTAGGCGTTGGATCCAGACTGCCCGGGGCCAGTTCCCAGCTCTCACTCACCACAAAGTGAGACTTAGCACTGGGGTTTCCGTCATCTGTAAGTTAGGGACGATAACATTACCTGCCTAGAGTTGTTTGAGAATTAAAGGAGGAAAAATATGCAACATGGTTAGAGTGGCTTAGAGTGAGTGCTCCCTGTTCGTTATCTCTGACTTGCTGTGGAGCTGGGTGGGGCAGCCCAGGGAGTCTCCGGGACCTTTGGTGGGGTGTGGAAGTTACAGTGCTGTGACAGTGCACGGGGTGTGCCCTAGGATGCAGCCCAGAGAGGCCCCTGACTTGCCTGGGACTGCACAGCAGTGTCCCACCCTGTTTATGCAGGTTATGCGGCCCCCTACCTGACAGTGTTCAGCGAGAATGCCATCGATGTGTTTGATGTGAGGAGAGCAGAATGGGTCCAGACCGTGCCACTCAAGAAGGTGAGTGCGGGGACTTCCCTGATCGTCCAGTAGCCAAGACTCTGCGCTCCCAATGCAAGAGGCCTGAGTTCAATCCCTAGTCAGGGAACTAGATCCCACATGCTGCAACTTAGATCCAATGCAGTGAAATAAATTAAAATTTTAAAAGGCCTGCCCAGGCCCTTGGGGCTGGACTGGGGTGCAGTTGGATAACATGGTGTGACCTCTGTGCCTGCTGCCTTAGGTGCGACCCCTGAACCCAGAGGGCTCCCTGTTCCTCTTTGGTACCGAGAAGGTCCGCCTGACCTACCTCAGGAACCCACTGGCAGGTGAGGGAAATGTAGGGGTGGGAGGAAGGGGTTGTGACCCTGAGCACCAGCTAACTGGGGCCGTGGGGCCTTGGGAGCACCGCCCAGCTCTCTGTTTCTCTGGCAGAGAAGGACGAGTTCGACATCCCCAACCTCACGGACAACAGCCGGCGCCAGCTCTTCCGCACCAAGAGCAAGCGCCGCTTCTTCTTCCGCGTGTCAGAGGAGCAGCTGCAGCAGCAGCGCAGGTGCGCATGCGCCGTGAGGTGAATGGGCGGGGTCTCCCGCTTTGGGGGCGGGGCGAACCCAAGCCTCGCCTTCCTGGAGAGGCGTTACCGTTGCCACCCAGCTCCCTTCCCCTACCCCTGTAGGGAGATGCTGAAGGACCCTTTCGTGCGCTCCAAGCTCATCTCAACGCCCACCAACTTCAACCACCTGGTGCACGTGGGCCCTGCAGACGGGAGACCCAGCGCCAGGGACCTGGCCCCGGTGGTGAGTTATGAGTCCTCTGGAGCCGATCACCAGCCTCTCCTTACCTGGGTCCCCAGACCTCCGTACGTCCGGGCCATGTGCAGTTCGTGTGACCTGGTCCCAGCCCTTTGCGCTGTCCCCTAACAGGCTGCGGAAGAGAAGGGACGAGGTGCCCGCGGCTCTGGCCCGCAACGGCCCCACAGCTTCTCCGAGGCCTCACGGCGCCCAGCCTCCATGGGCAGTGACGGCCTCGCTAAAGACGCAGACCCCAGTAAGGACAGCCTCACCGCCTCCACTACCTCTGCGTCCCTCCCCCATGTTTCCACCCCCTTTGGACGCTTCAAATCTGACCCTGGATTTTCGTCCCCTCACTCATACTGCTCCTGGAGCAGTGAAGAGGAAGCCTTGGACATCTCTGTCCAGCGAGTCTGTCTCCTGCCCCCAGGGATCTCTGAGCCCTGCAGTCTCCCTGATACAGGTGAGCCACCCCCCGCTCAGAGTCAGACCCTTCTGTCTCGTGCTGGGACCTGAGGCCAGAGAACAAGCTGAGCCTCCACCTGCCTTGGATGCTAAGAGATGCTGACTCCCCCTGTCTAACCCCTTAGTGGGGCTCACTTGCCTGGAAGCAGATCAGCCTCGGCCTGTCTCGGCTCTGACTGTCTCAGCAGTGTGGCCCCAGGTGACATGCCCAGCTTCCCTGAGCTTGTCTCACCTGTAAAATGAGGTTACCGTTATGAGACCTGTGTGAGGTGAAGACACCCGAGCACGGTGCTTGGCACAAAGGAGCACCACAGAAGGGGAGTTCTTGGAATTCTGAGCACAGGCCCAGCCTGTGGGCAAGAGGTCAGAGGAGGGAGCAGTCCCCTCTGGCTGGGGACCCGGAAGATCTAAGGATTTGGGAAGTCATCCCCTCACCCTCCAGCCCCAACCCCCCTGCCCCTCTTGGAATGCCCTTTCTGGTCCTCCACCTTAAGACTCAGGCCATGCTCAAGGCTCTGCGCCGATATCACCTTCTCCAAAGACCACTTGGCTGCCTGGTCAGGTGGTCACTGCCTCCCTGGGGCCAGTGCCACCTCCGGCACCCTCCTCCCTCCACCCTGTCCTTGTCCATCCTGCTGTGCTCTAGTTTTGATCGCGAGGGTCAAGTTTGTCTTCTGCCTGGAGTAAAGCCTATTTGTTAATTGAATGTAGAATGTGCAAACGAATGGATGGGTCCTGGGAAAGCCTCTGAGGTGCTGATCTAGTGAGAGGAGTCCTGCCTTCCTCTTTCAACCCTGACTTCCGTTTCTTTCCCCCTCCAGGTCTCAGAACGACCCCGGAGCCTCCCCCCAGCCCCTGAATCTGAGAGCTCCCCTTGATGTCCTCTGGCAGGGCCCAACTCCCAATCCCAGGACCCAGAGAGACATGAGGGAGCAGAGAGCTTGAGGAATGCCAAACTCCGGCTGGTCCGGGACATGTGGAAATTGGACTCAGGGAGGGTCTGGGCTGGGCAGCTGTGGCCTGGGTTTCCAGGCCCCTGCAGGCGGGATAGGGGTGGGGGTCTGACTCCCAGCCCGCATCCTGCCCTTCCCGCTGCTCACAACCTCAGCCTGTGCTAGCCACAAGGAATAGGATGGCCCCTTCCTGTTCTGGGGGCCCCTCTGCCCCATTGTCCAGGGGTGATTGTGCCAAAGTTCTCATCTCCAGGGCCAAGCCCCAGGAGGCCTATGAGAGTCCGGATGAGGGACAGAGAAAGGCTGGACCCCTGGGAGCAAGCCGGGGTCTTGGCTGTGGACTAATGCCCAGCAAGGCCAAGTCGGGGCATATCCCAGTCTCCACTCAGGGGAAGGATAGGAAAGACATACTCTGATCCAGAGGCCAAGGTAGAGAAGGAGAGAGGATGTCGGTGAAGGTGGTGCGAGAGGCAAAGAAAGTGCAGGAGGAGAGGATAGTGATCGGAAGGAGGTGAGAGCCAGCCAGAGGAGAAGGAGAAGGAGAGAAGGATAAAGCAGGAGCAGTGGAGAAGAGAGAGGCCAGAGGAGAGGGCTGGAGGGAGTGGGAGCTGGGAGAGCACAGGCCCAGGCCCCTTCTCTCTGCAGGGAGCCGGTGGGGGCCGGAAGAGGAAGGGGCCCCAAGAGCCAGCTAGGATCCATCAGTCATCTAATCCGTCCAGGAGGAAGCAAACTCCCAGCCAGGGATGGGATGGGGAGTATTTATAAGGGCTACTTGGTGGGAGGTGGGCACCCTATGGGTCTCCAGGCACACTCTGGCCCTTCCCAGGAAGGGGACGGGTCCTTTTTCTCAAAGCTTCAACCACCTGTGTATTAGGGGATCATAGGAGCATTTTATTATTGATCACAGTCATTATTATTTTATTATATTACTATTTTTATTAAACGTCCCCCTATGGTTGAGTAGGGGGCAGAATAAGTATTTATCTTCTCAAATGCCATATGCCCAGGAGGGCTCAACCCTGACGCTCTGTGAGGCAGTAAGAAATCAATAAAAACAGCTTTGTAAGCTGCTGGCCTCCCCGCCTGGATCTGTCTTCCTGGGGTTCAGAAAACAGAGGGATCAGGGAGGAGGGAGGGGATCAGGGACAGTTAAAGACCAGGTTGTCTTTCTGTGTTTTCACGAATCAGATGATGTTCACATGAGGGGTAAATGAGAGTTTAAAAGTGAAGGGACAGGGACTTCCCTGGTGGCCTTGTGGCTATGACTGTGAACTCCTAATGCAGGGGGCCTGGGTTTGATCCCTGGTCAGGTAACTAGATCCCACATCCCACATGCTGTAGTTAAAGATCCTGCATCCCTTAACTAAGACCCAGGGTGGTTTACAAAAGTGTGGGCGGCATCAGGGGAACCGACCAAGGAGCAGTGGTGCCCTGAGCCCTGGCAGCAGTGAGGAGCTGTTATCACCCCCAGGTCAGCTGAGCAGGGAAAGGCAGGTGTTACCAGCAGGAGTTGCGGCTCTTGGTGGAAGCACTCGACTGTGGCCAAGCAGGAAGGCAGCCCAGGAAATTAATTCCTATACTTCACTCTACTCCCTCCCTCCCATCTCCTGCTTCCTCTTGTCCAAACCCAAGCAGCAACTAGAGGCCCCTAGACCTCAGTTTCTGCAAATCTTGAGGGCAGCCTTTAGGGTATAGAACCGGGAGGTGGGGGCAAGGGGTAGGAAGTGGATCTGGAGGGCACAGCCTGCTCTTCCACCCAGGTGAGGCTGCTGGGGAGCGGGGGATGTCTAGGAGGGGTCTCCTTGTCCTGAGTTGGGGTGTCCGTGACTGGGCAGGACCCTGGCCTGGAGGCGGGGCTGGGTGAGGCAGGAGGGTAAAGCCTGTGCACCAGGATCAGGGCAGGTCTGGAGCTGATGGCTTTGCCCTAAGGCTTGTAGATGGCCCTAAAGCTAGGGAAAGTAACAAAAAAAGGGCCTAGGTCTTGCTAGAGATTGGGGGCCCATGAAATTCCAAGACCTGGTTAGTAGTGTAGCCTTGATTCCAATCTAGTACAGAGGATGAGATGGTTGAATAGCATCATCGACTCAATGGACGTGAGTTTGAGCAAACTCAGGGAGATAGTGAAGGACAGGGAAGCCTGGCACGCTGCAGTCCATGGGGTCCCAAAGAGCAACTGAGCAACTGAACCACAACAGCTGCAGTCATGGGCCAGTTACCGGACCTCTCTGAGCATCGGTTTCTCATTCTGTAAGTGGGGACCATAAAGCCCGTCATGAGAGGTTAAGACTTTGGTGAGATAATCAGTATAAAATGCCTTCACCTCACTCAGGAAATGTTTGCTCTGCCTATGGAGATGCCAAAGCCTGAAGATAGAGCCTAGGTCAGGGATGCCAAGGCCTCTTGCAAGCTACAGCCTCCAGCCATCCTCACCAAACTGGAGAAATGGCCATTTCCCTAGCACCCTTCAATAATTTAGCCAACAGGTTTTCACAGTTTCACATTAAAAAATGTTTTTTCTCCCAAAGTTTTATGTTGACAAATTTCAAAAAAGGTTGAAAGATTACAAACTCCCCACCCTCTCCTCCTGCATTCACCATTGTTCACATTTTGCTGCTTTTGTATTTCTCATGTACTGATGATGTATTTTGCTACCATCTGAAGGTAAGTTACACACAACCTGAGCTTTGCTAAATACTTTGCTGACATCTGTTAAGAAAAAGGAACCATCATCAAGGGAATTCCCTGCCGATCCATGTCTTGAACCCGTGTCCTTGGCAGTGGAAGCATAGAGTCCTAACCATTAGACCTCCAGGAAGTTCCCAGGGCATATCTTTTTTTTTTCTGGCTGTGCTTTGGCAGTCCAGTGGTTAGGACTCCATGTTATCACTGCTGAGGGTCCCGGTTCAATCCCTGGTCAGGGAACTAAGATCCTGCAAGCTGCATGGTGAGGCAAAAAAAGAGAAAAAAAATAAATAAGGAACCACCAGAAGTCACTCTCACAAGATTTAATATTGATACTCTGTATTAATCTATTATGGGTTGAATCATGACCCCTAAAAATGAAGTCCTGTTCCCAAATACTTCAGAGTGTGACTTTATTCGGAACCAGAGGCATTGCAGATGTAAGTAGTTAAAACAAGGTCATTAGGGTGGGCCCTAATCCAATATGACTGGTGTCCTTTAAAAAGGGGGGAAATGTGGATGCATGCACAGGGAGTGCACCAAGTGAAAACGAAGGCAGAGATCAGGGTGATGCTTCTATAATCCAAGGAATGCCATAGATTTGCCAATAAACCACTAGTAGCTAGGAGAGAAGCCTGGAATAGATTCTCTCACAGCTCTCAGAAGGAACAAATCCTGCAGACATTTTAAAAAAATTATTTATTTTTGATTGAAGGATAATTGCTTTACAATATTATGTTGGTTTCTGCCATACATCAACATGAATCAGCCATAGGTATACATACGTCCCCTCCCTCGTAAACCTCCACCTCCCACCACATCCCACCCCTCTGGGCTGTCACAGAGCCCTGGTTTGAATTCCCGGAGTCCTGCAGCAAATGCCCACTGGCTCTCTATTTTCCATATGGTCGTGTGTATGTTTCCATGCTAATCCATCCGTCCCACCCTCTCCTCCCCCAACCCCGCTTGTGTGCCCGTAATTCTGTTCCCTGTGTCTCCTGCAGTCATTTTGGTCTTGGACTTCTAGCCTCCACATCTGTAAACTGATTCATTTCTGTTTAAGTCAACCAGTTTGTGGTATAATCATGTCAAAAATATTCTTTATAGCATTAAAAAAAGTTGAGTATCCAATTCTAGATCACATGTTGCATCCAGTTCTTATGTCTCTTGAATCTCCTTTGACCTAAGACAACTTTCTCCTCCCTTCTTTTGTAGGTCATTTTTTATGATGTTAATATCTTTTTAACAGTCCAGGCCAGTTTTTTTTTTTTTTGGTAGAATAACTTGCAATTTGCATTTGTCTGATTGTTTCCTCATTAAATTCAGATTTAATACTTTTGTCAAGACATAGAAGATGCTATTTTAAATTAATTTTGATTACAACAATACACATTTTTTTTTCTGGTAAATTAAAGGCTGAACTCCCATTTGGCTCCCTGCCCTCCCTTCATGACGTTAATTTATGTCAGTGTGTACCATGTCATTGGCGGGCATCAAGAGGGACCACCCTCCCCTAGCCTCCTCCTCTCCATCAGCAGGAATCAAGTTGGATCTTCAGGACCCTCCCTGTCCTTGGCAGGAAGCTCTGACCTCCGTGCTTGCAGCTAGCCCACCACTGGACTCCTGCCTCCAGACCATCAGACCTGGTCCTACTCCTTGTCCCTGTTGCTCGGTTTCACTGCAGGGGCTGAGGCCTCTAGGTCATAGCTCTGGCCATCCCTTTTGCTGACCTCAGCTCCTGAAAGCTGTTCACCATGTGCTCTAGAGCTGATGGTCCAACTGCAGCAAAATCCCCTGTGCCTTCACCCCCTTTTGCAAATGGTCCTTAGCCCTCCTGCTCTGGTGGAAGCTTTGCCCTTTGGGTCATGCTCACTGCCTCATGTCCCACAGACTTTCCACAGCACTCCTGCCTTGCGGCCTGGACATGGGGTAGGTGTTCTTCCTGAGGCCACTGGTAGACATCCTCCTCCCTCTTCCTTTCAAACACTTAGGTTTGAACTCAAGTTATCAGTTTTTACCACTCACTTTGTCTCAATCTCTCCCAACCCACGCATGGCTCATTCCTTAATAATTCTAGTTCCTGGCTTGTTGCCACTCTCTCTATCCAACTCCTGCTTTATTACATTTATGTATTTTGGTTGGCCATGCTGCACAGCTTGTAGGACCACAGTTCCCTGACCAGGGATAAAACCCAGGCCTTGGTAGTGAAAGCACTGGTCCTAACCATTCCCTCTATCCTACTTCCCTGGTGGCTCAGCTGGTAAAGAATCCGCCTGCAATGTGGGAGACCTGGGTTCAGTCCCTGGGTAGGGAAGATCCCCTGGAGAAGGGAACAGCTACTACTCCAGTATTCTGGCCTGGAGAATTCCATGGACTGTATAGTCTCGCTAAGAGTTGGACATGACTGAGCACTTTCAATTCACTTCACTTACTACTATTTTAAATCTTAGAGACTTTGATATACACGTGGATGATCCAGGCCTCTCTGTTCCTTGAGCTCGTCTTGTCCCATGATCTTACCTTCCAGTCACTCATCCTTACAGCCATACTGGACAGCCACACTGTCTTATATGGGAGCCACTGGTCACATGTAGCCACTGAACATTTGAAATGTGACTGGGCAGATATGCTGTGTGTATAAAATGCATACCAGATTTCAAAGGCTTTGTTGTTCAGTTGCTCAGTCATATTGATGAATGGCAGAAACCAATACAATATTGTAAAGCAATTGTCCTTCAATTGTTGTTGTTGTGCAGTTGCTAAGTCATGTGTGACTCTTTGCAACTCCAAGGACTCCAGCATGCCAGGCTTTCCTGTACTTCACGATCTCCCAGAGCTTGCTCAAACACGTGTCCATTGAGCCAGTGATGCCATTGAGCCATCTCATCCTCTGTCACCCCCTTCTCCTCCTGCCCTCAGTCTGTCCCAGCATCAGGGTCTTTTCCAATGAGTTGACACTTCACATCAGGTGGCCAAAGTATTGTAGCTTCAGCTCCAGCATCAGTCTTTCCAATGAATATTCAGGGTTGGATTTCCTTTAGAATCGACTGGTTTGATCTCCTTGCTGTCCAAGGGACTCTCAAGAGTCTTCTCAAGCACCACAGTTTGAAAGCATCAGTTCTTTGTGGCTCAGCCTTCTTTATGGTCCAACTCTCACATCTATACATGAACACTGGAAAAGCCATAGCTCTAACCATATGGAACTGAGTCTTGCGTTGTGTGAACAGGACTTAGTGTGGAAAAAACATAAATTGTCCTTAATAATTTTATATTGACTATGAGCTGAAATACACTTTGCTATATGTGATTAAAATTAATCTCACTTGTATCGCTTACTTTTTTAATATAGCTACTAGAAATTTAAAATTTATATATACAGCTCCTGTTAGGTTTGTACACGAAGCACTACTCTAAAATTTTTTTTTTTTGGCCTCGTTGCATGACTTGTGGGATTTAGTTCCTCAACCAGGGATTGAACCTGGGTCCTCAGCAGTGAGAGGGTGGAGTCCTAACCACTGGACCACCAGGGAATTTCCCTAAATATTTTCACTGCCAATAATGACAGCAACCTTCTCCCCATAATTTCAATGCCAAGCATCCCACTCTCTAAGTAATACCCTTATATTTTCAGCTCTCTCTAGTACCCCAACAACAATCAAGTTTTAACCCCACTGGAACCTACAATCCATTTATTTATTTATTTTTGTCTGTGCTGGGTCTGCATTGCTTCGTGGACTTTATCCAGTTGGGAAGGGTGGGGGCTACTCTCTAACTGCCGTGTGCAGGCTTCTCATTGCGGTGGCTTCTCTTGCTGAGCATGGATTTCAGTAGCTGTGGTATGTGAGCTCGGTAGCCGCAGTTCCCAGCCTCTACAGCAGCGGCTCAATAGTTGTGGTGCATGGGCTTAGTTGCTCTACAGCATGTGGGATCTTTCCAGACCAGGGATCAAACCCATTCTCCTGCCTTACTCCTGTGTGTGCTCAGTCATGTCCAACTCTTTGTGATCCCATGGACTATAGCCCACCAAGGCTCCTCTGTCTATGGAATTTCTCAGGCAAGAATGCTGGAGTGGGTTGCCATTTCATCCTCTAGGGCATCTTCCCAACCCAGGGATCAAACCTGTGGCTCCTGCATTGGCAGGCAGATTCTTTAACACTGAGCCACCAGGAAAGCCCTGGCAGGTGGATTCTTAACCACGGGACCACCAGGGAAGTTCAATAATCCATCGATTTTGCCACACTTTTGCTGTCCCTCATTCCTCTTGTGTCCGTACTTCTGTCCCCTGCCTCAAACAGCCTAAATTCTGGGCCAATGGTTATAATCATTCCTATGAATGAATGTATTTGTTCATTTATTCAGCGAATAATTGTTGAACATCAGTTATGTACAGGACACTATTCTAGGAACATGGAACACATCCATGAATAAAACAGACATGTTACCTGTCATTGTGGAGCTTACATTTTCGTGGTTTGAGACAAATAATAAATAAGTGAAGCTATGGTTTTTCCAGTAGTCATGTACAGATGTGAGAGTTGGACAAGAAGGCTGAGTGCTAAAGAATTGATGCCTTCAAACTGTGGTGTTGGAGAAGACTCTTGAGAGTCCCTTGGACTGTAAGGAGATCAAACCAGTCAGTCCTAAAGGAAATCAACCCTGAATCAATTCATTGGAAGGACTGATGCTGATGCTGACGCTCCAATACTTTGGCCACCTGATGAGAAGAGCTGACTCATTGTGAAGACCCTGATGCTGAGAAAGCTGAGGGCAGGAGGAGAAAGGGACGACAGAGAATGAGATGGTTGGATGGCATCACCATGCCAATGGATGTGAGTTTGCACAAACTCCGGGAGGTTGTGAAGGACAGGGAAGCCTGGTGTGTCGCAGTCCATGGGTTGCAAAGAGTCAGACACGACTGAACGACTGAGCAACGACAACAATTATGGAGGACCCTGGTGGGCTACAGTCCATGGGGCTGCAAAGAGTCAGACCCGACTGAAGTGACTGAGTACTTATGAGATGCCGGAGAAGTGGTTTTCAACAGGGAGCAGTTTGCCCCCCAGAGATATTTGGCAACGTTTGGAGACATTTCTACTGTCACACAGGGAGAGGGACATCTGAAAGGGGGCGAAGCCAGGGAGGCTGCTAAGCATCTTATAGGGCACAAATCAGTCCCCAACTACAGTGACGCTAGTGGTAAAGAATCTGCCTGTCAGTTAAGGAGACTAAGGAGACATCGGTTCGATCCCTGGGTTGGGAAGCTCCCCTGGAGTAGGAAATGACAACCCACTCCAATATTCTTGCCTGAAAAATCCCACGGACAGAGGAGCCTGGTGGGCTTCAGTCCATGGGATCTCAAAAGACGGAGTGACTGAGCACGTATATGAATACAAATGTCAAAAGTGCCCCGGTTGAGAAAGCCTGTTCTAGAAGCTGTTAATGCTTTAGAAGAAAACATTTTAGAAAGCAGAGTGGAGGGGAGGGGTAGAAGAAGCATTTCGGTTGGAGAGCGTGATTTTAAGTAGGCTGGTTAGGTCTGGGTCAGCCTCATTGAGAAGGTGGTGTTTGGGAGGAAGACCAGCTGGGCTTCCTGTTTCACTGAGAAAATGAAAGTACCCATGTACTCCACCGTACCTCCAATTATTGTGACTAGACTGTTCATGCTACTAGCAAAGGACAAGCCTGCAAATTGTGGGGGGACTTTTTTAGTTAAAATTTTTTTCTACAGGCCTGCAAATTGGGAACGCCCATCCTCTCTACTTGTTCAAGGTCATCAGTCCTGCCTTCTCTCCTATTTAACAACAGCCACGTTGCACTCACCCTCTGCGATGGCCCACACTCTGCCTGTGGAGTGTGCCTCTCTCTGTATCTGAATAAATCCACTTCTTACCTATCAAAAAAACCCAAAAGACAGCCACAACACCAGGACCTCCTTTGACCCTCTTCTACCTCCATTCGCCAGCTTGGTTTTTTTCTTCTCTTCCGCAAAGCTCCCTAAAAGAGTTGTATATTATCACTGTCTCCAGTTTCTTTCCTCTCATTTTTCTTGAGCCCAAGAACTCTGGGCTTTTGTTCCCAAACTACTCCTAAGGTGGTCACCAGGGGTTCTCACAGAGCTAAATGCAATCAGTCCTTGGTGCTCAGCTTGCTGACCTGTGGGCAGCACCCAACCCTGTAGATCATTCCTCTGCCTTGGTCTTCTAAACCAAATGCCCATGTGGCTTTTCTCCCATCTCTCTGGCTGATTCCTCTCAGAATCCTTTGCTGGTTCCTCCTGGTTTTCCAACCTCTGCATGAAGGGGTACCCCACAACTCAGTCCTTGATGATCTAATTCCCATATATGCCTCACTCAACTTCCCTACGGAGAAGACAATGGCAAGCCACTCCAGTACTCTTGCCTAGAAAATCCCATGAAGGAGGAGCCTGGTAGGCTGTAGTCCATGGGGTCGCCAAGAATCAGACACGACTGAGCGACTTCACTTTCACGCATTGGAGAAGGAAATGGCAACCCACTCCAGTGTTCTTGCCTGGAGAATCCCAGGGACGGGGGAGCCTGGTGGGCTGCTGTCTATGGGGTCGCAAAGAGTCGGACACGACTGAAGCGACTTAGCAGCAGCAGCAGCAGCAGCAACTTCCCTAAATGTTAACATCTTAGACAACAAGGTACATTTATCAAAACTTAGGGATGAAAATCATAAACAAAGCTACATATATTTTTGAATTTCATAAGTAGGGGTCACAGGTGCCCAAGACTTGGCTGGTTTAGTTTTAAAACTGAAAGTCCCACTCCCCTGAACTCCCCTTAGACTTGGGCAAGCTGGGCCAATTGGCCACCCTCTTCACCAGTTTTCCCACTAAATCCTTTTTCTTCTGGTCTAGGGTTCAATCTAGAACACCACGCTGGTCCTGTCTCCTTAGTATCTTCTAATGTGCGACGGTTTCTCAGTCTTTCCTTGTCTTTCATGACCCGAACACTTTTGAGGAGAGCTGTCAGGTATGGCCAGTCTGAAACTCCCTCATTTTGTATTTGCCTAAACTTCTCTCATGATTAGGCTAGATTTACAGTTTTGTGGGGGATAATGTACAGAAGTGAAGTAGGGTAGGAATTTGATGTGTTTTACTCACTGCTACATAGCCAGTGCCTGAGAGCTTGGCCCATTATAGGCAGCAAAAATCTGTTTCCTAAATGAATAAGTGAGTGACTGAGTCTGTAGAAATTATTTAGTATTATTTCGAAGTTTTTAAATGGTAATATAAATATTACCCCATCATACATATTGTTCTGCAGCCTCTCCCCCTGAACAATGTGCCCTGAAGATCCATTTTAGGATGCAAGAGTTACTTTACTCTTCTTTTGCTGTATTACAAATAACTACAATGGTTCTTTAGATGGTCTTCTTTGCTCACGTGTCAGATTTTCCCTGTAGACAGAAAGCTAGACTTAGAGAAGGCACTTTTATGTGTTCATCGACACTGATAAATAACCAACTAAAGTGGCTGAACATGTTACAGTACTCCAGCCGTATTAAAAAGTACCCGTTGTCATCACATCTCGCCAACAAGCAACAACCTACAGAAGCTCACGCTGCCCGCTCACTCCCCGGACTACATCTCCCAGAAGGCACTGCGGTTCCTCGGCTACCTGAGTCGCTTGAAATGTAATGACCAATCCCTGAGGACCTCAGAAAGGCGGGGCTGCCTCCGTTCTTCTCCGCCCTCTGGGGCGCCCAGAGAAGCGGGACTATCACTCCCATAAGCCATCGCGGACTGGCCGGCCCGGCCACCATTTCAAGACTTGGCGGGGACAACAGGGGCCCTTGGACTCCACTTCCCAGCAGGCAGTGCGGCCCGAGGGGGGGCGGAACTCCATTTCCCAGCAGGCTTCAGGCGGCGGGCGCCGCGGTGCCTTGTGTGGGATGTAAGCGCGGAGGTGGGCGCGGGGGACCTAGGCCAGGACTCTCCTTGGGATTTGGGGGGACTGGCCTAGGGGCGCCTTCCGGCGGACTCTAGGGTCCCGGGGGTGTGAGCTCAGAGAGGGGGCGGGGCGGCCATTGGGAGTGCTCAGCGGACTCCTAGGGGCTCACCTCCATCGGGGCCGGGGCCCCTGGTGTTGTGGGGGACAAGAAGGCCCCACAGCCTCGGCTGAGGGGTCTCTTCGACTAAAGAGGGGGAACAGATGAGCGGAGCGTGAAGGGGCGGGGAAGCAAGGGTTGGTGTCTGTGAGTGTGTAGGGGGGTGTGGAACGCTAGCCGAGTCTGGGAGGGGACTCGTGGGCCGTGCCCACCCGACCATCCCTCCTCTCCGGTCGCCCGCAGGCCGAGGGCCGCCGCCATGGGGCTGAAGGCTGCCCAGAAAACGCTGTTCCCGCTGCGTTCCATCGACGATGTGGTACGCCTGTTCGCTGCCGAGCTGGGCCGAGAGGAGCCGGACCTGGTGCTCCTATCCTTGGTACTGGGCTTCGTGGAGCATTTCCTAGCTGTCAACCGCGTCATCCCAACCAACGTGCCTGAGCTCACTTTCCAGCCCAGCCCTGCGCCCGACCCCCCTGGCGGCCTCACCTACTTCCCGGTGGCCGACCTGTCCATCATCGCTGCCCTCTATGCCCGCTTCACCGCCCAGATCCGTGGCGCCGTTGACCTGTCTCTCTACCCGCGAGAGGGGGGCGTCTCCAGCCGTGAGCTGGTCAAGAAGGTCTCCGATGTCATCTGGAATAGCCTCAGCCGCTCCTACTTCAAGGATCGGGCCCACATCCAGTCCCTCTTCAGCTTCATCACAGGTTGGAGCCCAACAGGTGGCAAGAGACAGGTGGCTGTCTCACGTGAGAATCTTGGCTCACCTCTTCCCAACACTGTGGTTTACAGAGCCTGTTTGAGACCTGTAAGCCTTGTGAGGTGGGCCAAGTGTTATGTCCCCCATTGCAGCTAGAGAAACTGAACCCCCGGGAGAGAAAGTGATCTACCAAAGTGACACAGAGTGACAGGGCTGGGACTGGACCTCAGTCACTTGACTCCAAATCCATTAGCCCACCCTCTGCCCCCTCAGCACCTCAGCTGCTGCAGCCCAGCCTGGGGCACAGAGGGCAGCAGAAGATTTAGGGGGTGAGGAGCCAAAATCTGTCTATGTTTCACGGAATTGGGACAATCCATGAAATGTCTATGAACATATTTTGAAGGTGAACAGACTAGGGCTTCACTGTAAGAAGCTGAAGCCTCAGGACTTGCAAAGAGCTTTCCTCTTTGTTCTAAGGCCAGTTAACTGGCAGTCAGGTCCTGGAGTGCCATATTGAGAAGGAATCTGAGGCTGCTTCTGAGCTTAGCAAGAAGAGAGGACAGAGATAAATTAGGAGTGTCCATCAGTGGGTGTGTAAAAAAAGTGTTGGCCAGTGTTCTGGTTATAACCTAGTACAGTAAAATGAGGAATGCTTAAATTAGCAGAAATATATAATACAGTTGCAGAGAAATAGAAAAGGCAGGGTCAAAAGCTGGGGAACTATTAAAGATTCAGGGTCTCCTGTTGAGGATGGGGAATGTAAGGGGGTCGGGAGAGGCCCTGAACAGTTAGGAGGAAAGGGATAGAGGGAAGCAGGGCAGGAGTGTCTGAGGGCAAAGGTATGGAGGTGAGGGTGGGAGGGAGCATGGCCTGTCGCTGTCGGGTCCCTTCCCCCAGGCCAGAACTCAGAGGATCCTTTTTCATATACTTTCCCTTCCACAGGCACCAAACTGGACAGCTCTGGTGTGGCCTTTGCCGTGGTGGGGGCCTGCCAGGCTCTGGGTCTCCGGGATGTCCACCTCGCCTTGTCCGAGGACCACGCCTGGGTAGTGTTTGGGCCCAATGGAGAACAAACAGCTGAAGTCACTTGGCATGGCAAGGGCAACGAGGATCGCAGAGGCCAGACAGTCAACGCGGGTGTGGCTGAGCGGGTACTGCACTCCCCAGCAACCCCCCCCCCCCATATTCTCCTAGCCCGGGCCACCCAAGGAGCTCCGCTTTCTTGGGCCATGCTCCCCTCTTCCTGTCACCACCTCCATATGTCCGGAAGAGGAGGGCCCTGTTCCTGATGTCAGTCCCTACAGCAGGCACTGGTGGGCCATCATAAGACATCTGGTCTTGTCCTCTCCCAAGAGCTGGCTGTACCTGAAAGGATCGTACATGCGCTGTGACCGCAAGATGGAGGTGGCATTTATGGTATGCGCCATCAACCCTTCCATTGACCTGCACACTGACTCCCTGGAGCTACTGCAGCTGCAGCAGGTGAGGGTACCTGTGGGACCCTGGGCCAGGGTGCTTCCCCTTGCTGAGCTTCAGCTTCCCCCTTCTGTAACATGGGTGAATCATGCCTGGCCTGGACTTTCCTGGGGCTCTTGGGAAGGGGGAAATTGAGACATGAAAGTGGTTTGACTCCAGTCAGGGGCTAGTTCCTAAATTCTGGCTTTTCCCACCTCGGGGGCAGTCCCCTACTGGTGTTGGACTGCTCCCTCTGCCTGGTAGACTGAGGACGCACCTCCCTCTCACCAGCTCGCACTTTTCTCCTTTGGCCCCTAGAAGCTGCTCTGGCTGCTCTATGACCTGGGACATCTGGAAAGGTCAGTAGGGGGAGTGGCCAGGCTGGGCCCCAGAGCAGGCTAGGGGGCAGCCTGGACTTACGAGCCTTTCCCAGGTACCCAATGGCACTGGGGAACCTGGCGGATCTGGAGGAGCTGGAGCCCACCCCAGGCCGGCCAGACCCACTCACCCTCTACCACAAGGTGGGGACATCTTAGGTATAGAAGGGTAGAGAAGGGTGGCCCAGCGGTGGCTGGGGTCCCCTTCTACCTGGAAACTTGGGGGGCAGGTGAGGAGAGAACTTTGTGTGTATTGTGGGGTGGCACCCATCCAGTCCCCTTTTTGTGTTTACCGCGTGCATATTCAGTGCAGTCAGGGATGTCTGAGAGGTGTTCTGGATTCCCTGCCTAGGAGTGGTAGCTCCTAGAGTTGTCCCCTCAGCCCTACTTTTTCTGCTGCCTGTCATTGTCCTTCTGGGAGTATAAGAGAAGTCAAACGTGGTGAGAGCACTTGGTGGGCTGGGGGCTCCTGGGCTGGGAGGGACATTAGACTGGCTTTGGAAGGCCTTGATGTTTGTGGGGGAAAGTTCAGGAAAGGGACAGACCCTGAGCTTGGAGGATAAGCCCCTGCCCCTTCCTAGGCCTTGATCTGCAGGGTGCCTGCAGCAGTCTGGCCCAGGCCTGAGCAAGCAGACCTGCAGACCAGGGGAGCGGCAGCTGGTAGAGAGGATGATGACCAGGGTAGTAAGGTCTCATGGGAGGAGACTCTCTGGAATCTTCCTGATGCCCCTGCCAGTTGTGGTCCAGCGGAACATTTGTGCCATCTGGGGCCGCCTCTTTGAGACCCCTCTGCTGCATCCTCAGGGCATTGCCTCAGCCAAGACCTACTACCGGGATGAGCACATCTACCCCTACATGTACCTGGCTGGCTACCACTGTCGCAACCGCAATGTGCGCGAAGCTCTGCAGGCCTGGGCCGACACAGCCACTGTCATCCAGGAGTGAGGATCCCCCACGCAACCCCAGCCCGGCCTTTCTTCCCCTTCCACCCAACTTACAACCCCTCTCATCCAGGAGGGAGGCCTGGGTCCCAAGTTCTATCCCCTCTCCTTCCAGTCACTAGGCAGCCAAGACCATCATCGCCTGAGAGGTAGGGACCCCTCATGAGGGCCTCAGGCCTTTCCTTCCCTCCCCTCTCCTAATTTCTGGCCACTGCCATCCAGCTCTATATCCCCAGCCCCGCTCCTCACTCTTGCTCTGGGCTGACACAGCACCATCATCTCGGAGCGAGGACCCCAAGCATTCACTCGGCCCCCGGATGATCCCAGAAGAGAAACCAGGGCTCCCTCCCCTGCCAGGCCCCTGGGGGTCCCTGCCATGGCTGAGACCCCACAGTGTCCTGCTGCCCTCACAGCTACAACTACTGCCGTGAAGACGAGGAGATCTACAAGGAGTTCTTTGAAGTAGCCAATGACGTCATCCCCAACCTGCTGAAGGAGGCCGCCAGCCTGCTGGAGGCTGGCGAGGAGCGACCCGGGGAGCAGACCCAGGTGAAAGGCTGGGCTCCAGCCTGTGCACACCCTCCCACCTGAGCAGGGCTCCCAGTCCCAGGACGTGGAACTGCTGCATGGGCCTGGGGGTGGCGCAGGAAAGTTTGGTGCAGGACTGGCAGACAGCTGTGTTCTCTTGTGCGGTAGCCGAGGGCCTGGGTCTGGGTTTGAGGAGCTGAGGTAAATGGGGTGGCAGCTTTTCTCTTTCTCCGTCAGGGGCACTCATTCAGTTGAGGGGGTGAAATGGAGATGAAGGGTGGTTCCCCTCTCCCCCAAGTCCAGGCTACAGACTAGATTTATAAAAGGAAGGAGTTTCTAAGCATTCTCTCCACCCCTACTCACCTCCGCCAAACTAACTGTGCCCTCTTTTCCCTCTTTCTCAGGGCACGCAGAGCCAGGGTTCTGCCCTCCAGGACCCAGAGTGCTTCGCCCATCTGCTGCGATTCTACGATGGCATCTGCAAATGGGAAGAGGGCAGCCCCACGCCCGTCCTGCATGTGGGCTGGGCCACCTTCCTTGTGCAGTCCCTAGGCCGTTTTGAGGGACAGGTGAGGGGCAGCTGTGCAGGGTGGCTGGGAGGGCGGGTGGTGACAGCAGCCAGGAGGAGTCAGAACCTTTGTAGCCCTGCAGGGGATCTGCCCATCCCCTTTGGGTGCAAGGGAGACCAAGGCCCCAAGATGGCCGGGGCGCGGGGTGCCAGCCACTGGCCTGCAACCTTGGCCTTCGCTTGTCCTCCCCATACGGCCCAGGTGCGGCAGAAGGTACGCATAGTGAGCCGAGAGGCGGAGGCGGCCGAGGCTGAAGAGCCGTGGGGTGAGGAAGCCCGAGAAGGCCGGCGGCGGGGCCCACGGCGGGAATCCAAGCCCGAGGAGCCGCCGCCGCCTAAAAAGCCGGCGCTGGACAAGGGTCCAGGCGCAGGCCAGGGTGCGGTGCCAGGACCCCCTCGGAAGCCCCCAGGCACAGTCCCCGGGACTGCCCGCGGCGCTGAAGGCGGCAGCGCGGCTCCAGTGCCTGCACCGGCCGCGTCACCGCCACCCGAGGGTCCGGTGCTGACGTTCCAGAGCGAGAAGATGAAAGGCATGAAGGAGCTGCTTGTGGCCACCAAGATCAATTCGAGCGCCATCAAGCTGCAGCTCACGGCGCAGTCACAAGTGCAGATGAAGAAGCAGAAGGTGTCTACACCGAGTGACTACACGCTCTCCTTCCTCAAGCGGCAGCGCAAGGGTCTCTGAAGTACCCGGACTCCATATCCACCTACCGAGAGCCCGCCCTCAACCCGACTTGGCTCCACCCCAGCCTCTTGAGCCCAGGCTCCGCCCCCAGGCCCCATCCCTACCCGGAACCCAGGCTGCAGGTTCCCAGAGTACAGACTCTGCCCAGCGCCCGAATCGAGGGCTCTGCCCAGTCATTGGAATATAGAGCCCATTCCCTAGGGTCCCAGCCGGCCATCTGAAACCTTTCCTCTGAGCCCATCACCAGTCTTTAAAGGTCCAACCACGGGAAACAGCCTTCATCTCAGAACCGAGGCTCTGACCTTCGTCCTGACTGGTGTTGGCTCAGGGTTGCTTCCAGCCCATGGGGCTCTATCCCTCTAAACCCTAGAAGCACAGGTCCCACCTACAGCCCGGGAACCAAGAACCCCGCCCAGCTCCTAGGAGAACGTTTCCGCACTTCAGAATTCCATTCCTTGGGAAATCCAAGCCCCCATGGGTTGGAGACGCGAAACTCTGCCCCCGGCCTGTGTGAATCCTGAGCCCTGCCCCCTCCCTGCCCAAACTGGCCCTAGATGAGAGCAGACCTTTCTTCCGACCCTCTGGGAACCTCCCCGAGGTCCAGCCTGTCTCGGGGGACCCTAGAGGAAATCTACAGGGGTTTGTTTGCTAGTGGGTGAGGGGAACCTGATCTCTTCCTGTTTTGTATATAGATTTATTTTTCAGTTCCAAGGAAGATGAATACATTTTGTAAAAAACAAATACTTGTCGGTGTTTCATCTGGGAATTTTGGGGTGGAGCGTCCCCTCTTTCTTCTGCCTTCTGGCCCTGCGGGCTTCAGGCTCCCTACTTGCAGAGCTCGAGGAACCAGTGGCTGAAGGAAGAGCCTCGGCGCCGCCCGCTCCGCCCGGGATCGGGGCTTCCCCTTGCAGCCGAGGGTCTGTCCCGCGGGCGCCTCCTCCCGGCCGGGCGGCGGGGCATCCCCGGCCTGGCCCCGCCCTGGGGCCGGGTCCCGCCCCCGCGGCCTCGGAGCCACCGGCGCCCGCCCCGGCGGTACTACCCCGCCCCGCCCTCCCCACCCCGCCCCGCCCCGCGCCGCCCCGCGCCGGCTCCGCAGCTCGCGCCTGCCCGGCGCCGGGCCATGGCGCTGCTGCAGAACGTGTCGCTGCAGGATCCACGGGACCGCTTCGAGCTGCTGCAGCGCGTGGGGGCCGGGACCTATGGCGACGTCTACAAGGTGCGCCGGGCGGCGGGCCGGGCGGGAGAGCTGAGAGCGGGGTACGCGATCTGCGTCTTGCTGCGGGAGCTGGCCCCCGGCCCCGCCTCCTCCTCATCCCTCCTCACCCCCTCCGCCCCTGCAGGCCCGCGACACGGTCACGTCCGAACTGGCCGCGGTCAAAATAGTCAAGCTAGACCCAGGTGAGGGCCGGGAGCCAGGGCCTCAGCGCTGGAGGGAGGGCAGAGTGCGGCGCGGGCGGGCACGGTGTGAGGGGCGGAGAGTTGCCATTTCCGAGGCCCCCCTGAGAGGCAGGCCCCAGGAGGTACTGTCGGCTGGCACCTGTATGGCCTGAAGAGAGGAGGCACTCTGCCCATTTTGCAGATGGGGGCACTGAGTTAAGGCGGCCCCCTTCATGATGCCGTGTTTCCCAGGGGACGACATCAGCTCCCTTCAGCAGGAAATCACCATCCTGCGTGAGTGCCGCCACCCCAATGTGGTGGCCTACATTGGCAGCTACCTCAGGTGAGGCTGCTTTATCCCCTTGCCCGCCCCCAGGCAGCCCCCATGTGGCCCTGCCATGTGCCCACCCCAGCTCTGTGTCACCCCAGGAATGACCGCTTGTGGATCTGCATGGAGTTCTGCGGAGGGGGGTCCCTGCAGGAGATTTACCACGGTGAGGGCTAGGACTCCAGGCCCCAGAGGGCCACAGCCTTCTTCCCATCCCCCTATCCCAACATAGGGCAGGAGGAGAGCACTGAGGCCCTGCACTTGGGCCCCTCTCCACTTCTTCACTGGCTGTGTGACCTTGAGGAAAATGCTGTCCTTCTCTGGGCTGTGTATCCTACCCTATGTCGGGAGGGGATGTGGCCAACTCCCCTTTCGCCAGCAGTGCCTGCTGCTTCCCCTACACAGGGTGGAGCCTGGGTGGGTCAGCATATACCCCCTAGACCCCCAAGCCAGCCCTTACCCCTTCCATTGCAGCCACCGGGCCTCTGGAGGAGCGGCAGATTGCCTATGTCTGTCGAGAGGCACTGAAGGTAGCTGGGCCCGTAGGACTCAGGAGCAGGGCAGGCAGCTCAGCAGGCCCCTGTGTGTGGTGGAGTGGGGTGGGGTGGGGTGGGGTGGGTGGAGTCCCTCAGGCCAAGCTGCCTGAGGGGCTGTGGGTCCTGGGGGGAAGGGGCCCCAGCCCTATTGCCGGAAGCAGCCCATTTCCCTTTTGGCTCAGTCACTTCCTGTTTGGGGAGAGGGGTGGAGGAAGCTGCTTGGGTGGGGGGCCCCAGGCCTGAGGGGGTTCAGGAGAGGGGAGATACACGGGGTAGCTGCTCTCAGGGGCTCCTTTTTGTCCGCAGGGGCTCCACCACTTGCATTCTCAGGGGAAGATCCACAGAGACATCAAGGTAGGGGTTTGGCCAAGGGCATCGTGGGAGGGAGGAGGGGACTCCTGGGGGCACCAGACGGGATTCTCTCTCCTCCATTCCCACAGGGAGCCAACCTTCTCCTCACCCTCCAGGGAGATGTCAAGCTGGGTCAGTACCCTGGGGACACCGTCAGGGCGAGGGTTCTGTGGGAGCTCCTGGAGTCTGGGAGCCTGCTTGTCCTCGGGCAAGTTGTTTTACCACTTGAGCCTCGGTTTCCCCGTTTAGAACATGGCACTGTTCTCCCTTCCTGCTGGAAAGTTGGATGTGGTTGGGTCTGTATGGAGTCTAACCCGGGACCAGGCACTGGGTCAGGGCTAGAAGGTGGTCAACCCCTCCCAGGAGGGAACCTGGCCTTGCCTTGTGCCTGTGGCCGTGGTAGCTGAGCCTGGGCCACCTGCTGTCTGAGCCCCACCAGGTGCATCCTGAGCCTGTGCCCTGGCTGTGGGTGGGGAGCAGCAGCCTGAGGTGGGGTGAGAGCGACTTTTCTCCCTGCAGCTGACTTCGGGGTGTCAGGCGAGCTGACAGCGTCTGTGGCCAAGAGAAGGTCTTTCATTGGGACTCCATACTGGTGAGGCTGTGCCTCTGGCTGAGGGGGTGGGGGCCGTGAGGGGAGGCACCTGGCCATCTCATGTGTGACCTTGCCTCCAGGATGGCCCCAGAGGTGGCCGCCGTGGAGCGCAAAGGTGGCTACAATGAGCTGTGTGACGTCTGGGCCCTGGGCATCACTGCCATCGAGCTGGGCGAGCTGCAGCCGCCTCTCTTCCACCTGCATCCCATGAGGTCAGCAGAACACTTGCCCCTGGCCTGGCCCAAGAGCCCTGTAACCCTTGACCTCTGACCTGTGGTCTCCACAGGGCCTTGATGCTCATGTCGAAGAGCAGCTTCCAGCCACCAAAACTGAGAGATAAGACTCGCTGGTAAGGGCCACATCGCCTGCTGGGGCCCCCCTTTCAGTCCAGCCTGATGGGAGTGGAGGAGCCGTCTGCGGGCTCCTCGGGTGCAGCCTTGAGGGTATGCCCTTCCTGGGCCTCCACAGACCGTCTGCAGGAGTGGGGCCTGAGCCCTGCCTCCGTGCCGGGGGCCTGTGTGGACAAGGAAGAAAGGCAGATGGTTGATAATGGAGGCGCTGCCGTGTCGCAACAGCAGTGTTGCTCAGGCCAGCTGCCTGCGGCCTCAAGGTGGCTCCTTCCTGGGCAGGCTCAGCAGAATCCTCTGGAGTGGGGGCAGGATGCTCTGCCTGAGGGTTAATCTGGGCCGGGATTGGGGCCGGGGGGCTCTTGTACCCACTAGGACCCAGAATTTCCATCACTTCCTCAAGCTTGCCTTGACCAAGAATCCCAAGAAGAGACCGACAGCAGAGAAGCTTCTGCAGGTGGGAGGCAGGAGGGTGGAGCAGGGGGCCTGATGCTCAGAGGCAGGGACCGGAGGCCAGGGACCAAGCTGCACCCCCCTCCATCCTCCAGCACCCCTTCACAACCCAGCAGCTGCCTCGGGCTCTCCTCACACAGCTGTTGGACAAGGCCAACGATCCCCACCTGGGAACCCCCTCCCCGGAAGACTGTGAGCTGGAGGTAAGTGAGAACCCCTGGGGACGTGGTCTTGGCCTGGTCTGGGGGTGAGGAGTACAGAGGTGATACAGTCATGTCCCTTCAGCTTGTCTGTTTGCAGCACAGGGAGCTTTGATCTGGTTGAGCCCACCCATTAGGAGTTGTCCCTGAGCCTGTTTCTCTCTTTGTTGCCCACTCCAATAGGCGCTTGCCCTTGACCCGGTGAAGTTAAGGGCCACCTTAACTGCAGGTCCTTAACTTAAGCCACTTTCTGTCTTCTCTGTGATCTTTGGCAAGTTCCTTGCCTCTGTGCTGGTTTTCTCATCTGTGAAAGGAAGGTGCATTTAATCTCATGGTAATCTCGGAGCGTTATTGTGACTACAAACACATCAGTGTGTATAAGGTACCTCAAGGACTACCTAGTATGAGCTGAGTGTGGGCGTGTGTCCACTGTGTGTGTTCTCTTGTAGACTTATGACATATTTCCGGACACCATTCACTCTCGGGGGCAGCATGGCCCAGCCGAGAGGACCCCCTCAGAGATCCAGTGTGAGTCTGTTTTTGGGAGGGGGAGCTGTGGATGGATTGGGGGGCTGTGTGTATGGATTTGGTGGGGGGCTGTTTGGATTGGGGAGCTATGTATGTGAATTTGGTGATGGAGGGCTGAGTGTGGACTTGGTGGGGAGCTATATGTTTGCCTTGCAGGGGGCTGAATGTATAGCATTGGGAGAGTTGGCAAAGGGCTGTCTGTGTGGAGTTGGTGGGGGCCTGTGTGTGGAGTTGGTGGGGAGCTGTGTGCAGAATTGGTATGAGTTTAGGGGTCAGTCCTTAGTCTCTGGCCCCCTAACCCCTGGATCTGGGCCCCCAGTTCACCAGGTGAAATTTGGCGCCCCACGCAGGAAGGAAACAGACCCACTAAATGAACCGGTGAGGGGCTGGCTGTGTGGCTGGGTGGTCCTTGGGGCAGGGCTAGGGATCTCTGCCGGCGGCTAAGCATCTCAAACCCAGGAGCCTTGACAGCGGCAGCAGCCTGGCCCTTAGGCCTGGGAGAGCCATTCTAACAGACCTGTCCGTGCGGGGACCGGGAGGGCGGGGGGCTCCTTCCTGGGGCAGGCTGTTTTGGACAGTTGGTGAAGGGTGGCAGAGAGCGATCATGCCTTTCTAAGATGTGGGGCTGGGACTTCCCTGGCGGTCCACGCTTCTGCTGCAGGGGGTGGGAGTTCCATCCCTGGTCGGGGAACTAATATCCCACATGCTTCATGCAGCATGGCCAAAAAACACACATGGGCCTGTCCCGCGTTGGAGGACCGCCCCCGCCCCACCACCACCTCCCTGGGCAGGTTCCGCTCCGCCTCCGCCGCGGTGACTGCCGGGTTGTGTGGCTCACCGTCTCTGCTGTCTCGCGGCGTCTTGTTACCAGCACCTCTCTTCGCCCCGCAGTCTCCGTCTCTCTCACCGTCTCTGTCGCTCTTTGCCTTTGTCCCTCTTTCACAGCTTGTCTCTTGCCTGTTACCATCTCACTTTCCATCTGTCTGTCTCTGTCTGCCTTCTGTCTCTCTTCCCGCATCTCTCCAGTGCCCTCTCACGTTGCCTGTCTGTCTCTCTGCCTCCTTCCTGGCCTTTCTGACTTGGTTTCCCCACAGTGGGAAGAGGAGTGGACGCTGCTGGGGAAGGAGGAGCTGAGCGGGTGAGTGAGGGGGAAGGAAGCTGCCGGGGGGCAGGAGCAGGAGGGCAGGCTGACCTCTGACCCCTCCCCATCCCCGCCCAGGAGCCTGCTGCAGTCAGTCCAGGAGGCCCTGGAGGAAAGGTGAGGGCCCGGAGCCCGGAGAGGGGTGGGGACCAGGCTCATGACCCCGTCATACCTCACACCTTGTCTCCCTCCAATCTGTCCCCAACAGGAGCCTGACCATCCGGCCGGCCCTGGAACTCCAGGTTCAGAGTGGAGGGGAGCTGGGGGTGGGGGTGCTGCTGGCTGGGAGTAGGTTACAGGGTCACTTGCTAACAGCTTGGCTGGGTCCCCTGACCCTCCCGCCAGGAGCTGGACTCTCCAGATGACACCATAGGAACCATCAAGAGGGCCCCGTTCTTGGGGTCATCTCCCACTGAGCCTCCAGCTGAGGACCTTCACCCCAGCCTCCCAGGTGAACCCAGGTGTGGGGGAGCAGGAGGCCAGCCTGGGGGTGGTCTGGGACTGGAATTCACGGCCACTCTGTGCCTGCAGGAACTCCACCCCTACTGCACCCAGGCCCCGCCAGCCCTCCCCTGCTCTCCACCGCCTGGGCCACCATGAAGCACCGGGAAGATCCTGAGGTGAGGGGCTGCTGAAGGCGGGTGGGGAGATGGGAGTCTGCGGGTAAGACCCTGACTCCTTTCCTCCCTCCCAGAGGTCATCCTGCCACGGGCTTCCCCCGACCCCGAAGGTGCACGTAAGTGTTTGTCTCAAAGCTCCGCCTCCCGGCTGCCTGCTGCCCACCCCGCCTCTACCGCCCCCCCACTGCCCCTTAACTTCCTCATCAGCCTCCTGCCTCCTCTCCAGATGGGCGCCTGCTTCTCCAAGGTCTTCAATGGCTGCCCCCTGCGGATCCATGCTGCTATCACCTGGATTCACCCTGTCACCCGGGGTAGGCAGGGCCAGGGACAGAGAAGGAGACTGGGAATCCCTGGTTTGGGCCAGGGGATGTAGCTGACCTCTGACCCCATGCCCCAACCTGCAGACCAGTTCCTGGTGGTGGGAGCCGAGGAAGGTATCTATACCCTCAACCTGCACGAACTGCATGAGGATACACTGGAGAAGGTGAGGCCCGGCTGGCAGGGAAGGGCCGGGGGCCTGGGGGGCCTGGGGGCTGACCACTGTCCACCTGTCACTCTGTGGCCTCCAGCTGATTTCGCACCGCTGCGCCTGGCTCTACTGCGTGAACAACGTGCTACTGTCCCTCTCAGGTACCGGGTGGGGCGGGCAGGGGGCGGGGCCAGCACCCTGCCCCCCAACTCTGATCCCCACCCCCCGCACCTCCCTCCGCAGGGAAATCCACGCACATCTGGGCCCATGACCTCCCAGGCCTCTTTGAGCAGCGGCGGCTACATCAGCAGGTCCCCCTCTCCATCCCCACCAACCGCATCACCCAGCGCATCATCCCCCGGTCAGCAACCCTGGGGGAGCCTGGCCCTGTGGGGGTGGGAGCACCCTGGGGAGCTGGAGGGACAGAGCCAGGGCTGGAACATGGCCTTTCCTGGTCCTGAGACTGTTGGGATCTTAGTCATGTCACTTGGCCTCTCTCTGAGGCCCAGGTTCCTCTTTGGTCAGCCCGGCTGGTAGCCTTCCCTCCCTCTGCTGCCAGGCCTGTCGGGAGGGAAGGAGACAGTGGATGTGAGTATGTCAGGCGAGCCCTTGGCACCGTGGTGGGTAGGCTGTGGGGCAAATGTCTTCTGAGCACCGGGAAACGCCAGTTCTTAGGTTGGGCTTGGGGACAACAAGTCCCATGAGTCCTTAACACTCAGCTCTGGGGTGAGCCAGAGCTGGGAGGGGCGGGGAGGCCTCAAAGAGGCCAGGCGAGCTTGTGGAAGTTGAGAGCACATGGGCGTCTTCCAGGCAGATGCGTTAGAGATCAGCCTTCCAGTGAGGGAGGAATATGTGTGAATTTTCCTAGGCGATCTGGGGAGGTAGAAGGTGTTTGGCCTGAGTGGGGGACGGGGAGCAGCCCAAGAGGAAGCCGTATAGGTGGTAGAGCCCTGCCTTTGATGCCAGGCCGGGATCTGGGCTTTGTCCGACTGGCAGTGGCACTGGGAGCATCTTAAAAGGATCCCTCTGTATGGCAGTCAGGACTCTTCCTGGTGCAGGTGATTTCACTCACTGGCTTCAGCACAAAGGGGAATTTAATGCCTTGGGTAGGAGTGGGGTCTGGTGCTTCCCTGGTGGCTCACATAGTAAAGAATCCATCTGCAATTCAGGAGACCCAGTTTTGATCCCTGAGTTGGGAAGATCCCCTGGAGAAGGAAATGCAACCCACTCCAGTATTCTTGCCTGGAGAATCCCAAGGACGTAGGACCCTGGTGGGCTATAGTCCATGGGGCCACAAAGAGTCAGACAGGACTGAGCAACCAAGCATTAACATATAGCACTAACAGGAGTAGGGTCAGCTGCAGGCCCAGCTGGACTCAGGCTCCAGTAGTACCCTTAGGCGTCTTCCTGCATCTCCTGGCTCTGTTTTTCTCTTGTCACCTACATCCTCAAGTAGGCTTTCCTGTCCAGTGACAGCTACCTGCAGGTCCACCCAGTGTTTCACTAGCTAATAAGCCCGTGGAACTGCAACCTCTGTTTCCAAGTAATTCCCACCACAGGCTGGGGCCAATTCTCACAGGCCTAGCTGAGGGCCGTGCCCACTTCTGGGCTGGTCACTGAGGCCACGGGATGAGGAGCCAGGGGCCAGGCCTGGGTCATGCGCCCTCTCCTGGAGCTGGGGAAGGAGAGAGGGGCTAGTCTGAGCAGATGGACACAGGAGCGCCTGCTGACGGCTGTGGTGACAGTGGGAAGGATGAATGGAGCAGGAGACCAATGAGAGGGCCGGGAAAGGAGGCCAGTGTGGTGACCCGAGACGAGGGAGGGCAGTGGGAACTGGACGGACCTGAGCAATATTTAGGAAGTAGGGTTGACAGGACTTGGGGAATAATGAGAGTGCGCATGAGGGGAAGGCAGGGACTGGGAGACCCCCAGTGAGCAGACTGCGAGGTGTGCTTATGAGGTGGTGTGTGCGTGCTAAGTCTCTTCATTCGCGTCCGACTCTGTGTGACCCTATGGGCTGTAGCCTGCCAGGCTCCGCTGTCCATGGGTGGTAGAGGCCCTCATTCAGCCGTCCAGCACCTGGTATGTGCCAGGCAGTCTCCTGGGCATGAGAACCTCCTGGGAACTTGAGACCCTTGTACTCCTCAGACTCTCTGTCAAGAGGGTCAGACAACAGTGGACGTGAGGAAGGAGGCAGTGCAGTGGTGACGTGGAGGAGGGTCAGGAGGCGGTGTTCACAGGGTGGTCAGGAAGGACATCCCTGAGAGGGTGCTGTTTGAG
The DNA here is from genome assembly GCF_049115385.1 of Moschus berezovskii. Taxonomy (NCBI): domain Eukaryota; kingdom Metazoa; phylum Chordata; class Mammalia; order Artiodactyla; family Moschidae; genus Moschus; species Moschus berezovskii. The sequence continues at coordinate 8,034,095 of NC_142484.1, forward strand.
CAAAGGCTTGGAGGTGGTGACGGAGTGAGGCCTGAGCATATCTGGGGAGTGGGGGGTGGGGGCTGGAGCCCAGAGGCCAGGCCTGCTTGGATGAGGAACAGCAGGGAGTCAGGGGGTCCACACGGGGGTAGTGAGAAGGGACTGGCCTCCGAGGGCCCTGTTGCCACAGAGACACCTTTACCCCTGACTGAGTGTGCCCTGACTGAGGTTCTCACAGGTCAGTCTGGCTGCTGCGCTGGGAGGAGGCTGGAGGAGATACAGGCGGAAGCAGAGGCCTGGCAGGAGGCTGGTGTGACATGATGGCGCCTTGGGCCAGGGTAGCGGTGAAGGAGGACAGAGGCAGTCAGGTTCCAGTTTTATTTTGAAAGCCAGACCAACAGGATTTCCTGACAGTTGGTGGATGGAAGAGAAAGAGAGGAGTCAAGGATGACTCCCGAGTTTTGGCCTTGGCAACGGAAGGATGGAGCTGTCATCAGCTGCGGGTGGGGCAGAATTCAATGGTGTCACGTGGAGTTTGAAATGTACAAGACAGGCCTCAGCTCTTGTGGGGGAGTTGGGGGTGGCCCTGAGATCTGAGCGGGCAGGTGGGCTGTGGCCTTAGACATCGCCATGACCAGGTGGGTGGTGGAAGCCGGTGGGGAGGGTGGGGGAGGCTGGGTCGTGGCTACACCCACTGGGGAGATGAGGGGCCCAGGCCCTTTATGCAGCAGGCTCGCTCGAGGACCACGTTGGGAACCCAGTGGCCTTGGAGCTTCCTGACCTCAGTCCCAAGCCAACCTCTGCTTTGGCCCGGGACCCACAGGAAACAGGCCCAATACAGCCCCGAGTCACAGGCAGCTTTGGGTGTGTGTTCGGGAAGTCACAGTGGAGATCTCGAATTGTTGGAGAAAAAAAAAAAAAGATCTGCCTCTGTCCCATACGAAGGCCCCCTGGGAAGAGAGTGGAAGGAACAGGGGAGAGAGGAGTGAAGTGGCGGGGAGAGGTGCTAGCTTCCCCGGCGGGGCCCGCGTCCCAGCAGAGGGTGCAGGCGGGCCCTGGATCACTGCGAGAAGTGGCTGGGCTGCTGGCATGTTGCCCTGTTCCTCAGAGCAAGAAGCGGGTTCAGAACTTCCCCTGAGGGCTTGGGGGACAGCAGGTAACCAGAGCAAGGACCCCACTTCTCCCTCAGCACCAAAGGAAGCCCCCCACTGGCCACCCCGTGTAATAGCCTCAGTGGAAACAGAAGTGGACAGGGCGATTGCCGTTTTCTTGCGAGTCTTCATCTCTGGCCAGCTTGCCCACCTGTGACATATGGCATGTGGGGTGGGAGCCGGCCCTGAGTGCTCTGGCTGAAGGAGGAGCTGGAGCCTGAGTCAACTCCCAGCCCTTCCACACCTTCACTTCTTCATTCATTTCTTCATTTTGGGCTTCCTCGGTGGCTTAGTGGTAAAGAACCCGCCTGCCAATGCAGGAGATGCGGGTTCGATCCCTGGGTTGGCAAGATCCCTTGGAGGAGGAAGTGGCAACCCACTCCATTATTCTTGCCTGGGAAATTCCATGGACAGAGAAGCCTGACCAGCTACAGTCCATGGGGTGCAAAAGAGTAGAACACGACTTAGCAACTAAACAACAACAGCATTTGCATCCTTCCTTTCCTTAAAAAGGATTTTCAGTGACTGAAAATAGGTGGGAAAATATTAAGAGGGGATGAGAAAAGCTAGCCTTCTGTGAGGGCACCTGTTATGGTGGGCTCTGCTGCAAGCCCTCTGCTGAGTTAACTCATACAAACCTCACTGTGACCCTGCATGGTGGGTACCACGGTCGCACCCCCCACCCCCCATCTGCAGAGGAATCAGCCGAGGCACCGAGAGGTCAAGGGCCTTGCCCCCCAGTCACAGTTAGAGAGAATTCTGTGGGGCAAACCCCTGGTCTGGATATACAGGCTCCAGGCTGTCAATTTGGGTGCTGGAGCCTCGGGCCCAGCATCACATCCGCTTCTCAGTTACTCAAGCAAGTGATTTGGCCTTTCAGAGCCTCAGCCTGCCACCTGTGAGGCAGGGAAGGTGTTAGAACCCATCCTTAGGGCTCTGTGGGGGGTGGGCCTTGCCCAGGATGACTCCAGGGACACCTGCCCTGGTTGCTGTCCCCCCAGGCGCTTTGCCCTGTCCAACAAGATTCCTGACACCAAAGGCTGCCTGCAGTGTCGTGTGGGTAAGAGCTGGGGGGCGGGTGGGGTAGGGGGCGGGGTGGGGCGGGGCTAGCTGGGTGCAGGCGGGCACAGCCCCGGGGCCCATCGCTTCCTCTCCCCGCAGTGCGGAACCCCCACACGGGCAGCACCTTCCTACTGGCCGCGCTCCCCGCCAGCCTGCTCCTGCTGCAGTGGTACGAGCCGTTGCAGAAGTTCCTGCTGCTGAAGGTGCGGGGTGGTGGAGGGACCCCCCCCCCCCCGGGTGGGCGGCAGGGGGTCTGGGGGCGGAAATGAAGACCTGAGTGCCACTGCTGCCCCCAGAACTTCTCCAGCCCCTTGCCCAGCCCAGCAGGGATGCTGGAGCCGCTGGTACTGGATGGGAAGGAGCTCCCACAGGTGTGTGTGGGAGCCGAGGGCCCCGAGGGGCCCGGCTGTCGTGTCCTGTTCCATGTCCTACCGCTGGAGGCTGGCCTGACCCCGGACATCCTCATGCCACCTGGTGAGCTGGAGGGCCAGGCTCTGCGTGAATGTGTGTGTGCACGTGATATGTGTCTATAGAGCGTGCCCCACAGTTTACAGCTCCATGGAGACCTTGGGGATCCTGAGCTCCCAGCCTCCCTTCAGCTGGGTCTCTCCATAGAAGATGTCACTAGACCAAAGGGCTCAGCAGCTAAGACAACCTGACCCAACTCCGCGGGGGCTGCAGGGACAGCCAAGCTGGGGAAGGCAGGAGCCAGAGGCCTTCACTCTGAGCAAGGAAGCAGGATCCTGGGTGCTGGGGCAGCTCAGGGAGTAAAGGGAATGATGGTGGGTGAAGGAGGGGGAAGGCACCCTGGACCGTACGGTGCCCACACTCCCAGCCAGGGGTCTCATGAGATTTCACTCTTGATTCTCACAACAGCCCTGTGAGGTAGGTATCGTCATGCCAGGGTTACAGTTAAGGAACCTGAGGCTCAGAGATCCGAGGTCACACAGTGACTGAGTCTTGAAGCCTGGCTCCGCTGACTCCCGGATCCCTGCTCTTCCGCGGCTCCCTGGGGTTCAGCCCGGCTCCCTGTGGATGGGTCACTTTGGTGCCAAGCCTCAGTTCCCCAGCTGTGCAGTGAGATCCAGTGTCCCCCAGGGTGCTCTTGTGATAAAGGCTGCCTAACAATCTGCCCCCCGCCCCGTGTCTTCCTCTTGGAGCCAGAGCGGGGCTGGTGGCTCAGCCAGGCCGTGTCTTCCTTCTCTAACTGCAGAGGGGTTCCCGGGCTCGGCCCAGCAGGTGATCCAGGTGGACAGGGACACAGTCCTGGTCTGCTTTGACCGTGAGTATTCCTGGGATCAGGGCCAGGGTGTTGGAGTGGGTAATAAGGGAGTCCCCCACCCATCAGCATCCCCCACCCCGTCCCTGTGCAGGCTGCGTGAGGATTGTCAACCTGCTGGGTGAGCCCACGGCCACACTGGCGCCCGTGCTGACCTTTGACTTCCCCATTGAGACTGTGGGTGAGTGAACTGGACAGTGGGGGGTGGGGGTGGGTATAGAAGATGCCAGCCTGGAGTGCATGATGTGGCCCTGGGGCTTCGGGCTGGCAGCAGAACAAGGAGGCAGGTCCCCCAGCCCCTCTTGAGAGCCATCCTGGCCACCTGCAGTCTGGTCTGTGACCCACACCTAGGCCCAGGGCATAGCTGGGGGAACCAGTGGCCCTTGGTCAGGCACGGGGCTGATGGTGGCCCGGCCCTTCCCAGTGTGCCTGCAGGACAGCGTGCTGGCCTTCTGGAGCCATGGGATGCAGGGCCGCAGCCTGGACACGAATGAGGTGAGGGGGACTTGGGAACCTAGGCCTCCCCACCCAGTGGTCCCCACCTTCTAGGGGAAGGTGCGCTGGGGTGGCCTCAGTGCCCCTTTTCTTCCCAGGTGACCCAGGAGATCACAGATGAGACGAGGATCTTCCGAGTGCTCGGTGCCCACAGGTAGGACACGGTGCCCAGCCTCCCCATCAGTCACCCCCCTACACACACAGATGGCGGTGCCTTGTGCCTTCCCACCTTGCTCATCTCCATTCTCCCTCCCCTCCAGAGACATCATCCTTGAGAGCATTCCCACCGACAAGCCCGGGGCTCACAGCAACCTCTACATTCTCACAGGCCACCAGAGCAGTTACTGAGCAAGTCACCTAGCTGGCTTGGTCAGGGGCACCCCTGCTCGCCCCACGTGGCAATTCTTTCAGTCAGGGGGCCCCTCCAAGATCAGAGGAGCTCAGGCCCTGGTTCTGCTGGTCTGAAAGGGCAGAAATCCTGAGAAGAGTCTGGGGGCTGGGGAAGGGAGGGGCCCGCAGCCCACACCTCTGCAATAACTGGACCAGAAGAAGCTGCTGTCATATCCCCCTCCCAAGCGGGCAGCTGGTCCCCAGAGCACCGTGGCAGGGCCCTGGGCAGTTTGGGGGCAGCCCGGGGCTATCCATTCCATTTTGTTCCACTTTTCCTTTCCACTCATCCTGCCAAGAGCCTGCCCCTGCGCTCCATCCTAGGGAACATGGTATTTAAAAGAGAGACTATATTGGCATTAAAGCTGGTTTGATTTTATTCCACTGGTCCCTCTGGGTTAGGGGATGCTGAGCCCACTGCCTCATCTTCCGCCATGTCTCCCTCCAGTGCATCTTTCTTTGCACCAGGGGCTGTGGATAAAACATGGAAAGGGGGCCACCAGTGTTCTGGTGACTCTTATGGGGAATCAGGCAGAGGTAAAGGGGAGGCCTCAGCCCCCCATGAGATCTCAGGGTCGCTGTGTCTTCCTGGGCTCCCCTGCTAATGATGAGCCCCCTTGCCTTGCAGTGTGAGGTCTCCTTTGTGGCCAAGGAGTTATGCTGATGGGGTGGGGGGAGGTGCCGAACAACGGATTCATCCAGAGGACCCCTGTCCCAGGTGGGAGCCCACCAGGTAGCCTGTGGAAGGGCCCAGAAGGGGCCAGCCCAGGGCTGCTCTACCTAGCCCCAGGGAGGCTGCAGCCTGTGGAGACAGCCTGTCACGACCTGCATCCCGCACCCAGGCCTGGGGCTGCCTCCCACCTGCTGTCTGCTCTGTCAGGCTGGGATTACTAAACATGGGCGTGCTCATCAAGCTAGACTCTGGGAAGATTAGCCTGTGTCCATTTAACAAGAGTTCCTGGGCTCCCAGAGGGATTTCCTACCCAGATGTGGGCCAGCCCCCAGTGAGGGCAGCTGTCCTCCTTGAGGAGCCTGCATCTCAAGGGTACATCCATCCACCTGTTGCTGGCTTTGGGCTTTCCATGGTCATTCTCCCACGTGTCCCTCTTAGACAGTGCTGTGGTCCCAGGCACTGACCAGGCTGCCCTTGAGCAGAGCCTTTGGGTAGGTGAGGCAGGACTGAGGCTGCAGAAGGTGGGGAGGCCTGGGGCTGGGGGAGGAGCCTGAGCAAAGGTTCAAGGTCAGTTTGGCCGGGTCGCCTCCCTTCTGATGTTCAAGTGCTGCATGAGAACTCTGCACCTGTGGGCCGTTGGTAAATATTTGATAAATGAATGAAGTGCTGAGTGGGTGGGTAGATGGCAGCCCAGTCCCTAGTGCTCCTGGCAGGGGACCCCAAGCCATCTCGTGTTCGTCACATTGTCCCCTTGTCCACCCTCCTGCAGAGCTTTGACTTCTCTCTCAGGGACAAGGGAGGGTTTCTCAACTGAAATGGGGGCTCAGATCAGGAGTGGAGACACAGCTCCTGTGTTCTCCCTGAGACCCAAAGGAAGGGAAGAGGCACCTTCCAGGTTCTGAAGGTTTGCCTACACCCACTTGGGGGGCATTTGATGTGCCAGGTGGAGGGGGTGACAGGGATGATTCCTAACTTCCATTTTTCCAGATTTCTTGGCAGAGGTGCAGGATTGAGGAGTGCCAGGGTTGGGGAGGTGAGCTTCTGCCCAGTGGACATAGACCCTGACCCTTGACGCCCAGGTACCCCGGGAGGACTCGGCCCACAGAGCAGCAGGCAGCAGACAGTGCCACCTTGTGGCAGGCTGGTCCCCCAACATACTAAAGCAGTTGGGGGGTGGTCAGACTGTAAAGTGCCAAAAGCAGGGGGCCTGGGAAAAGCAGGGACCTTTGATAAAATATTTGCTGCCAGCAAAGGCTGGCTACTAGCCAAAGAAAGGTCAAGAAGCCAGGGAATATGCACTGAAAGACCAAAATTGTTATTTTATCTGTGTGTTTTTTAATAGATAACCCTTGGCCATGGTACACAGGTGTTTTTTTTTGGGGAGGAGCATACCACGTGGCCTGTGGAACTCACCCCCCGCCGCCCCTGCCCCAGACCAGGAACCGCTGAATCTTAACCACTGGACCACCAGGGAAGTCCCACAATTTAAAAAAAAAAAATACAAAGTAGATAATAATGACAAGTCTCCTACCCAGGTCCCAGTTGCTTATGAACTCCCTGGAAGCACTCACGCATGTTTAAGCAGTTCAGCATGCACTCGTCTTTCCCCTTTCTTACATGGTGATAGATTCCACACGGTGTTCTAATCTTGCCCTTTAAAATCCATCCTGGAGAGAATTCCCTGGCAGTCCAGTGGTTAAAACTCTGCTTTCACTGCTCGGGGCCCAGGTTTGATCCCTGGTTGGGGAACTAAGATCCCACAAGCTGTGCAGTATGACCAAAAAAAAAAAAATCTGTCCTGGAGAACTTTCCATGATCAGTGCCTCCACCTTTGTTCTTTTATATTTAGTGATGTTCCACTGTATGGGTTTCTCATAACTAATGGGAATTAACCATAGTTAGATCCTACTGATGGAAATTTCAGTTGTTTCTACTAGTGTGATATTACAAATGATGCAGCAATAAATACTCCTAAGCCAGTGCCACTCTGTACATACTCAAGTGCCCCATAGGATAAATTCCTGGAAGTGGCCTTGCTGGGTCAGAGCTGGCTTTGTTCTTGTGATAGCTACTGTCACATTGACCTCCCTGGGCAGGAGCCTCTGGGATGGGTCAGATCAGCCTCTCTAAGCCATCCTGTGGGTAAGTGGAAGAGGCAAGTCACCCCAGGATGTTTGGGTAGCTGGCCCATACCCTGAGTCAAGTTAAAGAATCCACCTGCAATGCAGATGTGTTTGATCCCTTGGTTGGGAAGATTCCCTGGAAGAGGGCATGGCAACCCACTCCAGTATAATTTCCTGGAGAACCTCATGGACAGAGGAGCCTGGTGGGCTACAGTCCATAGGGTCACAAAAGAGTTGGACACAGCTGAAGCAACAGCACACACACACACGATCAAACGCTTAGATCGGGGAAGAAAAGCACAAAACTCGAACGATGGTCCCTGTGAGGGTAGTGGGACTGGGGTAAGGAAGGACCTCAGGAATTTGCGAAGGTAGTATTTTGGTTCTCAGGCTGGTTGAGGGGGTTCATGGATGTTCAATTTATAGCTCAGTTCCTAATGCACGTGAGGGTCCACATACTTTTTGTATGTATCAAATACTATGTAAGGGACTTCCCTGTGGCCCAGTGGGTCCATGTTTCCACTGCAGGTGTCGAGTTCCATCCCTGGTCAGGGAATTAAGATCCCCCATGCCATGTCACAGACTTCCCTCAGCTGATAAAGAATCCGCTTGCAATGCAGGACACTCCAGTTCAATTCCTAGGTCAGGAAGATCCCCTGGAGAAGGGATAGGCTACTCACTCCACTATTCTTGGGCTTCCCTGTTGGCTCAGATGGTAGAGAATCTGCCTGCAATGCAGGAGGCCTGGGTTCAATCCCTGGGTTGGGAGGATCTCCTGGAGGAGGGCATGACAACCCAGAAAATCCCCATGGACAGAGGAGCCTGGTGGGCTACAGTGTATGGGGTCGTAAAGAGTTAGACACAACTGAGTGACCAAGCACAGCACATGCCATGTCACAAATCCAGAAGAAAAAAACTGTTAGAAAACAGAAGTTTAAATATTTTAAGGCAAGCACTCAAAAAACTCAGTAATGGCTTAGAAAACAAAACCAAAAAGCCAAGATAGTCCTCTCCTAGACGATGAAATCAAGTGGAGATAATGAAACCAATGTTCTGTGACAAACTCTGGGCAGGTCCCTCTCTTTAGCTGCTTTCTTCTGTTGCTTCTTTTAAAACAGCTTTATTGAGATATAATTGGCAATGAACTGCATATATTAAAAATGTACTGTTTGATGACTCTCACACACATATACCTGTGAAGCCATTATTGCAATCAAGATAAATGTTTCCATTGCCCCAAAAGCTTCCTCTTTGTCATCAGGCCCTCCTGTTCCTCCCTGCCTCCCCGGCCCCAAGTAACCACTGTTTTGTCACTAGGCGTGAATTTGCATAGTTCAGAATTTATATAAATAGAAACATATGGTATGGACTCTTTTTGACTTCTTTCACTAAGCATCATTATTTTGAGATTTATCCATGTTGTTTCATATATTAATGGTCATTCCTTTTATTGTCAAGTATTCCATTGGATGGATGTTCCAGTTTGTTTAGCTAATTGCCTATTGATACCACATTTGGGCTGTTGCCAGCTTTGGACTATTTATTGCAAATAAAGTTGCTATGAACATTCACATACATGTCTTTGTGTGGATATAAACTTCCATTACTCTTGGGTAAATGCTTTTGAGTGGAAGGGCTGGGTCATGTGGTATGTGTTGTTTCACTTAAAACATTTTTTTTGTTCAATTCTGATTTTAAAAAAAAATCTTGTTTCACTTTTTAAGAAAATGCCAAGCTGTTTTGCAAAGTTGTTGGACCATCTGCATTCCAACCAGCCGTGCAGGAGAGTTCTAGTTCCTCCAAGTCTTCATTAACACTTGGTATTGTCTGTCTGGTTTACTTTTAGTCATTCAAATAGGTGTGTGGTAGTATCTCATCGTGGTTTTAACTTGTCTTTCCCTCATGACTAATGATGTTGAGCATCTTTTCCTATGTTTATTTACCATATACAGACACACCTCAGAAATAGTATGGGTTCAGTCCCATGTCACTGCAATAAAGGGAGTCCTGTGAATTTTTTTGTTTTAAAGAACATATGACAATTACATTTATACTATACCAAGTCTATTTGGAGAAGGCAACGGCACCCCACTCCAGTACTCTTGCCTGGAAAATCCCAGGGATGGGGGAGCCTGGTGGGCTTCTGTCTACGGGATCGCACAGAGTCGGACACGACTGAAGTGACTTAGCAGCAGCAGCAGCATACCAAGTCTATTAAGTGTGTGACAGCATTATGTCTTTAATAAATGTACACACCTTAATTTAAAAATATTTTATTGCTAAGAAATGCTAACCATCATCTGAACCTTCAGCAAATGGTATCTTTTTGCTGGCTGAAGGTTTGAAATATTGTGAGAACTACCAACATGTGATGTTCCCTTCTTCAGGGGATCTTCCCCACCCTGGGCTTGAATCCAGGTCTCCCGCACTGCAGGTGGATTCTTTACCAGCTGAGCCACCGGAGAAGCCCTCAACGTGTAACAGAGAAAAAGGAGGCAAACACTTTTGGAAAAATGGCACCGATGGACTTGCCTGACACAGGGTTGCTATAAACCTTCAATTTGTAAACACAGTCTGCAAAGTACAATAAAACGAAGTGCAATAAAGCAAGGTCTGCCAGTATACATGTGTGTGTTCACTCACTCAGCTGTGTCCCACTATTTGCGGCCCCATGGACTGTAGCCCACCAGGCTCCTCTGTCCATGGGATTCTCCAGGCAAGAAGCCTGGAGCAGGTTGTCATCTCCTTCTCCAGGGGATCATCCTGACCCAGGGATGGAACATGCATCTCCTATGTCTCTTATGCTGGCAGGAGGATTCTTTACTACTCGTGCCACCTAGGAAGCCCACTGGTATACATATCCTTTGGTAAAGTGTCTATTCAAATCTTTTGCTTTTAAAAATAGGGTTGTCGGACTTCCTTGGTGGCTCAGTGGATAAGAATCCACCTGCCAACGAAGGGAATATGGGTTCCATCCCTGGTCCAGGAAGATTCCACATGGTGTGGAGCAACTAAGCCCTTACACCACAACTAATGAGCCTGTGTGCCATGACCACTGAAGCTCATGCTCACAAGAGAAGCCACTGCAATAAGTCCAAGCACTGCAATGAAGAGTAGTCCCCACTCGCCACAACTAGCGAAAGCCGGCTCACGGTAACGAAGACCCAGCATAGCCAGAAATAAATATTTTTAAAAATAGAATTAAAATTCCAGCTTTGAGATACAAATGACATAAAACATATTGAAAGGTTAAAGTGTACTGTGTGATGATTTGATACACATATATTGTGAAATGATTACAGTAAGTTTAGTTAACACCACAGGAGTTGTCTGTTTTCTTATTGCTGAGTTTTGAGAGTATGGATAAAAGTCCTTCACCAGATATGTGATTTGCACATAGCTATCTTGCTATTATTTCTAATTTGTACCCAACTCACAAATTCCAATACCTGTTAACCCTTTGTTCAAATTTATACCTTTAATATGAAGGTGTAAATATACATGGTTTTCCAGGGAAAAATTATGAAAAGTACTTGGTGCATTACGTGTGCTCACTCACTGGTAGACATTTCCTAGTTCGGGCAATGAAATCACGTGTGAGGCTCTCCAAAGGCTGGACATGGTGGGGGAAGAGGGGTCAGAAACATCCATAGATTTGCTCCCTCCAGGCTCAACTAGCTCCATACTACCTCTCAATCTTGCCGGGGCTTGGAGTTTCTGAACTATCAAATTAGAATGAAACGATGGATAACGCCAGGGATTTGTAGAGCGTCAAAACTTATTTTTGGCCGCACTGCATCATATGCAGGATCTTAGACCCCTGACTAGGAATCAAATCCATGCCCCCTGCAGTGGAAATGCAGAGTCTTAACACTGGGCCACCAGAGAAGTCCTAAAACTTATTCTTTACATTCTGACACCAATTCTCTGACACAAGTGGATGTTCTATAGTTCAGTTCAGACATGAACTACCCTGAGTTGGTGAAGATCGCACAGGTTAAGGGTTTCAACCACAAGACCTGGGCCTCCAGGCTACCCACACTTCTGACCAACTTTTCTACAAATTTGGTAGTTCCCACAGCCCACTTCAGGTTCAGTAGGTTGCTAGAATGACACAAAGAACTCCGGAAAGTGCAGTATATCTGACTGCTGCATTACTTTAAAGGCTACATTTAAATGAGAGCTAGACAGAGATGCATTGGGCAGCAAGGTCTGGACGAGTCCTGAGGTCAGGAGCCTCACCCTGATGTGTGCAATCAGGGTGCATCACCCTCCTGTTACATTGGTATGTTCACCAACCTGGAAGTTCTCCAAACTTTGTTGTCTAGTTTTTATTGAGGCTTTATTACATAGGTGTGATTGAATAAATCACTGGTTATGTGATTGAGTGCAATCTCCCGTCTCTCTCCCCCACCCAGAGGTGGAGGGTAGGGCTGAAAATTCGTTAAGTTTTTCTGGTGACCAGCCACCAACCTGAAGCTCATTCAGGGACCTCAGAGCTGGCAGTGAGTCTCCATGTTAGCATAAATCCAGCAACCGATCCAAAGGGCCTCATTATGAATAATGAAAGACACTCCCAGCACTCAGGAAATCCCAAGGGTTTCTGAAGCTCTCTACCAGGATCTGGGGACAAAGCCCAGATAGATGTGTTGCTGTTTTCATTATACTGCACCCTGGTTTAATATCAGGAGGCATCTGTGTATAATTCTTGACCCCACAGCTCAGGAAATAGTCCATTAAAACCAACCATGTCCTCCGATCTCATTCAATCAGTGCAGTGCCCTGTACGGTAGCATTAATGTCCATATGCTAGACAAAGAAGCTGAGATGCATAGACAGTAAATGACTTCCCTAGTTGCCAGCTGGTGGGTGGCTGGCCTGGATCTGTAGGACTCCCAACTTGCCTCAAAACTGGGAAGTCTGTTCCATGGTCCTCAGTCAGAAAGCGGCATGGCCAACATTCTAATCCTGTTCTGCCAAATAGGAGCCTTGGACCGATAGACTACACTGCTAAGTTGTGTGATGTTGGAGTAGTTACTTAACCTCACTGTGCTTGGGTTTTCTCATCTATAAGTAACAGATAATACCCATCTCTGAAGGTGGTTGTGAAGATGAAATTAGCTACTACAAGGGAAAGTCAGAACAGATCAGGGAGTAGCCAACATCCAAACTCTTTTAACTATTCACCTGTCCTTAGAACACTTAAAAAAATTGATCATATACTTGACCACAAAGGAAACTGTATTTTTTTATTAAAGATTAGAGATTTTAAGACCATATTCTGAAGAATCTAAAAATATATAAATTAGTAAAAGCACAACCAAAATATTTTAACTTGGTAATTTTTTTCAAAACACTCACAAAAATCCTAAATGACTAGAAAGCAGTGACAGTGATTACCCCATGAGAGTCACAGCTGCAGCCTTTACCATTATTAGAACGGCAATATCATTATTAACAGTAATAGTACATTTTTATTTGTGCGTTAGTCTCTCTCCTTTGCTAGACCATGATTTTCTGGAAGCAGGAGCTGAATTTCATTCAGGGTCATATCTGTCAAGCTGTTTTACATCTAGTAGTTGCTCAAACATCGAATGATTCTTTTCTCCCCTCCTCCCTAGAATTTGTTGTACTTACTGATAATGTTTCCTTATTTTTCAGATGATTTAAACATTTCTATTTTTCCTTTTATGTCCACAATATTAACTTCATTTTTATTAGTTACACTTGCTCAGTATAAAAAGTTAAACATAATACATAGAAATAGGAGAAAAAGTAAAAATTACCTGGGATCCCACTAATTTGGTGATTGTTCTGTCAATGCATTTTTTTGTTTCGCAGCATGGCTTGTGAGATTTTAGTTCCCTGACCAGTGATCAAACTCGGGCCCGCTGGCAGTGATAGTGGCAAGTCCTAACCACTGGGCCATAGGGAACTCCCTCAATACATTTATTTATACAGTTGTATAATGTTATGTAAATGCTTTTGAACCGTGGTGTTGGAGAAGACTCTTTAGAGTCCCTTGGACTGCAAGGAGATCAAACTCATCAATCCTAAAGGAAATCAGTCCTGAATAATATTCATTGGAAGGACTGATGCTGAAGCTCCAATACTTTAGTCACCTGATGTGAAAAACTGACTCATTAGAAAAGAACTGATGCTGGGAAAGATTGAAGGCAGGAAAAGGGGACAACAGAGGATGAGATGGATGGCATCACCAACTCAATGGACATGAGCTTGAGCAAGCTCTGGGAGTTGGGGATGGCCAGGGAAGCCTGGAATACTGCTTGGGGTCACAAATAGTCAGACACAAGCGACTGAACTGAACTGAAATGGGATCACATCATACATTTTTTAAAAATACGAAAAATATTTTAAAAATATGCTGGGTTCTTAAAATGTATTAGATAACTTCCAAGTACCTATTTCCCTCTTCAGCGTCTTCACTGATGACTTGTGTATCCTCCGTGGCTTTCTCCATACTCATATAATCATACGCATACACATGTATGGACTTTGTTCTACAAAAACAAGATCACGTAATAGCTATTTCTCTGCTTCTTTTCTTATTCAATAACATAGCATAGAAGTCCCTCCAGGTCAGTAGGTATGGATTATCTCCTTTTCAAGGCTGCCTACTAATCCAGGTTATGATCTACTTCATTTAACCAATCACATATTGATGTAGTTTTGTTTCCAGGTTTCTGCAGTTACAAACAAGACCGCAGTAAACGCAATAGAAGACTTTGAACACATTACATTATGTAATCACGCCTTGTTCAGGGGCAGATTCTCAGAAGTGGGATTAACACATTGAACATGTTTTTTATTTTTCCCTGAAAGGGGTACAAATTTTTTTTTAAGCCACACCATGCAGGATTTTAGTTCCCCAACCAGTGCCCCCATGCATTGGGAGTGCAAAGTCTTACCCATTGGACCACCAAGGAAGTCTTGAGAGGTACAATTTTAATAGATAACAGAATGCTTTTCAAAAAAGAATTCAAAGTAGTTACTTAGCTTTTTTTTTTTCCTGATTGTTGAAGATGTCTCATATCACCTTTAATTTGCATGTCACGCTTAGGAGGTTGGTACTTTTCATGTCTTTTTGGCTATTTGGATTTGCTCTTCTCAGATTTGTCTGTTCAGTCTTTGCTCATTTTCTGTTGCTTTTCTCTTTAAAATTATTTTTTATGACTTCTTTGCATATTACAGATATTAGCTCTTTATCATATGTATGGCAAGTACACTTTCCTAATGTATTGTCTGTTGACTTTTATCATAGGTTCCTTTGGTAATTAACTTTTTTTGTTTTCTGTCTTCATAGTCTCGACCCCTAGATAACTCCGATAATCTCTTAAATTGTATTGTGTTTTATTGTTTAAATTTAGGACTGTATAGACCATTTACTAGCTAAATATTTTCCTTACTGAATTGAAATACCACCTTTTTGGTTAGACTCTATCCTATTGTGCTAATCTGTCTTTCCTACAATACCACATTGTATTCATTAGTGTGTCTTTTGTATTATTTGGAAAGGCAAGCTCTTCAACCTAGTTTACAAATTTCCCCACTATTTTCAGTTATTTTATTTGACTTAAAAATGATCTAATCAATCTCAACTTCGCTGGGATTCTAATGAAAACGCACGGTATATGCAAACTAATTTTTGATAACTTCATATTGCTTTCCACCTATGTGTACCTCCATTGGCTCGGATACCGTTTTTAATCCTTCAATAAGACTCTATTTTATAGATCCTTCTTCCTCCCACATTTTATTTCTTTCAAAAACAGGAAGTCCCCTTTTACCTGTGCTGTCAATGGATCCGGTTTACCGGTCCGCGCCAGCCCCTCCCCCATCCCTCGGTTCCGGGTTACCATGGGAATCGAGGATTGACGTCACCAAGGGCTTCAGCGCCGAACCCGAGGGTCGACGCTGAAGCCGGGGACAGAGACTCGGCTTTGCCCTGTCTATGCCTGCGCGCTCCTGTTCCGCTCCTCCCCGACCCCAATATCTTGTTCCGCCAAGACTTTTCAGCCGCGACCTCTAGCTTAAACCCAGCGAAATTACTCCCAAAGGGAGCAAGGAAAAAAAAAAAAATCGAACCAGCGACAGCCAATCCCAGAACATTACGAGTCAACGGAAATTGATTGACTCCACCAGCCCAGCCAATGGGAGAGCTCTTGGCCCCAAACGTCACAGTGTTTGCCCCACCCTATCCCTCCTTTCTGGACTCCGAGCTCAGTTCGCGCAGTAACAAATGAAGTGCGCGCTGCGACACCTCCCAGCTCTTCAGGCTCGGCCGCCATTTCCTCGCCTGGCCTAACGGTCCGGCCAATCCCAGCGCGCATCGAGAAAGGCTAAGGCTCCACCAATCGGAGGCTGCCGATTGCGACCCTTTGCCTCCGCTCGGCCCAATCCAGGCCCCGGCCCCGTCGCCCCCGGCCCGCCCCCGCGGCGCCCTCTCTCCTCCCTCTTTGTGCGTCTCGCGCCGCCGCCGCCCGCCGCGTGAGAGGACGGGTTCCGCGCGCCCCGCGGCAGCGCAGTCGGGTACCCTCCCCCCAGAAGATTCGCGAAGAAGCAGCCGCCGCCGAAAAGGAGCCGCCGGTGCCGGTCCCTGGGGGCGCCATGGCGACCGGAGCGAACGCTACGCCGCTGGGTAAGCTGGGCCCTCCAGGCCTCCCTCCCCTCCCTGGCCCCAAACGGGGCTTCGAGCCGGGACCACCGACTGCCCCCGGGCCTGGGGCGGGGCTGCTGGTGTCCGGGCCGCTGCCGCCCCCGCCCGTGGGCTCGGTGGGGGCCCTGACCGCGGCCTTCCCCTTTGCGGCGCTACCGCCGCCGCCGCCGCCGCCGCCGCCCCCCCCGCCTCCCCAGCAGCCGCCGCCGCCGCCCCCCTCCTCCTCGGGCTCCTCGTACTCGCCGCCGCAGCCGCCCCCTCCGCCGCCGCTCTACCAGCGCGTGTCGCCACCACAGCCACCGCCACCCCAGCCGCCGCGTCAGGACCAGCAGCCGGGCCCGGCCGGCGGCGGAGGAGGTGAGTCGGGCCGAGAGAACGCGCGAGGCGCTGCGCGGATGGGCCCGGCCGGCTGAGGGGCGCGCGGCGACGGCGGCTGCACGCGGCAGGGGCGCGCGCGCGCACGGGGAGGCCCGGGCGGCGGAGCCACGGGGCGCGCGGCCTGGTTCTCGGGCCTCGAGTGCGCACGCGCCTCAGGGGCGGGGGCCCCGGCGGGAGGAAGTTTGTTGCGCGCAGGCGCAGTTTGGCGGCCGGGCTTTGTGGCCAACCTAAAAGCCGGGATTGGGGGACCCCTTGTTGCTCTCCGCCCCTGGTGTTCGGGAGGGGTGTGGAGAGGGGGTCGAGTGGGAGGTTGGGGTGCCTCTTGTCCTAGTCTGGAGGGCGGGAAAGGGTCAACTGATGACGTGGAGCGTCCTCTTCCTGGTTGTAGTAGAGTCCTGAAGGAAGAAAGTACCAAGAGAAGCTCCTTAAAACTTCTGTAATAAGACAGGGCTTTCACTTCAGAACCAAAACGGATGCAAGGGGTGTTTGGGTCCGATTTTTTGTCGCCCTTTTTGGGGAAGAATGTTCTGTTCGTTTCCTCATTTCACTTTATCTACCTGAGAAGTATAACACGCCTTCTCTTGAGGCTTTTACGCTGGGTCTGGTCCCTGAGAAGACACCTTTGTGTATCAAACGCCAGGGAGTTTCTGCTTGTGCACTGGGGAAGAAAGATTTGGTTCCTGTTGTATAGCTTGTTCTTTGTTAAACTTAGCGGTACGTTTTTTAGACACTTAAGTGTCCAACTAGCCAGGAAAATGCTGACCTTAGCTAAACTTCTGAGGAGAAAAGTGATTTTGCTGAAGAATCTAGGTTTTTACGTTGATAACCATAGTTTTAGTTGCGTTTTGTCTCAGGTGACTGGTGGGGAGGTGGGAGGAGCAGTTACCAATATTGCTTTATACCCTTGAATATTCAGTATGCTCTTATGTCCTGGGGCTGTTAAGAGGTTTATGGACAACCCTGTGGTATATTATTATCTCAATACTTTTATTTCACTACTTGAAACTTTATGCACTGAGAGTTCTTATCTTGTTTATATATTTCACAGCATTTCTGTGGACAAAAATTATAAATATGCACTGTTAACTTTTCAGACCCAGGTCTCCTTCTAGTGGCCATGTTTTTTGACTTCCTAGATTTATCGTCCATTCTTTGCTGTTTCTTTTTAGGTCAAGTTCTCAGTTTCACAGTCTGCTGAGGTGGTGTGTAGTATCCTAAGCTGCCTGTTGGTAGTTACTCTGCTGGTTTATGTTTGCATCTGATGAACCTTATCTCTTTTAGACTTCCCCAGTAAGAAGCGGAAGAGGAGCCGCTGGAACCAAGACACAATGGAACAGAAGACGGTGATTCCAGGAATGCCTACAGTCATCCCCCCTGGACTTACTCGGGAACAAGAAAGAGCTTATATAGGTAAATACACGTTCTGCACTCAAATACATTTTTAGATTGTTACGGAACATTTTATTTGTTGAAAGTTTGGGACTTTACAGTTTTCTCTTTGGGAGAAGCTATGATCAGATGACTTTGATATAATCCATCAGTTTTTGCTCTGTGAGTCCTGCATTTGTAGCTCCTTGTTTTGGTCTGTTGGTAACAGCAGTGTTCTCCATGAGGGCCAGAAGGGTAGAGGGGCCCGCTTAGGAATGAGAATAGTTCCCAGCCCAGCACCCCACCCCACCCTTTTCAGCTGCTGTTCATTACCAGTTGATGAGGTGAGTGTTACATGCCTCTCTGGACTTGGCCCCAGTGGAGAACACTGCAGGTATTGTAAACCAAGTACCTTTTTCACAGCCTGGCCTTTCACCATAATTTCATATTCCTCCTTTCCCTAAAATGTGGTCTTTTATTTTTTTATAGGTACTTTCTGAAAGGGGAAAAAACTAAGTTTAATCAAAAAGTGGTTCTGAAAGTGTGTTTACCCACTTTTACCATTTTGTTGAATTTAACCTTTCCTTTAGCATCTTTTCTGGTTTGGTCTTTGGAGAGCTGTCTTAAAATGAGGGCTCTTGTGTTTACTCCTAAGGAACTCTGCAGGGAAAGGGGTACTGCTTGAATCTGGAATAATGAGGTGGTTAGGATAAAAGATCTTAACTGTTGGGAAATTTTGAGAATTATGAATGTCCACAGTAGAAATGAAACTAACTTCAAAATTACCTTTTTAAAAAAAAATAAAAGGTTTTTAATGCAAGTTTTACATTTATTTATGTACCTGTACAGCTGTCTCAAAGAAGTTTACTTGATACACATTTCCTACTAACCGAATAAACATTGGAGTAAATTAGGGCAGAGCCTCCTAGACCCACAGGGTTGTGTCCTTCACAAGTGAAAAATCTCAAGGCCATTGTCCTTTTGAGGGTCTTCATCTCTTTTCTAGACTGCTGAGAATTTTAAGGTGTTGAAATTGTCTTATCTCCTTTTTACAGTACTAATAATTCTTTTTTCCCTACTGTTGAGTCTACTTCCACCCATCTTTTTATGTCTTGTATTTGACTAGTCTGGGTCTTGATAACCTTATGAAAATGTCCCTAGTGGAGTGATATCCCAAGAACACAAGCAGATGTAGAAAATGGGAAAAACAGATTTCATTCTTTACATTTCCAGCTCTCTTCCTTTGGAGGAAGTTACTGCTCTGGGTCCTAAGAGCGTTTAAAGGTGCAATCAAAGCCTGGGCTAGTGTAGGTCTCTTCTCCAAGGACGATGGCAACCTTTAGATTCAGGTGCTGGTGGTCTCCTCAGATCAGAGCCCACATCCCTGCTGTCCAGTTGTGAGAACTGCCTACCTCCATGAAGGTGACTTGCTGTGGAGATTAACACTTGACTGCCAAGTCAGAACTTTTCTAGCAGAAAACGACTTGGGGCCCACATGTCTTAGTGCTGTTTTCTCTCTCTTACACAGGATGTCACCAATATCCTCTTTTGATATTAACGTAGATTTTCATTTCTTCCAAGTTGGAGTGGATGTGGGGTATAGCTCTGCGGGGTGTATTTAAAATTAGAAGGGTGCCTGGAGTTAGACATGCATTAATTCTTGGAGTCAACTCAACTTGAACCCAACCCATTAAGACTTGCCCTTATTAGAGACCTGCTTAGGACACTCAGATGCTACAAAGGTAAGAAACAGGTGGTCGTTCAGCATGCGAAGAAAGTAATCTGGCTTCACACTTCCCATTATCTTGAGAAAATCGCTGGGTAATACTTCCCTGGAGTCACTGAACTTTTGTGAAACCCTCATCTCTCTTTTTCATATACAGCCTCATTTGTCAAGGTCTGGGCCCCACATAACTCTCCTTGACCCACATTTTTTGTTCTCTGCACCCCTACTTTTATTCCCCATGTAAGGAGCGAGTCTAAACTTCTTGCCTTGTTACTGGTGTATTAAGGTATACGGATTGTGATAAAATTTGAATGAAAACAACAGGTATTGGGAGATCCTTACTAGTACGGATCTGGTTTTACAGAAAGAATATGCACAAACTTACATATGAGACTATTGAATTGGTTATTAAAGGTTTTGTTTAAGCAATTTTAATCTGGTATCAGTGAAAATGATCTTTGCTTAACTGGTGTTTTTCCTTGTCCCATGTTAATTGAATCTCATTCTGGGTTATGTTTAAGTTTTGATGAAGGAAAAGTAAAATCTAAGAGTCTTGCACTCAAGAAGGTAATTTGGTGGGAACAGGGTATTGGTGATAACATACATGGTTTAGTTCTGGGTGCCAATTGTATAGCAAGCCTTGGTGGAGAGGAAGAGGTAAAACGCCTCCTAATAATTGTTTTGATGTTAGCCTTAGTGAACAGTCTATACTGCTAACCCCTCTTCCAACAAACTGTTTGCTTCCTTAAGTGATAACCATTTTGAAGTGAAAGATACTTAGAGATGTAAGTGGACTCCTGCCAGTAGATGGTTGGGGGTTTTTGCCTCAATGTGTTCACTGATCAGTCGTCCCTTTCAAAGTCTCCGAGTTCTTCATGCTTGTTGTTGAGATTTGAGATGTTTTTTGGTAACATTGTCTTTTTTCCATCCTTTTTTTTCTTTCCTAACCTGGTTTCTTCCAGTGCAACTGCAGATAGAAGACCTGACTCGTAAACTGCGCACAGGAGACCTGGGCATCCCCCCTAACCCTGAGGACAGGTTGGGAAACAGTTTTAACCAGCTGACAGTAACGCTTTTACCTTTTTCTCAATACATTTTACTGGTGGCAACATGTTGTGTCAGTTCAATAAAATCCTAGTAAGAAGACTGGTACTGTGACCATTCTGGGAACTAGAGTGTAAATTAGCAGTATATATGGTCAGTCATCAGTTAGCAAATTGGAATGAAAATTAATTACTAGCAGAATCAAAAGTTACAGGAAAATGGACAACTGGTTTTCAATTGAAAAGCATGTAGATTTTAACCTGATTTACCCACTAGTAGGGACAGTGAGGTGGCCCATTAACCAGCTATTTCAGTACCTCCTTTGGCTGAAAGCCCAAGTGTAGAGTGTTCCTCACAGGTACTACACAATGTAGGGAATAAGAATATTTTTGAGCATCACTGAATTTGAGCAGGCCAGAAACTCAGTCTGGTCAGCTCATGCTGCAGTCTCCTGCTCATGGTTTTGAAATAGACAAGATTCTAACCAACTTCCTTCATCCTACCAGTTAATTTTCAGCCTTGGCCATTGCCTGGGGTGTTGGGAGGGGCCAGAGTATTTTCACCTGTTTTGGGAAGGCAAGCAACCAACCAATTACTTTTTTTTTTTTTTAAAGGAGTGTGGTCCTCAAACAGCTGTGGTCATGTCATTTCAGTTTGTAATTTCTCTCACCTCTAAAAAGTAAAAAGTCTACAAAGTTTGAGGGAAATGAACTTTTTTAACAGAAATTTTATTGGCAGGCCAATGTTTGAACAGCTAAAATGTGGTCCATTTAATAGAAAGGCAGTGTGCCTCCTCAGTGAAGTTTCTTTTAGTGCATGCAGCATAGTTGAAAACACTCTGCTTTAAAAAGTAATGTTTTTGGCTTGCTACCCATTTTAATAACTTGTTAAATCAGGAAGATGATGTAATGGTTTTAGAAGCCACTCACTTAAATAAGCACCTTTCTGGTGCCCTGTGTCAGGAAGCAAAGTAACTTCTATATTGATGCTTTTCTTTTGAGTTAATTAAATTTTTTTATTTTTTCACCTGTAAATTTTGGTTGGAGGATTGTTATGTTTTATATTTTTACTTTTTTTAAAGATTATAGACCACAACTGTTTAGTGCCTTTTTGGCTTTTTTTCCTTGAATAACATGTCCACAGGTTACCAGGCAGTTTCTCAAAAGGTTGAATTTTTAACAAACCTTTGTTTCCTGGAGAATTCGGATTAGAAATTAGGTGACCTCTCATACTATTCGTATGCAAAGTGAAGAAGTTGGGCCAGTCTGACCTCTAGATTATTGGTTTTTGCCTTTCACTTCCACAATTTGAAGAGGTTACACTGTTGTGGGGCCTTTAAATGACCAATTTGGTACTGGTAAAGCTTCTTTTGGTGATTAGCCAGAAGTGCTTAATTCTAGACAGCTATGAATGAGGTGGGAATTAGAAATGTCAAGCATGTTAGAAATAAAATCAGAGCAGAGTTTTTTCTTCCTCCCTTGAATTCAGTTCGAAAGAGGCCCTAATTAATGCCTGATGGTTTTGCTTTGAAAGAGCCCAGGTTGGAGGGAAATGCATGAGTTTCTCACTTAAGGTTATTTCTTAAGGTGTATTCTCAGTATGAAGCCACTTTATGCCATTTTGATGTTGCTTAAGTTGCACAGTTTAAAATGTTTTAAAATCTTCTGTAGATTTAAATGTATAAGATGGTAGTCTAATGAGCTGGGGTATGTTTGTCTTTGTTTACTATTACTGGATTGTGCTAACAGTTTATACAAATGCTAGAAACGGAGGTGTCATTTAGCCGTCATTAGCCATGAACAAACCTGACCTTTTATTCCATCGTGTGTGTAACGTGGTATGACATGGTTCCCTTTAGGCTGAAGACAGTGGGAGCAGCCGAGTTCAGTCCTTGCTCTCCAACTAGGCAAGGTTCTCTCAACTAAACAAAGGGTATAGGAATCTTGACTACTTTCAGGATGTTTTTAAAATAACCTGATCCACATGATCTCTTCCCTTCTTGCAGCTGCTACTAAATTTTCATTCAGAATATCAAGCTATGGTCCTTTTTATAATCTTAACTCAGAATTCTAGGAGTGTAACTTCTCTTTTTTTTTTTTTTATTACCGCAAAATCCAGCTGTGGTAAACTGATCATTTTATCATTGCTATTTTTTACTTGTAGCAACAGCATTTTACTCCTTTAAAAAAAGAGAGAGAGAAAATCTGCTTTCTGGACTTGTAAACTCTGGTGGAGAATCATAGGTTTTCCCCTTGCTGTTTGCAGGTTCAGACCCTAGACAAATACTTGACCAAATCTGCATTTGCAGCCTCTCAGAGAAGCTGCTTTAGCATTTTAACGGTTTTCTCTACCCAGACTCCCTAACCTCGAACAGCCAGAAAACAGGTTGACTCCTGGGCCTTGGACACAGCCAGCCAGGCCATTGAAGGAAAAGCAGAGACGAAGCCTTGAACCATCTCTCTCCATTGTGGGGGCCAAGTAGCTGCAGTAGCCTTGAGTCCCAGTTGCATTGGGTTAAAGAGCTCATACTTACTATGTGGTAGGGGTACAGCCTCTCTTCCTGTTAGGGCATGAGCTCTGCAAGAGTCATTTAACATTTTACCTAAACTTGGGGTTTCCGTGGTTCATAAAGTTGTAATATGGTTGTTTTTTCCCAAACAAAAGAAAATTCATATTTGGCAAGAAGACTCCAGAGGACGATAACAGTCCTTGCCATTTACAGTCTAGAGATTTTCCCTTAGAAGGACAGACTTTTTTTCCTCTCATCACTTTTAGAACAAAACTACTTTTTTCCTTTCTCACACACACCCCAGTCCCCCTGATGCTAAGCCAGTTTCCACCTCCCTATTCCACACGATTTTGAATAGCACACGTTATGGTCGGTTCCTCCGAAGAGTGTTGTTAGGGTCTTGAGAGGCAGAGGGGCTGGGGAAGACTTATTTTAGCCCATGTGGGAATGAGAGTAAAGTGAAGGCAGAGGGGTAACGGTGGTCTGTTTCCCACAGGTCCCCTTCCCCCGAGCCCATCTACAATAGTGAGGGGAAGAGGCTTAACACTCGCGAGTTCCGCACCCGCAAGAAACTTGAGGAGGAACGGCATAATCTCATCACGGAAATGGTTGCTCTCAACCCTGATTTCAAGCCTCCTGCAGATTACAAGTAAGCCGGGGGACTGGGTGGTCCGGGATAAAGACCCCAGCGAATTAGGTGTAGTCTGCTAGAGTATTGTGGATACTAACCTCTCCTTACCCCTGTCACCTCTAACAACATGTGGTACAGAAGGTTAGTTCTAGAAGAGCTGTTGATGATCTGTGTCCCTTCAGAAGTGTGCAGAGTCTGAGTCTTTTCTTTCTTAGACCTCCAGCAACACGTGTAAGCGATAAAGTAATGATCCCGCAAGATGAGTATCCAGAGATCAATTTTGTGGGACTGCTGATCGGGCCACGGTGAGTGCCTGCTGCTCTGCAGAATACAGAATTCCCAAGGACTTGGGCGGGGCTCCCTGGCTGGCTTGGTATTAAAGAACCTGCCTGCTAATGCAACAGACATGGTTTGATCCATGGGTCGGGAAGATCCCCTGAAGGAGGAAATGTCAATGCACTCCAGTGTCCTTGTTTGGAAAATCCCATGGACAGAGGAGCCTGGTGGGCTACAGTCAGTGGGGGTCATATACACGACTTAGTAACTGAGCATGCATGCAAAGACGTGGGAGATGTGTCTGTCTTGTGCCTTTTTGGGTACCATCTTCCTGCTTTTGGTAAAAAGCACTTCACTTTGGCTGAGTGAGTGCCTTTTGGTGAGAAAACTTTCCGTTTCACCGCAGAGAAGTAAAATCTTGAGGATTGTTGTCTGTGACCTTAACTTAAAGATCATGGAGCTGTTGGTGGGAAAATCCCATTCTGTACACTCACGGTTTCCTATCACTTGCCCAGTGAGCCACTCTGAATTTCCATGTTGGGTATTAAAGGCATCTTTTCTGCCTCTGGTAGAGGGAACACCTTGAAGAACATAGAGAAAGAGTGTAATGCCAAGATCATGATCCGGGGGAAAGGTTCTGTGAAAGAAGGAAAAGTTGGGCGCAAAGATGGCCAGATGCTGCCAGGAGAAGATGAGCCGCTTCATGCCCTGGTCACTGCCAATACCATGGAGAATGTGAAGAAAGCAGTAGAACAGGTGAGGGAGTTAGGAAGGAAGCCTCCATCCAGAAATCTAGGTGGCAGTCCCAGGACTTATATAACTGTGCCCATTGTGTCTCCACCAGATAAGAAACATTCTGAAGCAGGGTATCGAGACCCCTGAGGACCAGAACGACCTACGGAAGATGCAACTTCGAGAGTTGGCTCGCTTGAATGGGACCCTTCGGGAAGATGATAACAGGTATGTATGTGATCGGTTTAGGGGGACATGCACAGAAACCAGAACCTACGAAAGAAGAGTGATTGGCCATAGCCCTTGAGGTGACCTTTTTCTCTCAACAGGATCTTAAGACCCTGGCAGAGCTCTGAGACCCGCAGCATTACCAATACCACAGTGTGTACCAAGTGTGGAGGGGCTGGCCACATCGCTTCCGATTGCAAGTTCCAAAGGTGAGGGTTTCCTGATAGCCTCTGGTGTATAGAACAGCTCGTGTTAACCTGCAGAACCAAGAGCTTCCCTTAAGTGAGTTTGGTCGGTTAACAGTGTGATGCAAAGCCCAGGATGATTAGAAACAGCCGATGCCGAACATCCCTACTTTATTGCTTATCTTGAGCCCAGGGAACCTGAAAACTTCCCTTCTGGGTATAGGTGTTTTCACTGTGGCTCACTGCTAACTGCTATTTGTTGCTTATGGTTGGTATTACAAGACAGCTTGTAGTTTTCACCAGTTGCAATCCAACATTTGATAGCAATGTTTTTCTACTTTGAGTGGCAAATATAAAAAGCCTTGTTAAGGAAGTTTTGGCAGCTTCTCTGGTCTTGCATAGATTTTCCTTTCCTCATACCTACAATGTGGAAATTGATGAAACTTGCTGTTTTGGAAAAACCTGGACTTTTCTTGGCTTCCTTTCTCCTCTGTTCTTGCCCAAGGGTCTCTGCTGTGGCAGAGGTCCATGTGCTTTTCCCAGATGCAGAGCTGGGCACAGAGCTGAAGAGCTGATGGGACTGTTTCAAGGAAGGGGTTAGAAAGGGTGACTGAATTCCTCTGAACTTCCTCTGTGTAAATGCTTCAAAGTAAAGGTTTCCATCTTAATGAGTCCTCCCCACCCCTTTTCTCTTTGTGTCCCTACCGCATCTTTAGGCCTGGTGACCCCCAGTCAGCTCAGGATAAAGCGCGGATGGATAAAGAATACTTGTCCCTCATGGCTGAACTGGGGGAGGCACCTGTGCCTGCATCTGTGGGCTCCACCTCTGGGCCTGCCACCACACCACTGGCCAGTGCACCTCGGCCTGCTGCTCCCACCAACAACCCACCTCCGCCGGTGAGTTTCAGGGAGTGTTTCTCGCAATCTGGTCCCCTCTTCTCTTCCTGAGAGATGGAGGGATGTGGCCAGGTGCTTGGGGTGGGACAGGTGGACATGGCCGGCAACACTGTTCTTTCGGGCCATCAGGAATGTTTGGGGACCCCTCAGTTTGGCAAGGTCTTGGCCTTGCGTCCTGGTCCTGTGGCACAGCCGAAAGAACAGTGTTGCCACCCAAGGGGACAGGCCGGGACTCTGGCGGGAATGCTCTCACGTAGTCTCTCATGTCCACTACCCAGAGCCGCCCACCCTGGATGAATTCCGGCCCGTCAGAGAGTCGGCCCTACCATGGCATGCATGGAGGTGGCCCTGGTGGGCCCGGAGGTGGCCCCCACAGCTTCCCACACCCGCTACCCAGCCTCACAGGTGGGCATGGTGGACATCCCATGCAGCACAACCCTAATGGGCCCCCGCCCCCCTGGATGCAGCCGCCACCACCACCGATGAACCAGGGCCCCCACCCACCTGGGCACCATGGCCCTCCTCCAATGGGTAAGTAAGTGTCAGACCAGAAACCTTGGGGCTTTGGGGTAAGCAGGGCTTTACATTGCTGGGAGCAGGTCTCAGAGGGGTTGAGTGTCGATGCTGAGTCTCTTGCCGAGGCTTGGTCTCCAGGTCAGGAGGAAGTCTCTGTTATGGTTCCGGAAGGGATTTCTATGTGGGGTATACACAGGCCTGCCTTGTAGAGACAGCATTCAGAGCTGCTCTTATAAGTGGCCATCACTGCCACTGGCTGAGCTGTTGGTGGGGGTGTATCCTCCCCGGTCAGTTCCAATGTCCTGCTAAGTCCCTGCTCTTTCCTTCCATCAAGATCAGTACCTGGGAAGTACGCCTGTGGGCTCTGGGGTCTATCGCCTGCATCAAGGAAAAGGTAACAGAGCCTGGTTGGTGCTTACTGAGGGGTGTTGCCTGCCTAGGCTGGGGAGGCAGTGGGAGCCCTGTGGCGAACCCATCTCCTCTCCTGAGGCCTCATCCTCTCCACCTCTCTGCAGGTATGATGCCGCCGCCACCTATGGGCATGATGCCGCCGCCGCCGCCTCCTCCCAGTGGGCAGCCGCCGCCCCCTCCCTCTGGTCCTCTTCCCCCATGGCAGCAGCAGCAGCAGCAGCCTCCGCCACCCCCTCCGCCCAGCAGCAGTATGGCTTCCAGTACCCCCTTGCCATGGCAGCAAAGTGAGTGGAATATTTTGGGCTGGTGGGGGTGGGTGGGATTGGGAGGAGTGGGGCTGAGAGGAATGAGAGACCCTCACAGCTCAGACAGGCAGGCAGACACCTTGGGATGAGACTCTGGTCTCTGCTGTGGGGTCAAAAGAAAGGGCCTTGTGGCCCCTGGGGGTCTGAGGGAGGAGAGCTGATGTCTGGCGAGGCTGTGTCTGGAGAGAGGTTTGTGGGGGCTGGAGGGGAGCCCACCATCATAGGCTGGGAGCCACTGGCTG
Source organism: Moschus berezovskii (assembly GCF_049115385.1). Taxonomy (NCBI): domain Eukaryota; kingdom Metazoa; phylum Chordata; class Mammalia; order Artiodactyla; family Moschidae; genus Moschus; species Moschus berezovskii. Next base: position 8,061,369 of record NC_142484.1, read on the forward strand.
GCCCACGCCTGTGCCTTAGGCCCAGGGTTGGGGGTTGCATGCATGCTCTGGAGAGGGATGTGACTGGGGCCTGAGAGACTGAAGGGATGGGACCGGGGAGTATCTGTGACCTTGAGGTTGAATGTGCCGTTCGGTGGTGGCGGCGGATGGGCGGAGGGATGTCAGAGCCGGTTCTTGTGTCTGGTACCTTCCCCTCGGCCCTTCCAGGGGCATTGGTGACAAAAGGGCTTACTCCGCTAAGCCTAGAGACCTTGAGGCTGACCCCAGGGTAGTCCTGCCCACCCCTCCACCCCCATCGCCAGGACCACCCCGCCCGCCCGCCCCCCACCACCGTACCGCATGCCAAGCAAGGAGCAGGCATCCCTCGCCCCCCATCCCAAGGCAGCAGCCGCAGAGAGCCGCGGTGTGCCCCCGCGCGTGTGACCTTGGGCTTCTTTACCACCCCAGATACGACGACTACCACCACGAGCGCTGGCACAGGGTCCATCCCGCCATGGCAACAGCAGCAGGCGGCTGCCGCAGCTTCTCCAGGAGCCCCTCAGATGCAAGGCAACCCCACTATGGTGCCCCTGCCCCCAGGGGTCCAGCCGCCTCTGCCGCCCGGGGCCCCTCCCCCTCCGCCGCCTCCGCCGCCTGGTTCCGCCGGCATGATGTATGCCCCGCCCCCTCCTCCTCCGCCTCCCATGGACCCTTCTAACTTTGTCACTATGATGGGCATGGGGGTGGCGGGCATGCCACCCTTTGGGATGCCTCCAGCTCCCCCACCGCCTCCACCACAGAACTAGACTTGGTTTTTTAAGAAAATATATATTATATATAGAGAGAATTGGTCTCGTTTAAACACACGCCGAACCTCACCATATGGAGCCAGACATTGGGACGCACGCATGTGATTGTGTGCACGCATGTGTGTGTGTGCACGCACCGGGCTGGGCCAAGCGACTGAGGACTCGCTTGGGAATGGGCAGGTGGTAATAGGGGCGCCAGCTTGGGCTCTCCTGGCGCCCCGTAGCATCGAGTGTCTTCTTTGTCTTCTTTCTCTCCTCACCCAAATCCCTTTGCCTCTCCCCAAACTGGGCCGCCAGGATCCCTCCCCGCGGCGGCGATGGCCCGAGCCATGAGAGTGAGGACTTTCCGCGCCCATTGGTGACCCTTCCAGGCAGACAGCCTCAGCAGCGCCCCTGGTGGACAGGATGGTTCGGCAAAGCAGCCTGAGTTATTTTTATGGATGGAATCGGAACACGCTGGCTCCATATTGTGAAATTTTTATTAATTTTTTTCTTTTTTCTCTTTGTTATTTCCTTATCTCTTCCTTTCTTCAGACTCCGTCCAAGGAGATGCTCTCCCCGGTCTTCTGCTGCAGTTAGATTCCTTTTTCTTTTCTCATTCCTGGTTCTTCTTTAAGGAGAGAGGAGCAAGTGGGTTTTAGGCAAAGAATTTGGGCCATCAGTGGGGTGGGGCGGGGTGGGGTGGGTGTTTTCTTTGGTTCCAAGATTTTCAAACTGCCATATTTTTTTCAAGCTGAGATACATTTTTTCCCCGTAATTTTAAGTGTGGAGTTTTGTCTCTGCCACCCTTGTGGCATAGTGGGTTAGTCCCAGGTTCAGGGTCCATAACCATCCTGGCACCCCTGCCTGCAGTAGGTGGGGCCACGAAAGCTGCCTGGGGCTTGTCTGCAGCCTACAGAGCCCTTTAAGCGCTCCCTGAGCTGCCTCAAATTCCATTTGTTCCTCTCCTTCCTGGAAGGCTACCTTTTAAAATTTATTTTAATCCCAAACGTCAATGTTCTGCAGTGTTGAGGGGTTTGAGCCCCTTGTTTTCTTCGTTCTGCTTCCTTCCTTTCCTCCTCCCCTCTTCATGGAGTGATTATGTTGACAATAATGTATGATGCGCGTTCTCTTCACTGGTTTATCAGCAGAAATTTCTCTGGGCTTTTTGGTGTATGATTCAACACTGCATTAACGGGGGGTGTTCCATTGAATAAAAGAGCAGTGTGGTTTTCTGGGTCTGTTGTTTTTCTTTTCTCTTACACTTCTGCCACTGTCAATGCCACCACCAGTTACCAAAGCTGTGTTCAGCACCTGGCCCCACTGTCCCTTTCCCAGGGGAACCTCTGGAACCTTCATTAAGGAAGTCCGCTCCCCCCTCCTTGGTTCCCTGTTCTCCCTCCCTGTGCAGGTCTGCTGGGGAAGCTGGTGTGTGGGCGGCCCCACCTTCTGCTAGTTTACTGATTAATGGCTGAAGACCAGGTTCCCCTTCCTGGTCTCTGTCCTTTTGAAGGCCCTTCCCTGGGGCTCGGACCCCCACATTCGGTGAGCTCCAGTTGTGATTCATGCCTGGAAGCTGCCACCTGACTGAGGCCCTGGGCCTGGGGAGGCCTCAGCACGAAAGGTCAAGCCAACTAATCCTGCCTGTCAGGCTCCAAGCTGCTAAAATTAAAACCGCCAAGTGGCTTTTTCTCTCTCTGCTGGTGACTCGCAGCCTGCCAGCATGGCAAGCTTTGGGGAGGGGTGGGACAGGAGAAGGGGCCCCACCCTGTGCTTTTTAAGTGCTTCACAGAGGGTCTCAGGCTGTTTTGTTCTCTTCTGTCTGGGCTAATGGACAGGCCCATTGTGTACCAGGAAAACCCAGCTCAGGACTTGTGGGGCAGTGAGTGAGGTCCTTGATCAGCGGCTTCTGCTGCTTTGCTGCAGTTCCTGGGGGGAGCTGCACAGGGGCCTGCGCGTCTCACCACCTTCCCTTCCTTTGGGCAGGCTGAGGGACAGCAAGCTCTGCAGCCCACAGCCCTGGGCTGGTGGGGACAACGCTGGCCTGGGCTCTTCTGCAGCTTGGAGCTGAGGCTAGCCCTGCTGTTTATCCTGAGCAGGCCCTTGGTGGCTGAGCCCTGTCTAGCCTGCCTGGGCTGTTTTGCTGTAGGCCTGCAGGGGTTAATGGAGCCTCAGAAACCAGACCTATTCACTGGGTCTCCCCAAGCAGGCCCTAAAGGTCCCTTGACTGAAAGAGAGGGGGAAGATCTTTCCTCTTTGTCCTTAGCTGACAGAACGGGGACAGGGCCTGGGGCCTGGCAACCCTCTGACCTTGGCTTCACCTCACTGCTTCCCCCACAAGCTCGGTTTCCCTGGTGGGCTCATTGGGCGGTTAATTAGCTCTTTGAAGCTCTGGAAGAGGCAAAGTGGCGCTGTGTGGGTTTTAGAAATGAAATCAATAAATGACTTAACCATAGCCCAGCTATCTCCGTCTCTCCCCCGGGGCCAGCTCCATTCCTGTGCTCTCCCTCTCTGCTCCCTGCCTTCAGCTTTCGTTAAGGCTTTGGTGAGTGAGAAAGTGGCTGACTGGGGCATCAGTCTCGGGCAGCAAGCACCTGCCTTTGTGGTGGAACCAGAGGGGTGAAGAGGGCTTTCCCAGCCGCCTTGGACCCCGGGGGAGGGCCGAGCCCTCCACTTGACCCTGTTCCTGTTCTGCTGCAGCAGCAGTGTCTTCCCCGCCCCCTCGGAGCCGGGTTGGTGGAAGGAATGTCCTTTGGGAAAGGTCACTGTTAGGGCTCTGTTACTGAGACCCCGCCAAGTACTCTGGAGAAACCCAAGATTGGTCCTAGAAAGGAGACAGGATTTCTGGTTGGAAATTTAGTCGGACATAAACAACTTTTGAGTGAGTTCGTGTGTCTGTTTAGAAACCATTGGACATAAACAACGTAGAGTTGGTTCAGAGTTCAGGCTGGGAACGTGTGTTTCAGGGTTCGTTAAATCTCTAAAGGGAACTTCCTTGGTCCAGTGGCTAAGACCACGTGCCCAATGAAGGGGTCTTGGGTTCGATCCCTGGTCAGGGAAACAAGATCCAACATACTGCAACTAGAAATCCTGCATGCGCCCACTGCCACTAAAGCTCTTGTGTGCAGCAACCAAGAACCGGCACAGTCCAAATAAGTCAATGAAGTATTAAGGCTTCCCTGGTGGCTCGGTGCTAAAAGAATCTGCCTGCCAATGATCTGGAAAGATCCCACAACTAAGGAGCAACTAAGCCTGTGTGCCACAACTACTGAGCCAGCACTCTAGAGCCGGGGAGCCCAGGCTACTGAAGCCTAAGCCCCCTAGAGCCCATGCTCCACAACAAAAGAAGCCACTTCAATGAGAAGCCTGCACACGGCAGGTAGAGGGTAGCCCCTGCTTGCTGCAGCTAGAAAAAAGCCTGCACAGCAACGAAGACCAAGCACAGCCTAAATAAATAAGCAAAATTATGTATATATATGTGAGAGTTGGACCATAAAGAAAGCTGAGTACCAAAGAATTGATGCTTTTGAACTGCTGTGTTGGAGAAGACTTCTTTGAAAGTCCCTCAGACTGACTGCAAAGAGATGAAACCAGTCAATCCTAAAGGAAATCAGTCCTGAATAGTCATTGGAAGGACTGATGCTAAAGTTGAAGCTCCAATACTTTGGCCACCTAATGCGAAGAAACTTGACTCATTGGAAAAGACCCTGATGCTGGGAAAGATTGAAGGCGGGAGAAGGGGACGACAGAGGACAAGATGGTTGGATGGCCTCACCAACTCGATGGACATGAGTTGAGCAAGCTCCAGGAGTTGGTGTTGGACAGGGAACCCTGGCGTGCTGCAGTCCATGGGGTCGCAAAGAGTCGAACACGACGGAGCAACTGAACTGATACGTAAACCTATACACACAACACCAATGGGGGGTGAAACAGGGGAAGGACGGGGAAGCCAGTAGATAAATTTCAGTCTTCAAGTTTCCATCATGATGGGCTGGGGGATGTGAAATGAAGGGTCTCCTGGGGTGGCATTACTCTGGAAAAGACTGGAAAGTTCCAGTGGGTGCCATTGACAGAACAAAGGCCAAAAGAGCCCAGGAGAAAGGTAGCTGGGGAAACCAAGAAGTATTACATTTGTTTCCCAACAGAAACAGGTTGTGTCTCAGTTCAGCCAGTTCCTTGAGTGCAGGGGCAGGGTGATCACCCAGTTGATGAGCAGGGGGAGGGGTGTGGATTGAGTTGACTTGGGGAGCAGAATAAGATAGGAATGTACTCTGTTGGGAGCAGGTTCTTTGCAGGAAAATTAGGGGTCAGTGCAAAGAAGGTTTGCGTGGCCAAAGCATGCGGCCACAGTTGGGGCATGAGGTGACAACACGGGCAACTGGTGCCAAGATGCCTCTGAGCTCTCTTCTGCACTCCACGAGGAAGGCAGGCCAGGCAGCCCGAGATGCTGGCCAAGCTTGGTGCTTGGTAGGGGAGGGTGGGGGCGGGGGGGTGAACCTCCCCTGAGGCACAGCCCAGGAGGAAAGGCTGAGGATGGGAACTGTTACACCACCAGGCATTCTTCTGTAGGCAAGGTGTAGAATACTTTTAAAATGCAAACGAGAAAGTTTTCTGTGTTCACACGACCTTGGGGTAGGTGTGTTTTGGTGTTCTCTTTCTGGTCTTTTTTTCTTTGAAGCACATACTAAGGAAGACCAGCCCAGATGCTATCTGGGAGCAGGGGCAGAGCAGGGCTTGGCCTTCAGAAGACTAGGAGTTTGGCCTCCACACTAAGCTGGTATTTCCAGGGCTGGATCTGTTGTGGCTCAGAGAGTTCTCAGAAACAGCTGGGCTGTCCTTGAAACAGATTCTGTAGCATCCTGCAGCTGGCCAGGCCTCTGATGTGCTTCCTTGGCCCTCAGACCAGAACACCCAGGCTCCTCTTTCTTCCCTGGGTCCACCACTCTAGTAGGCCCAGCCTCCTTTGAAATAGCACCAGGCCCTGGGCTCCTTTTGCTCAAAGAACAAAGCAGGGGACTTCCCTGGTGGTCCAGTCGCTAAAACTCTGCACTCCCAGTGCAGGGGCCCAGGTTCCACCCATGGTCAGAGAACTAGATCCCACATGCCGCAACTAAGACTTGGCGCAGCCAAAAAACAGGAACAAAGCAGGATCTATGACCAACCTAGACAGCATATTAAAAAGCAGAGTCATTACTTTGCCAACAAAGGTTCATCTAGTCAAAGCTATGGTTTTTCCAGTGGTTATGTATGGATGTGAGAGTTGGACCATAAACAAAGCTGAGCCCCGAAGAATTGTTGATTTTGAACTGTGGTGTTGGAGAAGACTCTTGAGAGTCCCTTGGACTGTGAGGAGATCAAACCAGTCAATCCGAAAGGAACTTCAGGAACCCCGTGGCCCTAGGTGGGAGAAATGAATGGGAGAAGGCCTTCACTCACCTGCGGCGTGGGGAGACTTGATACCATTGTGTATGTGTGTGTCTGTGTGTGCGTGTGTCTGTGTGTGTGTGTCTGTGTCTGTGTGTGTATGGGCTGCTTCAGTTCTCCTGCCCCTGTGGGCCACAGGACTACAGTTCCCAGGGGCCCCTGCTCCAAGCTGGTGGCCCCTAGCCAAAGCTGGCCTGTAACCTGACCATCCCTCTTGAAAGGTCACTACAGAGCTCCTTGAGGGACAGCAACAGGGGGAGTTCAGAGTGGCTGGGCTTCGGCGGGGGGGTATGGGGTGGGGGCAGTGGCCCTGCCTCAGGCGACCTTTCCCATACCACCTCTCCTGGAACCGAGAGTCCTGGTCCCCCTTTTCTCAGATGCCCAGTGTCCTCCGCTAGCTTCACTTTTTCTGTTCGGGGCACCCTGATGCTCTGTGCAGGTAGCCTTCGGCCACAATATATGTCCTCCCCACCAAAGGGCAGGGCCACCATAGAAGCTTGACCAGAGAGCATCCCGCCCGTGGTGTGCAGCCTATTGTGTGAAAGTCGAGAACCGAAGCCAAGCTGCTCTGCTGGAGGCTGGGCCTCCTGACGTCTGTTCTGCTCGACAGCCTCCTTGGCCTCTCCAAGGAGCCCTGATTGAGGGCCCACAGTCAGGCCCCGTCCTTCATCCATAACCTGAATTCAGGGCAGCCTCAGCCAAAGTCACAGCCCAGCCGCTCCAGTCAAGTCTCAGGCCTCTCAAGCCAGCACTCTGCCTGCTGCACCCTGACTCCGACCCTGCACCAGGCAGGCCCGGGGACAGGAGACAGCAGACCCAGTGCCAGTGCGCGAGGCCTGGAGGAAGTGGGTCAGTGCAGGACTGCGAAGAAGCCAGGCCGGCCCTGGCCCTGCCCTGCCCCTCCTCTCAGCTCACCCCAAAATAGCTCCCTAAGGAGCCGGGCCAAGACCCTCCCATTGAGGGAAGGGGTGGGGCAAGCCGCCCGGATCCAGGCTTTAAAGCACCAGCCGGCGGCCCGGGATCTCCACTCCCTGGCTGGAGGCACCGCTCAGGCCGCCTGTCTCACAGTCAGTCCGGCCCACCCTCCTGCAGCCATGTCCCGGCCCCTGACAGACCAGGAGAAGAGAAAGCAGATCAGCGTGCGCGGCCTGGCCGGTGTGGAGAATGTGACCGACCTGAAGAAGAACTTCAACCGGCACCTACACTTCACCCTCGTGAAAGACCGCAATGTGGCCACCCCGCGAGACTACTACTTCGCGCTGGCCTACACGGTGCGCGACCACCTCGTGGGCCGCTGGATCCGCACGCAGCAGCACTACTACGAGAAGGACCCCAAGGTGCTGCTCGGGACGCCCAGGGTGGGGAGTGGGCTGGGAGGCCCTGCCTGGGGGCTGGGAGATCTGGACTGAACAACGGTCCCTTCCTGGGGTCAGGACTTTCTGCAGCAAAAGAAAGGGTGTCTCCGGGTTCCTGAGGTTGGACGATCCAGGGGTGCCAGGTGCAATGGGTGCTGGGACCACCCAGGGGGAGAAACCTGGAGTTGGGGGCAGGTCAGGGGCCCCGGGCAGGAAGGCTGGCTGCAAAGGCTCAGCGCTCAGTCAGAGAATGGAGAGGCTGCTGCGGGTGGGCAGGAAGACTCTGCGGCCTGGGTTGGATCCTAAGTGGAAGGACATTCTACCGAACGCATGTGTGGTGTGCCGGTGTGCCTGGTGGGGCACAGCTGGGGTGGCGAGATCAAGTGTCTGTTGGGGTCACTGGTAAATGTCAGCAACCTGACACTGCTGGGCAGGGGTGGGGGAGGGGCGGGGAGGGGACCCAGGAAACCAGGAGACCGGGCACCATCAGCATCCTGGATACTGGAGTCTCTCCGCCCCCCTTCTTGCGACTGAGGCTTGAAGGCCAAGGGGAGCTGGGCGCTGCAAGGAAGGGAGATGGCCGACTCTAGCCCTGAGTCATTGTGTGACCTTGAGCCAATGACTTCTCTCTCTGGCCCTGGCCTCCCCTTTTTGGGAGCACTTGGTGGTGCTTCCCCATGTCCTGGCTTCCTGACGAGGCCACCTATCAGGTGTGTAGGGGTGGGCGAAGGCTCTTGGCAGGACTGCATGTGAAGGAAGGGGTTCCCAGCTCTCCTAAGCACCTCAGCCCCCTGAGGTGGATATGGCCCCAATTTTCAGATGAAGAAACTGAGGCTCAGAGAAGAAAAGTGATTTGTCCAAAGTCAGAAGAAATGCTGGGTCCCAAAGCCTGAGAAGGCAGGAAAACTGGAGGCAGGGCTGGAACCTGCTGGGGCCTAGAAGTGGGGCAGGAGGTATGAGAGGTGCAGGCCCAGCCGGGCCTGGCTGAATGTCAGGGGGTGGCCTTGACCCTCCCTCTCCACCCCCTCCCCATCTGCTTCTCCGGACAGAGGATCTACTACCTGTCTCTGGAATTCTACATGGGCCGGACGCTGCAAAACACCATGGTGAACCTGGCGTTGGAGAACGCCTGTGACGAGGCCACCTATCAGGTGTGTAGGGGTGGGCGAGCCTTCAGGATTGGGGGATTGACCTGCTGGCCCTTGGCCCTGACTTCTGTTATACCCTCCCACCTCTAGCTGGGCCTGGACATGGAGGAGTTGGAGGAAATCGAGGAGGACGCAGGGCTGGGCAATGGGGGCCTGGGCCGGCTGGCGGGTAAGTGAGCGGAGTGCCAGGGGACTGGGCAGGAGTGTTCCTTTGTGTTGGGTCTCTGACATCCACCTCCGTGCACACCCCTAGCCTGCTTTCTGGACTCAATGGCAACACTGGGCCTGGCTGCCTATGGCTACGGGATCCGCTATGAGTTTGGGATTTTTAACCAGAAGATCTCTGGGGGTTGGCAGGTGAGTGACCTTGGGCCCTGACCTTGTGGTTATGATGAAGATGGCTATTTGTTCGTTCATCTGCATATAGATCCAGAAGCAGCCCCAGCAGCCTGGGTGGAGAGCATCTTTGCCCCTTCCCCCTGGCCCCAAGCCAGCTGTCAGCTTCTGGGACAGGAGGTCCACAGCTGTAGAATGTCTCAGACCCTTATACATACACCGAGCCCCCTTGGATCTTCCACCAGACTGGGGGCTCACTTACCCCAGAACTGGTCATTCACACCATCCTTGTACAGGGCACACCAGGGCTGCGGGCTCCTGCTATACCCACCACCTGCTGTGGTGTAAGCCTGACTCTGACTCTGCCTTCCTTTCTCCCCTGACCTGCCTGTGGTTCAGATGGAGGAGGCCGATGACTGGCTCCGCTACGGCAACCCCTGGGAGAAGGCCCGCCCTGAGTTCACGCTGCCGGTGCACTTCTACGGCCGAGTGGAACACACCAGCCAGGGGGCCAAGTGGGTGGATACACAGGTGAGGGGGAAGATCTAGTGAGGTGGAGGGGAGGAGGAGTGGAGGTTCTGGAGGAAACAGGGAGAAGCAAAGAAAGAGCCTGGAAGCTACTGGACCGAGTGCTATTTTATATCAGAGGCCAGAGCTCAGAGGAGTTAAGTGACTTAGTTGAGGTCACAGGGCTGGAACCCAGAGAGGCTGGAGACAGGGTCAGAGCCAGACCATGTGAAGAGCTGGGAGGAGGAGAGATACTGCCCTGCTCTACCACTGCTCCTCGCCTGACCTGCCTCGTCTCCACCCAAAATAATCACAGAGTCTCGGCTCCCCTGCATATTTGAGCTGGGGGCTTGATGGGAAATAAACCAATAGCCCAAAAAGGGGGACAGGAGAGAAAACTAAAGCGTAGGAAGAGCAACTGACATGTTCAAGGTCATAGAGCAGGTTGGTGGGGGCCTACCGCTAAACCAGGTATCCAAACCCCAGCTCCGCCACCAGACCTTTTGCTGTGGCTGCAGCTCACCGGCCTCCAGATGGCTGCACAGCAACCTCGAGGCTTTCAGAACCAAGAGTTTGTTCCGCTGTTATCCACGCTAAGGTCTGGCAGGGCTCTGGCTGCCCTCCTAGCTGTATGCTCTTGGGCCAGTCCCTTCCCTCTCTGAGCTGCAGCATTTGCTCTGTGCCAGTCAGGGGCTACTTAATGCTGGGGAGGAAGGTGTGGGTGCACCCCTTTCTCCGTGGTAGCTGGCAGTTATTTGCAGCAATTATTGATGTTTGTGGGCTTTGGTGGCTTAGCGATAAAGACTGTTTGCAATGCAGGAGAACGGGTTCCCTCCCTGAGTTGGGAAGATCCCCTGGAGGAGGGCATGGCCACCCACTCCAGTATTCTTGCCTGGAGAATCCCATGGACAGAGGAGCCTGGCAGGCTACAGTCCATAGGGTCGCAAAAAGTTGGATACAAATAAGCAACTTAGCATTCAGCGTGCATGCACCTTGATGTTTGCTAATTGTGGGAGGTGGGGCCAGCATTAGTCACTGCTAATTAGCCCTGTGGTTAACCTTTGGATGGATTTGACCTCTATGACCCCTTCAGCCAGGCTCCATGATCCCCCAGTCCTTCCAGGAGTCCAGAGTGTCCTCCAGATTGTGCTCAGGCCAGGTGGCCAGCGCATCCCCACCATGGCAGAGTGGCCACCAACAGAGGCCCACCTTGGTCTCTGAGCTTGTCCCTGCCTTCTCCTGGTATCCTCACGACAGCCCAGCAAGGAGGGTCGGCAGGGGTGTGGGGAGGAACCGGGATGTCCTCTCTTTATGGCCGAGGCCCAGAGAGGTTGGTGGGGTTGCTTGTGGTCTGGAGTTGGAACTGGAACCCAGGGTTGGGGGTTGGCGGAGCGCAGGGACAAAGCATGGAGTTCCGGCTCTCAGGGCCTTTTAGACACAGCAGATGCCCACCTCTTAACAACAGGCGGGGTGTCCCACAGGTGGTGTTGGCCATGCCTTATGACACGCCCGTGCCCGGCTACCGCAACAACGTCGTCAATACCATGCGCCTGTGGTCTGCCAAAGCCCCCAATGACTTCAACCTCAAGGACTGTGAGTTCAGCCGGAGTCAGCAGCCCCCTCCCACTGCGGACCCCCTCGACCCCAGCCTGACCCCGTTCCCACTTTTGTTCCTTAGTCAATGTCGGTGGCTACATCCAGGCTGTGCTGGACCGCAACCTGGCTGAGAACATCTCACGGGTCCTATACCCCAACGACAATGTATGTTACCCGCTGGGCTGGGGACAGGAAGGCAGAGTTTGTGGGAGAGGGCAGGAGGGGGCGTGACACCTGCTGGTGCCCTAGTCACATCCAGGGCATTTTGCTGGCCCCTGAGTTTCCTGTGCTTCCCCCCAGCTCTTTAAGTGTGAGGATGCTTAGATCCGGGGGTGGGGGGGTGCTTCGAAGGAGCTCTTCCCTGGAGACACCCACAGTACTCCTGGTCCTTGTAGCCCTCCCTCCTGACCCAACTGCATTGCTGCTTCTTGGTGGGAGAAAGACTCTTGGGTCCCTGAGGTGGAGCAATTCAGGGCTCAGCAATCTCGGGGTGGGTGGGACTCTCCTGGCCATGCCCACAGCAGTGTTAGACCACGCCCACCACCTTGACTCCGCCCCATCTTGCACTGTCCCCAGTTCTTTGAGGGGAAGGAGCTGCGGCTGAAGCAGGAGTACTTCGTAGTGGCTGCCACGCTCCAGGACATCATCCGCCGTTTCAAGTCCTCCAAGTTTGGCTGCCTCGACCCCGTGCGCACCAACTTCGATGCCTTCCCGGATAAGGTACCAGGCCCCAGGGAGGGTCGGTCTCTACATCTCCTGTGAGTGGTGACTTCCCTCTCACCTCCAGCCTGAGCTTGCAACACCCATTTAATAGATGCCATTTAATAGATGAGGAAGTGGAGGCTGCGGGTGGGTGTGAGGGTTATCTGCTTGAGAATCCTCAGTATAATCCGCTCTCCTCTTCCTCCTGTTCCACAACTACCCCCTTGAGGGCCTCCACCTAGAACCACAAAGGGTCCTGGGCAGGGGGTGCTCTGAAGGGGCAAAAGACAGTGACCGTAGCCTTGGGCCCACACTGACTCCAACCGTCCTCCACCCCCACCCCCTCCAGGTGGCCATCCAGCTCAATGACACCCACCCCTCCTTGGCCATCCCTGAGCTGATGAGGATTCTGGTGGACCAGGAGCGACTGGAGTGGGAAAAGGTGGGCTTCGGGGCCACTCCCCCACTCCTGCCTCACCCTCTCCATCTCAGGGTTCCCTTCCCACTCTTCCCATTCTGGGGAGGGGATAGATGTGGGTGGAGCCCCCACTGAACAGACAGGGGTGTGAGACCCAGAGGCGAGTGTCTAGAACCTGGCGTGGCAGTGGGCGGGCTGGGGCTCTGGGCTGCACAGTGTGTGTGGTGAGCCATCCGGCTTAAGCCCTGGGGGTCCTACCTCCCCATCCCACCTGTCAGGCATGGGAAGTGACTGTGAAGACTTGTGCCTACACCAACCACACGGTGCTGCCCGAGGCCCTGGAGCGCTGGCCTGTGCACCTCATAGAGACCCTGCTGCCGCGGCACCTCCAAATCATCTATGAGATCAACCAGCGCTTCCTTAACGTGAGTGGAGAAGGCCTGGGGTGGGGGGTGGGGGCGTGGAGGGCCTGGGGAAGGCTATGGGCGAAGATCGGGGGGTACGGACTGGGGACCGGTGTTCTGGGTCCTCGTCCTAGCTCTGGTCTCTCCCGGCACAGCGGGTGGCGGCCGCGTTCCCAGGGGATGTAGACCGACTGCGGCGCATGTCGCTGGTGGAGGAGGGTGCGGTGAAGCGCATCAACATGGCACACCTGTGCATCGCCGGGTCTCATGCCGTCAATGGCGTGGCTCGCATCCACTCGGAGATCCTCAAGAAGACCATGTGAGACCCGCTCCCCAGACTCCGCCCCTCCTACTGGGCCCCGCCCATTGCCTGGTACTGGCCACTCAGAGCCACCCTCTGCTGGCCCCTTCCGCAGGTAGCTCGGCTATTACAACGGCCACAGGCTTGCTATCCAGTCCAGTCCCGTTCTGGGATGTCCCCTCTTACACACAGCAGGCCCCTTTCACCTCCAGGACCCTTTCATCAAGAAATCAAGGTCGGGGCCCCAGGGAGAAGACCCTCATTCCACAGGGGTGATTGATGATCTTCCGACCCTATTCTGTAGCTTCAAGGACTTCTACGAGCTGGAGCCTCATAAGTTCCAGAATAAGACCAATGGGATCACCCCTCGGCGCTGGTTGGTTATGTGTAACCCTGGACTGGCAGAGGTCATCGCTGAGGTGAGAAGTCATGTATGACCAGTAGCGGTCAACAGGGTCACCGCAAGGCGCGGCCGGATGTGTTTGTGTATGCGGTTCTCTGTAGGGTGCCCAGCTGAGGGCTGAAATCCATTCTGCACTGGGCTCGCAAGCCTTCCTTGTATCTGGGGAAGGGGAACCATCTTTTTATGTGAGCTAATGGAGGCCCTGGCTGTGAAGGTCAACCTGAGGAAGTTCACAGCCTAATGGAGGGTTATCAGCAGGTCACATCTTAAGTAAGACCAGAAAGGGGCAGAGATTGCAGGCCCTCGAAGTCACTCCCTGTCAGAGGAAAAGGCCAGGATGAGGGTCTGTGGGGGTCAGATGGGCGTCAGCCATCCAAGTTCAAGGTCAGGAAGGGAGGAAAGATGTGCGTACATGCCCTGCCCCCTAGCTGGGAGGCTGTAGAAGAAGGCACTGTCTGCAGTGGACTGTGCTTGTTTGACCTGGAAAAGGACCCCATTGTGAAGGAGGACAGGGGAGGGCCATGGGCCTAACTGAGCGCCATCTCCCTGCAGCGCATCGGAGAGGAATACATCTCAGACCTGGATCAGCTGCGCAAGCTGCTCTCCTATGTGGATGATGAATCCTTTATCCGGGATGTGGCCAAAGTGAAGCAGGTGAGGAGCAGCACTGCAACCTGGGACAGACACCTGTGCTGGAGCCGGAGTGGAGCATGCTGGAAGGGCCGGATGTCCGGGTCAGGAACGGCCCATGGAGCTCGTCTCTTCTGCAACCTCAGGCCATTGGTAGAAGTTGCCTGAAATCAGTCCATGGTGGGAAGGCATCATCTGACCTCACTGAAAGAGTGCTGACGTTGCTTAGCAATGTCTGTCCTGATGCAGGAGTGGATGAAGGTGGCAAGGGGGCCTTCTATCCTCACCTTCCTGGGAAGGAAATGAGACTGTAGGATTTCCTGAGGCTGAGGCCTATTGGTGAGCTCTTCCCCCTCTCCTGCCTTCAGGAAAACAAGTTAAAGTTCTCTGCATACCTGGAGAAGGAATACAAAGTCCACATCAACCCCAACTCGCTCTTCGATATCCAGGTGAAGCGGATTCACGAATATAAACGCCAGCTCCTCAACTGCCTCCATGTCATCACGCTGTACAACCGTGAGTGTCAGGCTTCCCTCTGGCTCCTGTTCCTGCCTCTGTGTACCTCCCAGCATACTACATACTTCTCCATCAACATCTCCTTTGGACTCAGGGCAACTCTTGGGGACACGGAATTATCCCCATTTCACAGATGGGCAAACCAAGGCTCAGAGATGGGGGACATGACAGATATGAGGTCACCAAGCCAGCCCAAGTCAGACCTATTATTGCCCAGCCCAGTCCTGGCTGGCTGGATGCCGGACGCTGTCAGGTGCTACAACCCAGAGGGAAAACCTGGCCCACTCACTGGATCCCTCTGTTTCTCCATAGGTATCAAGAAGGAACCCAATAAGTTTTTTGTGCCTCGGACTGTGATGATTGGAGGGAAGGTGAGAGGCCGAGCCCAGATCATGGCTGTGGTCCTTTGATATCCAGGTTGAGGTCAGCTTGGTTGGGTTGCAGGATGGGGGTAGGAGGCCAGGCTGTGGAGCTGACCCCAAACTGTGCCCCCACAGGCCGCCCCTGGGTACCATATGGCCAAGATGATCATCAAACTCATCACAGCCATTGGGGATGTGGTCAACCACGACCCTGTGGTGGGAGACCGCCTCCGCGTGATCTTCCTGGAGAACTACCGAGTCTCGCTGGCCGAGAAAGGTAGGGTGTCGCCAGTGGGCACCACAGGGAAGCTCTGATGAGTTCAGTCCCTGGAAGAGATATTAATCTTCTCTTCCTGGGGTACTGGTACTTTAAAGACGAATCTGGAGAGGACAATACTCAAATCATGAGGCTGTTCCCTTAGTGGTGGAATGTCATGCGATATGGGATGAAATTATAGGGGAGAGGGGCCTCAGTAGTGCCCCTCAAATCACATAGTGGAGCTGGGGGGTGGGAGGAGTCCAGGTTAGATCCCAGATGTTCAAGAATCAACAAGAGGTGGGGAGGGGTCAGTGAGAAGGAGACAGCTGGTGAAGACTGGAGGGCTGGAGGGAGGGGACTCTGAATCTGGCCAGGCCTGGGACCAGACTAACTTCAGAGCCTCTAGCTGACATGGGGGCTCTTCCTGGAGCTGAATGTGTCCCCTGCTGCCACCCCGCAGTGATCCCAGCTGCTGACCTCTCCGAGCAGATCTCTACTGCGGGCACTGAAGCCTCAGGCACTGGGAACATGAAGTTCATGCTCAACGGGGCTCTGACCATTGGCACCATGGACGGGGCCAACGTGGAGATGGCAGAAGAGGCGGGAGAGGAGAACTTCTTCATCTTCGGCATGCGGGTGGAGGACGTGGAAAGGCTTGATCAGAGAGGGTATGGGCTGCAGAATTCATCGTCCATGGGCAGGAGGCACCAAGGTGGGACCGTTGGAGGGTAGAGCTGGGAGAAAGAGGCGCCACTGGAAAGGTTGGTCCGGGATTAGCAAGGTCTTTTTTTTAAGCTTATTTGGCTGCCGGACCTTAGTTGCAGCATGTGGGATCTTGGTTGCATCATGTCACGTGGGATCTTTTGTTGTAGCGCACGAACTCTCTAGGCTCTCTAGTTGTGTTTCGAGGGCTTGGTTGCTCCGAGACTTGTGGGATCTTAATTCCCCACCAGGGATCAAATCCACGTCCCCGCCATTGCAGGGTGGATTCTTAACCTCTGGACCACCAGGGAAGTCCCTGTACAGGGTCTTAGTTACAGCCATCAGAAGTCTAGAAAACTTTTGAGGTGGCATAACGAATGAGATGAATGAAATAAGAAAAGACAGAGGTAACACAGAGCTGAAGGAAAAGGAAGGGGAAGTAATATCAACCCAAAGAAATAATATCATTTCTGGAATTGGGAGTAAAATGAAATTCTCAGCTCCCTGGCAGCCATGGCAATAAAGGAAACGTAAGTATAGTAGTTATACCTGGGTTTGTGGTCAGAAATGCAGATCTTCAGAGACGATCTTCCTGGCATTACATTTTTAACATTTTATTTTGAAATATGATTATTTTCTTAGCATAGAAGCAGTCCATGCTCATTAATTGCAAAAATACAGAGCTACAGAGAAGAAAATAACTGTCTTTCATAATTTCATCCCCCAGATTTAAAGTCACAGTTCTGTTTTTCTTCATGTATTTATATGTGTGTGTATATATATGTAGTTTTTTTAAATTTTAATTTTTTGGCTGCACTGTGCTGCATGTGGGATCTTAGTTCCCTGACCAGGGGTAGAGCCAGTGTCTCCTGCATTGGGAGCATGGAGTCAACCACTGGATCACCAGGGAAGTCCCTGTGTAGTTTTTAAAAGTTGGAAATAATATATGTACAATATTGAATCCTGTTATCTTAACATCGGTGAAGCATTTTCTATGTCATTAAATAGTCTTTCAAATATTTTAAATGTTTGTATAGCATTCCATCCTATGGAAATGCCATGTCCAACTAATTCCATATGGTTGGACATGAAGGTTGATTTTCCTCATTTGTTAGTATAAATGTCCCTTTGATGACAAATCTTTTACACTGATGTCCACATCTCTAATTATTTCCTAAAGATAATTATTGTGCTTGCCTTGTGCTAAGTCGCTTCAGTCACATCCGACTCTTTGTGACCCTATAGACTGTAGCCTGCCAGGTTCCTCTGTCCATGGAATTCTCTAGGCAAGAATACTGGAGTGAATTGCCATGCCCTTCTCCAGGGGATCTTCCCGACTCAAGGATCAAACCCTTGTCTCCTGTGTGTCTCTCGTTGCACACGGATTCTTAACTGCTGAGTCACTGGGGAAGCCCAAGATAATTATTAGAAGGGGATATTTCTGAGTCAAAAAAGTATGCGTTCTTAAAGCTCCTGATACACATTGTCAAATTGTTTCCCAGAAAGTTGGTACCAGTTCACACTCAGCTTACAAGAGCAGGCACTAAATATTGACAGGAATTTCTCCTGTGGGGCTTGACTAAAAAGTTCAGACTTGGTCCTTTGGATAGGAGGGAAATGTGAAATGTTTTGAGTGAAGTCCAACATGTTCGGAACTAGACTCCAAACAGACACTTTTGGCTGCAGGATGGAGGCTCGACTGGAGGGAGGAATGTCCAGTTGGGGGATCAGTGTGGGGCTGGCACCAGATGGCAGGGGGAGGCCCCTACAGCAGGCCAGTGCTGGGGATGGGGGTTAGGGACACTGTTGAGGAAGGCCATGGTTTCTGGTTGGAAGAGGGGAAGGAAGGAGACCAATTGGTCTGGAGAGATTTGAACCTGAGTGGCTCAGGGAGTGATTGTGCTACCCCGGGAAGTCGTTGGGTAGGAATTAGTTCCTACCCTAGGGGAGGAAAGTTGGTGCCAGGACAGTGATGAATGTAGCTGGACAGTTTCAGTTTAAGGATGTTCCTCAGGATGTACCTGTTGGCTCCTCTTGGAGCCTGAAAGTGAGGCCAGGGATGGACTCAGGATGGTGGGGAAGAAAAGCCATTTATGGAGGAAACAGACCTGCTGGGAGACAGTGGTGGTGTGTGGGAAGAAGAGTGGAAGGACTTCCGGAGCGAGTGTGGCAGCTGTAGGGAGGACAGTAGCAGGCTGGACCTGAGTTTTCACCCTGGGGCTTGGAACTTCCTGGATATTTGCTGGAGGAGGAGCCAGGAACCCCTTTCCGGAGTGCTGACTATGGCTCTTCCCCCACAGGTACAATGCCCAGGAGTATTATGACCGGATTCCTGAGCTTCGGCACATCATTGACCAGCTGAGCAGTGGCTTCTTCTCTCCCAAACAGCCTGACCTATTCAAGGACATTGTCAACATGCTCATGCACCATGACCGGTGAGCAGGCAGAGCGGGGACCCGCGTATGTGGGGTTGCGGGGCTGAATAGGGCTCAGGAGCGGTGGAGAGGCTGGACAGGGCTTCAGGGCAGCTGTGGCCACATTCCTTTGGAAGCAGCATCACTGTCTAGGTCCCCAGGAATCCAATAGGACAGGATGGGCTTGGCCCTTGACCCCAGGAGACTTCCCCACTTCTCCATTCTCCTCCAGGTTTAAAGTCTTTGCAGATTATGAAGAGTACATTAAATGCCAGGAGAGAGTCAGTGCCCTGTACAAGGTGAGGGGTCCTGGTCCAGGGGTTGGCAGGGCTTTGGTGGCCCTGGTTGGGATGAGGTGGAAGGTGGGGATCCCACCCACAGAGCGAACCCAGAGCTTCCTTGTGGCCTCTAGAACCCGAGAGAGTGGACGCGGATGGTGATCCGGAACATAGCTACCTCTGGCAAGTTCTCCAGTGACCGCACCATTGCCCAGTACGCCAGGGAGATCTGGGGTGTGGAGCCGACCCGCCAGCGCATGCCGGCCCCGGATGAGAAGATCTGAGCCTCTAGACCAGACCCAAACCTGCCCCTGAGTCTGTCTGCAGTCGCTTGGGCCAGCTCCAGCTCCTCGTCCAGAGGGTGGGGTACTGGAGTTAGATCTCTAACCCTCTCCTTGGAACCCCCATTTCTCATCAGTCTCGAGTTCCCAGTGTTCAGCGTGACGAAGGACACGGCTTCCACCCTGTCCTCGGGCTCCCCAGCCCCTCCGGTTTATGGGTCTGACCAACCGCACCCACACTCCAATAAATTGATTCTCCTGGGGAGCCTCCTTACTCCCCTCTCTGCTGGGAAATATTTTTAGCTCCGGGCGGCACAGCAGCTGCGCAATCACCGTGCCTTAGCCCCAGCCGCGGCAGGTGCATCCCCACAAAAGGGGGGCGGCCTGTGGGGGTGGGGCCCGGGACTCTCCTGCCCGCTTCCAGGCGTCACCCTGCACGCCTCTCCTCCCAGTGCTGTGTCCATACTAGGTCAGCGGCCCGCGAGGCTGGCCGGGGGCGTGGCATCCGCCCGGGTGGGGCCCACCCGGGACGGGAGCAGGGCCTTAAGCTGAGGCCTCCGGCACCGCTGAAGGAAGATCCACGCTGTCGGGGGCGGGGCTCAAGAGGGGGAGGAGTCCCCGGGTGGTTGGCGCCTTCTTGACTCCGCCCTTAGCCCCGCCCCACTGCGGCGTTTAAGGGTCTCTAAGCAGGTGGCTACGCTAGGTCCAAAGTAAGGGGAGTGTTCGGGTGGGGGCTGTCTAGGCTGCGCCGACGTTGCCCCTCCTCACCTGGGAAAACTAAGGACCCGAAAGGGCCTGTTTCTAGGTCCCATATTACCAAGATTGAGTTGTGCGGGAGGTCTCGTCTCCCCAGCCTGGTAGCAGGGAGGGGCAAGTCTGAGAGATTTGTTTGGGGCCCGTGGTTTCACAGCGAGTGTGTTTGAACCTGAACGGCCGGAAATGGTTACCGGCTCCCCTCGGCCCGGCTTGTGGGGACCCCAACCGCCTGCGGCTACCCCTCCCATATGCTTCTCTGGAGCCAAGCCTCCAGGCTCCAGTCTTCTAGCTGCAAGAACCCACCGTCGCTTGCAGCCGCCCCTTTTCATCTGGCCCCAGGGGGAGCCAGGCTTCCAGAGCCCCAGTCCCTCCTGTGTGAACTGGAACTCCCCCCAACATCCCCAGACCCCGAGGCCCCCTCTCCCGATCGCCGCGTTTTCATTCTTCACTACAAAACCCCTCTCTCTCAAATGCTCCCACCGTGTCCTAGCCCCTCCCCCAAGCTATCGCAACGACCCGCTGCGCCCACGCCCCCATCTCTGCCAGGTTCCCCGCTGCCCGCAGGAAGACGCCCGGCCCCAGGCCGGGTGAGCCCCGTGGGAACGGTTTGTCTCGAAAACAGGAACCCGGGCCGGGGGCTGGGCGGGGCGCCCCTTCCCCACCGCAGTCCGCTTCCTGCCCCTCCCGGCTTCCTCTGCCCAACTCCAGGCAGGGAGGGGGGCAGGGGGTGTCTGGGGTGGGGAGAGAGGACCCTTGGTTTAGTTTTCCCCTCCGCGTCCCGCGCGGCCTGACCTCCGCTCTCCCACCCTTCGCGCGGCTCGTGGCGCAGCACCCCCCCGCCCGCGGCCCTGGCCTCCCGGGCGGCGCGGCAGGGGAGGGGTTAAGCTGCCGCAGGGGCCGCCGCGTGCGGGGCGAGAGGGAGCCCCCGATGGGGGAGGCGCAGCCGGCGGTGCGGAGCCCGGCGCAGGGGCGGGGAGGAGAGGGGAGGGGGCGGCCGCGGCGCGGGGGCGGGGCGGCGGGGAGTGGGGCCGCGGCGCGGAGAGCGGGCGGGAGCCGCAGCCGCAGCGAGGTCGGCGGGCGGGAGCGCAAGGAGGTGGCGCCTGCCGGGCCGGGTGCGGGCTCCTTGCCGCGGGGTCCCAAGTGTGAGTGAGCGAGCGCGGGCGGGGCGCGGGGCAGAGGAGGCCCGGCCCCTAGGGGCCCCCGAGGGCGGCGCAGACGGGCTGGGGGCGGTGGGTGGGTTGGTCGGTGGGGAGTCTGTAGCCCGGGTCGGGGGTGGGAGGGACCTACCGAGAGATCTAAAGACCCCTGGACAACCGCGGGAGGGGGCGGCGTCCGCGGCGCACCCGGGTCTTCCTAGCCCCGTCTCAGCGGGACCGTCCTCGGCGAACCCCCCATTTGACAGATGAGAAAACCGAGGCTCCGAGAGGCCGAGTAACTCTCAAGGTCACATAGGGAGGAAGCGGCCGAGCCGGGCGGGATGCCTCTGGGTGGCTCCTAGGAAAAGTCTACCAGAGAACTCCATAGAGAAGCACCCTCTCCCCGGCTCCCCACCCCTTGCCCGGGGGAGTATTGTATGGGCGGGGGACCTTGTGTGGGGCAAGGCTTTTCTAGTGGCCTGGGGCGAGGACTGTCAGGTCGTTGGGGCCGCAGGGCCGGCCCTAGATCGCACATGAAGGGGGCGGGGGTTGGAGTGGGCGTGTGTGCGCACCCACCAGGCGTGTGCATGTGTGGGAGAGTGTACATGCGTGTAGGTGCACTGTCTTGCGTGTGCGCACACGTGTGCGAATGTCAGCGCTGCCGTGGCCTCGGAACTCCAGGCTGGTCTGGTCTAGTGAGCAGCACGGCCGGAAGCCAACCCCTTCAACGGGTTTGCTTTCTGGGATAGAGGACTGGGTATGTGTGCCCGCGGGTTCCTTCGTTCAGGTGTGCGGGGGTGTGGGGTGCCATTGGGTGAGTGAGAGAGAGGATGGGAGGTAATTGCCTGAGGCCCGGCTGTTTGGGAGCCTCGGGCATTCTTGCACCCCAATGTGGGTCCCTGGCCTGGGGTGTGGAGTGAGTGTGTCTCTGCCTGAGTGCGTAAATCCCCGCCAGTGACTGGAGTTGCTGGTGGAGTCCAACAGGGGCACTCCACCCTCCACGGCGCTAGCGCCCCCTTCTGGGCACCCCACTCTGCCCGAGTGTGGACGGCCTGTGTGTGCTCCCAGTTCGACTGTGCAGTACGGGGGGCCTGCGTCAGAGGCTGGGGATGAAGAGGGCCCGCGTAACGGCAGAGCCGGGACCCTTGGGGCCTTCAAGGAGGAGGTGGCTCGGGAGCGCGCGGTTCCCAGGCCCAGGCTTCCCGCTGACGCCTCCGGGCCGCAGGGGCTCCCCCCTCCGCCCCTCTCCCCCCACCCCCACCCCCCGCTCCCAGGAATGTTCCTCTCCACCCCAGCCCGCCTCCCCGAGGGCAGGCCCCTGGGGGCTGCCGCAGCCCCGCCTCCTCTTCCCGGGAGCCCGGGAGGGGGCGACGCGGGCAGGACGCCTGGGTTCCTCCCCCTTCTCATCCAAGGGAGAAATTCCTCTGAGGTCCCCTCAGGCTCTGGGTTCCCAAAATAACCCTGCGGGGGAAGGGAGGCTGTGAAGGGAGGGAAGCGGGAGGGGGCGCAGAACTGAGCTGCGGGGTGCTGCAGGTGCCTCTGGGGAAAGGACGTGAGGAGAAGAGAGGGCCTACGGAGAGGGCGACTGGGACACCGACCATCCCTGGGGAGTCCCTCGGCCCTCCCGCGGCTCCCAGGGTGGGCCGACCGGAAGCTTCTTGGCCACAGTTCATTTCCCAACTGGTGGGTTGCACCATCCCAGGCCAGACCGTTTAACCCCGGGGCGTGGCCGCGGGGGAACGACTCCGCCCCTGCCCAGCAGGGGGCGTGCCAGCCCCGCCCCGTTTCTACCCTTGGGGCCGCTCCGCCGGCCCGCGCCTCCGCCGACTCCCGCTCTGCCTCTCTCTCCGGACAGGGGTCCGTTCTGAGCCCCGTGGGAGGCTCCCGGAGCGCAGCTCGGCCGAGCCTACCCGCGCCGGCGGCCATGGCGGGCACCCTGGACCTGGACAAGGGCTGCACGGTGGAGGAGCTGCTCCGTGGTTGCATCGAAGCCTTTGGTGAGTGGCACGGGAGGACACACCCAGCCTGAGCCGGGACCCCTGCCTTCCTGGGCAGATCTCGGCCCTGGACCCACCCAGCCTGCATCCTGAATCCTCTTTAGCGAAAATCTCCCCTTCATCGCATGGTGGAGAGGTCCACAAGATGCAGAAAGAGAAAATGTTTCCCTTCCCTAGCCTGCCGGCTTTGAAGGGAGGGATGGGGGGTCCCCGGACTCTAACCCTTAAGGAGAATTATCTGTCTCCCCGGGGGATCCGGAGGAACTCGCTATCTCGGCCTGGGAGCTGTTTCCGGATGATGTGGTGGGGTGGTAAAGGGGTGCCCCTTCCCTCAGCACTCAGGAAATGACCTCTGAATTCTTGACCCCGGGGAACCCAGGCTCCTTCCGCCCCGGCTGGTTCCCCTCCGGACTCAGGCCCGACTCAGACTGCTCCTGTCCTCCGGTTCCTCGGATCCTGCCTTTATCCCCCTTCCACCCCACTTTTTCTTTGTAATCCGCCTCCTGGTTTTGGAGCCCTGGGAAATCAGGAGGCGGCCGGGAACCACATCCAGCAGGCTGCAGGGTAGGGACCTGTAGCGACCACAGCCTCGAGACGAAGTGTCAACCCGCTTCTCTTTGGCCCCTCGGAGTTAGATGACTCCGGGAAGGTGCGGGACCCGCAGCTGGTGCGCATGTTCCTTATGATGCACCCCTGGTACATCCCTTCCTCTCAGCTGGCGGCCAAACTGCTCCACATATATCCTTCGCCGACTTCGCCAAGGGCCCTGCAGTCCGAGTCCGTAAGCGAGCCCCGCTGCCCAGCCCGGGCAGAGGATGGGCCTCGCTGCTAGACGTGGGCCTCCCCCACATCATAGGATTCAGGATGGGCCGAGGCTTCTGCTGGGCCCAAAGCCCCGCCCCTCCCCTGCCCTTAGAACTAAGGCCCCGCTCCCTCTCCCTAACCTCGGCCTTGCTGTCTCTTCCCCACAGCCTAGGATCGGTCCCTACTCCTAGCCCAGGTCCCGCCTCTTGCTTCTCTTCCAGAACCAGGTCCTGCTCCCAGCCTGACCCCCATTCTACCCAGGTGCCCTCCCAAAGCTCACAGCTCACCTCTGCCTTCGGCCCCTTTCCAGGGCTTGGGCCCTGCCCCACACCAGACACCATCTCCCAGATTTCTTCTAGAACCAGGCCCTGCCCTCCGCCTTCTCGTGGAGCTCGGGTCCCATCCCCTGCCTCCTTTTCTAGAGTAAGCCTCCGTCCTTGTTTTCCTTAACTCTCCTTCACCTACCAACAATCCCGGAAGGACAACTCCAGCTCGCTGCAGGTGAAAACATGCCATCTGGTCAGGTGAGTCTTCCTCCTGGGGCTCTGGCCCCTCCTCTGCTCCCTTCCCTTAGGCTTCTGACTGGCCTGAAGGAGTAGAAATAGCTTGTTCTGGGAGCTGGTCATGTGGGTTTGAACCGGGCTCTGTCCATGGTGGGTGTGCTGCCACAGGCTTGCCCCTTCCTGGCTCTGCCTGGTCCCCGTTTTCTGATCTGCCCAATGGGGGTGGGGAAGGAAAGAGCTGGGTGAGGGGGATCACAGTTTGAGGCCCTCTCCCCCTCTTTGGGGGAACGACCATCCTAGGGGAGGTGGGGGAAGGGCTGCCCCTGGGTGACTATGAACCTCCACCAGGTACTGGATCTCAGCATTCCCAGCAGAGTTTGACTTGAATCCTGAGCTTGCTGAGCAGATCAAGGAGCTGAAGGCTCTGCTAGACCAAGAAGGGAATCGCCGGCACAGCAGCCTCATTGACATTGAGAACGTGTGCGTGGGGTGGGGGTGCTCGCAGGGCTGGGAGGGGCCCTCAGCGTCCCACACCATTTGCACTTAATAAACGTTCATTGAATGCAGTGGTATGAGGGTCGTGTTACTCTTGCTGGAAAGCTTCCTGTGGCTCCCTGTTTCCTTCAGAATGCCTCGGCTGGGGATTAAGGCCTTTCATAGTTTCCGGCCAGCTTGGCATTCCCGCTGCATCTTCCACAGCCCCCCATCCCAACCAGGCGCCTCCTCCTGCAGCCGCCAGGGTCCCCTCACCCTTCCACAGCCCCTGCATCCATTCACACTGTGGCACTTTGTTCACGTCCCCTGGCCACCTCCTCCATGTTATCAAGACAAGTGTGGAGTGTCTGTGGGCTCTTCCAGGACTGAATTTGTCGTTGCCGCCTCTGTTCTTCGGTGACACTCTGGGCAGACCCCTGGCGCGAAGACCTCCACACTCGCGCCACGCTGCGTTATGTTTGTCTCTGTGTCTGTCTCCCCCAGTAGACTGTGAGCTCCTCACGAGCAGGAAATGTGTCTTGTTCATCTTTAACCCCCAGCGCCTGGCACAGAGTTAGGTCTTCCATAAATCTGTGTGGAGGGCATGACACTGTGGGGAAATGGCAGGAGTTTTTTGCTAGGATGGGGGGTATCAGTGTCCTGTCCAGTGTCTCGCAGTGAACTTGAGTGGCATGAGTGTGGACCAACAAGGGGTGGGGCATCTCCGGCAAAGGACTCACTGCCCCTGTCCCGCCCCCCAGCCCGACCTACAAGTGGAAGCGGCAGGTGACCCAGCGGAACCCTGTGGAACAGAAGAAGCGCAAGATGTCCCTGCTGTTTGACCACCTGGAGCCCTTGGAACTGGCGGCACATCTGACCTACTTGGAATATCGCTCCTTCTGCAAGATCCTGGTGCGGGGACTTTCAGTCAGGAGTCGGGTGTGGTCTGGGGAGGGGGTGCCAGGAGGGATGGGGTCGCAGGGTGGGATCTAGGGCTACAGGGTAACTACCAAAGAGCAGCCGGAGGGGGAGGAGCAGCCATCAGTGAGCGGGGTGGGGGGCACTGGGTGCTGAAGGCCCTGCGCCCCCAGTTCCAGGACTATCACAGTTTCGTGACCCACGGCTGCACAGTGGACAACCCCGTCCTGGAGCGATTCATCTCCCTCTTCAACAGTGTCTCGCAGTGGGTGCAGCTGATGATTCTCAGCAAGCCCACAGCCCCGCAGCGGGCGGTGGTCATCACACAATTCGTCCATGTGGCAGAGGTGCCCGCCCCTCCCCCACCCCAACTCCCCCAGTCACCCCCGTGGGGCTGAGTCCCTCCTTTCCCCTAACCCACCGCTAGATCTTCTCCAGAAAAGCTGGGCCAAATTCTGGGCCCACTCATTGACTCACTGCCTCCTCTCTCCCCATTTATCCCCCAGGAACTCCTGCAGCTGCAGAATTTCAACACGCTGATGGCAGTGGTCGGGGGCCTGAGCCACAGCTCCATCTCCCGCCTCAAGGAGACCCACAGCCACGTGAGCCCGGAGACCATCAAGGTGCCTGAGACCCGGGGGTCAGGGGAACAGCCTTCCCAGGGCTGGCCTCGTGAGAACTCCCAGCCCAGCTGGGGACTGGTCACTCCCTCTTCATCTGATAAATGAGGAAACTGAGGCTGGGGGTTCAACCCTTTCCCAGGCTGCACAATGAAAGGTGGCAGAGAGGAGGCTCACGGATGTGCCAAACTTCAAAGCTCATGCTTTTCTCTTCTGCTTATTTTATTTTACTGGCCATGCTGTGCAACATGTGGGATCTTACATCCCTGACCAAGGATTGATCCTGTGCCCCCTGAAGTGCAAGCCCAGAGTCTTAATCACTGGACCACTTGGGAAGTTCCTATTTTATTGTAAAAAAAACATATCTGGTGCCATACGTATAGACAAGTCTATAAAACACATGTACAGATCCCTCTCTAGTGGATCTTCCCGACCCAGGGATCAAAGCTGAGCCACAAGGGAAGACCAAGAATACTGAAGTGGGTAGCCTATCCCTTCTCCAGGGGATCTTCCTGAACCAGGGTCTCCTGCATTGTAGGCATTTTCTTTACCAACTAAGCTATCAGGGAAGCCTTCACAGTTTAAAAAACTAGAAAGAAGACAGGTCAAGAAGTAGTACATTGCCAGCCCCTGAAGCTCCCAGCCCTTAGAGCATAACTCCCTCCTCATCAGAGGTAACCAACATCATGACCTTCCTAAGAATGATGACCTCCTTTTCTTTTAAAAAATATTTACTTATCTGGCAACACAGCACAGCCTGTGGGATCTTAGTTCCCCAACTCATGTTCCCAGCAGTGGAAGGGCAAAGTCATAACCACTGGACCACCGGGGAATTCCCAACTTTCCTTTTCTTGATGGCTTTACCACCTGTGTATGCATCTCAAAACCATGTGGGTGTTTTGTTGCCTGTTTCTGAGCTTCTTATAAATGAAGTTGTGTTGTGCATGTTATTTTATTTCTTCCTCTTTCATCCTTACATTCTACTTTGCGTAGCAATTGTTCATTCCTTTCCATTGCCGTATAATATTTTTGTCCACTCGATTTGTGTATCTCCTCTACTGTTGAACATTTGCCGTCTTTCCAGTTTGGGCTGTTAGGAATGACACCGCTAAATACATTCTTGGAGATTTTTGTCTTGCGCTGCTCTGCCTCCGTGAGCCTCAGTTTCCTCTATTAAATGTTGATAATCTGTGCCCAGGACTGCTGGAGAGGTGTGTTATTTGGTAGTGGGTGCCCCTTTGGATTCATGATCTATGAATTCTGATTGCCAGGGGCTAAGGGAGTCAGGCTTAGGGGACAGGAGGGAGGCTTTTGACCTCTCACCCATCCCTGACTGACTGCTCAGGCTCTCCCACGTTTCCAGGGCTGGGCAGGGAAAGGAGAGTTGAGCCTGTGATATGCCATGTGTATGTGATGTGTGTGTGTGTATATGGCTCTCTGCCCTTTGCCCCCCAGCTCTGGGAAGGTCTGACAGAACTAGTGACGGCCACTGGCAACTATGGCAACTACCGGCGCCGGCTGGCGGCCTGCGTGGGTTTCCGCTTCCCCATCCTGGGTGTTCACCTCAAGGACCTGGTGGCCCTGCAGCTGGCGCTGCCAGATTGGCTGGACCCCGCCCGAACCCGACTCAATGGGGCCAAGATGAAGCAGCTCTTCAGTATCCTGGAGGAGCTGGCCATGGTGACCAGCCTCCGGCCCCCAGTGCAAGCCAACCCTGACCTGCTGAGCCTGCTGACGGTGAGGGGCTGGTCCCCTGGTCCCTCGGGCTTGGCCTTGGGTTCTCTCTTCTGGTCGCGGCGCCGAGACCCAGCCTGGGCCCCCAGGTTGGGGTAACCTTGGAGGGGGATTCCAAGCTCTGGATGGGGTTGTGGACCCCTGAGGCTGGCTTGAGGGCTTGAGGCTGGGCCTGAGCCCTGGGTTGAGTTCCTAGCAGTAGATTACATTCAACGTTTGGGGTTAAACTCTGGGTTCTGGGTAGAGGGGTGGCTTTTATTTTATTTTGTTTTTACTTTTTGGCTGCCCCACACATCTTGCGGGATCTTAGTTCCCTGCGCAGGGATTGAACCTGCACTCTCACCAGAGAAAATGTGGAGTCTTAACCACTGGACCACCAGGGAATTCCCCAGGGGTGGCTCTTAAACAAGGCCCTGAGCTCTAAAGTTCTAGGCTTGGTCTTGGACTTGAGCTCTGGGGTAGGAGTTGGGTTCTAGTCCACATCTGGACTGGGTTCTAATCACTGGGCCGGAGCTCAGGTTTGATGGTTTGGTGTGAAGTCCTAACCTGTTTATAGACTCTGGGCTGGACTGGGGAGTTTGAAATCTGAGCTGGAATCTGGTTGCTGGGTTGGGTGCTGTGTTGGGAGGGGGGATTTCAGAGCTCTCAGCTGGGTTGTGACCTGAATTCCTGGCTGAGATCTTAGCAGCGCGTTGTCTTCAAGGTCTGGGGCCAAGCTTTGGGTTCTGGGCTGGCGTGTGGTTGCTGGGGTGTGTTCTAAGCTGGCCTTGATCCTCAGTCTAGCTTCTGGGCCAGGCTCAGTGCTGGGCTGTGACCCTCAGGTAGACCTGGGGGTCTGGGTTCTGGGCGTTGGGCTCCTGAGAGTGGCACAGGCCAGTGGGTGTGATCAGACTGGTGTGTCCCAGGTGTCTTTGAATTAGTCTTTTTTTTTCCCCAGGTGTCTTTGGATCAATATCAGACGGAGGATGAGCTCTATCAGCTGTCCCTGCAGCGGGAACCGCGCTCCAAGTCCTCGGTGAGGGTGGGAGCCACTGCATACCCACTTAGCCCATCCTCCTCCACCCTCACCTCCACCCTCCCAGGCTTGGAGGCTACCTCACCCATCCTGCTTGTTGGGCAGGCTTCCTTGTGATCAGAGCTTGCCCCTTCTCTCCTCCACTGGACCCTGGGCTCCCTCACCTCTGGCCCTTGCTCAGCCTTGACCATTTCCACAGCCAACCAGCCCCACCACCTGCACGCCGCCTCCCCGGCCCCCGGTGCTGGAGGAGTGGACCTCGGCTGCCAAACCCAAGCTGGATCAGGCGATCATGGTGGAGCATATTGAGAAGATGGTGGAGGTGAGACTCCAGCACCATCAGCTCTGGAGCCTGTGGGACAGGGGGACAGGTCCGCAGTGGTCAGTCAAGGCTAGTTTGACCAGGGCACTGCCCTGGGAGCCACCACCAGTGCCAGGCTCAGGGGCCAATGCTCCGTCGACAGAAGGCCCGGGGTGTAGCTGATGGGTGGGCTTGGGATGGAGGTATGGAGAGGGAGGTGGTGGGGAGAGAGACAGCTGCCCACCTCTTAGATGCCCAGGCTTCCTAACTCGGACTGGGAGTGTGGGCAGGCTGGGGCCAAGGCCCCTTTTACCCTCCCCGCCCCCTCCATGTCCCTCTGTGTACTTCAGTCTGTGTTCCGGAACTTTGACGTCGATGGGGATGGCCACATCTCACAGGAGGAGTTCCAGATCATCCGTGGCAATTTTCCTTATCTCAGCGCCTTTGGGGACCTCGACCAGAACCAGTGAGAGGCCTGGGGGCAGGGGCAGAGGGAAGGCAGGTTCATTTCCCCTTGGGTTTTAGCTTCCTCCTGAGTAGGATGAGGCCATTGAACCAGATGATCTTGTCAGGGGAAGCCACCCATGTGGGGAGGGGCTCTTTTTTTCTGGGAGGCTGCCAGCTGCGGAGGCTCAGGGTTACCTCGCTTATTCAGACCTATGAGCCGGAGGGTGGGGGGCATCTCCACCTGAATCTTGCAAAAACTGTGGCCTCCTGGGGACTCTTGCTACATAAATGCCACTTTATTTGTGGGGCTCACAGCCGAGAAAAAGTGTGGGCAAGCTGAACTCCTGGGTAGCATGTCTTAATGAATAGATAGGAAAGGCCTGTAACTCGCAGCACCCACCTGCTTATCAGCAATTCACATGCCGACAATTTGGACAAAAGCTGGTTCTCTGCATACGTGTCCCCCTGAAACTGTGTTCGCACCCCTGTTTTGCTGAGCAGACAAAATTCCAATCAAAATTTATAGTCCATCCCAAGTTGACTTTTTAACGTTACCCAGATTTCAAAAAGCCGTGCCTTTTTTTGTATTATAAAAAATCCATGGTTAAAAAAAATCCAGGTAGTAAAATAGATTTATAGTGAATGAAGTGTATAGTGTAAGGAGCGAAAATTCCCTTCCTCCTTTCCCACTTAAGAGATTGTCAGTAGTAACTATGTTAGCAACATTACTGGTATGGCAATGCCTGTATCTTTCCAATCTTTTCCATGCATGGTGCAAATTGATAAGAGAATTTGTTTGTTTGTGCATGTTTCACAGGCAAAAGGGATTATGGTATAAATCTAGTTCTACCAGAAGCATGCATTATAGTTACTTTGTTTCTCCTCCCAGAGTTGAGAACAATAGCTGGAGACAGTTTTCTCAGTTGAAAACAATTCCCTATCACCTCCCTGGGTGGGGTGGATTTTTTTCCAGGCCACACTTTATTAGGGTGGGTGCAGCCCTTGCAGGGGCTTCCCTGGTGACTCAGAATCTGCCTGCAATGCAGGAGACCTGGAGGAGGGCATGGCAACCTACTCTAGTATTCTTGCCTGGAGAAGCCCCATGGATAGAGGAGCCTGGTGGGCTACAGTCCATGGGGTCACAGAGTCAGACATGACTGAGCAACTAAGCACAGCACGGCCCTTGGAGATATTCAAGGCCCCAGCTTCATGCAGGCATCTCAGCCTTAACTCCCCACCTCCTGCGGATACCAGGCAGGTATTAAAACCCAGCACCTGGCTCCTGGGGCAGCTGTACCATCAGGTCCCAACTCACTGCCTCAATTTGAAGATCTCTGTTTCTGGAACTTGGGAGTTTCCATTTCTTGCAAACTCACCTGTGCATTTAAAACAACTTTTGATATAGTTAAACCAGCATCTAGGTTTTTGTGGCAGTAGGGTTCTCAGGGTTTTTTTGTTTGTTTGTTTTTGGTTTTAAATCACTGTCTTGACAGAATCGCACGCTTTGTGTTTTTTCTTTTTTACTTTTGTTTTCCACTTAAACCCTCATCATGGATATCTTTCCAGGCCGATTCAGGCAGAACTACCTCATTCTTTAGAACAGCTGCAGAGTATTACACTGGGTGGCAGGGCCATCATCTGCCTCCCCATTTTCCTGCTGATGGACATGTAGCCTGTTCCCAGTTTTTCGCTATTAATATCCGCTATGCTGCTGTGAACGTTGTGCTGATGCACTCGGGCCACTATTTCTGTAGGAGAAATTCCTAGAAGTGGGCTAATTGGATCAAAAGATATGCACATTCTAAATTAGGAGAGAGACTGCCAAAGTGACCTCAGGCAAGGTTGTGCCAGCTTGCACCCCCATCGGCAGTGAACAAGAGCCCATTTCTCAACTTCCTTGCCAACAGTGGATGCTATAATAAGCTTTATAATTTTGCCAGTATAATTGGCAAATGGTGTCTTGGTTATATTTGCATTTCTTTAATATTAGTGGGGGTAGGATATCTTCCTATGTTTATTGGCCACTTCTATTTCTTCTGTTAATTGCCTGTTCATGTTCTTTGTCCATTATTCCACTGGGTTTGTGAGTCTTTCTCATTGATTTCTCTGTTAATAGATATTAACCCTTGGTGTTGAATATGTTTGCAAAATATTTTTTTGCAGTCTGTCATTTATGTTGTCCTTTTCCATATAAAATTTTTTTAAAAATGTGTGCTCAATATGTCAGTCTTTTCCTTTATGGCTTCTCGGACTTGTGTTATGTGTAGAAGGGCTATTATCCCCTCCAGATGACAAAATTCTTCTCTTAGACCTGTTCAGATACGTTGAGAATTTTATTTTTTTACATTAATGTCTTTAACTTAGTGGGAATTTAGTTTTCATGCACAGTATGAGATAGGAGCCTAAGTTTATAGTTTTGAGATGACAGTTGTCCCAATGTGCCATTGATTTGAAGGACCACCTGGACCACCCAAATACTAATAGGCAGGAGTTTCTGATAAAGGCCACCTCTGACGGAAATAGCTCTGTGGGCCGGCACCTATTAGCCTTTGCAGACACTGTTGTCAATGCTTCGTGTGCCTATCTCATTCAACTCTTACCCAAACCCCTGCAGGAACTATCATTGTCCCCATTTATTGAAGCGGAAGTCGAGGCACAGGGAAGAAGTCACACAGAGAAATAGAGCCCAAATTAAAACTGAGTTCTATCTTCAGAGCACAGTGCTCACTCTTTCCCTAAAATACCTGAATAGATGAAAAGAGGGCTCTGTGGGAAGCCCCAGATTACCTGTCTGGCAGGATTCCACAGGAGTGAGACAGGTGCAGCTTTTTCCAATCTTACCTGGTCCCCAAACTCATCAGAGAGCTCCTGACTCTCAGGAATCTCAACCGGTGTTCCATAGAGCTCACTTTGGGAAACAGAAGCTGATAAGCCCATGGGAAAGTGCAGAGCAATTTCAGTTTACACACCAGCTCTGTGAAGTGGGTAGGCAGGAATTATGACCTCCATTTTTCCAGAGGAAACCTAGGGCAAGTGACTAGCCCAAGACCACACAACTAGTTAGAAGCTGCTGCTACATCTGCCGGACTCCAAGTCTGGTGCTGTTTCTCTTTCCCACACGGAAGGTCAAAAATCTGGAGTCCGGTGATGACCTTTAATTTGGTAGGACTTTTCCCAGTAGGCTGGGTTAAGCTGGTGGTGGGTGGTCCCAGGGAGGCTCCCCCCCCAACCCCGCCACCCCCCACAGCTGAGGCCCTCCCCCGACTTCCCCCGGACAGGGACGGCTGCATCAGCAAGGAGGAGATGGTCTCCTACTTTCTGCGCTCCAGCTCTATGCTGGGCGGCCGCATGGGCTTCGTACACAACTTCCACGAGAGCAACTCCTTGCGCCCAGTCGCCTGCCGCCACTGCAAGGCCCTGGTGAGCCCCCGCCCAAGCCACACCGCAACAGCACCGGCCTGGTTCCATCCCCGCCCCGCCCTCCCTTCTGGCCTCGTCCCCCTGCCGGAGCCTTCTCAGTCCAGGCGAGCCTTAATTCCACCTGCCTCTCCTCTAGCTGGTCTGAACCAAACCCTGAGGGGCCTAAGGCTCCAGAAAGAGTCAATTCCAGTCCCTGTACATAGAAAGGAAGAAGAGTCATGCCCTCTAAACTGCTCCCCCTACCACGTCCCCCTCCTCTATTTCAGATCCTGGGCATCTACAAGCAGGGTCTCAAATGCCGAGGTGAGATGGAGTTGCAGGGCTGCTGGGCTGTTTTGGGGGAAAGAGTTACTATTTGGATGGAGAGTCTTATTTTGGTGGGGCAATTGTCAAGGAGTAAAGTACCTTAGGACCAGAGAGGTTTGCTGATTGATGTGAGGGGATAGCCTTTAACTTGGTTTTGATTGGGACTTCCCTGGTGGTCCAGGAGTTAAGGCCTGCTTCCACTGCAGGGGGCGCAGGTTCCATCCCTGATCAGGGAAGTAAGATCTCACGTGCCTTGCAGCATGGCCAAAAAACAAAAAAGCCCCAGGGTTTTTATTTTGGTGAGGCAGCTGCCCAGAAATTGGGAGCTTTGGAGAGGGCAAAGACTGGCAAGTAGGATGAAGAAAGCGTTTGGAAAGGAAGCTCTTGTTTTGGTGGGGCAGCTGCTTAGGAGCAAAGGGACCCGGGGAGAAGTTGCAGGCCTGCAGAATGGGATGAGGAGGGGTCTGACCAGTGAATCTGGCTGGGCTGCTCATCTGCCTCCCCAGCCTGTGGTGTGAACTGCCACAAGCAGTGCAAGGATCGCCTGTCAGTTGAGTGCCGGCGCCGGGCCCAAAGTATGAGTCTGGAGGGGTCTGCATCCTCTCCCTCACCCACACATACCCACCATCGCGCCTTCAGCTTCTCCCTGCCCCGCCCTGGCAGACGGGGCTCCCGGCCTCCAGGTAAGAGGGGTCCCTTTCTGTACTGGCCTGTGGAGGGAGGGAGAGAGGGAGGCAGGCCCATGGTGGCAAAGTATGGAAACTTTTCCAGGATGGAAACCATTCCAGAGTTTGTAATTGTCTTATTTGGGGGAGATGATAGAGGAGGGCTGGACAGATAAGGGTGCCAGCAGGTCGCCAGGGGGCCCTCAATACTTTGAGGCTGATGAGGACACAGACTCATAAATAAAAACAGAGTAAAAGCGAAAGAGACTTCAAGATTCCATTTGCACTCTTATTTTGTTAGGGGGATTGACAATGGGCTTGGAGAAGGAATTTTTTAAACCATTTGCCTGTATTTCCCTTTTTGGCTGTTTTGGAGGCTATTCTGAGAAAAGTCCATTGCCCCCAAATCTCCCAGCAGTTCTCTTGGAGTCATTGGTGGTTATAGGTCAGTCTTCTGAATGACAGTTCCTCAAATGATTATTTTGCTGAGAACACTCTGAACAAACCATGTTAAACTGGGGTGTAAGGTAGTTGACCATAACCGTTCAAATTGGCATGAGTCTTCAAAAATAGAGGCAGGCACAGGGCATTAACTCCAAAACAGTTCTCAAAAATACGAAAGATAAAACCATTTGCTTCAAGCCTTCCAGAAGTGCTGGGGTCTAAAATATGAGAAACACACAAAATTGATGTTTAAGCAAACTGCACCGATAAATCTGTGGCTGCGAAAAAGCTGTGGCAAACTGAGAACTTAGAGAAAGAGCCTCAGGAGTTGGGGTTGTCTAGTCATTCAATGACTTGATTTCCGGTGGACGGTTCTGCTTCTGGGATGGGGCAGGGTGCCTTCGATGAGCGGGGAAGGGCCGCTCAGGGCCCAGGGCCTAGGAGTTGGTCCTGCAACCCCCCTCCCCGCAGAGATCCGAGAGGAAGAGGTCCAGACGCTGGAGGATGGCGTGTTTGACATCCACTTGTAACTGATGGTAAGCCCCCTGTAGCCTGCCCAGAGCACCCCCACTCAGGGCTGGGGCAATGTGCGGGGGAAGAGGCGGTGGGTGCTCTGTCCCAGTGACCCGGGCTAGGCAGACTCCAACATTTTTGGGGGGTGAGGAGGCTCTTCCTTACAACCTCTGCTTTTCTTTTCCCAGCTGTGACTGGATCAAGCACTCATGCCTGCCTTGGAGAAAAGACTTGGACCAGAGCAGGGAGCCTGGAGTGCTGAGGCAGCAGGCTGGGGCTGGGGGGGAGGGGCATGAGGGTGGCATGTGGCTGAGGGCAGGGCCAGAACTGGTGTCCCTAAGATTGTACAGATTCTTGTGAATATTTGTATTTTCCAGATGGAATAAAAAGGCCCGTGTAATTAACCTGGACCATCAGTGCCTAGAATCCTCGTGGGGGGTTCAGTTCAGTTCAGTCGCTCAGTCGTGTCTGACTCTTTGCGACCCCATGAATCACAGCACCGAGGCCTCCCTGTCCATCACCAACTCCCAGAGTTCACTCAAACTCATGTCCCTCGAGTCGGTGATGCCATCCAGCCATCTCATTCTCTGTCGTCCCCTTCTCCTCCCGCCCCCAATCCTTCCCAGCATCAGAGTCTTTTCCAGTGAGTCAATTCGTCGCATGAGGTGGCCAAAGTATTGGAGTTTCAGCTTTAACATCAGTCCATCCAATGAACACCCAGGATTGATCTCCTTTAGAATGGACTGGTTGGATCTCCTTGCAGTCCAGGGGACTCTCAAGAGTCTTCTCCAGCACCACAGTTCAAAAGCATCAATTCTTCGGCGCTCAGCTTTCTTCACAGTCCAACTCTCATGTAGGGGTCTGTAAATCACAGGGACTAGAACTATGGAGTCTAAAACCCTGTAGTCAGAGAATCTTGGGAGATCTGGAATCTCATGTGTTGGAATCTTGGGGGGACTAGAATTCTGGGGGATAGAGCCTTAGAACCAGGAAACCTCAGAACAGGGAATTTGGGGAGGGTCTAGAATCTCGAGGAGTCCAGAATCTTGGGGGGCTAAGACTTGAAAGTAGAATTGCTGAGCCTGGTGGTCATGTAGAGCCATAGCCTTCAATCTGAAGCTGAAAGTCCCTTGCTTGACAGGTGGCATTGCTTGAATACTTCCAGCAATGGGGAGCTCACTACAGAGAATCATGAGAGGGGCAGGGCCGCCCTGAGTGCTGGCTGTGAGGGAAGGGGGCAGGTGGGACTGCACTCCTTGGGCTTGCACCCTCCTGGCCTGGTGCTGCCAGCCGGAAGGACAATGACTTCCAGAGGAAATGCATATTGATCCTGCTCTCAGCCTCTGGCCGCCTCTCCTAACCCAGCTCTTCCCTCCCGAGTCTGCAGCATGATGGAGGTTTGGGGGGGGGTCACCGCTGCCTGAGGAAGGCTAAGGCCACTTTGAAGGCTGATCTGGGTGAGAAGGCGGGCCTGGGGGGTCTTCCAAAGGTCCTGAAGCTGGGTCAGGCTGCCCCTTGGGACAGGAGACTCTAGACAGCCATCTGAGAGTGAGGGCTACCTCCCCCGGCCCCCTCCCCAAGCTGAGGCTTGTCCTACAGCAACTGCAGGGTGTCCTGGGGGTGGGGCACCTAGCTACCACAGGCAATATCTGAGGACCTGCCAATGGCCTCAGCCCCCTCCCTCAAAGTTCCTTGATCCCAAGCCCATCTTTGCCTTTGAGACCCCACACCCCTGGCCTGTTCCTCACCTGGGGTACCTCCTCCTCCCACCCTGTTACTTCTCAGCTGCAGCTCGGCCACCTGTTGGGTACTCCCCCCCCAACCCCGCACTGTCCCTCCTTCCGTCCTCAGCCCCCTCCTGCCCTTCCCCCTCTCGAGGCTGTAATATCCGTTTCACGATTTGGGGGCTGAGTTGCTATAACAACAGACGGCGATTGTGCTGTGAAGAGCAGCTCGCTCCCTGCGCAGCCTCCCGTGCTGCCTCCATCCTGCAGCCTGGTTGGCGCCCCTCCCTGCTGCCCCCCAACCCCAGCCGTCCTCTGCCCTGCGTGTGTGTATGCATATGGGTGCCTAGGTCGGCTCCGGCCGGGAGAGTGTGACATGTGACTGCCTTTTCATGGTTGTCTGTGTGAATTTGGCAGACAAGCTTCCCATTGTGTGTGTGTGTGCATGTGTGTGCACAGGCACGCACGCTGTGTTTGCTGCATTCCCCTCCACCATGTGTCCTCACTGGACTGTGCGTGGGAGAAGGGCCACACTGGGTGGGTGCCTACTGGGGGGAGGTGTCTGGATGCGGTGGGCCCCAACTACATCCAACAGTCTGAACCTTGGACCTGGGTAGGGGGAGACATCATTGTACCTGGGGGAGGGGCAGGGAGGTACAGCAGCTGCCAGGTGACCTTTCCTGCCCTTGGTGGGGAAGGGTGGCCCAGGGAGCTGAGGAGGGTGTGTGTGACCAGAGACAAGCACTCACTCTTACATCTCCCCCCACCCCTTCACACACCCATCCATAAGGGTTTGAGAGATAGTCTTTGTGAGTCACTGCACCTGTTTGCCCATCTATGCCCTGGAGTCTGTGTATGTTATATGTGGGGTGTGTGTGTATGTATGTGTGTGTGTGTGTGTGTAGGCTGCAGGGAAAGGGGCAATGAGGGAAAGGGCAGGGCAGGGGGTTCCGGGGTCAGGCAATTTCACATCCACTGGCCCTGACTCAGCAGTTCCCATTCTCTGGCTCAGCTAGTGGGCTTGGTGGAGGCCATCCTGAGGGTCTGTCCAAGATCAGAGGAGGACCCCCCCAAGTCTGGAACCTGGCTCAGGGATCTCTCTTTCCAAGCCCTAGGGTCCTATGGCCTGGGTCCCCCCTCTCATTCCCTCACAGGCTGGGGAGAGAGCTCTCTTGGGGGGGATGTGGGTCCCCATACATCTACTCAGTAATTGACCACTCTGCAAAGTGCCTCAGGGGCCTGGATGACCTCGCTGGAAGGTCCTCTGCGTACACCTGTTCCCCTAGGCATGCACTTGCTCCAGGCCCCTGTGTGCACAAGTTTGTGTATGTTCTTGAGCAAGCATGTGTTTCCTGTGGGTGTTGTACCATGGGAGGGCATTTCTGTAGGTGTCCCTGTGTGTCCCTTTGGGAATGCCCATACACACATGGATAGGTGTGCATGGCCGTGAGTGTGCCTCCGAGTGCCCATGCTTGCATTAGTGGTCGAATGTGAGTGTTCTTGCGTGTAGCCTCTGGCTAAGAAAGTGCCACCTACCACTGGCTGTGCAGATCACAGACCCTGCAACAGAAACCAGGGTCATGGAGTGAGCTGGCAGAATGGTCATTCACACACACACACACACACACACACTCTGCCTTATTCAGAAACCCAGTGTCTGACTTTGTGATACACATGCTGGGTGCCAGGGTCCACCTTGGGCTGGATGAGTGAATGAGGGGTCCCCTTTCTTCCACATTTATACCCATGCAGTGATGCTGACTCCCTCACAGGGAAAACCTTCACTCCAGCACCACATTCACTCTGAAACTTCTGGTTTCAGAGTTCTGGTTGAAGGGAGCTGCTGCCAGCTTCCCTTCAGTATTTCAGGCAGTGTGCATCCACGGCCCTGCCCCTCAACCTGCTGCTAGTCCAGAGCTCCAGGCAGGACTGGGAACCAGGCTTCAAACTCTGGGATTCCCATGAGGCAGGGCTGTGAAACCCCAAGCCCCTAGATCTACCCCGCCCCCATCTCTGCCTTTCCCTCCCCCACCACGCTTCTGTCCCTTTCCCAGGAAAAACCTTCCCTCCTCACTTCTAGGGGCAGCCAGGGGGCCCTTGGGCCGTAAGAGGCAGAAGCCAGGCAAGGGCTGGGAAAGGCATAGGCGCGGGCGGGGTCCCGCTTCCCTAGGCTCCGGGTAACCCGGGCCCGACACTAGGCGTAGCCAGCAGAGGGCGCTGCGGCCCGGGCCCCGAGCAGGCCCTGCTCCCTCGGTGCCCGAAGCCTCTGCCCACGGCTTCCCCTTCGACTCGCCCCAGCCCCGGGCGCTGCCACGCGGTCCGGCCGGCTGCGCGTGCGGGACCCCAGGACAAGAGGCTGGGGTGACTGGGTTTCCGGAAAAGTCATTGGGGCTGGTTTCGGATGTCTGCTCGGTTTCAGGGCCCCGGCGCCAGGGTTAAAGACCTCGAGAAGCGGGAAAGAACTCGGATGCCCTGAGACTGGAACGCCTGGGTCCCTCGCCGGGGAAGGAGGTGGGCCCGTGGAGCAGCGGCGGGCACCGGCGGCCTCTGCGCCTTCGCATTGGCTGCGCCGCTCGTCCGTTAGCGCGGCGTGATCCAATGCGCGCGCCCGGGGGGCGGGCACTGGTGCTGATGCTGCCGTCAGTCGGTGTTGCAGGGATGCGGCGGCGGGAGCAGCCGCCCTGACTCGCGGAGCATCCTCCTCTGAGCGGCACCGCGGCGGGGCGGGTGGACCGGCAGGCGGGCGGGGACGTGGCGGGGAGCGAGAGAGGCGCGAGGCGGCCGACGCTGCTGGCCCTGGTTCTGCCAGCCGCCGGAGACGGGGCGGCCCCGGGGTTCTGATCCCCACCCTCCTCCTGGCGCCCCCAGAACCAGGTACGGGGTAGGGGGGGTGCTGCGGCGGAGACGGGCGGGGGGCGGGAGCCGATCGGGGGAGGGGAACGATTGGAGGGGCGGGGGAGGCAAGAAGGATGGATTGGGGGGCGGGGGCGCTGCCGCGCTGAGAGGGCTGGCTGGGTGACAGCGAGGCGGCTAACCGGCTGGGGGGGTTGGGGATAGGAGGCTCCCTGTGGAAGGGGCACTGGCCCCTAGCTGGGGTGAATGGAGCGGAGTGGGAGGGATGGTCACTGAAGAACGAATGGGGCGCGAAGGAGGTGTATCCGGAGGGCTTCTGAGGGAGGCTCTGAAGCGGGGGTCCCCAGCCTATGCTAGCCCCAAGGGCTGGAAGCAGTGCTCGTCCAGAGGGAATGGGGAGCTGTTGTGCTCTGAAGGGTCTGCAGGGGAGAGATCAGCGAGGAACTGGGCTTGGGGGGAGGGGGGGTGGGGAGAGGCGGCTGGAGAGGGGAAAGGAGAGAAGTGGGAAGGCAGGGAGCACAGGGCCAGGCCAAGAGCTCCATACTGGGGGGCACCACGGAGGACCAGGCTTTCCTGGGGGATGGGAGCCAAGGGGAGAGGAGGTTATTGGGAGGGACTAGAGGGGAAGGGGCCAAGGTGCTCCAGGCAGAGATGGGAATGTGCTGGTGGAGAGCCGGGAAAGATGGGGGGCCTGAGGGATAGGAGCGGAAGCTTGCGGGGGAAGGTTGGGGATGATGAGAGAGGGAGACTGGGAAATCAGTAGGAGGGGGCTGTGCTGGGGTGGGAACGCGCTGGGGGCGGTGACAGGGTTATGGGCAGAGAGTGCTGCAGGGAGAGGAAGCTGCAGGGCCCTGGGCTTGCTCCCCACCCCCAAAGAGGAGGGGACCATTCCTCACGTCCCAGCCTCCTCCCCAGTCAAGGAGCCATCTCTCTGCCCTGGGTTCTTTGGGCTGGGGTGTGAGCCCTCGAAGCCTTGATGGGCCCTTGGAGGCAAAACTGGCTTTGGGGGGCTGTTGTCTTCTCTACTCTCCAGCCCCACCTGAGTCCTGGGTGCAGGAATTCAGTGCCTCGTTGAACCAGCAAGGGCTGGGAGGGGACTCTTTCTTGGTGCCTGGAGGTGAAGGGGGAAGCTGTCCAGACCGGGAGTGATGAAATCCATCTTAGGGTTGGGTCTCAGGTCTCCAGTCCTCTTGACTGTCTCGAGGCTGCCAAACACTTCTGGCGTTTTCTGTGCTGGGGGGTGGGGTCATTCATTTCTGCCCCTCCCTGTTGTCCACGTTGCCAGTGTCGAGGTATTCCTTTTGGGGCAGGGTAGACTCCTGGGCCTTGCATTCTCTATCATCTGCCAGAGAAGTAGAGAAGGAGAGAGGAGGAAAGCGAGGAGGGAGGTCGGCTGATCTGTTCACCGTAAGGCCGTCTGTTTTGTGGGGCTTTGCCCGCTCAGGTCCCTAACTCTTCCTGCCTGCATCCAGGAATGCTGGAATCCGAGGCTGGGCTGGATCTTTCTAGGGGCCAGGGGAGAAGGGTCTGGTTGGGGAGGTTCCTTCATTCCTGCTAGAGGAGGTGTTCTCAGATCCATCGTGGCCTCAGATCCACAGGGGTGGGCAGGACTGACCGGCAGGCAGAGGCCAGGCAGGCTGTCACAGCGTGGCTGGGGATTTCTCTCCAGGAGCCCAGGCCTCTGCTGGCTTCTCAACCTGGGCTGAGTCCGCACTCTGGGTTCCTGAGAGGAGGGGGCTGGGTTCTAGAGGGGCCGGAGGGGATCTCTTTCCCCTCCAGGCCTCCAGTCTCTATCCAGCTACCCTCTCCTGCCTGCCCTTGCCAGTGACACAGACAACTTGACACAGATACGTATGCTCAGTGACACCTACCCAGACACACACCTACACAGGCACACACACCTGCGTACACAATACACCTCCTAGCAGCACACCTCCTACACTCCCCGCCCAGAGAGACAGCCATCTCGCTGCCTGCCTCAGAGACCTCCCCCGGGTGCCCTGCTCTGCTGTGACACCCTCGGAGCCCCCACGTGCCCCCAGAGCCTCAGTGCCATGCTGTCAGCTCTCACCCTCCGATGCACACAGTCCCCCTTCCGTCCAACCAGGCACCACCTCAGATTCGTACAGCCATCCCAGGCACACCTGTACTCTTCCAACAGACCTTCACTCCCTGAAACACACCCTCTCCTCACAGAGTGCCCCCCACCCATCATTAAGCACCACATTCTCTTCTGGATCCTAAGCACTTTGCCCCAGGCTTTCATGCGCGTGAACACAGCCCCTTTAGGTCTGACCTGGTGCTCAGCCACAACTGTCTTCCTCAGAACCTTCCCATTTCTAGGCCCCCGCCCCCAGCACTAATCCTCACGTGTGGGGGCCTTACCCCTGCCTGGTGCCAAACTATCCGTTCATTCTCAGCCCCCATGGGGACACCACACCTGACAGTGTGAGCCTGCTCCACCTACCCTGCCGCTCCATCTGCCGGGCAGCCCCGGGCCTGGGCCTGTCCACGCCTGCAGGGCTGCAGCCCTCAGAGACTCATTCAGCAAACAGTCTGGCACGTGCATAGCACCTTGCCCATCCTCGATCCTTCCAGAGCCCTCTCTGCTTCCGCCACGGTGGGGTGGGGTCAGAAAGAGGCCGCCTGGACTCAGCTCTGCCCCTCCATGAGCCTCAATTTCCTTATCTGTAAAATGGGGGGTCCCCACCTCCCTCATGGGGTTCTTTCGAGGAGTAGGCCGGATGATCATGATGACAATAATAATAACAATGACTGTATTCACAGGCATTCTTTGTTTTATTGTGCTTCACAGATAATTATGTTTTTTGCAAAGTGGTTTGTGGCAACCCTTCATTGCCAGATGATGGTTAGCGTATTTTAGCAATAAAGTATTTTAAAATGAAGGTATGTACATTGCTTTTTTAGACACGATGCTGTCACACATGGGACTGTAGGATCATAGGCTACCGTACAGTGTGACTGGGAAACAAAAACTTCGTGTGACTTCCTTTATTGCAATATTCACTTTATTGTGGCAGTCTGGAATTGAACCCATGGTATCTCCAAGGTTTTGGAGTAGGTACACTGTCCCTGCCATGAGCCTGGCTCTGTGTTAAGCACTCTGTGAACTTTGTCTGATGTGTTTGTCCTGCCCCCAGTAAATGACAGCTATTTCCACGTTCATCACAACCTTCCACGTGCGCATGTACACCTGTCATGGGTACTGTTAGGAATGTTCCCAGGCACCTCCTGCTTAGTCTCAAGGCCACCCCTGGAAGCCATCTGTCCCCTCTGAATTGCTGGGATATACCCACCTGGGGCATCATCCCTCGGCTGTGCACAGCACGGGGTGGGCATGGGGGTGAGCTCACGCCTTTCACCACCTACCTCAAACACCCTCGCTCCAGCCGCCAGTGCGTCGAGTCATTCATTTGCACCTCAGTCCCCAGCCCACCCATCTCCTCAGCCCCACACACCCGGCAACTGCCTCGTCATGCACATCGTGAGCTGCCACTCTGGTGCCCAGACCCTTTTAGGCTTCTCTCCATGTGCATGAACATCTGCTCAGGGGGACCCTTGCACACAGCCACCCACTCCCAGCTGTGCTGCTCTGGGACCTCTGCTAGTCTCCAGACCCATTCATCTCTTTCCCACCTTCCTAGGTAGGAAGAAGTGCCCGGCAGTGTGGGGGAGGGTCCAGGGGGCAAAATCCTAGTCCCAGCTCTGCCCTGACAGGCTGTGTGACCTTGTGGAGTCTGCCTTCGGTCAGCGCCCTAGCACCCACTACCCACAGGTGGACTGCAGCCTTGAGCCAGTGGGGATGGGAGCTGGGAGGTGGGGGTAGGGGTGACTCAACTGCTCTCAGGGTCTCCACCCTCTCTTCGCCCGCAGAATCCTGTCCCATAGAGATGGCCACTCAGAGGCCCCTTCTCTTCTCTGGATGTCAGTTTCCCCATTTGCAAAAGGGAGGCAGTTATAAGGTCTGCCTTGCTGACTTCTCTCATCCTGCTATGGTGAGAATCAAAGGAAACAAGGAACACATGGAGTTTTGCACAGTGTAAAATGTTGAGATGAGGAGTTTTTAAAGTGATTATTAACACAACACACACTTCTCCACGTTAGTCCCTACTAGGCACTGTTTCAAGTGCTTTGCATATATCAATTCACTTTTGAAAACACTACTAATATCTCTATTTTACACATAAGGCAACTGAGGCCCAGAGAAGCTAAGCAACTTGTTCGAGGTCACACAGCTAGAAAGGAGTGGAGCTGGCGTGAACCAGGCTCCTGAGTCGGCGCCTCCAACCCCTGCACTTTCTCGGTTTTGCTTTTGCCCCCCCGGCTGAGATGTATCTGAACATGGACTTGCCGGAGGTCTTCCCTTGTCACTTCTAGGTCATCAGAGCTGGAAGAAGGGAGCAGGAAGACGGGGTGGGACTTATTCTTTGCTTACTGATCCTGCCTGAGGTTGTAGGGAGGAGAGAGGACCCTTCAAAAAACACCTTCTGCCACTGAAAGGGCCCTCAGAGCTCGAGCTGTCTGATGCCCCCTCCCCTGCTGAACGTCCCTGAGCCCCAGTCATCCTTCCTCAGCTCACACACCTCCACAGACGGGGAACTCACCCCTCCCCCCAACCAGAGGCAGCCTACTCCACCGTTGACTGCTCTAGATTGCCGGCAAGTTTCTCTTTAGCTTGAGCCAAAAATTCCCTCCCCATAACACACACTCTCCCACCTGTCCACAGGCTGCCTTCTGGGGCCACCAGAATGTGTGTAAACCCAGCTCTTCCTCCCTGATGCCTGGGGGAGGCCCCTGCTGTCACACTCCCAGCTGGCGTGCGAGAGAGCTGGCTTGAGGAGAGGAGAGCCAGAGAGAGGCTGGCATTCCCATGGCTGGAGGTGTGTGTGTGTATGTGTGGTATAGACATCACAAAAGGGGCTGAGTGGATGCCGGGAGAAGACCTCTAGACAGGGGCTCTGCCGGAGTGGGTACAGACAATCTAATCCTG
Source organism: Moschus berezovskii (assembly GCF_049115385.1). Taxonomy (NCBI): domain Eukaryota; kingdom Metazoa; phylum Chordata; class Mammalia; order Artiodactyla; family Moschidae; genus Moschus; species Moschus berezovskii. The sequence continues at coordinate 8,105,813 of NC_142484.1, forward strand.
AAATTCACATCCGTTCGTTCAGTTTGTGCTGGTGGTGTGGTCAGATTGGAAGGCCCAGGAGTGGAATAGTGGGTACTTCCCAGCATCTAGAATGGAAGTCCAGCGACCTTGATTTTAGTCTTGCTCTTCTCCATGGCCCTAGGGCTGTGGTTGCTCCTCTCTGGGACTTGAAGGATGAACTCTATGAGCTCTGCGGTCTGTGTCTTTTGGCCCCCCTGGGGCAGACTCAGAGTCTGGGTTGTCTGAAGAGGGCAGGGCCTCAGCGAAGGTCAGGTCAGAGAAGGGTGAGCTCTCTGAGCCTGACACCGCCCTGTGACCTGTGGCCGGTGCAGGGTAGAAGAAAGGCCACAGGTGTTGGAGCCAGCTGACCCCTCACCTGCCCTTGAGCTTGGGGAAATGAATCCATCATTTGAAGTTCAGGGTCCCTGTTTGTAAGCCTGGGGTAAACAAACTACCTCCAAGCATGGGACGATATATAAGACAATGCTGTGGTGGTCCAGCCTGGCCCTTGATGCGCAGTGGAAAGCCCCAGAGTCACAGCCCAGATGCCACGCTGGCACTGATCTGGTCGTGGGAAGATGAGGAGGAGGCTGTCAGGGCCCAGAAAGAATCTGCGGGACAGGATTCTGTGGGGCTGAGAGTGGGCTGCGGTCCTGAGAGCCGCTGAGTCACCCCACCCCCACCCCGTCTAGCTCCCATCGCCACTGACTCAAGGCTGCTGAGTCCATCCGTGGGTAGGGGGTGCTAGGAAGCTGACTGGGGGGCAGAATCCCGGATGGCAGGGGAGAGGTCTGTTCCCTGGAGGAGCAGTGGCCCTGGGCCAGCATTGGCTGGCAGTGTACGCTACACTGATGTCACTCGGCAAGCAGGATATCCCAAGGCTGCTCCAGCCAGTGTCTCTGCGCTGGCAGTGGGCACTGGAGAAACATTGATCTTGGGGAGCAGAGCCTGGACACTGCGGGTGCTGGGGAGCTTCCACTGCAAGGCATGAGTGTGGGGAAGGGGCCGTGATCAACTCCAGGGACCGTTTACTTGATGTAGCTGTGCAAGGCCCTGGCCCTGGTGGAGAGCTGCATGCCAGGAGTTGAGGAAGGATGGAGCATCGTAGGTTAGCAGGAAGCCCCTGTGTCTGGGGAGGAAGGGTGAGTTGGAGGCAGAAGCTTGGTCCTGGACTGGAGGAGGCTGAAGGGAGGGGACAGGGGTGGTGAAGAGCAGCAGGTTTCCTGGGTACTCTAGGGCGGGGTGGGGTGGGGTGGAAGGACTCAGGTGTCTGCTTAGCTCACGCTTCTCTTGGGGTTATCTTTGCCTTGCAAGCCTGAAGTTGCCCCAGTGGTCTCTGGAGAGAGGTCACAGGGAGGGTGTGGGCTTCCTCCCAGCTAGCCCTGCAGCCCCTGTGCCCCGGCGCTGAGCCAGGCTGGCCTGTGCTGCAGAGCTGCGGGCTGTGGGGAGAATGAGTAATGAGCCTTGAGGGGCCGCAGGCCTGGCCCCTGCCCGAGCTCCTCCCGGGGGCACCGCAGATGCCTGGATTCTGCCCCCACAGCCACTGTCAGGCACCTGCCTGCCCACAGCACCTGCTCCCTTGCCACACTTTCCCTCCACATCTGGGCACACAAAGACCCTGGACTCTTACCCACTTTGCCACCGCCACTGCTGCTGCTGCTGCTAAGTCGCTTCAGTCATGTCTGACTCTGTGCGACCCCATAGACGGAAGCCCACCAGGCTCCCCCATCCCTGGGATTCTCCAGGCAAGAACACTGGAGTGGGTTGCCATTTCCTTCTCCAATGCATGCAAGTGAAAAGTGAAAGTAAAATTGAAAGTGAAGTCGCTCAGTCGTGTCCGACTCTTAGCGACCCCATGGACTGCAGCCTACTAGACTCCTCCGCCCATGGGATTTTCCAGGCAAGAGTACCAGAGTGGGTTGCCATTGTCTTTTCTGGCCACTGCCACTTCCATCCCCCAAACAGGTAACAGTCCTCTGATTTTTAGGACCCAGGTGGCTGCCTTCCAGCCTCTGGAGGCCTCCTCCGCCATCCTTCACTTCCTGTCCTCCGCCAACTTCCTGAACTAGGGAGACCCTGCCCCTAGGCTCTGTCAGCAGGGACCCCTCTGCCGCTCTGCAGAGTGTGGGGGATGTGAGCAGACAGAGGTACTGGGTTGGGAGGCGGGGCCGGGGAACGAATCCCCTCCCTTTTCCCCGCGGCCGAGGGGTGACTGGACAGCAGCACGAAATCCTGTTCCTTTTGCCAGCAGAAATCGATAGCTAATTAATTCCCTCCCCAAAATAGTGTCCGGAAGTGGGGGTGGGGGCTGGGAGAGAAGCCAGGCCAGATAGAGACCCTGAGTGGGGAGGTGTTGGGGAGGGCGGGAGGATGCCATTCTCTGGCGTCTGGAGCTGCGCCTCTGCTGAGGGGGGTGGTCTCCGGCTGCTCCTTCTGAAGAGAGGGTATGGTCTTTCCCTTCCCTAAGCCTGAGGGTCCCTTTCCCCTGCACTGGGGCTGGGGTGAGGGTGCGTGTGTGTGTGTGTGTGGGGGGGGTGGTGGTAAGGGCGTCAATCAGGCTGGGAGCAGGTGCTGCATTTAATTTGATTGGCTAATTAGCCCGCGCATGTTAATTATCTCTATTACCCAATGAGGAGAGGCAGTGGCAAAGCTATATATAACCAGCGACAGTGTTTGGAGAGAGAGAGGGTTGCCTGCCTGGACCGCCTCCCTCCTTGCCTGGGAAGGGGTAGCCTTTGGAGGGGGGCTGGGGCAGGACTCTTGAGACCCTCTTGGAGCCTGTAGGGTTGAGGAGGAGGGAGTCAGAAGGAGCCGGATGGAAGGACCTGAGAGCTGGATTTGAGGGTCTCTTGGAGGTGGCTCCTCAAACTCTACTGCCAGCCACCTGAGGCCGTCTCTGCCTCATCTTCTTTCTGCATACCTGTCACTCCAACCATCCTGTGTCCCAACTCTCTGCTCACTCTTCACCTGGCTTTTTTCTCTCTCCCTTCATACCCCTAGCTTCCTCCCATGGAGGGAGAAAACACATCCATCCAACCTTCTCTCTCTCCAAGGATCCGTCTTTTCTTCTTTTGGCTCACACCCCTCTGAACTACACCTGGGGCTGCCCTGCCCTTTGTCATGCTGGAGTCAGAGACACATGGATCTAAGTCCCAGTTCCCCACTGACTTGCTGTGCGACCTTGGGCAAGTCCCTGGCCTTTAATATGTGGGATTCCCCAGTGGTTAATGGGAATAATGGGACCTCCCAGACTGACTAAGTAGAATGACATTTGTAAAACTGCTCAGCATCCAGGGCATTGATAAATGCTGTCGGAATTTGGAATTTAATTTTCTCTATCTTCTTGCTCTTTTTTCTCCCCATCAGGCCTTCTCTCTCATCCATTATTCTTCCCTTTCATGTGATTTCTCTTCTTCCTCTTCCCCCTCCCCTTCAGTATGTCCCTGTCTCTTCCTAAACTCTGGCCCTTCTCTGCTTCTCTCTCAGGCTTCACCCCACCTCTTTCCCTTCCTCCCTCCCCAAAATAAAATCAATGCAATATTCAGGACGGTTGTTGGATATAAATAATTACGACTCGGAGTTTAATGAGATGCAAATTCCCCTCCCTGTCGTGGGGTATAAATTGCTCTCTGACAGCCAGTTACAAGGGTAATCATTTCAGAAAGGCAATTTTATGCAAATGAGGCTGTCTGCCTCCTGGTGGCTCCCCCAGCCCTGGATGGGTAGGAGGCTGGAACCCAGGGGTGAAGGAAAGGCCCAAGTATCAGCCTAGGTCCCAGGCTGAAGACTGGGAGCTGGAGCTTGAGGCTGACAGACATTTAGGTTCAGGAAGGACCTGGGCTGGTGAGCAGGGTGTTGGGGCCCAGAAAGGGAGTGAGTGTTGTTTTGGGGGAATTGTAGACACAGAATCAGGTGACTGAGTCCTTGCATGGAAAGAGAGGGCTTGGGGCCTGGAAGTCTGGGTCCTGGCTGGCTTCTCTCCCTTGCCTCCTTCCCAGCCAGGTTACCCAGGGATACCATCGACGAATTGGCATTTAATTAATCCCAATGAATTATTTAGCAACTTCATTATCCAGCATCAGGAACTGATGAGAGAGAGCCCATGGCAGGTGGTGGGACTATGCACAGAGGTTGGGTAGCTCAGAGGAAGGGGCTGTGGTCAGCAGCTGGAGGAGTCTCTAGGCCTCACCCACAGGAGCTGGCCCTGGTCCTGATAGGAGGCGAAGGTGAGGGCATCTGGACTGGGCTCCTCCTGAACTCTTAAGGTGTCACCTCCCTACCTGTCTACATCTTAAACCCTGGATGATACCCCTAGAGGGTGTAATCTCCGCTCCTTCTCCCCCCACCCCACCCCAAGTGCTGTGTCCCAAGTATTCCCATCCTGGTGGCGAGACCCTCTCCAGGTCAAGATGGCTCCTCCAGTTCTAAAGGGAAACAGTTGAGCTCTTGCCAGTGTGAAGGGGGAGGCAGACACCGACGACGCCTCCCCTCCACCGAGCTCCTCAGTAACCCTTTCCTCTCCGTTTCCCCGCAGGCCTCCCTCCCCCATCTTCCGTCGGAGCCCGCAACGGGGGAGGGGCGCCTCTGCCGCCGCCCGGGGGAAGCCAGCATCTGGGCCTCTGCGCTCCTCGCCCTGCAGCCGGGTCCATGGCACTGTGAGCCGGCGAGGGAGCCCCGCTCGGCGCGGGGGTCGCCCGGCCCCCTCCCTGCCCCATGCACCCGCGGCTCTGAAGCCTGAGCGGGGCCGGGGGCCGGGCGGGGCCGGGGCCGCCGGAGGCATGGCGCCCGGGAACCGGTGGCGGCCGCCGTCGCTGCTGCTGCTGCTGACGCTCGCAGCAGGTGCGGGCGGCCTGGAGTTCGGCGGCGGCCCGGGGCAGTGGGCGCGCTATGCGCGCTGGGCCGGCGCGGCGAGCAGCGGCGAGCTCAGCTTCAGCCTGCGCACCAACGCCACGCGCGCGCTGCTGCTCTACCTGGACGACGGCGGCGACTGCGACTTCCTGGAGCTACTGCTGGTGGACGGGCGCCTGCGGTTGCGGTTCACGCTCTCGTGCGCGGAGCCCGCCACGCTGCAGTTGGACACGCCGGTGGCCGACGACCGCTGGCACATGGTGCTGCTGACCCGCGACGCGCGCCGCACCGCCCTGGCTGTGGACGGCGAGGCCCGCGCCGCCGAGGTGCGCTCGAAGCGGCGCGAGATGCAGGTGGCCAGCGACCTGTTCGTGGGAGGCATCCCACCCGACGTGCGACTCTCGGCGCTCACGCTCAGCACAGTCAAGTACGAGCCGCCCTTCCGCGGCCTCCTGGCCAACCTGAAGCTGGGCGAGCGGCCCCCCGCGCTGCTGGGCAGCCAGGGCCTGCGCGGCGCAGCCGCCGACCCCCTGTGCGCCCCCACGCGCAACCCCTGTGCCAACGGCGGGCTCTGCACCGTGCTGGCCCCCGGCGAGGTGGGCTGCGACTGTAGCCACACGGGCTTCGGCGGCAAGTTCTGCAGCGAAGGTGAGCTCGGGGGAGCCGCCGCTGGGTGCCAGGACGCGGGAGTGAGGGGCGGGAGGGTTGCCCGGGATCCGGGCCTGCGGTCCGCGGGCTCCGGCGCAAGGGCGGGTGTGTGTACCAGTACACGAGTTGTGAGGGGCGTGTGAGGACCCCTTTCTCAAGGAGAGGGCGCACGTGGTCAGCCAGGGAGCAGGACAAGCGGTGGGGTGCCCCAGGTGGGCGTGACCTGCCGGCACGTCAGGTGTGGGCGTGGCCGGTGTGGGCGTGGTCTGTGTGGGCGCGGCCTCGTGAGCCCATCCGGGGCGCCTCTCCCTATCCCCAGGGAGGGTTCCGTGGCGACCTGTGGGTAGGACCGTGTAGTGAGAGCCAACTAGAGAGAAGATGAAGGTCAGGCCCTTGAGGGCGGGTGGGTCGGGGTCGGGTGGGTCGCGAGGGCCGGTGGAAGAGCTCTGTGTGGGCGGGGCCTTGTGGGCAGGGACTGTGGTTGGGGGGCGGCCCTGTGAGAGAGTCCTGAAGGCTGTGTGGGGCTTGTAACCTCCTGGCGGTGGGTAGGGCTGTGAGAGTGAGTGAGGGAGCCGGGGCCTTCGAGCGCTGTGGGGAGGGCCGGGGCGGGCGGGGCCTAGGAGGCGGGGGCGTGGCCGGCCCGAGTGGGCGCGGCCACAGGCTGAGGGTCTGCGCGCGGGCGGGAAGCCCTGCCTGAGAGGACCCTACTGGACCCGCGCCTGAGGGCCGGGGCGGGAGACCGTTGGGCGCCGGGAGAAGAGCCCACGGCGCGTGCGAGGGTGGGTGGTGATTGTGAGGCTATGAGTGCACGCGCCAGGAGGACTGGAAGCGAGTGTTTCCAGAGTGAATGAAGCTCGAAGGAGAGGGTGGCTGAGGCCTCTCAGGGTTGGTGACTAGAGTCGCCGGTTTTGATGAGGGGAAAAAAAATGGCTGGTCGTCTCTTCCGGGTGAGAGACTGCAAAGGGAGGCTGGTTTTGAACATCGGAGCCCTCGCAAGCGTGGGGTTTGGAAGGGAGATTGGGGGGCTGGAGAGGGCTGGTGAGGACTCTGGAACTGGGTATGGAATCAGGACTTGAAGGGGAGGTTAAAGGAAGGAGAGGTTCTACCAGTACCCGGGATGCAAGAGGCCTTGATGAGCAAGGTGGGGGGACAAGGTCGAGGGTGGCTGTGCCAGGCCTGGGTGAGGTGAGGTTTTAGGGAAGTGGGCAAGGGAGGGATTTTGAGGCCCCTGTTGTACTTTGGTCTGGCTGGGGAGTGGGGGAGAGGTTCCCCATCAGTTTGGAGCCCGGGCATAGGCACCTCCTTCCTCCCTGGTGTGTGGCAGCCGTTTGGAGCGGAGGTGTGCAGTCCTTTCCTTCAGTCCCCCTAGGAGCTGTGGGCTGCTTAGTAGTTGTGGGTGTGTCTGCCCTCAAGAGGTAGGGTCTTTGAAGAGTGTGTGAGCCCACAGACTAGTGTGGCCCTGGGACTGCTTTGCGGGTAGTGTCCTCCTGGCCAGGACCTGGGACAGCTACAGGAGTAGCCACGTTTTCAGGTGAAGTCCTGTACTTTGCCCAGTATTTTGACTGTGTATCTGCAGTTGTGGTAGAGGAATACATAAGGGAGGTTTTCAGTGGCTCTTGGGAGTTATTTGTACAAGGTGGTGGGATGTATCTTCAGGAACTGTGTGTATTAAGTCAATCTGGCACCTTCTCGCCTTTTCTCCAAGGAGTGCAGGTGCTCCCTAAACTGTGAAATTGTGTGTCTGTGTGTGTTTGCTTGCATGCAGAGGTGCGGGAGTCTGGCGGTGTGAATATCATGTGCCAATGGTCTGTTGGCAAATAAAGTCCCGTGCCTAGTAGAGTGAGTAGTATGTGAGTGTAAGGGCTTGGCTGCATGTGTAGGTATCCATGTGCGTGTGTTTTCATGAGAGACCTCAGTAAGACACTGGACTGTATGAGGAATCTTTCATGGCCTTTAACTTGATTCTCTGGTCCCTATGATCTCTCCCCTCTAAGCCTTCTTAAGAAAATAGCATGAACCATGCTATTTTTTTAAAAATTATTTTTTTGGCTGCACCATGCAGCAGTGTGTGGGATCTTCATTCCCCAACCAGGGATTGAACCTGAGCCTGCTGCAATGGAACCTCAGAGTCTTAGCCACTGCACCGCCAGGGAAATCCCTGAACCACACCCTTCTGATTAGATGGAAGGGAAATTTGAGCTACAGAGAAGCCACTGGTCCATGATCTCACTGTAGCAGAATTGGCTTGGGTGTATGAAAAATGCAGCCAGAGTCCTTGTATTCATTTCCTGAAAGGATTCGTTGGCCAGAGGCTCCCAGTGAGCCATACAAGATATGTGCTTTGGAATGTGTGTTGTGTGGTTGTGTGTCTGAGGTGTGTTTGGGTACCTATGTGTGATGGGGTGGTTGTATCATGTGTATATATATTGAATGTGTATCATTTAAATGTTTGTGTCAGCTCTGTTGGAGCTGGGAGAGACAGCTGCGTATCTAACCCATTTTGTGTGTGTGTGTGTTAAAAGGTAAAAAGGTAGAGATATTCATCTCTGAATTCCCTGCACCTAGTATGGTATTTGGCACTTAGTGGGTGTTTGGTAAACATCTATTCGATGACTGAATAGATGTTAACAAGTACTTGATAGAATAAAGGCTTGGGGAAGGCTGTATGTGTATGTGGAACTATGTATGTATATATCTTCAGATATATGTTGTGGGCATGGTGGTTATCAACGCTGATAAACTCTGATTACATCTAGCAATGACAGGCACAGTGACAGCTCAACTGCTTCTCCTCCCACCCATGACCTCATTCCCTCCCTTTACATTTGTTCCTTATTTCCTGGGTAGGTTTTGTAATATCCTGTGCTCATTACACTTCTTCTAGTACATTCTCATCCAGCCAAGGAGGAAGGGAATGAGCTGCTCCCCCTTGGGTATTGGGTTTGGGGTTGGAAGATTTTAAGGGGAACATGTCTGGCTCCTGATCAGGGCCAGAGTCTTCAAGCCTCTCTGGAAATTACAGTTACTTCATTCTTATCTGCTTTGAGTGATCCCCAACTTTTTCTGAGATTGAAGACATTTTTAAAAGTCAGTAATTCACAGTACCCCTTCCAAATAGTAGTTATTTTTATATCTGTTTATTGTGAAAATAGATGACTCAAAGCTACTATGAATTCAGGAAAGCTTTTACATGGCTTTGATGTTATATTTGCCATTGTGGTTAATCAAATATACGTTAAGAAAAATGGTTTTAGCTTTATATGTAAGACATACCAATCTGCCTTCAGCTAGTTGGTGGATCCTTTGGACACCCCCCACCCCTCCTGCCTTCCTGCGTCTGGGCCTGCCCATTGACTGGGAACGTCCATGCTAGGAAATCTGCTTCTTTTCTCTGGGGTTCTGGCCACAGGTGATTCAAGACAGGGCTAAGTATGAGTCGCTGAGTGTGTGCATTCCTGCTGACTGTCTGCCAAAGTGGGGATCAAGTAGACTGGGATTTTGCATTGATTTTCATGGGAATTCCTCCTCATGTCATTCATGTGTGGGGAGAAAGAGCTGAAAAGTGATCAAGGAAGAAAAGTGTGCCAGTATGCGTGGAATACCTCAAATGGAGTGGGGGCACAGAGGCATACGATGGCGTGTCAGGGGTGTGGTGTGTACCTCACTTGGGAGAGAAACGAAACCAGCGGTGATGCATGTGTTAACAGGAAGATAGGTGCATGGGTCTCATGTGTATTTGGTAGGTTTGTTGGCAGTTTAATTCAGCAGGTTACTGTCAAGGCCTCCTTTGTGACAAACTTTGTGTTGGGGGCTGTAGGTGAGTCAGATGTGGAGAAGACACTGCTCTGGGAGTTGCCTGCTTAACTGAGGAAGCAGATGAAAAGCAGGCAATGTGTGGTTAAGAGCACAGATTCTGTAGTGGGGCTGTCTGGGCAGTGACCTTGGACTTAAGCTCTCTCTGTCCGGTTTCCTTATCTGTAAAATGGAACAGCAATACTACCTACCTTACAGAGTTGTTATGGGAATTAAATAAGCTAATTCATATAAAATGCTTAGAATAGTGCCCGGCACATAGAATGTGCTCGAGAAATAACAGCAAGCAAACAGCATGCTATATGCAGCAAGATTCAGTGAGGCAGTGTAGCTTAGTGACAGTGAAGCTCTGTCTCCTGAGGGTCAGATCTGGGTTTAAATCTGACTTCTCTACTCACTAGGCCTGTGAGTCACATGAATATCTAATCTTCAGACTGGTTTTTCCTGACTTGCAAAATGGGAACAAGCATGGTTATCTCACAGGTTTGTTGTGGGAATTAAACAAGTGTCTGGTATGTAATTAGTGGTGTAAAGTGAAGTGAAAGTCACACAGTTGTGTCTGTCTTCTCACGATTCCATGGAATGTAGCCTGCTCAGCCCCTCTGTCCATGGGATTCTCCAGGCAAGAGTACTGGAGTAGGTTGCCATTTCCTTCTCTAGGGATCTTCTCAACCCAGGGATTGAACCTGGGTCTCCTGCATTGCAGGCAGATTCTTTACCAACTGAGCCACCAGGGAAGCCTAGTGGTATAAATTATAGTATTATTATAAACAGAGTACTCTTGGAATTTTGAAGAAGGGGAGAGTTTACAAGTTGTGTGTGCATACATGCTCAGTCTGACTCTTTGCAACCCCATGGGGTATAGCTCACCAGGCTCCTCTGTCCACGGAACTTTCCAGGCAAGAAATACTGGAGTGGGTTTTCATTTCCTTCTCCAGGGAATCTTCCTGACCCAGAGACAGAACCCAGAATCTCTTGGGTCTCCTACATTGGCAGTCGGATTCTTTACCATTTGCACCACCTGGGAAGCCAAGTTGGGGGATTAGTAATAAAAGGCATACTATTTAAGACTGGTCTTGAACGTTGATCAGTAAACTTGGTTTGGGGAGGTCCCGCCAAGCAAAGGAGCTAGTAAGAACAGTGGTGTAGAAGGGGGAAGCGCACATCATGGCCATACAGGGGCACCAAAGAGTGAAGGGAAGACAGTGAGATCTAAAGCAGGAGAAGCAGCTTGAGGCCAGGTCTTGGGACTGTTTTTTGTTTGTTTGTTTTCCCCCACCTCTCAGCCTGCAGGATCTTAGGTCTCTGACCAGGAGTCAAACCCAGGCCCCCCCCAGCAGTGAAAGCACTGAGTCCTAACCATTGAACCACCAGGAAATTCCCCAGGTTTTGACTTAAATCATTCAACTAATGTGTATTGAATGCTGTGTGTAGAGTATTGGTAAATGGAGCCACAAAATACTTTTGAGCAGGTGTGTGAATAAGAATGGTGTTTTGGAAGCTGGGAGCAAAGGGTAGAATGCAGTATGGAGGGCAGAGTCATGCGGTGGAGGAATCAGTGGGAGAAAGTTTAGGAAAGAGACATTGAGGCCCTGAACCTCTGCTGTGTTGGGGAGCGTGAGGAAGGGTGGCGGCGGCTGTGGTAGCAACACCAGCAATGTGGCTGAGAGCCGTGGCGGAGACTGAAGTTGCAGCACCCTGCCTTTCCCATGTGGAGGGGCAGAGGTGGTGAGGTTTCAGGTTTGCTTGGTTAGAAGGATGGTGGTGGGGGTGACAGGGAAGGGAAAAGTTGGGAGAAGGAGCAGGTTTGAGCCACATATCACAGCTCTGTCTTACTGTCCTAGACAGAGGTGTCCTAGCAGTCGGAAATGTGAGACCAGAGTTTTGAGATGAAGGTGGGGCTGAAAGTGGAGACCTGGGAGCCTTGTGTGTGGAGAGAATATTGGATACTTTAGGGTCAGATGAAGTGGCCAAGGAAGAGGTGAAGAGACATTAGGAGTCTCATTTGGGAGGAGGAGGGAAAGCAGCTGCCGCAGACACTGGGAGGGAGCAGTTAGAACAGAAAGAATCAGATCAGTCAGGGGAGGAGAGAGCAGGGCCTCACAGCTAGTGGGTGTCTGCTGGGTGTGTTGAAGGCATGACCGCCCCATGAGATTAAGAGCTGGGATCTGAACCTGAGCTGACTCCAGGGGCTCCCACCTTCTCCACGCTGCCTCTGAAAAGGAGAGGCGGTCAGTCAGTTGTGTCGTGGACAACCCACATTTGGTTTATTGGATAACCTGTGTTTGGTTTATTGGAGGTGCTTCGGGATGGTGTTTCATCTGAAACCAGTAACCACCCCGGATTCCCTGCTACAGCTTCTTCTTTCAGGCAGTGTGTGATGAGGGTGTTCCCGTTTTTGTCGCCGGCTGTTCTACCACTGAGAGAGGGCAATGTAAATCGATCAGTAAACTCTCAGCCTTCCGGAGCCCTCGGGGAAGAACTCATCCTGAAAAGGGGGGCTTTATCCCATTAAAATACGCAACTCACCACCATTTACAACATTTCAGATGGAAATCTTTAAAAAATATGTTGCACACCTCCCTACCTGCCTAAGCACATTTGGAAGGTGATTTAGCCTTTTCCGGATGACTCAGGCAGTCGTGATTCCCCTCAGGTATTGCACTGGACTGTCAGTGCTTCCTTTGTTGAGGTATGTCCCTGCCTGAAATGATGCCAGACTGCTATACTTTAGTGTTCTTCAGTTCAGTTCAGTCGCTCAGTCATGTCCGACTCTCTGCGACCCCATGAATCACAGCACGCCAGGCTTCCCTGTCCATCACCAACTCCCGGAGTTCACTCAAACTCATGTCCATCGAGTTGGTGATGCCATCCAGCCATCTCATTCTCTGTCGTCCCCCTCTCCTCCTGCCCCCAATCCTTCCCAGGATCAGAGTCTTTTCCAGTGTTGGCTTTTTCTAGTTTTTCCACCTCCGCCCTTTGGAGAAGTTGTCAGGTAGCAACCCCCCACCTCTGTTTGTGAACTTGGAAATCAACATTCCCAGCATGTTAGAATTGTGTGTCACTAACAGAGAGCAGATTCTGGGTTGGGTGTGAGAGGCTCCCCTATGAGAAAATAACAGTTTTTAATGTATAACTGTTATCATGTCGGTTGTGGCTGCTCAGGACTGTTTCTTTTCTTCGGTTCTGGTCTTCATCACTGTCCTTGATAATGAATCTGCCGGAATCCTGAATTCATGTTAGCCAAGACAGTACCATTTATGCTCTCTGGGGAAGCAGTCAAGACCTGCGTGTACGAAAGTTGAGTAAATGAGGTCACGTATGTGGAATCACTCTGTCAGCTCTAGCATCTAATACCTGTGGTCCTGACAGCTTCTGCTGTGGAGACAGCTCCAGGCAGAAAGCGATGGACAGCTGAGAGAGCTGGGTGGGGAGTGACTGCTGTAAGATACCAGAGATGAGGTACGTGTTCCCAAGGAGAGCCTCCTAGGGTGGAATGGTTAAGAGCACGGGCTGCTGGGCTTAATCTCGGGTTTGCTAACTGCTGGCTGTGTGAACCTGGACAAGTTGCTGAATCGCGTTGTTTTTCAACATACTACTCTGTGAAATGGAGGTCATGTGTTGTTGTGAGGACTAAATAAGTGAATACGTGGAAATATGATGTCACTGACTCTATGGACATTAGTTTGAGCAAACTCCAGGAGATGGTGAAGGACAGGGAAGCCTGACATGCTGCTGTCCATGGGGTCACAAAGAGTCAGACATAACTTAGCATCTGAACAACAAATGGAAACCCTTAGGTCTTCCCTGGTGGCTCAGATGGTAAAGAATTTGCCCGTAATGCAGGAGACCGGAGTTCAGTCCCTGGCTCTGGCAGATCCCCTGGAGAAGGGAATGGCTACCCACTGTGGTATTCTTGCCTGGAAAATTCCATCGACAGAGGAGCCTGGCAGGCTACAGTCCATGGAATCGCAAAGATTTGAACGTGACTGATCGATTAACACTTTCATTTTACGATGTGCCAGGCACTATTCTAAGTGATCAATAAATGCTACTGTGATTATTAACCCTCGTGGTCAGAGAAGGCTTCAAGGAGGAGGTAGAACTTGGCTAGATCTGGAAGGATGGCTGAGTGAGATTTATGGAGGTAAAGGAAAGGCTAGGTCTTTACCGCCAGGAAAATGGCCTAAGTGCAGAGTCTAGAGGATGTGAGTTGAGTGTATCAGACCAAGATGGTTGTGCTTTATTATTATTATTTTTTAACTACCTATTGATTTGGCTGTGTTGGGTCTTAGTTGCAGCATGCAGGATCTAGTTCCCTGACTAAGGATGGAACCCAGGCATTGGAAGTGCAGCATCTTAGCCGCTGGCTGGGCCACCAGGGAAGTCACTGGTTGTGCTTTATGGGAAATAAGATCGGAACTGCAGATTAAAACCAGCTTCTAGAAATCTTGACTTGCAGGCCCAGAATGCAGCCCATCAGAGCTTTTAAAGCCAGACAGATTTGGTTCAGATTTTGATTCTGCCCCTCTGCCCAGCTGTGTGGCCTTGGGCAAATTTCTTCCATTTTCCAAACCTTGGTCTCCCCATCTCTCTGAGGGAGTAATAGTATCTGTTGATGAAGTAATAGCAGTAGGGAAATGGAGCACAGAAAGAGTCAGGCTCCCTCAAAGTGCTGGGTGAGTGAGGAGTGTTCACTTTAACTTTTTATTCATTCAGCAAACACAGGCCTGCCTTTTTCTGAGCCAGGAACTGTGTGAGCGGCTGGATACACAGAGATGAATGAGACATTGTCCTTGCTCTTGGAGATCTCACAGTCCAGCCAGGAAGCAGACATGGAAACACAATCGCAACAGAGATCCGATAAGTGAAATAACAACCCAAGGTACATCTTGAGAACTGGCACAAAAGAGGGATGGCAAGGAGATCAGCTCAGAACCCAGACCCACATAGACTGACCTAGTCTGAAAGCAGGAGTCGACTTCTCAGGCAGCCGAGGGAATAGTATGTATAGACACATGGCATATTAGGGAAACGTGGAGAAATGGGGTGTGGCTGGAGTCTGGATTGTTGCAAGGAGGGGAGGTTGGAGGGAGGCGTGGTAAAACCTCAAGTGGATTTTCTCAGGAAAATTGGACTGGGACTTCCATGGTGGTCCAGTGGCTAAGACTCTGCCCTCCCAATGTAGGTAGCCAGGGTTTGATCCCTGGTCAGGAAACTAGATCCCGCATGCCACAACTATGAGCTTGTGTGACTCAACTAAAGATCCTGCATCCTGCCACAAAGATTCTGCACACTGCAACAAAATTCTTGCGTGCTGCACCTGAGACCCGGCACAACCCCCAAAAAACAACGCAAAGAAAAACAAAAAAAGACTGGACTTGGACTTGCTTGGTGGTCCAGAGGTTAAGAATTGTCTTGCAATGCAGGGGATGCAGATTCAATCCCTGGTCCAGGAAGATCCCACATGCTGTGGAGCAACTGAGACCGTCTGCCACGACTACTGAGCCTGAGCGCCTGGAGCCCGTGCTCCACAAGAGTAACCACTGCAGTGAGAAGCCTGCTCACTGCAACAAAGAGTACCCTCCCTGCGACGAAGAGTAACCCCTGCCATGACTGCAGAAAGCCTGGGCGCAGCAACGAAGACCCAGCGCAGCCAAAAATAAAATTCAAAAAATTTTAAAAAGATTGGACTTGATCCTGTAGGTCCTGGGAAGCCGTGAAGAGTTCTAAGCAGAGTCATGACTTGGTTGGACTACTTTGGTGGTGCTTGGACTGTGAATTACAGGGTAAAAAGACTGCCGTAGGGGGAGATCCTTTAAGAGTGTTCCGAGAAGAGGGTCTGAGGAGGGTCTGGCCTTGGGCTGTGCTGAGGGTGATCGAGGGATGGAAAGGGTTTCAAGGAGTCAAGCTGAGCTTTTAGAGTTTTAGAAGCTGGAATTGATAGGACCTGGTGATTGGTATGCTGCTGCTGCTAAGTCGCTTTAGTCATGTCCAGCTCTATGCGACCCCATAGACGGCAGCCCACCAGGCGCCGCCGTCCCTGGGATTCTCCAGGCAAGAACACTGGAGTGGGTTGCCATATCCTTCTCCAATGCATGAAAGTGAAAAGTGAAAGTGAAGTCGCTCAGTCATGTCCAACTCTTTGCGACCCCATGGACTGCAGCCTACCAAGCTCCTCTGTCCATGGCATTTTCCAGGCAAGAGTACTGGAGTGGGGTGCTATTGCCTTCTCCAGGTGATTGGTATAGGGAAAAAAAAAAAGATCAAGGCTGCTTTCTGGGTGCCTTGTCTGATCAGGGAAGGCCAGTAGGAAGAGAGGGCCATCGTGGACAGGAGGACACTCAGCCCGTGAGCCACTCGGGCCACACTTCTCTGTAAGCAGGTCAGGAGCACAGAAGAGGCTTGTACCTGAGCCTCTGAGAAGTTCTGCCCATGTGCGTGTGTGTGTGCATGTGTATTGACCACGCTGGTACTTAGTCAGGTATATCTGGCACAGGTACCAAGACAGCCAGGCTGGGTTTGGGCGGGGGACCAACCGGCAGGAGACTAAGGCAGGAACCTGGCTCAGGGGTGAGTGTGGGGGCTCTGATGACCAAGGAGTGCAGTGGGCAAAGGCAGAGGTGATTTTGTGCTCCTGGGCAAGTGTCCTTTTCTGTGCAAAGGAGGGAGATAACATACCAAGCTTGTGAGGGTTGCCTGGAAGCTGGTGTGTGATGGCACACAATGTGTGACTGACTCATGGCATCTCTGGAGTGTGGCAGAGTGTGGGGCATATACTCCATAAGAAGTGCTGGTTGAGGCACTTCCCTGGCAGTCCAGTGGTTAAGACCCTGTCTGTGCTTCCAGTGCAGGGAACATGGGTTCAGTCCCTGGTCTGGGAACTAGGATCTCACATGCCACTCAGTGCAGCTGAAAAATAAAATTAAAAATAAAAAGAAGCATTTGTTGAAAGCAGTGCCTTTGCTGAAGGCAGGGAAATGGGCACTTTGTTGCGGAGGGTGGAGATGTCGAGCGTGGCTTGAGCAGGGGCTGGATGTCAGGAATTGAGTGATTGCTGAGCGCACGGCCGTGGGTGCAGGACTGGCCGGCAGGGAAAAAGCCAGGGCTACAAATACAGGTTTGGGGGTCCCTCAGCCATGAAAGTGAGCTCTCACGGAGGAGGGCGGGAGAAGAGAGGAGTGTGGAGGGCAGGGGGCTGAGCCTGGAGAGGCCCATGATGGCAGGTGAGGGGCACAGGTGAATCAGCAGAAAGCAAAGTGCAGCCAAGAAGGAGAGGCCAATGAGTCCCCAGGTGCCTCGCTAGGAAGCCAGGAGACAGGGGTCTTGTGCAGGCAGCAAACTAAACTTGGTCGTTTGACCTTCCTGAGTGTAGCACAACCCACATTTGTGGAAGGTGGGAATAGGGTTTTTATATCCCCGCCATGTTGGATTATCCAGAAACACCGAGCCTGCTTGTTTGTGCAGGAGCTGAAGAGATGAGTGTGCTGACCGGCCAGGGCCCCAGCACATGGGGGCTGAAGTGATCCCAGACACAGGGCTGCTCATGAGAGCCCAAGGGTTTTCCTGGGGGCCCCTTCCTAGCCAGCTTCCCTCCCCGCCATAAATGTCGTGTGATTCAGTTTATTTAAGCAAGTCATTGTATACATGGTTATTGGGGGATGCTGCTGCCAGGTAAAAGAAGCCCTGGGTTGTAGAGAAGTGTGTGTGTAACACATGTAGATACGTATAAGCTTGTGTGTGTGGGTTTAGAAAATGGGAGATGATAGATCATAGACAAAAAAGGGAGCTGTGTTCCTCACGGGGCAGGGGGTGGAGTTGGGTGGGTCTCCAGCCCCTGGAGGGAGTAGGGGGTGGTGTGCAGCTCATATTATGTATTAGATCACAGTGCGGGTATTGATTCTGCATGGAGCCTGTGTGTGTACTGTGGGGGCGGGTATAAGATGTGACAAATGACAGTGTGTGCTTCTGGAGTTTACTTAACCCCCTGAGAGCGGATGAGACAATAACACAAAGTGAGGTTGGAGGTAGGAGATGGTGTGTGCACGCGGGCATGAGTGTGTCCTGAACAGCTGTTTACCTGTACAAGTGTGTATCCTGGGGTCCACTTACACACATGTGCGCACATGTGTGTGTGTGAGCCCAGCTTTCTTGAGCTTAGTTGAAGGAATTGCCTCTTGGCTCCCTCGCTTCCTTCCTTCTCTCTTGACCTACGTGGTGAGCCCGAGGGACAGGCTCAGGCAGGCCCCTAAGCAGTGAAGGCTGACTGCCCAAAGGGTGTGGCATGACAGAGGGGTGGGCTCAGTCTGGCCCCCCAAAATTTATCCCCCTTCTACCACTGAAGTAGCCCATCCAGCCTGGGGGCGCTTTGTCTCATCCAGCTGTTGAAAAGTCGTTTATCCCAGAATCACAGAACCAGAGCCAGAAGGGTCTCAGAGGAGCTCTAGTCCACCCATCTCCACCCTGGAGAGGTACTAGGGGCTCAGAGAGGCTGAGGGACTGGGATGGGAGGCATGCAGCACTTTGAGACAGAAGCTGTGTACTAACCCCCCGACCCCAAGGGTGGTGATGGGGAGCATGGTTGGATCTGAGTGTGCAAAGGCCTTGGGTGTGAGTTGTGTGAGAGATTATACATGTCTCTGCATCACTAAGTGCCTATGTGTGTCAGTGTGTCAGTGAGGGTGAGCCCTGCGTGAGCATGTCTCCATCTGTCTCTGAGCTGCGGTGGCATGCAGGGAGGAGCATGCTGGGGGAGGCTGGGCGCCTGACTGCTGCTCCTGGCCTGGCCTCCGATTCTCCATGTGACCTTGAACTGCTGCTCCCTGTCCTGGGCCTCAGTTTCCTGAAATGTGACTTAGGCTCAGGTCCCCTTGGGCTGTGTGACCCTATATGTGAGGTGCCGACTCAGGGAACAGCTTGGTCTCTGTCTCATCCCCCAGGGGCCTTCCAGGTTGGGTGACTTGTATCCAGGCCTGGGCGGGCTAGAAGACCTTAAACCCACCTCCCATCACTCTGCTTGGAGCCCTGTCCGTGGTACCTTCGTTAACGGCCCTCTTTTTCTCTCTCTCTTTGCCTCCCCCTTCCTGAACCTTGCTGGCCTATAGAGGAGCACCCCATGGAAGGTGAGTGATGACTCTCGGTCGCTGGGAGTGGTGGATCAATTGCTGGGGGTCCTGGCATTTCCCTCCCCTGCCCATGTGTGGGGGCCCCCAGGGAACGATGTCCTCTTGGCAGCCTTGGCCCCGCCTCTCACCTGTTCCCTCTTTCTGGTCTGCTGGGGAGAACTGCCTGGCGGGGCCAGTCCTTCCACTGCCTCTCCTCAGCACTTCTGCCCACCGGCCTGTCTTCCTCCCTGGGAGGAGACCAGACTGGTAGTGGAGCTGCAGGGGTGGGACTGAAGATTCACAAGTGTCCAGAAATGACTGAGAAGATATGTTTTTGCTCAGCCCAGGGGAGGAAGCGTAGAAGGGCCATACTGCCAGGGCCTGGGGGTGGTGCTCAGGTAGAATTTGCTCCAGAGTCTGAAGAGTACAGGTCCCTGGGTCAGGGGTGTGGGCTGGGTGGCTGTTTCTCCTCTTTGACACACTTGCAGTCCCCTGTCCCCTGGGCTGGCATGAGTAGGTAGGGTGGTCTGCTTCTTCCTTCAGCCCAGGCCCAAGAAAGGGCGCGGAGCGTGCCTCGCTTCAGGGTCTCTCTGTCCATTCTTTCCCTGTCTTCTGCTTCATTTGCCTTTTCTCTCTCTCTGGTTTTTGTCTATGCCTCTCTTTTTCTCCAGGGCTCTGTTCCTGGACTTCTTTGTTTCTGTCCTTCCCTGGGCTCCATCTGGGTTCCTGTCATTCTCTGAAACTTCACCTCTCACTGTGCTTTTCCATGTTTCTTTTCCTTCTTCGAGGTAGACCAGATCAGGGAGAAAAGACTGGGTTGGATGGTCCAGGCTTGAAGGCAGGGCTGCAGTGGAGCTCATGTGGCCCCCACAGGAGGGCAGGCTGTGGGCTGGGAGGGAGAGAGGATGCCGATCACCAAACCTGTCCCATACTTTCTTCCTGGAGCAGCGAGACTGGGAAGTATGTGGGCAACCCACCCTGCCCTGGATGAGGGAGTCTGGGGCAGAAAGAAGGCACGGGGGGCCTGGCTGAGTGTGGGGCTGGAATCCACTTTCCCTCATGGTGTCCACGTTTGGCTCATCTCTCTCCCCGATGTCCCTTCTGCTTGAGTGTCCTCAGGTACCCTGATCCCTGTAGGCAGGCACCCACGTGCGCATGCGTGTATGTGAACCTGTGTGCACACGTGTTCATGCAGCTCTGTTATGTCTGTGTGCACGTCTGTACACATACACTTGTATATGCGTCTGAGTGTGTGCGGAGCTCTGTGGCCCGCAGCGTCCTGTCTCCTGTGGCCCATGTCCCTGGAGCCTCTGTAGAAACGTCTGCATCTGTGTCTGCATCTGTCCTGTCTGGGTCTGTTTCCCCGTGTGTCAGTGTTTACCTCTGTGTGTGTGTGTGAGAGAGAGAGAGTGTGCGCGTCTGCGTGGACGCAGCCTTCTGAGGGCTGGAGATAAGATTTAGTGCTGATGTGACTTCTACTTGCTCTTGATGTCATGTCTCCTCCAGAACAAAGGGAGAGATACAAGAGGAAGAGGGGGAAAGGGTGGAGGAGAGAGCCTGGGGGGAGGGGGCAGACAGACCAGAGGAAGGAGGGGGGCAGGTAGAGGTGGGAAGAGGAGGGAGGCAGCGCAGGGAGGGGCAGAAAGGGGAGAAGCGCGCGGGGGGAACAGCCAGGCCACGAGAAGAAGCCGGAGGGCTGGTAGGGGAGCAGCAGTGGCCTGGAGCTGAAGGGGAGAAAATAGGGAACAATTCTCCCAACAAGTAGACTAGAGGGACAGAGAGAAGTTGGGTTGCAGGGGCAGTGGGGACTGAGCGCCCTGAGCCATCTGTTGGGGATACCATGGTGGCCTGCTGGTCTGGATGAGGCCTTGCATGTCAGTGGTTGGGCAGGGGTGTGTGTCTGTGGCTCTGCGTGTGTATGTGTTGTGTGTGTGTGTGCATATGTGTGTGTATGCACACGCAGGGATTGATGCATCTGTGCATCTCTGTGACGTGGCTGCTTGTGTGTCTTCCCATCTTGTCCCCTGTAGCCCTCTTTCTTCTTTCGACGCTGGTCCTCCCTGGGGTTCTGTTAGGAGAGTGAGGGGGTGAGACTGCGAGTGGGGCAGTAGGTTTGGCAGGTGGTGGCTTCATGGGGATGGACTGGGGGGCTCCTCGATGGTGCTATACTCTGGACTCTGCGGGTCCCCCTTCAGATTTCTGAGTCCTCTGTGCCAGCCCTTTTCTGGCCCTTGGACACTGTGGCTCAGGCCGAGCTTTCTCCCAGGAACCCAGCCATCCTGCTCCCCAGCTCTTATCAAGTATCTCCTTTTGGGGATCCTGGTAACCCTGCCTCCTTTCCCTCTAGCCTCTTGTAGCAGTGAGAGGAGACCCAGAAGCAACCAGACAAAGTGCCCTAGGAAAAGACCCTTAGTAATGCCATCTGTCACTGTCGGCTCTTCTTCAGGGGCAGGCAGAGGGGCTGATGCCACAGGTGGAAGCAGGGAGGGGTGTAAGGAGGAGGGCCAGGGCCTGGGAGAGCAGAGAATTCAGGCTGGGTGGGGAGGCAGTCTCTAGGGAGGGCACCCTCAGGCCAGGCTGGCCTGAGCTGTGGGTAGTAGACGACAGGGCAGGGAACCGGCCTCCCCTTCCGCAAGATGGCTGGTGCTGTCACGCCTGAGGGAGCCGAGCAGCTGGTTGCCGTGGTGACAGAGGAGAGTGCTGCATGCTAATGAGGCTGGCGGGGAGCCGGGCAGTGCAAGGGTCTGCGAGGCGAAGACACAGCTGCCCCCAGCAGTGGTGCGGGCCTGTGGGGACAGAAGCGGGGTTCACAGGGCACTCGGCTCTTGGGCCTGGAAGACCTGGATGAGGGGCTAGGGCCCCGGGTCTGGGTCCTGCATGGTAGGGGGTTTGGAAGAAGATGGTAGTTTTGGGGGAAACAGTTGGTGGGGGCATTCGGAGCAAGGAATGAGACTCGGTCCAAATACTTGGGTTCCCTCCAGTTTTGTGGATGAAATCTGTGTCTCCCCAAGAACTCTTCTTTCTGGAGGCAGCCCACAGCAGCTGTGCTCCCCTCCCCCAACTGGCCTCGGAACCAGAAGTGGGGAGAGACCCATGCCGCCTGAGTCTAGAAGGGGACAACAGGAACCATTTGCCCATCTTCCGCAGGGCCCCGGCCCTTGGCCCTCGGCCATGCCCTTCTGGCCTTTTTAAAAGCTGCCTTTCTTTCTGGAACCCAGGCATCCTGACCCTCAGCCTTGCCTCAGAGACAGCTGGGGTGCTTTCCCCTATCTTCTGTCCTGGTCCTGGCTTTCTGCCTCCAGGGCTCACATCTCATGATCACAGCCCCTGGGGTGGTTTCCAAGGGCGATGTGGTGCTGCAAGGCCATTCCTTCCCCACTCTCTTGGCCAGACCCCACGGGTGCAGGGGTAGGGAGGTGAGGGCGGAGGTTGGTGGGGCTGACTGGTTCCCTGGGGGAGCCCCCGGGTCTCAGCTCAGCTGTGGGGCCTGGTGCTGCTAGCCTCTCTGGAGGGCAGTTTTCCTTGACTGATGCCTTTCAGGGACTGGGGTACTGGTCAAGTGGGCCAGAGTCTCTCCCCCAAGGCCGAGGGGGCCCCCAAATCAGAGCTGACAAGGCTCTCTCAAGGGACCAAGGCGACTCCAAAAAAAATCCCAAGCAATCTTGCTCTCAGTCTTGGATATAGGGCTGGTGTTCCCCATTTCCAAAATTCAGGTTTTGGGGCAGCTCGGAGGGGACCTGGCTGGAGAAAGAGGTTCCGTAGAATAGGTTTTTGTTTTTTTCGTAAAATAGTTTTCAATGAGGTGTGTTGACCTCTCAGGGAGCTCCCTCCTGGGGGTCTTGGCTATCCTCTTTTGTCTTTGCTGTCCAAGGGTGCTGGCCTAGCCTCCCAGGCCTCCTCAAGGAATGTCCCAGACCCCCATTCTTTATTTTTTTGGCCATGCCCCAGGGCACCTGGGATTTTAGTTTCCCGGCTACCCAGGGCCCCCTGCAGCAGAAGTGTGGTGTTTTAGCCACTGGACCACCAGAGAAGTCCCAAGATGCCCTTCTTGATCCAGCACGCCCCTAGATTCTGCTTCCTCCTACCTGCTGCCGCTCTGTGTCCTCCTGAGCTCCAGTTTTCTCGCAGAACCCGGTGTGCAAGGTGCCTGCTACCCATTCCAAGGCTGTGGGGGTGCAGCTTGGGGGATGGGGCCTGGATAGAGGCTTTTCCACAGCCCCCTTTGGTGGGAGAGGCCGTCCAGGCCCAGGCTCTTCACGCCCCAGTCCTCCCGTCTCTGCCAGGCTTGTGGGATGGGGTGGAGGGTGGAGATCCCGCTTGCCAGCTCAGTCCCATGCTAACAGGACACTCTCTCTCTCTCCAGGTGGCTTTGATTTTTGTGTCGTGTTTTATTTTCTCCTTCATCCGAATCGTTTTTCTCGTTGACTGTTTTTTTTTCTCTCCGCCTCCCGGAAGAAAAAAAAAAAAGAAAAAAAGAAAAAGGAAAAAGCAGCCCTCCCAACCTCATGCTTCTCCTCCTTTTCCTTTTTTTTTTCCGGCAAGAAGAAAAAAAAAGAAACCAAACTCTCCTCTCCCCGTGCAGTAACTCCCTGCCCCCTCCTCCCTCTGATTCTGCCTGTACCCCCTCCCCCTCTCCGGTGCCCCCTCCTCTCTCTCTCTCTCTCCCCTTCTCCTGCCCTCCACCTTCTGTTTCGGCATCGGGGCCCCTCCCCTCAGCTCTGGGCTGGGGGCTTTCCCTCGATGTCTGTCACAAGTTAAAAGGGTTTTTAAATTGTGGCAGCAAAAGCTTTTTTCTCCCCTCTCTCTGGCTGATTTTGATGACTCGTGTTTTCTTTGTTTCTTTCCCCTTTTCTTTCTTTTTTTCTTCTTTTTTTTTCTCCTCTCTTTCTTTCTCTCCTCCCCCTTTCCAAGGTCCGGCTCACCTGACGTTAAACAGCGAAGGTATGGTTTGAAGTTCTGGTTTGGTTTGGATTGGATGGCCCCCAACCTGCGCCTGGATTTTTCTGGCCCTGCCCCCTCCCCACCCCCTTCTCCTTCTCCACCTGCCCCGCCTCCCTCCTGCCTTCCTACCTCCTTCCTCTGGCATATCTTACTTTACGGGGTGCTGGGGCAGGGGGCGGGGGGCTGGTCCTGGTGTGTGCTCTCCCCTCCCCGAACTCCCCCAATCACTCCATCCGCCCTCATCCCACCTTGGTTTCTGACATCAAGAGATGTTTGAGCTCCTGCCGTTGTCTCCAGTCGCCTTTTTTGCGTTTTCCTGATAGTGTCTCTTTTTTTTTTTCTTTCTCATGGTGGTGTTTTATTTCCTTCCACTCATTCTGATCATTCTTTTTCTTCTGTGAACCCAAATACAAAGAGAAAAGCATGGGCTGGAGGAAGAGGATTTTAGGCAGCCTCATTCCCCTCACCCTGCTGCTGTGGGATGCCCCCTTAACATAGCTACCCCCTGCCACCCCACCCTGGCCCATACACCCTTGCCGGTGACTTGAGGATGTCTCCTGACCCTGTTTGACAGATGAGGACATTTAAGCCCAGAGAGATGAAGTGACTTGCTAGTGATTACATAGCCTTTAATTGGTGGTACCGTTGGGACTGCTCAGCTATTTTTAGTCTCCCTTCGACCAAGTCTTTACCTCTTTCAAAGCCCTGGTGTTCAGCAAACCTGGAGACAGAGCCCAGGAGTCCTGACCATGATCCCCCAGCTTTGACCTTCCTGTCACTGACTCCTTCCCAGACCCTCAGGCCTTGCTCCCCTGCCCACGGTGGTCCTCTGTCAGGGCTCACCTTGCAGAGAGATGGGGTGAGGGTCTTAGCCTGTAGGCAGGAGAGGCCTACAGGATGCAGGCTGGGCTGTAGGAGAGACTGAGATCTGGAGTGGGATGGATTTAGGCCTGGGGTGGTAGAGATCTGGAATTCGTGCAGGGATGTGAAATTATGACGAGAAATGTGTGAAAGGAGGAAGTCCCGAGTGGGTAGCCAGGGCCTGGCTGATTGATTCACATCCTTCTTGCCTCTCAGTGCCTGGTTCTAGAGATGCCGGCTATGGCTTACCATTGTCATAGATGAAGGCCTAAAGGGTCCCTAAAGCCCCCCATCCCACCCTGAAAGGCCACAGCTCAGGTGTTATTCTAGCTTTAGTTCTGGGGGTTGGGGTTGGAGTCAGGGCCCAGACAGGGACTTTTAAACTCCATCCTTGAGTTCCCCTCAAGAACCATCTCCTAGGGGCTGGTGGTAGCTGTGGTGCCTGGGAGTCACTGGTCGGGGTGGGCAGAGAGCTCAAGGCAGCCTGGGGCCCAGATGTGGTGACATGTGCCTGCAGGGACTTTGGAGAGGAGGCCTGGGGTCAGGGGACTGGGCAGTGGGGAGCGAGATGTCCTCCCTGAGAAAGGCCTTCCTGATCCCACGGTGAGCTCGGCCTGGCAGGACCTGCTGGTGTGCACAGCCCTGCGGAGGGCACCATGCAAAGACCAGGAGCAAACAGAGCGTGGCCCTGCCCCTGGGAAACCCCTCAGTCTAACTGGCCAAGAAGTGGATGAAGGCAACCTTGAGAGCACACACTGTAGTAAATTAACAGGTGCAGAGGGAGAACCAGTCTTGCCTTGAGGATGAGCAGCGAACAGAAGAGGGGTTTGGTGTGGGAACGGAGGCAGTTTTGGAAGAGGGGGTGCTGTGTCAAGCTATTGCACGAGTGGAAGAGCAGGAACCTGGCCCAGCGGGTCAGGGTTGAGCATGGCCGTGGACGTTCAGGGCCCCCAGGACCAGAGGTCTGTCCCATAGGCAGGCTGTCGGGCAGAAGGCCTCTGCTCCTCCATCCCAATCTCCCCAGCCCTGGGCAAGGGGTGGAATCAGTGGCTGTGAGTCTGATGGGGTTCGTGGGGCTGGTGTTCTTGGTTTGTCAACCAGCTCCTTCCCCGGAGGCCCTGAAGCAAATGAGTATCCAGAACACACCCCGACCCCACTTTACCTCCAGGCAGGCGCTCTGCCCTGGAAAGGGCCCTCTATCACCTCAAGGCTGGGGTGGGACTGCCTGGCTAGCCCCCTGTGCCTGACTCCCCAATTCTGCTTCTCCAGTAGGGTCCTTACTGTTCTCCGAGGGGGGGGCCGGGAGAGGAGGAGCCGGCGATGTGCACCAGCCGTCAAAAGGTCAGTGACCCCACGGTCCCCAGAGAGCCCAGCCCTTACCACCCCCGCAGGCCATCTTCACTTCCTGGAGGGCAGCAGAGTCAACAGAGGCCTCGCGCCTTCTACCGGCTCTGAGGTCTACCCCGCACCCGTAGTACCTGCCCTGGTGTGAAGGGCCACAGAACTCTGTCTCTTTCCCAAAGCCCCGTTGTCCTGATGACCTATTTCTAGAACACAGATGTCTTCTTGTGGCAGTTGTTTAGGCCAAAGAACAGGGATGCCTTGAGAGTACCTGTTTCCCTGGGAGAGTGGCTGGGCAGTAGGTTCAACACCCCATTTAACTGTTATATTCTGATGGCACGCTCGGTGTCAGCCCAGGGGGATTCTGGTGAAGACATTGGCATTTTTAATATGTATGTAACACAGGCGTCACTTCAGTGAGCCTTCACGCCCCCCTGGTGGAAGGGCTTGTGGCCCTTGGTTTACAGATGAGGAGACTGACCTCACCAATGCCCCTGAGGCCAGCCTGCGGCCCTTTATCCTGTCTCAGGGCTGTAGGTTTCAAGCTCCCTGTTTTTCCTGCACTAAGGCTATCTCTTAAGAGAATCTCTTCCTAAGAAGTTTGCAGGGCAGGGAAGCAACCCCTCAAGGAGCTCCAGTGGGTGCCAAGCCCTAGGGCTATCAAGTCCTGTTCTTTAGGACGTGCTGTTCTGTTGGCCTGGATTTCTGCCATCTCTGCCCTCTTCCCCAGCCATTTGGTATCTCTTTCAGCTGACTCTTGAAAAAGCAGCTAGGCCACCCGCACTGGAAGTCTCCCCCAACCTCCCTCGGCAAACCCCAGACTGCGCGGCGTTCCCTTTGTCTGCACATTCATTCTATCACTTGCCACACGGCATCGTAACTGTCACTTTACCTGGTTGCCTCCCCTTCTCAACCGAGCTCCTGAGGACAGTGATTGGGTATTTTCATTCATATACCCCTGGTGTTTTCCACAGCTCCTGGCACATATGTAGGCGTGTGCTCAGCAAATTTATTTTAAATGGGTGAATGGGCTCTGTTCTCAAGGGGCTCATTGACGTTCTAACAAATAACTACAATACAGTGTTGGTACATGCAAAGTATAGGCAAAGTGCAGACTTTTGTGCAGAGGAGTTAATTTATTCATTGATGGAGAGAGAGAGGCAGCGCATACGCACACATAACGTTACATCAGAGTAACACGAGTAGTTTTTTTGTGGAATGGTTTACAGTTTAGGAAGCCTCACCCCATCCAGTCTCTTTCTAGATGCCCACAGCAACCTGGGAGGTAGACAGACGATCAGCTTCTTTGTCCTGAGGAGGAAGCTGGGCCTTAGAGATGCTGCCTCTTGGCCAAGGTCACAAAGCTGGTGCAAGAGCCAGCATTAGTGCCCAGGTCTTCTTTTTCACATCATACTTCCTCTCAAGGGAGCAGTACAAGATGTTACTAGGCAGTAAGTGCCAAATGAGCAGAACAGACAGCTGTAGTGATTGAGAGCAGGGAGGGGCTAAGGGGGCTGGAGACCTTCCCAGAGGAGGGCTTTGAGCAGGGCCTGAAAAGGAGGCTGCTGCTCTGCCCCTCATGGCTTTTAGAGGTCCAGGACCATAACAACTGGTCTCCAGCTACATCCAGCTTGACTGGGGACACTGGTGGGGCTCCATTTCCCTGACCCTGGGAGACAAACGAGTGTCAGCAGTGACCCCTTGCCTGTGCCAGGGACGGTTAGGAGCCGTAATGTTGAAGTGATGCTGGGAATTGTAGTTCCGGGGCATCCACACGGCGGGATGGGAGCGAGCAACCCCTGCTGTTTCAGGTCCCGCTCCTTTCAGATCTGCTTCATGCTCTTGGGAGTTCAGTGGGCCTGGCGACCCCCACATCCTTACCTGACAGACCGCGTCCCCATCCCCACCAATCCCAAGAGGTCCTGCTGCTTCCTCCCCACCCCAGGGCGGTCTCTGTCTGTCCTTCCCACCGTTCTTGGGTTTTCTGGTTCACATTTACTCATCTCTTCTACGTTGCTCTCCTCCAATTCTTCCAGGTTCCCTCTGGCTGCTCCAAACCTCTTCCCATCCCTGGCCTGCTGGGTCTCTGGCGGTGGCAGGCAATGGAGGACAGGTTTACTCTGGCTCCTCTCCCAGGAGACCGGAGCGGAGCCCGGAAGAGTCGAGGAATGGCCTTGTTTCTCCACTTTGCCTTGGCAGCCGGGGTCCGGCTCTAGGCCCGCCTCTCTCCTTTTCACCAGGCTCTTTTGTTCTGTTCCAATCACTTTTGCACGTGGTTGCCTTATTCTTTCCTTTCTTTCTGTTTGACTCTCCTTTTAATATTTTCTTTGACTGCAGTGAAGGTGAGGGAGTGGGAGGGGAGGCTGGGCTTTCGGGAGAGACTAGGACGTGGAGCACACTCAAGGTCAAACACGTTCCCTTTTCTGGTCCTTGAGCCCCCTGGCTCTGCCAGTGCCTGGGCAGCAGGCCTGGTTGCTATGGAAACAGCAAGGCCTTGGCTTCCTTTCCCTAGAGGTCTCTGTCCCCCTTTCCTTGCTGGCCCTCTTCCATCACCCTTACCTGTCCCCTCCTGGTTAGTGCTTCTCTTTATCCAGATTGCTTCCCCATCACCTCTTGCTCACTTCCAACTCTGCACTGTCTCCAAACCCTTTCTGTCCCCCATGGTCCATCTTTCTCCTTCTCTGCGTGGCCTGCCTCCACATCACCATTCTTCCCTACTTTTCCCTCCTTGTGTCTCCTTGACTCCTCCTCTTTGTTTTCTGGCCCTCTCTGCTGGAGCCCTCAGGTGGGCAGGGTGGGGCTTCCAGCTGTCCCGATGTGGCCCTTGCCCCACCAGCCTTGCTGCCCCACAGCCTCAGGAAACCGGGCCTCGCCAGCTGCAGCAAGTGCTGTGCCAGGCTCTGGGGCAGCAGCTGGTGCCTTGGCATCCGGAGGCAGTGAGGACTGAGTCTGCAGGCATCCTGCCCGGAGGGAGAGCAGGGCTGTTGTGCAGGGGAGGGACATCTGCAGGAGGTGCACCCGGAGAGCCCTGGCTTCCACACGCCATGCTGATGATGAGGCCTGGCATACTGTGGGCAGGTGCCTTCTGAGGGCCAAATGCCCTGCTTCTTCCTGGGCCTGGGGGCCCGTACTGAGAAACTCCACCCTCCATGAAGACCCTCAGCCGGCTGTCTTGTTCACTCCCACCCTCACTTGCGAGATGGGTGGGCCCCGCTGGGAGGAGAAATGAGTCGCTGTCAGAGGTCCAGGTCCCCTGTGCTCCCTTGACTCCATGGCCCGTTTTCTTCCCTCTATGGATGTGGGCTCTGGCTTCTGAAGGTATAGGGTTGGGATCCCACCTTCCCGCCACTAAGCTGTTGTCATCCATTTGTAGAAAGCTAAATGCCCCTAGAAGTGAAGTGAAGTGAAGTGAATTCCCTCAGCCGTGTCCGACTCTTTGCAACCCCATGGACTGTAACCTACCAGGCTCCTCCGTCCATGGAATTTTCCAGGCAAGAGTCCTGGAGTGGGTTGCCATTTCCTTCTCCAAAATGCCCCTAAGGCCCTTCCAGTTGTTTTCACTTCTATTTAAAGAGTGCCAGTGAAAGGAGTCCTGTTCTGGGTGTGTACACACACACACACACAAGAGCCAGGCCTGCACATGTATCTTGCCTCTGGTCATCTCCTGGCACACAGGGGTCCTACACCTGCCCTCTGGCCACCCTCGGAGGCTCTCAATCTAGGACTTGTCAGCACTGTCCTCTCAGGTTGGACTAGGAAGTTGGCGGGGATGGTGACAGCCATCACGGTGGCCTCCTGTGTAAGCCCCGCCCCCTGATCTCTGGCACATCTGTCACCCACACCACCCTCCCATGTGTCTTCCCCCTGCCCCCCAACCCTGTTCTCTCCATTTGCTCAGTGCTGTGAAACAGGCCTACTAGTCCCATCCCAGGTGGTCATGCTTGAGACTGTTCCCAGGCAGTGAGAATGGCCCTCACTGGAAAAGAGGCAGGAGGGGGAGGTGGGCTGCACTCAGGAGACCCTTGGTGCCCCGCCATCAGGGGACACTCTAGGAAGACTTCAGGTGCAGCCTCTTGTTTCTCTTCTGCATCTTTCTGTTAAGGGGAGTGGCTGGGGGAGGGCTGGTGGGGGAGGAGACGGTGAGACTGCCTGCTTCTGTCTGCTTCGCCTGGCCCTGTGGCAGCTTAATTGTCAGCTGTCAGTGTGAGAGTCACTTAGCAGCCTCTTGCCTTGG
Source organism: Moschus berezovskii (assembly GCF_049115385.1). Classification (NCBI taxonomy): domain Eukaryota; kingdom Metazoa; phylum Chordata; class Mammalia; order Artiodactyla; family Moschidae; genus Moschus; species Moschus berezovskii. Next base: position 8,135,603 of record NC_142484.1, read on the forward strand.
AGATAGGTGTGGAGGAAGCTGCTTCTGACAGCAAAGACGGCGGGGTCCGGAGAGGAGGGCGCCAGCGGGGGGAGGGGAGAGAGCCTACAGCTTGCAATTGGGATTGAGAGGCTCCGGGTGCCCCGGACCTACGCCCAGTGGCTGGAGGGGAAGAGGGAGGTCTGGAGTGCCCACGCCGCTCAGCCCTCTTCCGTTTCCCCACGGCGGCGTCCAGGCAAGGAAGAGTTTGTGGCGACCTTCAAAGGCAATGAGTTCTTCTGCTACGACCTGTCACACAACCCGATCCAGAGCAGCACGGATGAGATTACGCTGGCCTTCCGCACCCTGCAGCGCAACGGGCTGATGCTGCATACGGGCAAGTCAGCTGACTACGTCAACCTGTCCCTCAAATCCGGGGCCGTCTGGCTCGTCATCAACCTGGGCTCGGGAGCCTTTGAGGCCCTGGTGGAACCTGTCAACGGCAAGTTCAACGACAACGCCTGGCACGATGTCCGGGTCACTCGAAACCTGCGCCAGGTAGGGGGAGCAGGAAGAAGGCTAAGGGCCAGCGGTGTCTGGGGCAGAATGGGAGTGGGGTGCGAGGCCAGGTGGCAGGGTGTGGTTCTGAAGAATGTTTAGGCTTTGGGTGGGCTGGCAGGGGCCAGGAGTGTGGCCACAGTGGGCAGGCTACAAGGACCAGGATCCACGCTAGGGAGGAGGCTGCAGAGCTGTCCAGGGCCAGAGCCTGGGGAAGAGGAAGGGCTGGGCTTGGATTGATGCTGGTGACTTGGTGCTGGGGTTTCAAGGGCTGGGGCTGAAAAATCAGGCGAACTGGCAGTAGGGCGATTTAGGACATGGAGGGGTGAGACAGAACCTGAATGATTGGCTCTGGGGGTGCTCTGGGATGGGGAGACTCTGTCCAGACCCTGGAGGGGCAGGTGTCCAGTTAAGGCAGAAAGTGTAGGACACATGGGGTGGGGTGTGGCCTGCCCTTAGGCGGGGCCTTTGAGGCTGGGCTCAGAGCAGGGTCAGGGTAGCAGGTGTGAGCAGGGAACCAGCTGGAGAGGTGCTTGGTCCTGCCTCTCCTCTGGCAGCACCCCAATTCTCTCCTGTCCTGTCCTGTTCCTCCAAAGGGGTGCAGGCTCTCCCAGGGGTTCTTGACTGTCTTGCCGTGGTTTCCAGGCCCGCCCTTACAGGAGCTCAGGAGACTCTTGGGGCGGCCCCTGCAGTTAGGACAGGGCTCTTCTCAGCGTCCCCAGATGCCCCCCACCCTGGAGGAGTGCTGATGCTTCTGGGCATCGACTCTATCCTCAGTAGCTGTTGCCTCTCACAAGGTACAGGGAGGCTGCGGCAGGTGAAGCACTCTCTCTGGCCAGGCTGCTGCTCGACAGCAGCCCCCACAGCTTGTTTCCAGCCCTGAGAAGTTCCTACCTCAAGCGCGGTCCAAACCAGAGCCTTTTTTGAAAGCAGATGAGGCCGCTGTGCATCCTTGATGGCTCCAGTCCCCGCCTCTGTACTCCTTGCCCTGCTCACTTGGTGCCTGGGGCCTGGGTGCCAGGCTCCTGCTGATCCATTTCTCTGCGTCCACTGCTTTCTCTCATGACTGGTGGCAGGGATGTTTTCCCAGCTTCACTCCAGCAGGCTGAGTGCAGCCAGGACCGTGGAACCCCTGAGCCCAGGGAGGCACCGTCTGGGCTGGTTTGGAGCTCTTCTCTCACTCGGTACCTTCTCTGTGTTTCCTGGTTTTGGCTGAACTTCTTGGTGAATGAACTTCTGTTTTCTCTCCTCTTCACCATTATTGGCAACTTCCTTCTCCTCTCCTTCCTCCCACTGAAGATTCCTGGGGGGGCAGGGGCCGTCAGACCTCACACTGTTCTTACCTGTTCCTCTTCAACCCCCTGAGTCATGATCTAATGGGGCATCCCCCTCAACGGTGACTTCCTCTTGCTGTCGGGACACCGCGACTAATCCACCTGCTCTTTCCAAGCCGCTGCTCCCTGCTGTGGTCGGGCTCCCACCTAGGCACCTGTTCTCAGTGGTCTCCAAGCTCTGAAGAGCGGCATCATCCCCTGACCCGGCTGGAGGGCTGTCCTGTGGTGCCACCCTGTTTACTGCAGGGCTGGACAGAGTTGCCTTCTTGCTGCTGTTCCCTCCCCAGGACAAGTGCTGTCACCTGGTGCTGCCTTTGGCAACACACTGCAAGCCCAGAGCCCTTATCCATGTGTCCTCTGGCCAATACATTGTCCATCTATACAGGATGTATGCTCAGTCGTGCAGTCATGTCTGACTCTTTTGTGGCCCCAATGGACTGCAGCCCACCCGACTCTTCTATCCATGGGATTTTCCAGGCAAGAATACTGGAGTGGGTTGCCATTTCCTTCTCCAGGAGATCTTCCTGACCCAGGAATTGAACCCCAGTCTCCCGTGTCTCCTGCACTGGCAGGCAGATTCTTTAGCACTGCACCACCTGGGAAGTCCTATAGAGGGTACTGAGGGGAAAAGATATGGTCGCACCCTCCCAGCCCTTTGGCTCTTGAGGAGACAGGATGAGTCTGCTAAAAGTTATCAGAGCAAATCCACACAAGGGCTAGCTAAGTGGCAAGAATCTTAAATGTTCTAGGAACTCGAGAGAGACAGACAAGTGGGAGAGGTTGTGACGAGGGAAGGTGGGAAAGCCACCTAGAAGTGGTGAGGCCTGGCCTCTGCAGCACCAGGATGGACAGTGACACAGTAGCCTCCTCTGGTGCTCCCAGAGTTCTGGGTCTGAGCTGGTGACGGATGCAGACCACTTCTCCTGGCTGGCTCTACCAGATGGCTCAGAGCAGAGTCAGGTCATATTGACCCAAACACAAGCCTTTGGGGCTCAGGGGGTATCTGCTTCAAGACTTTGATTGAGAGGTCTTTTTAGAAAGGGTTTCTGGAGAGATGTATTTGACTCAAGTTCACATCCTTAAGTGTGAGCTGCAGCCCTTTTTGGGTCATTGTGACCATCAGGGGGATGGCTGTGCTCTGGATTCATTGCCAAGTCCATCCTCCCCAGGCCTTTTGAGTGCGTGGTTCTCAACTGAGGGAGGGGGTGTCCCCAGGAGGTTCTGGAAATGTATGGAAGCATTTTGGGTGTCATAGCTTGGGGAGGGTACTACTGGCATTTACTGGGTAGAGGCCAATATCTGCTAAACATCTCCCAATGCACAGGACAACCCCACTGCAAAGAATGATCTGGCCCCAAGTGTTGGTAGTGCTGAGGAGAAGAAACGGTGCAGAGACAAGGGCCTCATGGCATTCTGGGATTGGAAAGATCCTTTTGTGATTTGAGGGGTAACATAGGGTCAGGAGTGGCTAGGAGCAAAGACAGGGGTAATGTGAGAAATGACATCTGCCCCAGCCTCTGGGAGGGCACTGGGGTTCATGTAGTTTTCCCCAAGTGATTAGAACGACGGGGGACTGCCACCTGGGGAGAGTCTAGCCCAGAATTTACACAGAGGGGGTCTCTCTTCCTCCTCTTGGTTCATCAGCTTTGGGTGTTGGTTAAGAGGCCAGCTCCTAAGACTGGAAGGAGGCAGAATTTCTCCCCACCTCCTCTGAACCATATAGTGACCCCTGGAATCATCCAGAACCTCTTGGAACAATGCAGTCAAGGCCAGAGGGAGCCTGGCTGAGACCACACCCTGCTTTTGCTCTGCTTTTCCCCTGAGTCCAGGCTTGAGGACTCTATGCCCAGTGGTGTCTCCCGGGTGATCTTGGCAAGAGTGATTCCATCTGAGGATTCCCTGAGGCCTCTTTTTTTTGGTTATGCTGGGTCTTTGCCAGCTTCTCTAGCTGTGTGGAGCAAGTTCTAGAGCACGTGGTGCTTGGGCTTAGCTTCAGCATGTGGGATCTAGTTCCCCGACCAAGGGTCAAACCTGGGCCCCTTGCATTGGGAGCGTGGCCTATTATCCACTGGACCAGGGAAGTCCCTGAAGCCTATTTTCAATCTTGGGCACTATCTCCTCCCACACTGGTGTGCCTCCCCCACCACACATGCCAAGTACCAGTCCATTTCATCTCTGACCAGCTAACCAGCACCAGCTCTGGAGACAAGCTGGTCCTTGACGTATCACGTGCAGCTTCCTCCCACCCTGCTCCTATGAGGCTGCGCCTCATATGGAGGCCCCCTGGACCCCAAGGAGGGAGTCCTCAAGGATGGGTTCTGGCAGCACTTGGGACTTCCTCCCCCACCTTATGGCTCAGCCTCCGGGTCTCTTAGCCTGTCACACACCCTGCCTCAGGGCCTAACTGTGCTGCTGGGCACACCCTGTCTACACCGGCTTCCTGAGCTGCCTGCTTCATTTCCATAGTTCTCCCTGAGGACATCACCATTCACCCTCCTTTCCACCGGGTGAAACTCTAGAGCTGGGGTTTGGGACTGACTGGGTTCAAGTCACTGAGTGACTTGAGGCAAATTATGTAACCAGTGTGAGGTGAGAGGGGCCTTTGAGGAGTGTCTGAGGTGATGCCCTGGGCTTGGTACCATGTGAGCATTGTGGGCTCGCTGCCGTCTTTACCGTTAGCTGTGGGGTTTTCCAGTCCGTCTTACCACCTTTGTAAGGCTTTTCTTGAGCCACCCCCACCGCCCTCCCCACCCCTGCCCAGTCAGTCTCCCTTTTTGCTGTGTTCTGGCCCTGTCGCCACACTCTGTCTGTGTGGTTAATTTGTGTCCGTCTCTTTCCTCCGTTCTAGGTGGTGAGCTCCTTGAGTGCTTTGTTTGTCTGCGTTGTGTCTTGGTTGCGGCGCACGGACTCTAGCTGTGGCGTGTGGTCCCAGTAGTTGCCGCGCGGGCTGAGTTGCTCCTGGGAATGTGGGATCCCAGTTCCCCGACCAGTGAACCAACCTGTGTCCCCTGTACTGGAAGGCAGATTCTTAACCACTGGACCACCAGGGAACCAGGGAAGTTCCCCTTGAGGGCTTAATACCAGAAACTGAGTGTTTTTATTTGTTTTTCTAGTGGTTTTGCTGGTTCCTTTGGGTTCTTCCTTGAAGTTAGTTGGTGAGGTTTTGGACAGATTAGCAGAACTAATTATTTCATATGAGCCCGGAACTACTATTGTCCTCTGGGAAAAACTCCTTCATTTACACTCCCGCCCTCTCTTTGGAGTTTCATCAGGACCTGTCCCTTTCTTCGAGCACTGCTCCGATCACATCCTCACTTCTCTTGTTCATGGGCCTCCAAGTTCAAGGGTCTCGTTTCTTTTTTGTATCTCACCTAACTTTTCTAACAATCCTGTGAAGTGGGAGATACTTCCATTCATCAACGAGGAGAAAGCAAGTTGAAGAACTGGCCCAGGCTCTCCTGTGGGAGTGAGAGGGCGAGGGTCTGTCTGGCTCCATTCCTCTGCCGCCCGGGCGGGCCTGGCTCTCGTCCTCGGTGTGCACTGCTAAAGGGCCTGTCATTTGCCTTGTGGTCCTGCCATTCTCGGGTGTTCCCATGTCTTGAACCATCTAAATGTTCTGCTGTCTCTTGAAAAAGGGGCCCATTTTATCCGAGCCCTCTTTCCTTTGTCCTGAGTTTTTCTTGCTCCATAGAGATTGCCTTCATCCAGATTGTTGTGATTTGTGTGTATAAACCCCTTCTTGGCTTTCTTGAGGGGCTGGAGCCATGTCGAGACTTTAAGGTAGAGATGGGGCAAGGTTTTGTCCAAAGGCCCTTGGTCGTGGTAAGTTACACTTGATGTAGTCACTGACCTCTTCCCTCTGTGATGTCCTCCTCCCTCATCACGCATGGCCCTCCATGTGCTCCTGTCCTCCAGGGTCCCTCCAGCTGCTTCTGTGGCTGGGGCAAAGCCTTCCTTGCCCAGTTGTTAGTCTGAAGCCCCAGCTCTCCAGATCCCAGCATTTGGAAAGGTGTGGGCTGCTGAATCATGGGTTCAAGCTGGGTTCCGGTGGAGCCTCCACTCTAGTGTCTGGCCACAGTTGCCTGCTCGGGCATGACCACCAAATTCTGGATCTGCACTCTCTAGATCTAGAGGAGTCCTGTCTCATCCACTGCAATGTCGCTGTTTATCAGAGGAAGCCTGGATCTCTTGACACATCAGTGGGAGGCCCAGGCTTTGAATGCACAGCTCTTCCCTCTCAGGCTTGTTTCTTAATTCACTCTTCTATTTGTTAAAAATGAAGTTGTCCATGAAAGTTGAAACTGGGTTTTTCCTTATTTTAGTTTCTACAGCCAGTTCTAACTTCAAAAGAGTGGTAGTTGGACTTTTACCTGCAATGCCTGTTTTTCCCTGTCTTGTTTGACTGGTGCAGTGTTATCAGCGAACTTGTACCTGTTTTGGTGCCATGGGTTTAGCTGTCATGAAGCTAGTGTTTCCTTGCCCTGAGTAGCTGGCCTCTTCATTTCCTAACAGTCCTACTGGCTGATAGGACCAGTCTTTGTACCACGTGTTATCCCAGCGTCCAGTCTCTGCACGTGCAATTAGATTCTTGTCTTCCTGTTAGGTAAACTGCTTCTGCATCACTAATAAATTAACATTGGTCATTCAGCACTCCTAGCTGCTAAATATCGAATTCTGTTATTTTTAATTATACAAGGCCCTTATTAATTGTCTTACTGAATTAGTCCTGTGCCCACTGGTTATAACAGCTCTCTAATGGGTCTGTCCCCAGAAGACCTTTCCTTCTCACAGTCACACTCTTGGGCTTGCAGTTTAGTATTTGATGCACATCAAGCAGTAGTGTCCCAACATCTCTGTCACACAGGGTGAAGCTGCCTCAGCCCCGTTGACATCTCCTCCTCAAAGGGAAATTTTGAAGGTGATTCTTGCTGCCGTCTTTGACCATGAGAAGAGGAAATGAACATAGAGCTGCATGGGGGTGGGGCTTCTGGAGTCTGGGGTAAAAGAAACTGGCTTCTAGTTTAGAGAGGAGTGAGGGATTTTAGAGGGAGGCGGGTCTTTGTGTTCCTTCTCGTGTTGTGGTATATGGGGGGGAGTGGATTTCTGGTGCTGGCTGTGGGGAGTGGAAGCTTGGGGGTCTGTGGGTGTGGGGAAGGAGAGTGGGCTGCTGGGAAAGTCTGACTGATTGCACAGACTTGCACGAGTGATGGTGGAGCGGGGTGGGGAGTACTTCATTCTGGGAGAAACAGCTGCCCAAAGGGGCAGAAGAAATAGGGTGGGATGATTGAAGAACCAAGGGAAATTTGGGGGCAGTGTGGGCTCTGAAAAGTCAAATTAGGATTAATTTAGGGGCTCTGGGTGGGAGAGTGGGTGAGGGGAGGAGGGTTTGGGATGAGGTATGATGTGAGAGTGAGCCCTCTACCAGCCCATGGAGGGCAAAGTTTCCTTTTCCCTGTTCTGCTGGTGACTTGCTCTCTCTTCCTTTCTGAAGGAAGAGAAACAGGAAAAAATATAAAGAGCTGCTCTTCCCCATACCATGACTCACTGGGTCTATTTGCTATCTTCCATCCTCAGGAAAAGCAGACACCTACATTCCCTCCTATACTCCTTGGGAACCCCTTCCCTTTTGCTCCAAGTGAAATTGCCTCTCATTCAAGCCAGTCCTGGGATTCTCTGGGGGCCTTGACCATTCTCCCAGTCTGACAGCCAACTGGCCCATCACCAACCAGTTAACCCATTAACTCAACATGGTCACAGGCCAGCCAGTTGGCCAGCACCAACTTGCTCTTTAGCCAGTTCTCTGGAAAGCCATCTGGTCGACCAGTTAGCCAACAACCCCCTGCGTTCATTACCTGAGTCAATAGCCCATGCCTTTCTCACACCCCTATTCCCCTTCCTGCCTTCCCCTCAACTCCCTAACATTTCAGCCCATAGGACTTACTAATACTGCATAATTGGGTCTGCTTCTTAACCCCCTGCCTTCCCTCTCTCACCCTCTGTTGGAAAACCCCGTTGCCAACTCTGTGTGTGTTACTAACACGCTTATAACCCTGGGGGGACCAAGGGATGGGCAGGGACAGGTGGGCAAGGTATGAGTGAAAAACCGAACTAACCTTTCTGTCTCATCTGCGGAATGTCGCCATCTTTAAGTCTTTGCTTTCCTGGTCTAGTTCTTTTGTTGTTTCCTTCTCTACTAACCAAGGTCTTTAACTGTTCACCTTCTCTGCAGCCGGCTCTTCCCGGAGGGGATGAGGGGGGAGGGGACTCCAGGGGTGGGGTGGGCGGGGATTGGGAGAAGAGATTTAATTTCTGTGTGTGTTTTATTTCTCCCTCCCATTATAATTTAATTTTCTTTAAACAAAACACTTCAGCTGAACTTAAGGTGGGAGGGTCTGAACAGACAACCAAATATATATGGATATATATTTTTCCTCCTTCCTTGAGTTTCACAGTTGGTCATTTTCTTTTTCTTTTCTTTCGTTCTGTTCTTTTGTTGTTGTCTTTGTTGTTCTTGTTTTTTTTTTTGACCCCCCACCCCTCCCCCATATCTCCGGTGAAGCACGCAGGCATTGGACACGCTATGGTAAACAAACTGCATTATCTGGTAGATATCACTCTAATTGTCTTACCGTTTGGTTTGCCGTGGGTTTTTTAACTGTTCGATTCTCCCTCTTTTGTTTCCTTTCCCCATTTGGTTTTGGTTGTTTTGCTTCCAGTTGTTTTCTGCGTCCTGGACAATCTCTAGATTTTGCTTCTTTCTCTTTGAGTTTTCTTCTTTCCCTTTTCTTGCCTTTTTTGGTCCAAATGCAAATCCAAAAGACAAATGGAAATCAAGGAATTTGGCCTGTCCCAGCCCTAGCCTCCTCCCCTAATTTCTGAGTTCAGATTCCTGGCCAGAGAGACCTGGGGCAGACCCCATGTTCATCGGCTCTGGTTAGACCAGCCCCGATGCCAGGCTGCTTGTTTCTCTTGCTTTCTTTTGTTCCTTTTCTCCCCTGCCCCACCCCTGTTTCTTTTCTCTGATTTAGTTTCTTTCTTGGTCTCCTGAAAATCCATGGAAAACACCATCTCATGACATGCTACGCTCTGCTCACTGTCAGCTCCTGGACAGACCCCTCGAGCTGGTTGCGGGGGCTGGGGGTGAGGCCTCTGGGAGCCATGGCTTCACAGGTCACAGGTGGGGAGGGGGCCTTGGGGGATGCAGAGCTCCTTTACATCACCATTCCCGCCAATTTAGGGGCTGCCCCAGGCTGGTTGCTTGAGAAGGGACAGCATCTCCTGCCTCACTTCCCAGCCTCGAGGGGTTTTGGTTCTGGCTCCCCCATATCTTGCATGGCATGAATGGTCTTTTCCCCCCACCAGGGACAGCGTCCAGTTTCCCCACCGCTCTGCTGCTCTGACTAACACTGTGTCTCACACTGTCTTTCTTCCTCCCATCTCCTGTCCCCTCTCTGCCCCACCGCTGCCTGTCCTGCATGGCCTCTGACCGGGGTTGGTTCCCTTCCCTGTTGAGGGGTGAGAGGAGGAGGCCCAGCGGGGTGAAATCGGGGTACTTGTTGCTGAGCTCCACTGTTTGGGTTGGGCTCAGGCCTGGTGAGCGTCGGTGTGGGTGTCTGTGTAAACGCAGCTGGTGTGTGTTGGTGTGTGGGTGTGACTGTGTGTAAATGTTGGTGTGACATTTAGGGGGTGTTGGTGGGAGACCGTACTGTGTGTTTGAGACTCTGCTGGTGAGTCTACAAGTGTAAACGCTGGTATGAGCTGGATGCTGCGTGACTGTGTTTTTGAGCCTGTGAGGGCTCCTAGGAGGCGGGTTGTGGGGCTGGGATGGGTGGGAGCAGGGAAGGAGCTGAGGCTGGCCCTTTGCTCCTCGCCTCACCCATGAGTGTGTGCCTGCAGGCCCTGCTGTGTGCCTTCCCCTGGGATTCCCCCCTGCCCGCCTGGTCCTGGCTCTGCGGCAGCAGGCGGTTAGTCATCGTCTATTAATAATGCAGAGTGATTGAACGCCAGGCTAGGGACCCTGCAGATGGACGTGTCTGCTCCCACGGGGCCCACGCTGCTTGGGGCAGCTGCCTGGCCTGCCCAGCCTCCCAGGTCCACGGAGCTGCCTGGCTGGAGAGGAGGCAGCTTGGGAGCTGGGGCTCCCTGTCTGAGAGGTTCCTCATCTTCCCCAGGAGGATGGAGCCCTGAGAACATGTCTGGCCTGTCCTGATACTCTGGCAGCTCTGTGCTTCCCTGCACCCACAGACCTGTGGTGGTCCTGTCCTTTGTCCTGTCCCTGAGATAGTGCCCAGGCCATGGCCATACCAGCCCTCCCCAATCCGAGGCCTCATTTGGCCATTCTGTCATCCTGGTGTTCAGATGGAGTTGTGTGGTGGTCCCAGGACTGCTCTTCCACAGGCCCTTTTCTTCAGCTGCTGCTTCTAGAAGTTTGCCATTGCTTACCTCTCAGACCAGGCCACTGAGTACGTGTCAGGAACTGGGTGTTTGAAATTCTTTCTTTATTATTAATTAATTTTTTGGCTGCACTATGTGCAGCATTCAAGATCTTACTTAGTTCCCTGACCAGAAATCAAACCTGTGCCCCCTGTAGTGGAAGCGTGGAGTCTCAACCACTAGACCACCAGTGAAGTCCCTGGAACTCTTTCTTTACAGAGCTTCACTGGACAGCCAACCTGTGACTTTGAGGACAGAAGGGAGGCAAGATAAAGGCAACCCCTAGGGTATACTATCTGAGAATTAGGGCCCAGAAGACTTCCCCTTCTTTCCAGTCTCAGTTCAGTTAAAAACTGTGAACTGGGGCTAAAGCTGTTTCTCATCTGCCAAACGGCTGACATTCCTCGCTTGCCTTTCAGGGAGTCAGTGTGAGGGTCAAGAAGAGTAGCGGAAGTGAAAGCATCTGTACTCTGTAAAGGAAATTATAATTTTATTAAGCTTTATAAAATGTTAACTGATTATCTCCATGTTTCCAGGGCAGGGATATTTTGTACAGAAGCAATTCCCTTCCCATAGCAAACCCTGGAGAATATAGCACCTCTGGCCCCACTGGAGATACTATTACCATCCTTTCTTGGGATTCAGTCCTAAAATAACTACATGAAACCCCAGAATGCCCCAGGAACTGGGCCTGAGAAGGAGAAGGAGGAAAGATGCAATGACTTGGTTAAGTTGGTCAAAAGGCAAACAACCTTGTCTGATTTTAGTCCTAGCAGGGAAAGTCCCTGTGAAATTCTAAGTCTCTGAAGCCCACACCTTCTAGTGTGAGCGTCCCTCCTTGACAACCAGAGCTGGTGTCTCTTGGTGGCCTGAGTCACCTCATAAACCCTCAGACACCTGTCCCAGGGATCAGCTCTTTGAGCCAGGAGTGGAGTCAGAGAACCTGGCACCCAAAGAGACAGCATTCAACCTGCTCTGATTTCCTAGGCATTCCTCAGCCAGGCTCTGGTTGGTTTTGCATTTATTTTTACTAACTCCTTTGTATGGACTCTTTGTTATTTGAGCATTTCTCCTTGGGGGAGAGAGTGGATCTAGGTTAAAAAGGCCAACCAGTGGAGAGGTTTGGGTTAGGTGTGGTCAGGCTGAAGGGAGTGTTCTCTGCACCTGATACTGGAGACTTTGCTTCTTCTAAGTAGCTCTCACTTTTTGAATATCATTTAAAATTGACAAATGCCTAGATTGCATGCAGAGATTATTCCCAGTTAACATATGGGGGAAACTGAGGCCTGAGAGGGCCTGGGGCAGTGTAATAAGTAGTGGAAGAGTTCTGGGAGGGGGGTTCAAGATGGGGAAAAAAAAGAGTTCAGCGCTCTCACTTTGTTGGTCTCATTTGATCCTCACAGTAAGCCTGGAGAAGCAGGAGTCATGGAAGCACAGATGAGAGTCAGGGAGGTGAAACGAGGATTGTTCTGGAAGATGGTAAAGAACGAATAAGAACTCAGGATTTCTGACCTGAAGTGTATGTTCCAGCACCATTGAGTCCAGTCATCAGGATTCACTGTGTGGCTGCACACCCGCCTTTGGCTGTCCTCCTCTCCTCATGCTCTATTCCCACCCTCTGCAGTCCTAAGGTCAGGCCAGGACTGTCTTCCTAAACTAATTGGCCTTACTCATCTTTGGATCATGAGCCTTTTGAGAGTTTGGTGACAGCAGTGGACTCTCACTGGAGGGAAAAAACCCATTGAAGTGGTTTGCATACAATGTCAAGGGATTTCACGACTCCCCAGAGCCCATCTAACCTGCTTACAAGTTAAAAAAAATCTACCCTCGATCTTATTCTTCCCTTAATAATCTTCCTCCCAGGAAGGTCAGTGACCCTATAATCATAGCAGGGAGCTGGGAAAGGCTCTGAGTGATGTCAGAGGGCCATTCCCCTCTTTCCAGCCCTTCCTTTGGGGCCGTGATGGGCATGGAGTGCCTGAGGCAAAACATTTGTGGCCAGGACCTGGTTTCATGCTAGCAGCTTGCCTAAGGGGGGAAACCAGCAGAGCAGAGCAGGAGGGAGGTGGGACCAGCAGGAAGGGTTGAGAACCCATCAAGGTCATAGGCTGCCCCTTGCAGTTACCTCCGGCCACCCTCCCCGTCCCTGCGGGATGGAGCAGAGTCTGGGCTCCTTCCCCTCTTCCTTGACTGGTCATGGCTCTTCCGGGGCAGAGCTGTGGCTCATTTGTCATGTGCTACTCAGCCTCACTCAGGGCCCGGTCTGTCTGTGTTGTGTGGATTAATGTGGGTTGCGTGCAGTATCTGCTGTGTCTTGGGGTGCTAGCCATGGTCCTGATGACAGAAAGGATGCTGCTTGGAAATGAGGCTGTCAGGACTCCCTCCCACCGGCTTCAGTAAGATGTGGTGTGTGAGCAGGTGTGCCTGGGGTCAGTGATCAGTGGCGAATGGGTGGTGGGAGTGAGTGTCTGGGTTGCCCTCTGGGGAGGAAGGTCTGAGTCTAACATCCCTTCCCTTTCTTTCTCAACCTGTAAGTGTCTCTGTCCTAGTGGTGGCTCCTCTCCCCTCCTCTGTTGGAAGGAAGTGTCTCCTTCTGCACCCCTGCAGCTCTTTGCCTCCATCTTGGCTCTTCCCTACGCCCCCTGGCCCTGCATGCCTTCTCTCCACCCTGGCTGCCTTTCTCTCGCCTGTCCTGCTGGGCTGGGACCCCCACCCGGGCCCTCTAACCCGCACGTGTCCAAGCTGCCATGGCTGTTCTGTGTTGCATGTCCCCCCTCTGCCCTCTTCCCCTGCCGGCCCCACCCCTTCCAGAAGCTGTGGGGGGGGGTTGGGGGGCAGGGGCATCATGAACCCCTGGGGTGGAGGGGGACTGGGGGAATTATCCCCTTGTTTCCTGCTTTTACTAACGAACCTGCCATTTTTGTGTCTGGACTTTGATTTGTCTGAGGAAACAGTCGGGTTTTACTAATCTCACTCATCTTCCTCCTTGCCCTTCCCAGAGACCTTCCTCCATCCCCTCCAATCCTTGGCTTCCTTTCTCCCTGGTGCCCGTCTCCCCCTTTCTCTCTCTTCTTCCCTCACCCCCCCCCCTTCCTCCATGCACCTCCTTAGGTTACCCTGCCTCCTGCTGCCCTCTCCCCACCCCCTGGGCCAGGGAGGCTCTAAAACACCAGGACAGATACACAAGGGTTAAGTAGCCTTTTTCCCATAGTGGGCACCACGTGGCAGAGATTCGTATAAAGCAAGGTGGGTAAGGTCAGATTTGCACCCAGTCAGGAGGGTTGTCAAGGAGGGCCCCCTAAGTCATGTCCTTCTAACTCTAGGGTGAAGGCAGCAATCTCAGAGGACTGTGATTCTGTCCGTCTTCTCTCCCGAGGCACCAGATTCACACATGGTACACGGGCAGTGAGAGCCGTGTGGGCCTGATCATCAGGTCACCTGAATGGTGGCTGTGTGTACCCTGGACTGTACTGGGATTAGTAGGGTCACAGGGACACGTCAGGCCAGGGGCCTGGCCTTCAGGAGCTGACTTTCAGTTGGGTTTCTAGACGTAGACTCAGGAACTACTAGTGGCCCGATTCCTGGTCTCTTGGTGCGGCCCTGGGAGTGGAGGGCGGGCTGGAGGCCCCTTCCCCCCGCCACCTCTCCCTGTCTTACTCCCAGCCCTTTCTCCCAGCCCCCTCCTGCCCTTTCTCCCAGCCCCTCCTGCCCATTCTAATCTCATCTGCATGTTTTTGTGACTAATAATTTGACCCTTTCCCTTTCCACCCAGATCTCCACTTCCTAGCCTCGGGTGGGATGGAGGGAAGAAGCAATAAACAATAATGACCAGCCCTCACCTCAAAACAAGACTCAAAATCTTCACAGTGCCCACTTCCACAAAGACACGCCCTTACCTCTGTCCTTGAACCCAGTCCCCCCAGCACAAGGTTTGATGGTTCCCAGGAGGGAGCCCCTTCAGCCCCACCCCTACACACTGTTAGGCTCCAGCCAAGCATGAGGGGGACTCGAGGGTCCTGTGAGGGATGGTCCCCTTGGCCCTGTTCCGCTCACGTCCCTCAGGTGTTCTTAACACCCACTCCCCATCCCTGCAACAGTAGAACCCTGGAGACCAGTCACTGGAAGATGGCTGGTGGCATGTGCGTATGGACTGGTGTGGGAAGGACATTGTGGGCTGTGATCGAAAGGCCCCAGTCTCCAGACTTTGCCCATAAAAGGGGTGCTGAGGCACATTTGGGGAATGGGAAGCAGGAGGAGCTGTAGCCTGCAGAAACATGGTTTTGAGTTCACTGTGAGCCAGCTTCCTGATCGCCCCCATAGGGGCCTCACTGTCCTAATCCACCGCCTTCTGAGAGTGGGGGCTTGTGGTCTCCTCATTCTTCACTCTGCACCACAACCTGGCTGGGTGTGGGTGCTCCTCTGGCTAGACTTTTCAGGGCTCGGGTGGACATTTGCCCGGGGAGCAGGGACTCATGGAGTTCCCTGCACTCGTCACTGTCCCCGCGCTAAGGTCGCTTTTGCCTTCACCAGGCCACTCCTGAGCCCCCTTCACCCCCTTGGAACACCAGGTATGCCCCCATCCCTACCTGTCTTGTTTTGTTTCCTGAGTTTTCAGCCAGGGACAAGGTGACAGGAGGTTAGCCTGTCTCCCTCTGTTCCCTAGCCTGGCCCTGACTCCATAGAGTAATTGTGGTGAATAATGAATCAGGGAGGGTGATGAATAGGCCAGCGGCTCCCCACTCCTTGGGAGACAAGACAGTGACCCCAAAACAGAGGGACCTGGATAGCAAGACAGACCCAGCAAGGGGGTTGGGACCAGTTAGGAGGTAGTGATGGGAATCAGCCTTCAAGGGTGCTGTGTGTCTCCTGAGAAGTGCCAAGGCTCCCCAGCAGTATCTGGGTTCCTGTTCCTTATGCCCTTGTCATCGTCCAACCTCCCTGTGGGCTAAGACTGAAAGGACTCCGCCATGGCCTGGAGGGAGAGCTGCAGGGGTGTCAAAGCCACCAGGACCCCAGGAGAACTGGTGCTCTCTGCCTCTTTTATGAGAGATGCTCTGAAGTCACATGTGTGTCCAGAGACCCTTTAAGAGGAGAAAAGCATCAGTGCCATTTGTATCCCTGGGGCCCCCACTCCCATCCATCTGTCCATCTGGGGCCACTTCCGGAAGCCACTTCTTGCTACTGTGCACAGTGAACACCTTGGGCACCCTTCAGGCCTCTCTGCCGAAGGGACCGTGGGGCCGACCTCAGCCCATCCTGAAACCATCAAATCTTGTGCTGCCTCCTCCTTTTCCCTCTCCCCACCCCCACTGTTCCTCCTCCGAGACAAGCAGACATAAAAATGGAGAGTCCCTCTCCCCACTGCCCCCCGGCCCCTCCCTTGCCCTGCCCGTGGCTCTTCCCAGGGAGTTGATGCCAGTTGTCTCCTTGTCTCTCCCCCTCCCTCCCTGGGCTGGGCAGGTGACCATCTCAGTGGACGGGATCCTGACCACCACAGGCTACACGCAGGAGGACTACACTATGCTGGGCTCTGATGACTTCTTCTACATTGGGGGCAGCCCCAACACGGCCGACCTGCCAGGCTCGCCCGTCAGCAACAACTTCATGGGCTGCCTCAAGGACGTGAGTAGGGCCAGGAGAGGTGGGGGGCACCCCAGAAACCCCAGTCTGACTAACCAGCTAGCTGCCTGGGCCCTCTGTGCCTTCCACTCTGTGGTGGGAGACTGCCTGTCTTCAAAACCTGAGGCCCATTGACCCTGACAAGAGGCTTCTCCTCTCTCATTTCCTTGAGCCCTGAAGGCCCCCTTTTTCTCAGAGGGCCCTCAAGGCAGCTGTGTACAGAAGAGAGAGTGGTGGGCATGAAAACCAAAAACCAGTGTTTCAGGCCCACTCGCCAGTTCTGTGACCTTGGCTGGGTCCCTTGACCTGTCTGACTCTTAGTTTTCCCATCTGTAAAATGGGTATTTGGTGCCTACTTCTCGAGGCGGCCGTGAGGGGTAGATGAGAATGTTGATGTCAACCAAGTGTTCCTGGCGGTTGTCCTGCAGTTATTATGAGCTGCAGTTCAGTAGCGCCAAGGGCTGCCATGCTTATGCTGGGCAGGGAAACAGGACAGAGAAATAAGTGCCGCGAGGGAAGCGCTGCCCATAGCCTCTGAGCATGCAGTTCTAGAACAGCAGTCTGGGGTGCTGAGCAGGGGCCCCAGACCTGGGTGGCAGGGCCCTGAGCTTGTCAGGCAGGAGTGGTCAGGTCCTAAACTGCTTCCTGTTCTTCATCCTGGGACCCCACCCACCCCTTGGCCCTCTGCAGGTGGTCTATAAGAACAATGACTTCAAGCTGGAACTGTCCCGCCTGGCGAAGGAAGGAGACCCCAAGATGAAGCTGCAGGGGGACCTGTCATTCCGCTGTGAGGATGTGGCTGCCCTGGACCCTGTGACCTTTGAGAGCCCTGAGGCCTTTGTGGCACTGCCCCGCTGGAGTGCCAAGCGTACTGGCTCCATCTCCCTAGACTTCCGCACCACGGAGCCCAATGGGCTGCTGCTCTTCAGCCAGGGCCGGCGGGCCGGGGTAGGGCCCGGCAGCCCCAGCACTGCCCAGCGGGCCGACTACTTTGCCATGGAGCTGTTGGATGGCTACCTCTACCTTCTGCTGGACATGGGCTCAGGGGGCATCAAGCTGCGGGCGTCCAGCCGCAAGGTCAATGACGGCGAGTGGTGCCACGTGGACTTCCAGAGGGATGGGCGCAAAGGTCAGAGGCCTCTGGATCTTCCCCTTTCCCCTGGCTGCCCCTCTCTGGGCTCCCCTGATAGCTCAGTTGGTAAAGAATCCACCTGCAATGCAGGAGACTCTGGTTTGATTCCTGGGTCAGGAAGATCTGCTGGAGAAGGACTAGGCTACCCACTCCAGTATTATGGCCTGGAGATTTCCATGGACTATATAGTCCATTGGGTTGCAAAGAGTCGGACACGACTGAGTGACTTTCCCTTCATTTCACTTCATCCCTCTCCACCCACACTGACAGTCCAATCTGCTGTTCTCCTCCCCTCCCCTTCCCCCGGCCCTCCCAACCCCTCCCTTGTCCTTGTTGCCATGGTGCCTTGGTGGAAAGAACGAGGAAGAGCCTCTTCCTGGGAAACTTTGGGGCCGGGAGGGCCCTCTCCCCACACAGGAGCGGGGTCGTCCCATTCCAGCAGTCTCTGACGACTGAGGTTCTGTCCATCAAATGTTCCCAAAGCACTGAGTTTACACACAGGACACAGGTAGTGGGAGCTGTGTGGCCAGTGATGGTGCTGACTGGTGCTGGGATTAGAAGGGTCACAGGGACACATCAGGCCAGCAGTCAGACCAGTCAGATCAGGTGTGGGTGGGTGCACACCTCACACCCCATTTCCTGCATGTGTGATGTGAGGCCAGCACTCAATGCTTTGCAGCCTCAGTTTCCTTTTCTACAAAAGGGATCATTAACCTGGGTTCATCAAGAGGGGAAAGCAAGGAAAAATCTATGAGAGCATTCGCTCAGTGCCCAACACAGTGGTTATCCCATTCTCCTTAAACAACAACAACAAAAACCTTCCCAACCTTGCCTCCCTTCTATCTAGATCCTTTCGCCTCTCTTTATTAACTCACTCAAGTAGTTAGTGAGCGCCCGTGGACGCCAGGTGCTGTCCAGGGTGCTGCAACGAGGCAGTGGTGGGCGAGAGCCTTGGCTGTCCTGGAGCACGTGTTCCGGTGAGGAGGCCCAGTGAACACCACACTCTGCCTGGTGAGGGGTCTTACACAGTAAAGCAGTAGGGTGGAGGGTGCTGGGGCCCGGAAGGCACTGTTCTTGAATCTTCTGCTGCTTCTGGCCACCCCTCCTCCACTCTTCCTTTTCAGCCTTCCTTTCCCATCCTCTTCTTGTTTTCTTTCTAATTCTCTTCTTTACTCTTCTCCATCTTTTTGGACAGGAGAGAAAGAACTGATACAAATGAGAACTGACACGTTATCCAATTTAAGCCCTTATCAACGTCAGCTAAATTTTCATGCTCCCCCAGCTGTCACTGCACTGGGCCTTCATCTCAGGATGGAGTGACCGTCCCCACACACACAGGGAGGAAGGGGGCTGCCACGGCTCCTGGAGGCATCAGCCTCTCATGGGCCTGCTGCTGCTTCTCAGAGAAATGTCGCCATCCCCAGGCTTTGCAGTAAATGGGTTCATCGCCTGGTTTCGTGTCACGATGGTACCAGGGAGTCTTCACAGAACACAAATTGCCTCCCAAGGTTTCCACGCAGGGGATCTGTGACTCTCTAGGTTGGAAATCTGCTCAGGCCTTGTAGAGAACCCCAGGGCCCTCTGCTTTTCTCTGTCTTCAGGCAATGGTTTCCTTAGGCTCACTCGATCGCCAGACCCCATACACCAGGCCTGGCAGGCCCGTGAGTCACTTCTGCCATTTCTCATGGTCCAGCAGACTTGGGGCCATCACTCCAACAAAGTTCTCTTTGACTTTTCCCATGTTTTAAAGTTTTCTTGTGGTAATTTATATACAACATAAAATTTACCATTTTAATCATGCTTAAGTGCATAGTTCAGTGGTTCAGGGCATTCACTGTTGTGCAGCCAGCACCACCATCAATATAGAGAACGTTTTCTTCTTTCCAAACTGAAAATCTGTCCCCATAAATACTAACTCCCAGCCCCTGTAAACCACCATCCTACTTCCTATGAATTGCCTCCTCTTAGGACCTCCTATACCTGGATCACACAATATTTGTCCTTTTATGTCTGGCTTATGTCATTTAGCATAGTGTCCTCTAGTTTCATCCACATTGTAGTATGTGTTAGTTACGTGTGTCAGGCTTCATTTTTCATGACTGAATAATATGCCGTAGACCACCTTTTGTTTGTCCATCCATCGGTCATTGAACACTTGGATTGTTGTTCCCTTTCCATGTTTTAGAATGACCCTGAAACAAGATCTGTTTTCACTTTAGTCTCCTTTTTAAACATTTTTATTGAAGTGTAGTTGCTGAACAGTGTTGGGTTAGTTCCTTCTGTACAGCAATGTGAATCATCTATATGTGTACATCAGCTCAGTTCAGTTCAGTCGTCAGTCGTGTCCGACTCCGCGACCCCATGAACCACAGCACGCCAGGCCTCCCTGTCCATCACCAACTCCCGGAGCTCACTCAGACTCATGTCCACAGAGTCGGTGATGCCATCCAGCCATCTCATTCTCGTCCCTTTCTCCTCCTGCCCCCAATCCCTCCCAGCATCAGACTCTTTTCCAGTGAGTCAACTCATCGCATGAGGTGGCCAAAGTATTGGAGTTTCAGTTTTAGCATCAGTCCTTCCAATGAACACCCAGGACTGATCTCCTTTAGAATGGACTGTTGGATCTCCTTGCAGTCCAAGGGACTCTCAAGCACATCCCCTCTTTTTTGGGTTTCCTTCTCATTTAGGTAGCCACAGAGCACTGAGTAGAGTTTTCCCTGTGCTGTACAGTATGTTCTCATTAGTTACCTATTTTATACACAGCAGTGTATACATGTCAACCCTGGTCTCCCAATTCAATCCTCTGCTTCCCCTCCCTTGGTGTCCACTACTGGGCATATACCTGGAGGAAACCATATTTTCCAAAAGACACGTGTTCACTAATCTTCATTGCAGCACTGTTTATTAATACAATAACCAGGATATGGAAGCAACCTAGATGTCCATCAGCAGCGGAATGGATAAAGGAGACGTGGTGCGCTGTAGTTTCCTCCTGCTGACTCTCCATTATATACTCTTTCCTCACCATGGCCTTCCTTCTTTCACCTTCTGTTCATTTGTGGAGAGTCCACTTGGGTAGTGTCCTTGTCCAGGAGACCCCATAGTGGGTGGGTGGAGCAAGCATTTGGGGATCTTGCTGCAGATGGAAGTGTAGGTGATTGGGGGTCATGTTTGGGGGGCTGGGAGGGGTA
Source organism: Moschus berezovskii (assembly GCF_049115385.1). Classification (NCBI taxonomy): domain Eukaryota; kingdom Metazoa; phylum Chordata; class Mammalia; order Artiodactyla; family Moschidae; genus Moschus; species Moschus berezovskii. The sequence continues at coordinate 8,155,828 of NC_142484.1, forward strand.
GTGGGGATCTGATGCCTTGTCAGGGAGGACAAGCCAGGGACCCCAGTGTTAAAATGGGGCACAAAGGGAGGGCCTCTGGTGCAGGGGAGGGTTTGCACCGAGGAGAACGAGCTCCAGGTGAGGAGCCAGGTGTGTCGAGGAGGCCCTGCTCCTGTTCCTGCAGACCCATGCTTGGTGCCCCCACCCCTAGTCTCTGCCTATTCAGGCCTCGCATGGTCAAACCATCCTTACCTCTCTTTAACCCTGTCAAGATAGGTGGCCTTTTTATTTTTATATTTTAAAGAATTCTTCAAAACTGGAGAAAAGAGAGAGGAAGGAGAGCATTAGAATAAAAATTACAAACAAAATGAAGCTTCTAATTTATACGTTTTGGCTTCTCTTCTTAAGATCTCAGGAAAGACTTTGAAGCTCCTACCTGATCCCAAATCTTTTTTTCTAAGATAACCAGGCCCTTCTTCCAAAGAACTCTTACAGCCCAGAAGCTCCGTGCCTGGTTTCCCTTTCCCTGCTGCCCTCCTGTCTCAGAGGCTCCAGGAACTGATCGGCCTGCCCGTCTGCTCCACCAACCACACAGGGGCTCCAGGTCCAGGGGTGGGGGATGCAGGCTCTGGAATCCTGCCACCTGGGTGGTACTTTGGCTCTGGTCCTTAACTGTGGAGGCACTTTAGGCAGCTTCCCTAGTCTCTCTAATCCTCATTTGCCATTTCCAAGTGGGATTGTAAAGGATCAATTCCTTAAGGTTACCATGAGATTTAAGTGATATAATATATGTGAAGTGCTACCATAGGGTCTCAAGAGTCGAACACGACTGAAGTGACTTAGCCCGCACGAGTCCAAGTGCCTGGTATGCTATGCATGCTAAGTCGGTTCAGCTGTGTCTGACTCTTTGCAACCTGTAGCCCAGACTCCTCTATCCATGGGGATTCTGCAGGCAAGAATACTGGAGTGGGTTGCCATGCCTTCCTCCGGGAGATCTTCCTGATCCTGGTATCAAACCCACAACTCCTGCATTGGTAGGCGGGTTCTTTACCCCTAGCACCACCTGGGAAGCCCGAGTGCCTGGTATACAGTCATAAAAGCCCAATAAATGTTAGCGGGGAAACTCTTTGGATTCAAGTCTTTCAGCCTCCCTGGGGGGTCTCTGCCTCTGACTCCTGGTCTGAGGGGCTGGCTGGGGGAAGGACATGTCAATGATCCAGCCCTCTGGGGGCATGTCCACTTCTGGTACATCCTCTGAGGACGTGCTCAGGTGGGAAGAAGGCGTCTAGACTGAGGCCCACCGCACACTGCCACTGGGCTCCGGCGGCTCACAGGGTTTCTGAACCTGGGGGCTTCGTTAAGCAACGTCTGCAGCCCAGGGCTGCAGGGTGTGAGGGCAGGGCATCCTTTTTTCTCCTGGGACGTCTCTTGGTCCTGCCTTCTCCACTGAGGCCCACACTCTCCCTCCATCCGATCCGCAGGCTCCATCTCCGTGAACAGCCGCAGCACGCCATTCTTGGCCACCGGAGAGAGCGAGATCCTGGACCTGGAGAGCGAGCTGTACCTGGGCGGTCTCCCTGAAGGCGGGCGGGTGGACCTGCCCCTGCCCCCCGAGGTGTGGACTGCAGCGCTCCGGGCTGGCTACGTGGGCTGCGTGAGGGACCTCTTCATTGACGGGCGGAGCCGAGACCTCCGGGGCCTGGCAGAGGCGCAGGGGGCTGTGGGCGTGGCCCCCTTCTGCTCCCGAGAGACGCTGAAGCAGTGTGCCTCCGCTCCCTGCCGCAACGGGGGCGCCTGCCGGGAGGGCTGGAACCGCTTCGTCTGTGACTGCATCGGGACCGGCTTCCTGGGGCGGGTCTGTGAGAGAGGTGAGGCTGGTCTGCACGCCTATGCCCCTGCCCGTCCCTGTGCCTCATCGAGGACCATCCCTGGGCCTGCCAGCCCTGTATTGATTCTCTTGGTCTTTCTCGCTTCTCTGGCCCCTGCCTGTCCCTCCCTTCTCCCTCCCCCCACTCCTGGGGCAGAGGCTACAGTCCTGAGCTACGACGGCTCCATGTACATGAAGATCATGCTGCCGAACGCCATGCACACGGAGGCAGAGGACGTGTCCCTGCGCTTCATGTCCCAGCGGGCTTACGGGCTCATGATGGCCACCACCTCCAGGGAGTCTGCGGACACCCTGCGCCTGGAGCTGGACGGGGGCCAGATGAAGCTCACTGTCAACCTCGGTAACCTCTCTGCCCGTGCCCCGGCCCCTTCTCCGACCCTGCCTCTCACCCACACCCCCTCTGTCTGGAGAAGCTTGGTGGTTGCGCCAGTGAGAGATGGGCGGTGGGAGGTGCCAGCCCGGGTCTGAGCCCCGCCCCGCGCAAGAACTTCCTCCCAGAGAGGACGCTTAGTGTAGGTAGATGCCTCGCAGAACCGTGGGGAGGGGACCCGACTGTGTCTGGGTGTGATAGTCACCCTCCCAGGGCACTCCTGGGGCTTGGAGGCGTCTGTTCGGCACACACACGTAAGGAGGTAGTTCATGCCTTGCTGTCGGCTCATCTGCTTGCTCATACCTTGGTTCATTCAGTGTTCAGCCCGGCTCCCTGCCTCGGCAAATCCAGAGACAGAAGGACCCGGCCCCCTACACAGCCGCCCTCGTCTGCTCTGAATTTAAAGAGCCATGTCTGTGTGTCTGTGTGTATGCGTGTGCAAGCGTGTGTGCATGTAGGTACACAAGGGGACCCATCGGGACATGTCATCTTCCCCGTGTCTGCTTTTACGTGAGTCCCCATAGCTGCCCCGACTTTATAGACTGGGACTGCCATATACTGACCTACCAGCATCACAAAGCTAGTGATGGTCAGGACTCAAACCCAGGCCATTTGCTGAGGTTCAGTGCTTCCTCTTTGTTTCTAACAGAGTTGGGGAGTGGAGGAGTATCAAGATCCTTGTCACCTGACGGCTTGGTGCCTCTGCCCCGCCCAGAGCAGGCATGGCTCCACTTCACCTGGCAGTCCCTGGGGCATCCATGTGGGCAGTACCACGAGGCCTGTCGGACTCTCTGTGGCTTCAGCAGGGTCAAAAGGAAAACAGCAAGGCCACTCATTCGGCTGTCACTTATGGGCCACGTCTTAGTGCCAGTGTGTTCTGAACCTGGGTGACAGCAGTGACCCAGGACCCCAAGGTGAGGTCCCAGCGTCATGGAGCTCTCAGTCAGGGTAGCCTTGGAAGCTAGAGGTCCTAAGCTGCCCAGGCTGGGTCACATTTGTCCCTTTCAGACTAGCCTCTGGGCATATGGAGGTGGAGCACCCAAGGACCTGTCACGTGGGACTATTCAGGCCTCTGGGGTGGCTTGTTGTGTCCAGGATCTGGAGAAGTTAGGCTTCTCTGAGCAGATTAGAATCCTCAGCTGGGGAGAACACAGAGCTCTGAGTTTAAAATATTCACCTGGAGTCTCATCCTAACATTGGTCTTCAGGGCGTTTGGGGGACAGACTGTGGCCTTTTGGGGACCCATTCCCTCACTAACAAATTTACACTGTGTCCTTTCCCCTTTGGGCCACCTGGCCTTTGTGCTCCTAGGACAGAGACTGAGGTGGGGGCCTTGGAGGTGGGGAACTTTAGGGTTCCCTGAAGCTCTGTTTCTAACCACGATCACAGCCTACAGAGTGGGTGGTGGGTGGCAGGGGAAAGCAGGTTGGGAGACACCCTTTGCCAGCATCCCACGGGCCTGTACAGAGTCCCCTGGCACACCTGAGAGAGTTATAGGAGGAAGACACTAGCCCAGGACACCGTGAGTGGCCCTGTGGTTCTCAGACTGCCCAGGTCTGTGTACCCAGGGCCAGGTACCCTTTGCTCTGGAACATGTGTGTTCTCTGTGTGGTGAACATGCAGCTCTGTACTTGGTGGAGACACTGCAGGGGACATCTGGGGCTTCCATTTTCAGGGAAGGCAGATGCTTCTTCCTCCACTTGGACTATCTTAGTTTCCCTGAGAAGAACCATGGATCCGTTGAGATGAGACAGGAGGCAGCAGCCTTGGCCAGGGCAGTGCACTCTGGTGGGCCTTGGGGACATTTCACCCTCAGCCCTCACTTCTTCTCATGGACATGCTTTTCTGTCCATGCCACATACGTTCTTAGAAGTTAAGGGACAAGGTGGCCAGCAGGACAGTCCTCCCACCCACCTCTCACTCCCTGCTGTGCCCACCTTCATCCACAGAGATGCTGTATCTAGCGGCTCATGATGAGCCATGACCAAATGCTTGGTACAGTCACATCTGTCCACAAATACCAAGTGATGTGCATACAGGGAGGTGTGTGGATGTTGTGTGAACCACACAGACACACAGGTGGTTCACACCCTGCCACCAAGCCTCCGGCTATGATGGGAAGAATACTGGGCTGGGGACCAGAAGATCTGGGTTCTAGTCCTGGTCTCCTAGACTGCTGGGTAAGTCATATCCCCCTCTCTAAGCCTCTGTTTCTTTGTGTGTAAAATGGGGATAAGAATCCTCACTTTACCTGCTTTCTGTGGTGGTTTTGAGGCTTAAGTAGAAGCGTGGAAGTGACAACATTATATGATGCAAGGCACATAGAGACTGACTCAGCCAAGGGAAGGGAAGTCATATGGGGATAGGGACCGAAGCTTAGAGCCAGGCCTGGGACTCACCTCCACATCCCTTGACCCCGTCTGGCCCCACCTCAGGAGCCCCATCCTGATCCCAGCCTGCTTGGTACCCTGAGGGCCTGGCAGGCTTGGTCTGTGGCCTCGTGGTCTCATCTCATTGGCAGGGAAGCCAGGCTCCCGCAGGCTGCTCGTCAGGTGCTCACTGGATTAACGCAGACTCGGTCCCGAAGAGAGTGGAGCTGGGGACCACGTGGTGGGAGAAGGCACTTAGAGCCAGTCTCAGGTGCTCAGGTCTTTGCTGGGCTGGAGAGAGCCAGGAGGGCCTGCAGCTGCTGCCCCTGTCCAGGCAGAGAGCCCCAGAAGTGGATCATGCCTCCTGCCCTGGCCTCCATTGTGTCTGCCGGCCCTGAGCCAGTTCCTGGAGCTCTGCTGTCTGCGGGCCCTGAACAGGGTGGTTGGTCTCTGTTCCCAGAGTCCCTGATTCGTCACCCTGTTCCAGTGTGATCTGGATTCCTGGATTCCTTCTACCTTGGGCATGGCCTCTGAGGCCAGTGCCCAGCATGGCCTGCCTCGTGTCACCTGGGGTTGCCTTTCCCCACTATGTGCCTGTCCCTCCCAATTGCCAGTGAGGCTGACATGAAGGGCGAATTGTAACTGAAGAATCTCCAAGCTGGAGGGGCCCTTAGAAATCACCTCCTTTGGCCCACCCCAGTGTGTGCATCTGCCGCACCTCCCCCCACCGATGGGAGGCTCTCCACCTCTGTTCAGATAACTTCTGTGTCAAGAGTACCCCGCCTCTGAGATGACCATTCTCATCACTGGGTCGTTCTTCCCTGGTAGCAACATCCTCTTCTGAAATCCCCACTTGTGAACTTAGTTCTGCCGTCTCCAGCTGTACACAGCAAGTCTGACTCTTGCTTGTGTTGTAGCTGCTGCTAAGTCATGTCAGTCGTGTTCAACTCTGTGCGACCCTATAGACAGCAGCCTACCAGGCTCCCCCGTCCCTGGGATTCTCCAGGCAAGAACACTGGAGTGGGTTGCCATTTCCTTCTCCAATGCATGAAAGTGAAAAGTGAAAGTGAAGTTGCTCAGTCGTGTCCAACTCTTTGCGACCCCATGGACTGCAGCCTACCAGGCTCCTCCGTCCATGGGAGTTTCCAGGCAAGAGTAAGCCAGGCTTAATGCACATTACATTCCAACGCCCTTTAATCTCTGAGGCCATGGGGCGGTGCCTTGTTCCCACAGGGTGGTACCTTGTTTCCACCGGGCTCTTAAGAGGCTCTTGAGCTCTTTCTGAGGCTGAGCTGCTGGGCAGATGGCTCTGAACAAGGGCTGTGCCCAGTGCACACTGCCACTCTGCGGTGTCGCCTCCAAGATTCCAGCCAATGGGCTCCTGAAGCTCCTTGCAAGGAGCTCCGGCCCCCTCTCCCCCACCTCCAATTCGTAGGGCGTGGATGGGGGAGCAGGTGGGATGCAGAAAGCAGAGCCTGGCTTTTCTGGAGTTCCTTTCCATACAGATGACTTTTTCCCACCTGTGTTATCACACATTCATACCATCATCCTGGTCTCTAGGCACAGCCAGGGCCTTGGTGGGTCTGTGCACACCAATCACTTCTGTCTGTTTGCTGATCTTGAGGCGCAGGTTTCTAGTTATCAGGGTAGCAGTTAAATCTCCCTGAGCTGTGCTCTGGGAGGCGCGGCCACCAGAGGGCGGTCTCTCCCACTTACCCGCAGTTGCTGGCTTTCCTCTGGGACAGTGCTGGCTGCCTCCTGGGTGCTCATCTTCAAGGGGAGTTTGCTCCCCTCCAATCCCACTGGAGGGGCGCTCCTGGGGGTGGGGTCACTTCAAGGATGGGGCTGGAGCTAACACCTCTTCTCTGGACAGACGGACCCCCCCTTCCTGGAGCCCCCATGCTCGGGAGGGGCAGAACTATGCTCCTCCCTAGGCCTTTTCTCCAAAAGGGGATTGGCCTACCCTTCCAGCTCCCTTTTTTCTTTTTTGGACCCTTCATTGGTGAAGATTCTGCTGGCCCTGAGAGAGCCCCCGTGACCTGAGTCCAGGCCTGGCACCCCGCCCTCCCCCCCGACATCCTCCCCTTGCCCCTCTGCCCAGCTTCCCCTTTCTTCCTCTTTTCCCTCTGTACCCTCTCCACCTCCTTCCTCTCCCTGTGACTTGCCCCAGATCTGCTCCTTGACCTCCTTCTGCCCCTCCCTTGGTGCCAGGCTGTGGCTTCAGGTCCTGGCTGCTCCCTCCACTCTTCTGCTGCGGTTGACAACGCGTGTGGGGCTCAGCCGTACTGCCCACGGAGCCCATGCCCCCAGAGCCACGGGGGAATCTACCTCCACTGCAGGAACCTTCAGGGGCTTAGGGGGATGCCAGATGACCCCACCCCACTTTGCCTCCTGGGCCTTGGGGTTGTGGGCAGAGCCCGTTCCAGGAGGAGACAGAGGATGGCAGGATACACTGCTGTTAAGAGAGGCCTGGAAAGCACCCCTCCCTGAGAGGGAGGGCTGGCCCATTGGACACTTGGTTCTTGTTTCCAGGTCAGGGTTGTTTGTACAAGCCCCTCAGCTCACAGGGAGGGAAGCTGGGGCTGGGAGAGAAGAGAATTACTCACAGTCACTTGATGGGATTAGGACCCCGGCATTTCTGCCTCCTTCTGCCCTCTGTCTGGGTCTGATGGAGCGGGACAGGCATCCAAAGACCCCGTCACAGGACTCTAGTGCTCTGTGTCCTTGTGAGGCTGGTGGGCTCACTGCTTGTGGGTGATGCGTCCCTCCAGGGGCATGGCCAGAGGCCCTGGGGCTCTGGGCTGCAGGTCCATGTAGACAAGTGTGCTTTCTGAGCACCCAGGGCCCACTGAGCCTGGACTTGGAGGACAACAGTGCTGGGGCTGGAGAGGGGCAGGAGGTTTCACCGAGGGTGAATGCTTGTCCCTGAGGACCTCAGAAGTCACACTGGGGGCCTCAGTGTCCTCATGTGTGAACCTCTGACCCTTGCCTAGGAAAAGGGAATAATGCTAGTTCCTGTTCAGGGTGAAGAGCACCCTGGTTCCCAGGGACAGCATGGTACCCTGCAGGTTAGGAAGGGTAGCAAGAAGGTTCCTGTAGGGGTGGTGCTAACCCCCCGGGGCTTTGGGAGGTGTATGTCTGTGGGAAGGGGGCCCTGGGGCAGACCCCTCCATTTAGCTCAGAGCCCAGGGAACACGGGGATGATGTGTGACAGCCTGGGCTCTGAGGGGGGAGTTGTCCCAGAGCAGGGGGAGCAGAGGCTCTGGCCCTCCCCGCCTGTCTCCCTTTCAGAGATGGAGAGATGTGGGGTTGGTCAAGCCCTCAGCCCCCCAGTGACCCCCTGTACGGCTGGGATTCCCAAGGTGCCCATCTCCCTCAGATGTGAGAGGCCCGGGCTTCTCCAAAAGGGAGATGGCAGCCTTCTTCCCATCACCCGGTTGCCCTGCCTCCCAGTTTGGGGGAAGGGGGGGGAGGGGGCCGACTGAGGAAGGGGAGAAGGCACCTGAGCACGCGTGGTCCCCGGAAAGTGGCCCTGGGGGGAACCCCTGCCTGCAGACACCCCTCCCTGTGAAGGATGTAAAAAAAAAAAAACTTGTTCTGCCTTTTTGTCTCCCCTCCCCCTCTGCCCGCCCCATGGCCCCCCCAGACTGCCTGCGCGTCGGCTGCGCACCCAGTAAGTGGCTTCCCTCTTCTTCTGCAGAGCCCCTGGGGGCATGGGATTCTGGACATTGGGGTTGGGGAGGGATGCGGGGCAGGGGAGGAGACGGCGTCATCGCCAGCTTGTGCGGGGCTTGGGCAGTGTGTGTGTGTGTGTGTGTGTGTGTGTGTGTGTGTGGGTGGGTGGGGTGTGTGTGTGTGTGGGTGTGTGTGTGGGTGGGGGGGTGCTTGTGGAGGGCAGAACGAGCCCGACGAAGCTGAAGCAGGGGGAGTCGGTGGAGGTCTGGGGTCAGCATGTTCACTGAGACTAGGAATAGGAAGGGCCAGAAACTTCAAGTCTCCTCAAATGCTCTGGAGGGTAGGGCAAAGGCTCGGGGTGGCACCTACCGCAGGAGGGCAGGAAGGAGCCGAAGAGGGACTGGGCTCTCCCGCTGTATCTCCAGAGGTGGCCACAAGGGGGAGGTCGAGGCACGCGGGAGAGAAGATGAGGGCTGGCGGTGAGTGGGCGGTGAGCCTGGAAGTTCAACCCTCCACAGCCCCTGTTTGGGGTGCGGGGGGCGGGGGTGAGAGTCTGCTAAACGGGGTCGCTCTCGGAGGTGACAGTGAGGCTCTCAGCAGGGGTGAGATGGAGAGCGGTTGTGGACATTTCTGAGCTCCCAGTGTGCCTGGATTCTACCCCCGTCTCTGTGTTCCTGCCTGGTCTGCCCTGAGGTCATGTAAGAGAGCCCAGGGACGCGACAGCCACAGGCAGAAAGAGTGGACTTAGTTCGGCTGTGCGTAGGTGGACAGGTGTGCGTATGCGTGGTGAGCCCTGCCCTGCTGGCGAGAGTACTGGGGTGGGGGGCCCAGGAGGAACCTTGGGGGGTGCCGCAAATGGCCTGCAGCACCGTTCTAAAGCTAAACGTTTTTAGTCTTGGAAGCGGTTCATCCAGGTCTTGAATAAATGGCCGTAATTCCTAAAAAAGACCACGCTGGCCGTGCTGTGTATGTGATGTGTCTGTCCGAGTTTGTGGAATTAACCAGGTGTGCGCAGAAAAGTCACACTGGGTCCCACTAGATCAGGGATCCCCAACCTCTGTGCCACGGACCGGTGCCTCCTGTCAGATCCGTGGTGGTATTAGATTAGAAATAAAGTGCCCAATTAATGTAATACACTTGAATCATCCCCAAATCACCCCCCACCCGTCCTGGCCCGGGTCTTCCATGAAGCTGGTCCCTGGTGCCCAAATGTTGAGGACCGCTGCTCTAGATGGGGGAGCTGTGTGTGTGTGTGTGTGTGGAGTGCTCATGGACAGCATGAGGCTGTGGGCGCACATGCACATGTGGGTGCGTGGTGAGGCCTCTGTCTGTAGCCTGGGAATTCAGCTGCTGCCTAACACACTGACACAGAAGGTTCTGAGGAGAGGCGGGCTAAGTACGCTGGTTGCAGGTGTGAGTCTCCAGGTGCAGGGCCTTAGAGCACAACTCTGAAGGCACCGCACTATTCACTCACTCCGTGCTCTTTTCCAGTGCCACCCTGGGAAGTTGCACCAAGTGTGGCAATACCAAGTGTGTCTGTGTTTATGACTGGGTGTGTGAAGGCTGTGTGTGTGTGTGTATGAATGGTGTATCTGCGTACGTGGGTGTGTGTAGGGGTGAGGCCATGTGCCCGGGGTGGTACTTGAAGCAGCCACATGAGGGCAGGAGGAGGTGCCGGGCTGACTCCCCCCTCGGTGCCGCAGGTAAAGGCCCTGAGACACTCTTTGCGGGGCACAAGCTCAATGACAATGAGTGGCACACAGTGAGGGTGGTGCGACGGGGCAAGAGCCTGCAGCTGTCGGTGGACAACGTGACCGTGGAGGGTAGGTAGTCTGCAGCCCTGTTCTTGGTGACCCCTGCCTGGGTGCCATTTCTCCCTTAGGGGTGGCATGTCATGGGCTCCTGGACCCCAGGGGCCATTTCGACTCCCAAAAGGCAGCATTGCCCTGCAAGCCTGTTGGCCCAAAGAGTCCTACAACTCCCCCAGACCCAGGAGCCATGTGTGCTGCCAGCTCCTACCTGTGTGGGGTTTGCTGATGTCCTTCCCATGTGGCCCTTGAGGGGAGGCTCCTGGGGACCCAAGACCCAGCCCCAGAAATGGTCCTACAGTCTGGGCCCCAAAGCCATGTCCCCATCTCTGTCTCCTGTGTTGAGCAGGACAGATGGCAGGGGCCCACACGCGGCTGGAGTTCCACAACATTGAGACAGGCATCATGACGGAGCGGCGCTTCATCTCCGTGGTGCCCTCCAACTTCATCGGGCACCTGAGCGGGCTGGTGTTCAACGGCCAGCCCTACATGGACCAGTGCAAGGACGGGGACATCACCTACTGTGAGCTCAATGCTCGCTTTGGCTTGCGTGCCATCGTGGCCGATCCTGTCACCTTCAAGAGTCGTAGTAGCTACCTGGCGCTCGCCACGCTCCAAGCTTATGCCTCCATGCACCTCTTCTTCCAGTTCAAGACCACAGCCCCTGACGGGCTCCTCCTGTTCAACTCAGGCAATGGCAACGACTTCATCGTCATCGAGCTGGTCAAGGGGTGAGGTGCTGGGCTCTGCACCGCTGTCAAGGACGTGGTCCCCCCGTCCCTGCCATGACCAAGAGGCAGCTCCCTCAGCCACTGGCTGAGATGTCCAGTCCCCACAGATCGCAGGTCAAGATTCAGGTCCCCCGCCACCAGCCAAGATGGAGAAGCAGCACCCTCTCTTCCATGCTGCTCACCTCCCAAATACTTCCTTGCCAGGGGTTTCTCAGTCATATCTGTGCTCCGTTCACTGTCCTGGCTCAGGCCATCCGGCCCTACTGTAGACAGAAGGCAGGGCTGGGCCCCTGTGACCTTTCTGGCCTAAGAGGCCCCCACCCTAGAGCAGCTTTGTCCCTGCCCAGAGGACCCTACTGCTCCCACAAAGCTATCCCTCTACCCGCTTCTCTTGGGAGCCTGTCCCAGGAGCCAGGTCCTCTGTGGCCTCTCTCCCCACATCCCCCACAATGGGACCTCACCCCTGAGTCCTTGTGTTGTTGGTTTGGGTTCTTCCACTATGAGGTCTCCCTCTTGGCCCCTTCCTCCTATAGCTTCCAGCCCCACCCCCACCCCTCCTTACCCTGCCTTCCCAGCCCCCACCTTGACCCAGTGTCTCCTCCCTACTGTGGGGCAGGTACATCCACTACGTGTTTGACCTGGGGAATGGCCCGTCCTTGATGAAGGGGAACTCAGACAAACCAGTCAATGACAACCAGTGGCACAACGTGGTGGTGTCCAGGGACCCGGGCAACGTGCACACGCTCAAGATTGACTCCCGCACTGTCACGCAGCACTCCAATGGCGCCCGAAACCTCGATCTCAAAGGTGGGGCCTGGGGCCTCTGGAGGAGGCCTGGCCCTAGCCCAGATACCCCCTTGGCCCCGGCGAGATCACCCCTGGCCTGGGATGCTCTCTCTCTTGCGTGATTCTGACCAGCCCCTGCCCACGGTTTCCCTTGCTCTTTCCCATTTTCCAGTGTGTCCAGCCTGACATCTTCCTATCAAAATTCTGCTCAGCTCCCCTGCGAGGCTTCCCTCTCAACACTGAAAGCCTGCCTGCAGAATGTGTCTCACGAGGAGTTTGGTGGCCTCACCCTAGAGCTTGGAGAAGGCAGCTGGGCCTTCTGAAGACCTCTTGGCCCTCCAGGGTTGAGAAAGTCTGCCATACTGGGGGCCGGAGAGAGAGCAGTGTCCCTGCTGGGCTGGGAGAGGGGCTGTGATGAGGGGAGGAAGGAGGAACAGTCTCCAGGTCCCCACGTGCTGCCCTGGTTGTATTCCTTGGGCACTGGCAGGACTAGGTCTGGGCACTGGTTTGGACCCAGGCCTCCCTGGTGGGCTCAGCATCATACGAGGGTCCTCCCTTCCCCAGGGCTTCTTTAGTAGTTAGTGGGGCCATCACTGCCTGCCCCTAGAACAGTGGTAGGTCAGAGAGAAGAGGAGGATGAGTTTAGAGACCCAGGGAGTTGGGTCTCGTCACAAGGATGAGGCCTGTGGCTTCTCCAGAGCCTCCTGGGGCAATGTGAGTCACCTTCACATGCCCAGAGCAGCCCCCAGTCCCTTAGGGACCCCTGGTGTCACTGTGACTCAGACTGTCTGAGGTGGGGAGGGTTCCTAGAGACTCTGGAATCCACCCTCCTCTTGAGGAGGCAGCAGTGGAAGCTCCAAGAAGCTATGTGGTTTGCCTGAGGTCACAGAGTGAGTGGGCCGCGGAGTTGGAACCAGAAGCTTGGTCAGATCCTGTGCCAGTGCTCAGACACTCAGTTGGGTACAACTCTTGGTGACCCTTTGGACTGTAGCCCTCCAGGCTCCTCTGTCTATGGGGTTTTTCAGACAAGAATACTGGAGTGGGTTGCCATTTCCTCCTCCAGGGGATCTTCCCCATCCAGGGATTGAACCTGCATCTTGTGGGTCTCCTGTGTGGCAGACAGATTCTTTATCTCTGAGCCATGGAGGAAGCCCCTAGAACGGATGGCATAGTGCTGCCTATTCTCCCTGCTGCCAGAAGGGGGCGATGTATCTCAAGTAATTCACAGTGGCAGCAAACCCAGGGGTGGTCTGGGCTGGTCTTGGTTTGCACTGAGTTCCCAGCAGGGGCAGCAGGGTTGACCCATCATGTCTTGCTGGAGCTCTGCCGTGGGCCAGCCAGGACTTCCAGGGAGTTGAGGTCCCTGCGGCCAGGCAGTGATATGGAGGACCAGTGTCCCTGAGGAGGACTTCTTGCCCGTGTCACCCAGAATCCCCAGTCTAAGCCCTCGCTGTTGGAAGGTGCTGGGCTTAGAACCCCCAGCAGAGAACCCAGAGTTGGGAGAGCCTGACAGAGGCCTGGAGGAGTTTTGGGGATGGGAGACTTCAGAAGGGAGGGAGCGAGGGTGGAAGGGACCGGGCTGCACAGCTATGAAAGGCCCTGATTACGGGCCGGAACTGGCATCAGATGTGTGGGAGAGAGCATGGAGCAGGTTCCTGCAGCTGCTTCCCTCTCCCCTCCCCAGGCATCTGGGCATCTCTGGGAGGGGAGCAGACAGATGGTGAAATGGAGAAGGAAGAAGGAAGGGTGGGGGTGGGCACCTGCCCCTCAGAAAGGAAGCTGGAGTCCGGATGAGACCGTGTGGGGTTGCGGGACCCGACACTGGAGGCCGATGTCCTGGGAGGGACCTGGGGATCTGGGGACCGGGATCCGAGCTCTGACCCCACTCCCTTTACAGGGGAGCTGTACATTGGCGGTCTGAGCAAGAACATGTTCAACAATCTGCCCAAGCTGGTGGCCTCTCGGGATGGCTTTCAGGGCTGCCTAGCCTCGGTGGACCTCAACGGGCGCCTCCCTGACCTCATCGCCGACGCCCTGCACCGCATCGGGCAGGTGGAGAGGGGCTGTGATGGTGAGTGTGGGTGCAGGAGCTAGATGTGACCCTGTGGGGTGCAGGGGGGCCTTGATGGAGCCTGCTGCCGCCGCACTGGGACAAACTATGGGGAGAATCAGAGGTCACTTGCCCTCCCTGCTGCCTCCCGTCCCGACCCCTTATCACAGTTCCAGGCCAAGACCAGCTGTCATTGAGCTCCCCCACTCCCACCCCCCTGAATTCTTGGCCCTTCCTGCCCGGCAGAATTGAGGGAGGGCTTCTGGGCTGGTCCCGAAGGTTCCATAACTGCTGGGGCGGGAGGGGGCTTGGCTGAGCGGGGGTGTTCCCTCTTCCTGCCTCTTCTAGGCCCCAGCACCACCTGCACCGAAGAGTCTTGTGCCAACCAGGGCGTCTGCCTGCAGCAGTGGGACGGCTTCACCTGCGACTGCACCATGACCTCCTATGGAGGCCCCGTCTGCAGTGACCGTGAGCGAGGGGCTGGGAGGGCTGGGGTGCTGGGGGAGGCCCCGGGAGGAAGGGAGGGCCCCTCAGAGCCATGTTGCTTGCTTCCTTCCCGTCCCTTCTGGTCATGAGTGCGGCGGAGGGGAGCTACTGGCTGCTGTCGCCTCCTGGAGTCCCCTCTCGGGCCTTTGCGGGGCTTCTGATGCCTGTGTGTCGGGGTTGATGGTTGCTAGACAGCCTCTCCTCTTCCTTCTGAGCTGGTGGGACACTGCTCCCCTTACCCCTCGCCAAAGACGTGTCAGCCTCTGTCACTGTCCCGACGCTGGCCATGGTCTCACGTGTCATAGCTCTGTCGCACAGGGCTGGTGGGGTGGTTGCTGACCTGTACCCCCTTGCCCCTGGTGTCCTTGAAGTGTGCAGTGGAAACCCATTATTTCCTGCCCAGGATAGGCCTACACCCCCAGAAGACAGGCTCTGGAGACTCCCAGGAGGCCAGGCCTCTGGACAGATGGCTTCCCCGGAGGCCAGCCATGGTGTAGTGCCCAGTTTCCCACCCAGCTGCAGGGTGTCCCTTGGATCCACAAGGACACTCCCTCGTGTCCTTGCCTGGTTCTTCTCCTCCCTGGCTGGGCATCTGCTGCCAACTTGCATATTGTTTGAGGCCCCTTCCTGGAGAGGGCGGCTTCAGCAGCGGTTTCCAGTCCCTCGTGGTCGGTGGCCGGCAACTGGTTAGAGCTTGGCTGAGGGAGGGCAGTGGGGCAGGAATGAGGGAGAGACAACCTCATGCTTGGGGCGGGGGGCGGGCTGGGCAGTGTGTGGCCTCTTTAGGTGTCACCTGAATGGTCTTCCTTGGGGGTAGCTGGGTTGAGAGACCAGGGACACAACGCGCCAGCTGCCTGAAAAAAGACACACACACGCACACACACTATAAATGGCTTCTTCACTTTGCAAACATGGACACTGAGGCCCGGAGGAGTTGGTGGATTTCCAGAGTGAATAGCTGATCTGGGCTGAGAACAGGGGTCAGTGCCTTTGCTTTCATGCCACACTGTGGAGCCTCAGTCATCGGGCAGAGTCCTGAGTTTCTTAAGGGAGGCATAACCGACTGGTTTCTGGGATTGGGCTCTTGGGCGGGTCTTGATTTTTCCATCTTCTTTGTAAGAATGCCCCCTCCATCTCTGTGAGTGCTTTCCTGGTGTTCTGAGGCAGGCCTGTCCCTGGGTACCTCCACATCCTGTCCAGTCTTACAGGATTCTTCCTGTCCAGCCTGCCACTAGCTGTACCTGCCAAAGCCTGCAGACACCGGTCAGCTCAGGGGCGCTCCAGTCCTGGCTGTCGGGGAATAAGGACGGGACTGGGGCCAGGCCTCTTTCTCTCCAGCTCATTCCCGCTTTGCACAGGCAATCTGGGGATGGTGGTAACTTTGCTGTTTGATAGTAATTATCCTTACTGACTGTTTTGTGTTTCACGGCTTACAGTCCTTTTAATTTGTCCTCAGAGAAGACAGTAAGATGGAGACCAGCCATCTGATTTAGCTGCTGAGGACACTGAGGCCTCAGTAACAGGCACATCCTTGCCCTTAATCACAGGGCACTGGGGGTGGGGTGCTGCTGGAACCTAGGTGTTCTTAAGGTTTAGTCCCGGGGTGGTGGTGGTGGAGGTGGAGGCGGTGCCCACGGATGGTGGGCATTTCTTGCCATGGCTGCAGGGGGTCAGGATGGAGAAGAGCGCTGCCCATCTTCAGTACTGCACTCCCACATGATGGAGCTTTTTCAGAGGGAGCAGAGAGATGGAGGTGGGTTTAGGGAGTCAAGTCATCTTTCAGCAGGGGTGGGAAGAGAGATTGGAACAACTTCTATGGGTTCCAGGCAGGTGGGAGGTAGGGAGAGTTGGGGCTGGGGAATAAGGGCCTCTTGGGAAGTGTGACTGTCCCTGAGCACTGGTCTGTGTGTCTGGTGGCAGAGCCCGAGCAGAGCCTTGGAGGTAAAGACAAGGTGGGTGCAATCTAGGAACCTCTGAACACTGGCCCTGGGGGTACCTTTGTGATCTCAACCCCTTTTCTCTTGAAGTTGTGTCTCCTCCTGTTCTCCAGGCTTGGCTGTTTGATGCTCATGCTGTCTCTATGACGGGTCTTCTTGAGGCTCCACTGATATACAAGGTCAAGTAGGAACCTGGCCCAGATGCCTGTCTGCTTCACCCCAAGTGTGATGGCCCTGGAGGCACCCTGGGCATCAAGGGCCCTTGTGCCTGAAGAGATGGAGGGGGTGGGGATGGCCCAGGCATCCTCAGAGGGTTGGGCCTGGGGTATGGAGCTGTCTGGTGATGAAGAGACTGGGATGAGGAGGAGTCCGACCTTCAGGGCAGCCTTTCCCTATGTGTGGCCTCAGTTTCTCCATCTGGGACATGGGAATTCCACCTACGGGTGAAGGCACCGTTGTGAGGCTCAGGAGTCTGCTCTGGGAAAGCAGGAGATCAGAGGGAGAGAAGTCATTGCCAGGGTGAGAGAGAGGAAAGCGGAGAGAAAATTAAAAAGAGAATATGAAATGAGAGAGGAAGGAAGCTGGATGAAGGCCTGCTTCCTGGCTGGGCCTGAAGCCCCAGGGCTGAGGTCTGGACAGCGCTTCCCTGGGCAGCTCCAGCTCCGCCTCCCGGAGCCTGTCCCCGGGCTCTCCCAGGCAGTGGGTTCCTCCCCATCTCTGCCCCTGTCTGTTTCTCATCTCCCTAGCTGCTCTGCTGGTCTCCGCAGCCTTTATTAATCTCCCGCACACCTCTGTCTCTCCCTTCGTTTTTACCCTCTCTCTCCCCACCTCGCTCACCAGTGTCACCCCCTCTGGCTCTCTCCACTTCCCACTCACTAGTATTGATTGGCCTCTAGGCGGTTTCCCTTCCTCTCCTCTCGCCACTGGCTCCTCCCTCCCTCCCTCTGGGACCATACATTTTCTGCCTGCTCAGAGCTCTGTCAGTCTCTATCCCAGAGCCAGGGCCAAGAGCGGGCACAGGAAGAGAGGGCAGGAAGCCGTGCTCCCCAGCTTGCAAACTCTCCTACCTCATGGGGCCACACACCACCTGGACACTTCTTTCTGGGTGCCTCTGAGGACCCCTTTCTTCCCTCTGAGAGGCTGGGGACCAAATGGGGCATTGGCATCTAATAAGTTGGGAAGGTGGCAGCTGGGGCAGAGGAGCTGTCCCGGGTCCTGACTGCATCCAGGAGCTGAGAGCAGCTCTTTCCGGGCTCCTGGTGACAGGTTTTGCTCCAAAACGGAATGCTGGGTAATAAGCAGGAGCCAGTCCCTCCCCTCCCCCCTCCCCTTTCGAAGCCCCTTCCTTTTGCCCTTTCTTCGCCACCTCTCCTGGTCTGCCTCCTTCCAGGTCCATCACTCCCTCCCTCCCTGTCTTCCTCCTTATCTACTCTCTGCCTGCCCCACACCCCACCGCCGCCCCTAGCAAGCCCTCATCCAAGAACTCAGGTTGATGTCAGTGCAGAGGTGGCATCCAGACGAAGGGATGAAAGCCTCCTTGCTCTTACTTCCCAGAAGTGCCCCAAAGTCTGAGGGGCAGGGCTTAGTGGAGGGGCCCCCTAGAAGGAGAAATGGCTTCCTCAGCAGGACATAATTGGCTCAGAAAGGGTTTTGTCCCAAGTGGGACACTCAGGGGATAGGTATCCTGGAACTGCCCGCTCCCCACCCAAGAGGGGGAGGTTGGCATTTGGCGGGAGGGGCAGAGGAAGTGGACAGGAAGGATTGGAGGTGTCCAGGAGGGTTGCCGCGGGGAGGGAAGCACCCTTTCGAGGAGGTGTCGAGGGACTGTGTGTGTGGTGTGAGCATCTTTGAGGCTCCGGGTACATTGTTGTTTGCATATGGGTGACCCTGTGCTTGGAGGGGGTGTCCGTGTGTACGCTGGCTCTTCATTCATTGCCTGTGACCAAACACGTATGTGTGTGAGCATGTGTACACACTCGGTTGAGTGTGAGTTCGTGTGCCGGGTGTCTGTGAGCACATGTATGCAATGTCTGTGTCTGAGCCTGTGTGCGTGCGCGTGCACTGGTGCCTGTATGGGCACGTGGGTGTCTCCATACCCGAGCCCGTCCACATCCTAGCGTGCACGTGTGTTCCGAGGGGTGCGTGCAGAGGTGGTAGCCACATCTCTGCGCACTGGGCCAGCGAGCACTATTGGGGTTCGTCCGGGCCGGGGGTGGGGGGTGGTGGGAGGAGGTGGAAGAGAGCCGCCTCTCCGACTAGCCTCAGTTCTGTTCAATTATTCAGCAGGGCCCCTTCTCCGGAGGGGGCGGGAGGGGTGCGCGCACCCGGGCATGCGGGAGGGGTGGGGCGCGCGCAGAGGAGAGGCGAGCGCCGAGCCGGCTAGCCAGGTGCCGCGCGGCGGAGCTGCCCAGCGCCGCCCGCAGATCGGGAGCCACTCGGGTCCCTCCGCCCTGCCCCCTCCTCCGCCCGCGCTCCCCCTCCCCTCCCCTCTCCACCCCTCCTTCCCTCCCTCCTCTCTCCCTCCCTCTCCCTTCTAGCCCTCTCAGCCTCTGCAGCAACACTCCGCTGCCTCCATCTCTCCGCCGGAATCTCGCAGGCTCGCGCCTTCCCTCCGCTCAGCCCCGCTCCCCTCCTCTCCTCTCCTCTCCCCACCTCTCCCCTCATTCCCCCCTCACCCGGATTTGCTTTCCTTCCCCCTTCTCCCTTCCCCCGCCCCTGCCGCTCCCTCCTTTTCCTCCCCCGGCCTCCTTCGGGCGGCAGCGGCAGCCGCGGCGCGGCGGGCCCTAGTCTCCATCGGTCTCCTGCTTCTCTCCTCCAATCCCCCCTCCCCGGCTCGGTTTTTCCGCAGGATTTCCCCGCTCTCCCCTCCCTGCTTGGTCCCCGCGCCTCCCCTATCTCTCCACCCGGCACCATGCCCCCTCCCCCGGGCGCTCCCCCGGATTTCTGACGGCCCTCTGCGCCGCTCCAACCCCGCCGGGATGCGGGGGGACCCTTAGCTCCTCGCGATGGACCCAGGCATTCTGGACCTTGGCATTGCCGCTCCGCGGACCCCGAATTCCCCGGCGGGATCCACTTGATTTCATTGGCTCCGGACCGAGGCTTGGGCTCTGAATTTCCTTCTCTTCAGCCCCCTACCCCCCTCCCGGGGCTCGGAGCCGGAGGGGGGCTTCGCGGGGCTACTCGGCCCCGCATCCCCGCCCCCGGCCATGGGGCTGTGAGGGGGCCGCCCCCGGGCCGAAATGCCCCCCGGGGGGAGCGGGCTGGGGGGGTGCCCGCGCCGCCCCCCCTCCCTGGCCGGGCCCCTGCCGCCGCCGCCGCCGCCGCCGCCACCTCTGCTGCCGCTACTGCTGCTGCTGCTGCTGCTGCTGTTGGGGGCGGCCGAGGGGGCCCGGGTCTCCTCCAGCCTCAGCACCACCCACCACGTCCACCACTTCCACAGCAAGCACGGCACCGTGCCCATCGCCATCAACCGCATGCCCTTCCTCACCCGCGGCGGGCACGGTAAGTGGCGCTGTTGATAACAGCCGGCCGGCCGGCCGGCCCCCGGGGCCTCCCTTGCGCGCGGCCCTGGCCCCCGCGGGCCGCACCCCAGCCGGTGCGCGCCGAGGCCCGGCCCCTCCGCTCTGCGGCCCGCGCCCCCTCACCTCCCTTCTTGGGCTCCACCAGCACCTCAGCCCCACCCTCTCCTCTCCAGCAGCATCCCCTCACCCCGTCCGTTTGTCACCCTCATCACTTCCATTGCTTGCCTCACCTTCACCTCCGAATCCCGGTCTCCGGGGTGTTATCACCCTTCCCTGTAGGCCTCCTCACCTCCGCTCTCTCTGGCCGTTCATCCTCTCTGCCCTGCTCTCCCCTGTTTCTCTTCCTCTTCACCTCCTCCATCCCTGCCCCTTATCATTCCTCCATCTGGCTTCCCTCCTCCTCGGCCACTGTCACCTTCCTGGCCCCGCATCTCCGTGCCCATTATCTCCTTATCCGTCCCCCACCAACCTCTCACCTCTGTCCCATCTGTCACCTCTCCTCAGATGTGTCCCATCACTGCCTCTTTCACCTCCTTGTATCTGGCGATTTCACCTCTGTACCTCCAGCCCCCATTCCATCTTTCCCCCATTCCTGTCCTTCCACCGCCTCCCAAGCAATCAGCTTGCTCCACTGTCCCATCCTTTCCCAGCCTCATTCCCTTCATCTCTGGTTTTTCCTCTCCACATCTCTTCATTTCTGCCGTACCTCCACCTCTGATCCTCAGCATCTCCCACCTCCCACTGTTTGAATGTCTGTTCCCCACCCCAGTCTCCCCATCACCTCTCCAGTCAGTCCTCCACCACTTTACACTGTCACCTCTTATCTCAGTGTCTTTCCCCGGCCATAGCCTTCTGTGTCAAAATTGACTTCTCCTTCCTTCTCAGACCCCATCGCCTTTCATTTCTGACCTCTAGCACTTGTAGTTTCTGCCTTTTTTTCACCTCCCAGCCCAGTCCCTTCATCACTTCATACCTTAGAGCCCTAAGACTCACCGCATGCCCCTCTTCCCGTCTCTGTACCTGCCACCTTCTATCTCTTCCGTATTCTCTGTGCCCCCAACACTTCCCATTACTGCGTCCCCATGACTTCCAATCCCAGGCCTCCTGGGTCTCTCCCTCTTCACATTTTATTTCATCCCCATGTCAGGTCCCATCATTTCCCATCTCAGTCTCTCCTTTGCATTTCATCTCAAAGCTCCTGTTAGCTGCTGTCCCAGAGATCCCATCACCTCCCATTTTAGTCCACTTCCTTCTCTGTTCTCCACATTACCTCCCGTCTCTGCACCTTGCCATCAGTTCCCACAGGGTACCACCATCGCCTGCATGTCTATAACGCTCTCACTTCCCATATGGTACAGCTCATCATCTCCCGCCTCCGTCCCTCCACTTCGTCCCATCCGTCCGCTTCCTCACCTTCCATCTTTGTCCGTCTCAGCCCTCCACCACTTGCCGTTCTGCACTCCAGTGGCTTCTCGTGCCTGTGCTCCCATCACTTCCCCTCTCTGTGCCTCTGTTGCCTTCCGCCCCGTCCTCTGACATCTCCACGCTTCCATTCCTGTGCCTTCACCGGTTCGCACTCTGTGCCTTGTCGTCTCTAATTTCTGTATGTCCATTGCTTCCGTTTCTGCCCATCCAGCCCCTCTCATTTTTTTGACTCCCTTTTTGCCCCTTCCTCATCGTTCATGCCCGGATCTTCACGTCCCATCTGTGCCCTCATGGTCCCCATTTCTGCACTCACCTCTGCCTCCTCACCACTGTTCTTCACCTGTCCTTTCGTGCTTCCCAGTCTTTGCTCCCCCATACCACTTTCAAGCTTTCCACCTCTTTTCTCTCCCTCTTCCTCTTTTTTTCTTAGATTATCTTTATCTTTTTCATGCCTCTGCTTTCTCTTCCTCCAGTTCCCAGGAGCAGCCTCGTCCAACATCCTTTCTCATTCCTTTCTTCTTCTTGCCCAGCAGAGTGTTCCTGGCTAGCCTCTGTCCCAGCTGGGGTCATCTCCACGCCATGCTCTCCGGGCTCTTCTCCTTCTGCACTCACTGCCCTCCACATTCCTGCTCCTGATTTTAGCTCCCCTGTTATCACCACGAGCAATCTAGCCCTCCTTTCCTTTCTCCATCCTCTTTATTGTCCCCTCCAGTCCCCAGACAGACCCAGATAGGACGTGGTCTTTCTGAGCAGTGAGGAGAGGCAGGAAAGGGTGAGAGAAGAAAGGCCATCAGGGAAGATCTCTGTGGATGAAGAGGAGAGGAGGTCAAAGTGGCAGGGCATGGAGAGGGGCTGGCCCAGGGGAGCTGAGCGGATTGGAAATGAAGTGCCAGAGGAAGGTTCAGTGAAGGAGCTGGTGTCAGGGTGCAAAGAGCTGGGGAGGGAAGGGAGAGACAATGGAGGAAAAAACGGGAGGTATCGGGGGTGGGATCCTATGGAATGCTGGCATTGGGATGCCTCAGAGGCAGCCAACCCCTTGTGCGGAGGAGAGAAACAGCCCCAAGAGGGCCACAGGCTGCCCAGGGCCCCCTGGAAGCAGAAGAACTGGAGGGCACTGCAGGGCAGTGAGGGAAGGTGATGGGGAGACTAAGTGGAGGAGCCCATGAAGGGTCAGGCAAGTGAGAGGACGGAAGGGCGTCCAAAGACAGAGAGAAGAGGAGGAAGAGGCCAACGGTCATGGCCAAACCCCACCTCTGCGCACCTCCACTGTGGGCGAGGTCCAGGGGCCGGCTTCTGTTGGGACCCAGGCTTGGCAAGAGGCAGAGCCAGCTTGGGAGACCCATCCAGGCCAGAGGACACCTTTCCTTTCTGGGCTTCCCCAGGGTGAGGAGCTGCTCTTTCTGCACCTGCATCTCCACTTCCCTTTTCATGGGCTCTTCTTGCCTTTCCCCTTGCTTCCTTCCCTCTTTCCCTTCACTCTTTCCTCCACTTCCCTTCCCACCCCCAACCCTCCTGTTACATAATACCCCTTACCGACCTGCCAGACATGCCTGCACCTGGTGTCAGTCTGGGCTCGGCAGGACCAGAACACCTGGGTCCTAAAAATGGCCCGGGGCCAGGGAGACACTTATGATCCTTGACCCTGATTCTGATTTCAGAGCCCTTGACGACCCTCGCCACCCCTGGCCTTCATTTCCTGTACCTTCTGAGGCCAGGAATAGAGGGGTCAATCCCAGTTCGTTTCTGAGTCAGGAGCCTTCAGGGGTTCTGTATTCATCACTCCAGCTTATAAAGGGGCCTGGCATTTATTTTGATTCTTGTTATGGGTGTGTTCACTTGGATGTCTGACTGAATGTTTTATGCCAAGGAATGAGTTTAAGAATTGAGGAGATATTGTTCTGGGATCAAGAGAGAGCTGAGCCCAGGCCTCTGGATCTGGGGAGGTACCCGCTCTGGTGGGTAGTGAGGGTCTGTATACAAAGAGCTAGTGTGGGCTGTGGGCTCTCAGGACTGCAGCCTTTCTGGATTGTGGAGGATGTTTTATCCTCTCATGATTCTAGATCTACCAGAAGGTTTCTGTCATGGCTTCTGATGCAGCAGACAGAGGATATGCACATGTAGTTTTAACCAGAGGGGCAGCACTGCATGGGTGGCTTTTCGCATGGGATGATTATTTTGTTTGGGTCTGGATTAGCTAACCATTATTAATGGTTGGTTGTTTTTTTCCCCTCTAGAATGCAGGTGTGTGGGAATTGTACAGATGATTCTTGATCATTTAGTGTTTTACTGGACCAGTGAATTTCTGGGTCCAGGAGGCACAGAGGGGACCATGTTGGGTGTGGGCAGAAGGTTCCAGGCCTGGGCCTTTGGGTGGTGGCCACTTAGGCCTATGCATTTTGTGTCTGGCCAGAGGCAGTCTTGCCTTGGGCTTCAGGGGTGTCCCCCACCCTGCCACCCCACAATGTTATCTGTCCTGTAGCTCAGAAGCATTTTCCTGGGGAGGTCAAGAACAGTGGGTCTGGACCGCCTGAGGGCAACATAATAGGCCTTGGCTTAGGCCCCCTCTTCTCCGGAGCCCTTTCGGGAACCCGTCAGAGGTTCTGTCTGTGGTTCAGTGTCCTGGGTTCCAATATGCCTTCCCCCGCGACCCGGGGTGTCGGGTGGCCGAGGCCTACGACGGCTGGCCGGGCGGGGCGAGAGGCGGGAGGCGCCTCCGGAGCGCGGCGGGGAGGGAAAGGGAGGGACCGGGCGGAGACCCGCCCCCCTGCCCGCGTCCGCCCCAACCCCAGCCAGCTGCCCGGAGGGCGGGAGCCGGGGGGCCGGGGAGAGAAATGCCTCCCCAGGGTAATCACTGCCGCCCCAGCCCAATAAACCGTTCATCCTTCACCTCTTCGGCCCAAGAAGTGTCTCTCCATGCGATCCCCCCCCGTGTAATAAACGTCCTTAGTCTTTTACAGTCCCGCCCCGCGTAATAAACTGGCGGCAGTGGGAGAGCCACTGGGTAGTGAATCCCGGGGGAGGCCCGGCCGAGCGGGGCGCGGGCTGGGCACTGGGGTTGGCGCGGGGTGGGGGCGGCGGGCTGCCCGTGCGCCGTGGGTCTCGGGGGCGGGGAGGCGTCCGCCCGTCCCGTCCTGCGCCGTGCCAGCCGCTGCCCTCGCCGCCTGCCAGTCTTTGTGCGCTTACCGCCATGTTTCCCGGCTGTCTCCTGTCGGGGTCTGCCTCTCCACACTGGGTCTTTGTGTGCAGCTGGCTGCGGCGTGGCCTGTGTGTGGGTGTGGGGTCTGTGGGTGCGTCACTGGGGACACGTCGGCCACCGGGCCCGGGGCTGCGGGCACCCGCCCGGCCTCTGATCCCTCTTGCTTCACTGCTCTATGGGGCTTGGAAGTAGGAGGCGGGCTCTCTTCTCACCTCCTCTCCGGGCTTAGGGTGATGTGCTGTCTGGGTTCCTGGGATGGGAAAGTGAGGAGAAACGGTCTCCTTTTCCCGAGACCTGGGGGGTTTGGGAGGCTCCAGGTAGATGGAGTTTCCTTTGTTGGTGAAGGGACCGAAAGACCCTTCTGCATCTGACTGGGAGGCCCTGGAACCAGGGGTGAAGAGGCAATTAGGCCAGAAGGCAGGAGGGGTGTGTATGCAGGAGGGTCAGTATCTCAGCTCCCCTGGCCCTCTTCACCCCCCAAATTTGGACGTGCAGCTTGTGAGTGAGCAGAGGGGGAAGGGAGGACCCTGGGTATTATGGTTACCATGGAAACAGCCGATTTTCCAGAGTGCTGCAGTGTTGGGAGTGGAGAGAAGGTTGCCGGCTGAGGCCTACCCTGCTCCTAGCCCTCACGCCCTGCCCAGTCCAGGCAGTGACTGCCAGAGGGCAGGGGTGAGGCTCATGCCCTGATCCCATTCTCCGCCCTGATCTTGGGGCCCCATCTTGAGATTTCAGATCTCACCAGGGAGGCCCTCAGGGAGGAAGGATACCTGAGTTGGGAGGGGGCAGGGCCTAGTTCCCTCTGTCTGCTGGGGGGGCTTTCCTGCAACTGTGGTGTGGCAGGTGTCAGTTAACTGACACCCAGTTGGTTCCTTTCCCCCCACCCCGGCCTTGCCCCCAGGGGTCATCTTTCCCCTCTGGCCCTGCCTGGGGGAGATGGAGGGCACTGATGACAAGTGCTCAGGGTGACAGCTCCTGCTCCCCCTGCCCCCGGCCCCCTGCTGGCCTCACTGCCTCTCTGGGACCCAGACCACACACAGCCTTCCCTTGTCTCCTTGGCTTCTCCTGGGCCTGCCGAAGGTGCCTCCCTCCAAAGCACTCAGAGGTCCCCTCTCCTTTTGAAGGCCTAGGAGCTTCCTAGGATAGAGACCCCTGGTCCCATATTGCCCAAACAGGGCTCCTAGTCCTTGAGGTAAGAGACCCCAAGGTGTGTGAGAGGGGCCACCTTAGTGTTATTCACTGGGCTGCCATCTTGGCAGAGCAGGTTTGCTCCGGAAATACCCCAGACCCTCCCTGACCTGGGACTTTCTACCCCATCCAGGGCTCTCCCACCCCACAGCCACACTTTTCTCCCAGTCTACTCCAGGCTTTTCCCCTCAGGCCCATCTGCTTCTCTTTTCTTTCTGGATAAGTCCTCCCCTGAACCCCTCTCCCCCAAGAAGTGCTTTGAGAGGAGTCGTTAGTGGCTAATTATTTAATTAAGCATTTTATGAATCTCATCTGCTCCATTTATGTTCTAAAGAATACAAGATTGCTGTCTTCCCTTCTCTGAAGGCCGCAGAGCTCTAGTCCTCTAGGCCTCCCAGACAGAGCTCCCTTCTCAGCAACTGGGTGACCGGCCTCCACCCCCACCTCGGCCATCAGTCTGCCCCCACCCCCCCCACCCCCAGGGAGCCCAGGCAGCCGCAGGAGGGAACGTGGCGACTAATGGGGTTTATTTTGGGGCTGAGATCGTTAGGGACCTCACACCCCGCCCCCGGCAGCCGGATGGCAAAGAGGAGACAGAGGGGGAGAGAGGGTGGGGTGGGGGAGGGGTGGGAGAGGGTTCCCTTCACCATCTCTAGCTCCCACCCTCCTGCTTTCTCTCACCTACACCCCTCTCTGTCCCTCTCTGTCCATCTGTCTCTCTGCCTCCTTCCTCCTCTGGCTGTCAATCTCTCCCCCCGCCCCACCCCCTTGTCTGTCTCTTCTTTTCTGGGCAGAGTTCCAGGACCCCTTGTTTTGGCACCCAGGCAGCCCCCTAGTTGGAAGTGGAAGCAGGGAGTCCAGGCAAACTGGGACCAGGCTTTGCAGGGGCTTGGGAGGGGCTGGGGGGCAGGTGTTGGAGGGGCGCCAGCCTGCGGGTATATGAGTCAGAGCCGAACACAGCCCCTGCTTCTCCTCCCGCCATTGCCTGGGGCTCCTTTTGCCTTGGTGCCCGCTCAGCTCAGCCTGCAGAAGCACACACCTCACACCTGTCAGCTGAGCCGGGACTGGGAGCGGTCTAGCGGGGCCCCTCTGGCTCCTACCCGCCCCTGGAGGCCGTCTCTGTCCCCTCGCAGTGTCTCCCCAGGCCCTCTCTCTCTGTGTCAGTCTCTCTACTACCTCTCTGCTTTGCTGTAATTAAAACTGGAATTCTTGATGAGCAGCTACATCTGTCTTTGTACACACAGGCTCCCAGCCGGGTACCCGCCCGCCAACTGTTCCCTAGGACAGCAGGGCCTGGTGGCCGCTGTGGGTCTCACACCTGAAGCCCTGTGCCCTAAACCTGTTGTCTCAGGGTGCTGGCCACAGCCCCAAGGACCTGCTGACCGCGCCCTCCTGACGTCTTATCTCCCTCTCCCTTTCCTTCTCTCTGCAGCCGGAACCACATACATCTTTGGGAAGGGGGGAGCGCTCATCACCTACACATGGCCCCCCAATGACCGGCCGAGCACGAGGATGGACCGCCTGGCCGTGGGCTTCAGCACGCACCAGCGGAGCGCTGTGCTGGTGCGGGTCGACAGTGCCTCGGGCCTCGGCGACTACCTGCAGCTGCACATAGTAAGAAGCGGGGCCACCACCCCGACCCCCCAGCCTTCCTACCCCAGGTCCACTCGGTCCCTCCTGCCATGGAACCAGCACCTTAAATCTTTCCCTTCTGTGGAGCCCCCAGAATCTCTGTTTCCTGACCCCTGGGGTTTCCTTCTGGCAGTTCTGCTCCTGGGACCCCCTCTCCTGCCAGTTATTCACTGAGGTTCCCCAGCTCCGAGCTCTGAGACCGTCTGAGTCTCTGACATTCCTAAATGTAGTCAGGGCCCCCCTCCAGGCTTCCAGGCCATTCTCCTGTAGCCTTCGGGGATGCCTTCACCTCATGACTGCCCTGGGCTGCTGCCCACTCTCTCCGACACCAACTCAGCCACCCACTGTGTCCCGTATTTTGTCCTTCTCCTCCTTTGGCCTCCCCATCCTGGGACAGTCCACCCTTGCTTCTTCACCTTGCCTTTTGATCCTGGCCCACCTCTGCCCTGCCCTTGAATATTGTTACCATGACCTTTGCCCTCGCAGCAGCCACCTTGCCCGGCCTCATGGCCATAGCTCCAGCCTTTCTGGTCACAGCCCTGCACATTCCTCCCTGCAAACTCCACAACTCCACCTTGACCTCCCAGCCCCGCTTTTCTGCTTTTCTCTGTGCAGCTCCCCTCCTTGCCCTCTGCTCCCTCCCACTGCCTCCCCCTAGGCCGCCTCTCCTCACAGTTTCCATCCTAACTCTAGTCTTGAAGCTGCCCCATTTCCTCCCCATCTCTGGTCCTGCCCCACACCCTTCCCTACAAGCTCTAGGTGGCTCTGCTCCATTTCTGCTCTAAGCCTCTCCCCTGCCTCTCCCCTGTCTTAACCCCTGGGCCTCTGACCTGCCTCCATTTCCACCTGTGCAGCCCCTTACAGCCACCTCCCTTCCCCGCCCACATCCCATGCCCTGACCCTGGCCGGGACCCTGAGCTGGGAGGGCTGAACAGGCTGGTCAGGCTCTGTGTGCTGGAGAGATCTTCGTGGGGGACCCTGAACTTCAGGGGAGCGAGAGGGCAAGGGGAGAGGCTTCTCTGGGCTCCGGCCCTTCCTAAAAGGACAGCTTTTTAGGCTCCCCGGGCTGTATACCCTCCCCAACACTGATGACACTGACTGGAAGGAATGAAGGAATGTGGCCTGAGGGGAGATGCCCTGTGGGCAGAGTGGAGCCGGAGGAGAAGTGGCAACTGATGGGCACTGGGCGGGGGTGGCCAGGCGGCGCAGGGAGCAGGAAAGGGGTACAGAGGGAGGTGTGGCGGAGAAGGCTGGAAGCTCCCTGAGCAGGCGTCTCCGCCCGCGTGAGAGGCAGTGCGATGGTGCGATGACTGAGTGTGACAGCGTGGGGCTGGTGCATGTTGATCGTGCCAGGAGTGTTCGGGGGGACCGTGGGGGACAGTCGCGTGGCCTCTGATGGGGCGTGTCGCTCTACATTTGTATTCCTTGACCGTGTGGTGTTTGCTGCCAGTTCAGTCTCCTGACCCTGCGTGGCAGGTGTGACTGTGCTTCTGGGTCCTTCGCTGTGAGTGAGGGCGGCTTCTCTCTCATCACAGTCATGTGAGGCTGCGTGCTGTTCGGAGCAGATGTTTGGGTTTGAGTCCCCGCTCCGCCACGTCCTTGCCCTGTCTTCGTGTGGTCCCCTCATCTCCCGTGCCTCAGTGTCCTCCTCTGCGTAGTGGTATGGGCAGAAGCCAGGGAGCCGCTGGGGAGGTTCGAGATGATGCACATAAAGCTCTCAGGACATTGCCCAGCCCCTG
Organism: Moschus berezovskii; assembly: GCF_049115385.1. Classification (NCBI taxonomy): domain Eukaryota; kingdom Metazoa; phylum Chordata; class Mammalia; order Artiodactyla; family Moschidae; genus Moschus; species Moschus berezovskii. Next base: position 8,184,608 of record NC_142484.1, read on the forward strand.
GGAAGCACCGTGTCCGGTAGTAGCCCTATTGCCTGTGAGTGTCCCCCCGGATGAGTTGCTCTACAGGTGGTCTGTGTCTGCCTCTTTGACTTCTGTCTCTGTGCCTGTGGGTTTAGGGGACAGGGTCCCCCAGCGCTGAGGAGAAGGGGCAAGGGGACAGGGAGCGGGGAGGAGTCTCCTTTTCCCCCTCTCAGCAGTTACCCACCGCCTTCGCAGGGTGCTGTGGTGAAGCACATACCCAGCTTCTGCTGGGTTACAGAGGCCTGGTGCTGTAGAGGGCGGGGCAGGGCGGGGTGGGGCTGGCCTTGGCATGGGGAGCCTGGAAAGGGTGGGGGGCTCTGGAGGAAGTATGGGAGCCACGTGCGGGGTGAACCAGGCACTCGACAGGCTCAAACCCCCTGGGGCGGCGGCCCCCAAACCCCCTCCTCCCCTGGTGACACATCAGCTCCCACCGCAGCGTCATTAGCAGCTCTCAGAGAGTGGGGAGGCGGCAGCAAAATAAGAGAAAAGCAATTTGACGTTTCTAATAAAGCGTCGCTCCACTTTGCCAAATTAATTTTGACTCCCATAATTATTTGCTGTAGGAGCGGCCTCGTTCTTCCCGCCGCCGCCTAATGAGGTAATTGGGGAATTAGGAATTAATGACTTTAACAGAAGTGACAACTGACTTCACGTTGGGAGCAGCTCTGGGAGCTGCCTCTCCCCCCTGGAGTGCATGGCTCTGGGCTCGGCTGCCTCTTAGGAAACGGGGTTGTCCTGCCTTCCAGCCGCCCTGGATGGCCTCTGTCTGCCCTGCTCTCAGACTGCTTCCACTTGTTGACTGCCGTCATCACTCGGCTGGGCCTCGTGGGGAGAAACCCTCAGAGGCACCCAAGGGGCTGGCACTATTGGATTACTCACAGTAGTACTGAGGTCTGTTCCCCTCGTGTGAGGAGCAGACCATTACCCCTTCTCCCTGGGTGTCGTCAGTCTGCGGGTGGTGGGTGGGTGCAGCTTGCTAGTACTCTGTTAGGCAAGCTCAGCCTCAGTTTCCCTGCTTTGCTGCATCTCTGAAGAGGTGCTGCCTGTGTGTATGGCTCTGTGTGTGTGTGTGTCTTTCCCAGGTTCTAGGAGGGGGAGAAATGGACCCACACTGGGGAAAGGAAAGGGCCTGGGTCTTCAAGTGGACCACAGGTGACACCCTGCTCCCTAACTCTCCCTGCAGACCCCATGCCTGCCTCGTCTGAGCCACCTTGCCCCTCTTTCAGCGCCGCCGAGCCTCTTGACCCTGTTGGATGCAGGAGGTGGCCACTGAATGGCTTCTCATGCCCAGGCTGGACTGGAACAGTCTGTCAGGAAGACTCCAGGAGTGTAGCGTGTTCTGGGATGATCTGGGTCCCCCTGACTGTGAGGGAATCTGTGCGAGTGTCTGTCCCATGTGGAGGAGGGTGTGGGAACTCAGGAGGCTGAACTTGGGGTACTTCTAGGAAGCACAGGGGAGTGGAATAGGAGCTCAGGCTTAGGGCCCAGAGGGCCTTGCGCTGGCTTCTTTAGATGTCTTTGGTCTTGAAGGAAGGTTGGTCTCAGTAGCCTCTCAGATCACCCCCAGCTCCAGCACTCTGAGTTGCTGTCTCCTCAGACTGGTGGGGCGAAGCAGGAGAGGGCACTGGCTTTGGTGTCAGGCCAACTGGGGTTCAAACCTGGGGTTCCTTTCTTGTGAGCCATGGAATTTGGGGATATTGTTTACCTTCCTGGGGTCTCAGTTTCCTCCTCAGTGGAACATGGATGCTGTACATTCCTGAGGGTTGCCTTGGGGGTGAAGAAAGCACGTGTGTACAGTACCCACAGAGGGCCTGGCACCATTGAGGGCTTCAGTGAGGCTCTGGCACCATGGACAGGACTCTTCCTGGACTGGCTCCTGGGCAGCCTGTGCGGGTTTCCCACGAGGCCCTCTCTGAGGCCTGGGGCTGGGCGAGTTGCTCAGACCGACTCTCTGCTCCCCTTCTCCAGGCTCAGTCCCTGTCTTTCCTCTCCCTGTCCGTTCCCACCTGCCTGCAGCATCCTCTGCCCTCACACCTCCATCTCACCTTTCCTTAATAACCCCAACATGGTTTGTCTCCTGGATCTCTTCCTATACCCAACACCCTCCAAAACACGCAGTCCAGATCCCCTACCTCTTCCCCCTTGACTGTAGAGGGGCTGCCCCCACACTCAGGCTTGACCTACGTGGGCTGATGCCTGCTGATGCCCTGGAGACAAAGCCCCCAGGGACTTGCCCAGTGCTGAGCATTCAGGGGAGGGGAGGCTGGAGCTTGGAGGTGTGTGTACTGGGGGAGGCCAGACCCTCCTGAGGCACCAGGCCTGTTGGTCGTGCCTTAGGGAGGCCTCTACCCTCGGTGTTCCCACTGGTCCTGGCTTGCTCTTGATCATCCCTGTCTGGGGCCTGCAGGCCCAGTGACCCTTGCATGGCGTAGGTGCCCCGTAAACATTTGTGAACATTTTGACTGAACCTAAAAGCAGGAGGCAAGTGTGGTCAGTTGAAGTGCTCCAGGTCCATGTTCTGCACGCCACAGTGGCTTCTCCAACCTTTCTGAACCTCAGTTGCTCCCTCACTCGCATATGGGGGAGGGGGCAAGCCAACCTCCTTGGGCAGGTAAAAGGGTCCAGTAAAGACATGGCTGGGAAAGGTGTGTTGTAAAGCTGTTAAATGCAGCAGAGCTGGACCGGTGGTGGTCACAGGAGGAGTTCTAGCAGGAGTGAATGGTTGTTCCCTCCCAACCCCTGATCTCTGCCTCCCTGTCCCCAGGACCAGGGCACCGTCGGAGTGATCTTTAACGTGGGCACGGACGACATTACCATAGACGAGCCCAACGCCATCGTGAGCGACGGCAAATACCACGTGGTGCGCTTCACTCGAAGTGGCGGCAACGCCACCTTGCAGGTGGACAGCTGGCCGGTCAACGAGCGGTACCCGGCAGGTAGGCGGTGGGGCGCAGAGGTGTGGCGGGAGGGGTGGGGCAGGGCGGCCAGGGCTGCCTCCGATAGGAGCGCTGCCTGCACCAGGGGCGGGGCTAAGTGGCGAGGCTTCCCGCTGCGGAAAGGTGTGGCTTGTAGGGGCGGGACCAAGGTGGGGCGGGGCTAAAAGGAGAAACTGGGATTTGAAGGGTAGGGGCCGGACTGTGGGAGGTCAGCTCGAAGTGGGTAGAAACAGCTGAGCAAGGAAGGATGCAGGGGCAGGGTCCCGTTTGGGGGTGGGGGAGGAGAGAAGCGAAGGCAGGTAGAGGTAAGGAGAGTCTGACGTAACTGAGGGAAGGATGAGCTGAGAAAAGAGGGACAGGTGGAAATGGGGCGGCAGATGCAGAAACCAAACAGAGAAGATTCAGAAGTAACCCAAAACGGATCTTGGCAAGGAAACAGGGCTGTTCCCAAGGATAGAACCAAGGCAAGAACCAAGGTCTTTACAAAGAGCAAGTTGAAGGTTCATACTAGGTGAACTAGATAAAGAGAAGTAACCATGGAGACCTGGAGAAAAGGAACCCCAGTGTCTCAAAGAGTAAGGGACATTGTGAAAGGGAGAGAGCGACAAGTGACAACAAGAGCAAAAAATAGGTCAAGTGCCTTCAACAAGGCTTCATCAACAGTCTACTGGTCTTAGGCCCTGTGCTAAGCCCCGAGGACACAGGGCACAGCCCCCGCTTGCAGGGAGCTCACAGTCATGGGAGTGGGGAAGCGCAGGGATGCAATCAGACTCGATTCAACAGTGTGACAGCTGTGGTGACCGAGGACCCACCAAGATCTGAGGCGCACAGGGCAAGGACAGGAATGAGGGCCTGAAAGACGTGAGGAGGCAGAGACTCTGTGAGAATCTGAGGGAGGCAGAGAAAGAGCCTCAGAGTGAGAGGAAACAAGGGAGGAGCGATGGAAAGATACGGGAATAGTCACTGAGACAGAAGCAGAAACGGAGGCAGCGCCCGGAGTGATGCAGGGAGATATATGGAGCCGCTGTCTCGCAGATGCAGCCAGCAAGAGAAGAGATGTCCAGAGCCTGGGGAGGGAGACGACAGGGTGGGGAAGTGGAGGTACTGCAGGAGGCCCGCAGACACACCGGGCCACGGAGATACAGGCTGAGGGACACTGCAGAGTCGCATGCGCGGGGGCGACTGAGGAGCAGGGAGAGCGCCTGCAGGCTCAGCTGCTCTCCTTGGCCACAGTGATGCCCGGAGAAGCCGCCGTGCTGGCGGGGGGCGTTGGGGGGAGACATGAGAGGTGCAAGTGTGCAGACCCACCCAGGCCCCTTATTCTGGGGTGAAAAGGTTCTTGTGGGCGTATGGCTCACCGACACGTGGGCTTGTACCCAGACACTCGCAGGCAGCCCCTGAAGACAGAGCCCCAAAGCCCCTAATAAACACAGAGACTGACACACACGGAGGCCAGCCCCAGGCACACAGACACTAGCAAACATTCACATGATCAGACAGACACAGGGGGAAAAAGCCCTACAGAAGGATGCCAGCTTACACCAAGGCCTGGGCATGTGTGGGGCAACTCAGGCACACAAACGTCCCCATTCGAAGTGCCACAGACACGCCGACACCGACAGGCCAGGCTATGGGCCTCAGATTTCGCTCTTTCTTAGACACACACACCAGGGCAACCTTTGCAGCAGTGAAGACACCAGCCTGCACTGGACAGGGCTGAACTCTGGGAGCATGAAGCTTTACATCAAGCCAGAGCTCCTCCCCTTGGATCCCAGCAGCGCAGATGCAAGATTAGAAGAGTCACACTTGCCCTCCTCTGCTTGGGATCCCTGGCTGGGGTTGGAGAGACTGTGGGGTGCCTCCTTGACTGCCAATCAGAGTAACCTGAGGGTCTGGTGTCCTGTGAGGGCAGCTCACATACGAAAGCAAGTGCCACCCTGAGCAACACCAGCAGGCCAAAGTAGACTGTGCGTGGCCCAGAATCTTAGGGAACACAGACACGCAACCCAGGGACCCCGGGTCAGCAGGACCTGGCTTTTCTTCCTGCATCTGCTACTGACAAGCTGGGTGACCTTGGACAAGTCATCTGGTGCCTCTGCATCTCAGTTTCTACCTCTGAAAGTTGGGGATAGTATCTGCATCGTAGCCATGCTGTGAGAGTTCTGTGAGATGACCTAAGTAAAGTGCTGGAATGCCATGGCGTGGCAGAGGTGCCGTGTGGATGGGACTCTTGTTAGAACTGGTGTGTGTGCCAGTGAGGCAGACACACATTCTTCCCTCCCTCTCAGGACCCGCACATGCGCAAATGCATGACCACACAGACGCAGACACACACACACAGCTCTCCGGTAGGAGTGGGTGCCTGGATGCCTCCTGCCCTCCTGCCTCTGCTCGAGTGCTCCCTCTCCCTCCCCTCCCCTGCCTATCTCCGGTCTGGCTGCTACTCTCTTCCTCCAGACTCTTCTGGGGTCCCTCCCAGCCCCAGCCCCAGTGCTGTGCTGCCTCTAACAGAACACAGGACACTGCTGGTCACTTGCCAGCTGCAGCTCGGTGGGGGCTTCCCCTGGGCAAGGACTGGACCTTTGTCTTTGCATCTCCAGTACCCAGTACCAGGAATAGAGAAGACACTCAGGAGATGTTTGTTGAGTGACTCAACGAGTGGATGATCCATTTTTGTCTAAAACACAAGTGACCCGACTCTGTGGATTCAGAGTCTGTGGAATCTTCAGGAGGGCAAGGTCTCACTGCCTCGTAAGCATCCAAGGAGGCCCCACCCTTGCTGGAGTGAACACACCATGGGAGGTTCATGGGAGGTGAACACAGGCACGCCCAGGCCCAGGTCTCGCTGGGCAGGTAGCATGGTTGTACAGTGAGACCTGAGAAGGAAAACGTCCCAGAGCACATGTTACTGAAGATCATGTCAGTGGTTTCAATGGGTAGAGTGGCGAGGTGCCCAAAGGAAATAACTTCCATTTCCACAGCTACAGTTTGGGGTCACCCACATTCTTGGGGGAGAGCTCACAGGACACACAGACACAGACAGACAGACACACACACACATCCTCCTTCCTCCCTGTGAGCAGAGAGAACAGATGTGTATGGATGGGCAGCCAGGATTGAGAGGAGGAAGGCTCAGGTTGGGGCTGGGATGGGTCCCCAGGGCTGGGACGGAATGGGGACCTGAGCGGAGAGGAGTCCAAGGGTTCTTGGAGTGAAAATGAGAGAGAGGGGGATGAGAGCCAGGTGCCCCCAGGTGGAGGAGGGCCATGAGTGCCTGCAGGGAGCCGGGAGTGGGCCAGGGTGACAGAGGAGGCGAGATGCAAGGGTTGGGTGGGGCAGTTGGGGACTTCTAGCTGCCACACTCAGCACTGTGACCAGGGTGAGAAGCCCGGAAGTGTCTTCAGTGAGAGCGGTGGGGGCTTGGTGGGGGAAGTGCAGGTGGAAACCAGTGGTGGGGTGGGGTGTGGGGTGGGGTGGGAGGTGAGGGGAAGCTGGGAGTTGATCACAGAATGTATAGGGAACCGAGGGGACTTTGAGAAGAGTTTTAAATCTCACTGTTAAATGCGTGTGCTGGAGCACCCCCTAAATGCCGCATAAACCCCCGCTTAACCCATCCCTCCCACTTCTAAACCGCCCTCTAAATGCAGTAACCAGCTGGGTCGCTAAGGCCTTCCACCCCTAACTTAAACCTGCTAAATACCCCTCCCTGCCCCTCTACCTGACTCTGGGATGGGGAAGGAAGCGGGCAGACAGATAAACCTGTTTAACCTCTGACCTTTGACCTTCCAGCTGCCTCTTCTTCCATTCCCCTTTCCTTTTCTTCCTTGTCCCCTCTTTTTCTTCGGGTGGCTCCTGCCCCCGGGATGGGGCTGGCTCTGCCTGGGAGCCTAGGGTGGGGGACTGGAGGGAGGACGAGGGACCGGCGTTTCTTCTCCCGCCTTGGGTGGACCTGCCCTCTCTCCGTGGGATGTGGCCGCTTACTCTGAGTCTCCTGAGAAATGCATAATTACTTTTCTAACTCCTTTGGACTTCGCCGCCTGAGAAACCTACTGTCTTTCTAAACTTTTCCAAGGAAACTTTGATAACGAGCGCCTGGCGATTGCTAGACAGAGAATCCCCTACCGGCTTGGTCGAGTAGTTGATGAGTGGCTGCTCGACAAAGGTAATTAACCAGAATTAATTAATTAATTAATTAACTTTAAAAACACTATCTTAAAGGTGCAGAGCTCTCTCTTTCCCCATCCGAGCCTTCCCCATCACCCACCCCCTAGTGAAAGGACGATTGTCCGGCCAGGGTGCTCCCTTCCTCTCTGGGATCAAGGGTCTGTGGCTTCGAGAGGGGTGGTTGGGGCAGGGGTGGGGTTTTCCTTGAAGTGGGAGAGCTCTGTCTCTTCCTAAACCCGTGATGGGACTAGGGTCATTGAGGAGATGCTGAACCCCTCCAGGAAGGCAGGGTGAAGTGTAGGTGGGGAGGGGGCTGCCCTGTTGGCTCAGAGATTTAGTCGAGGGCCAGCTGAGGACCACAGCATGCTGGGCAGCAGACGACTTTGGGAAGCAGAGGGTGGTGGTCCTAGGATCCCAAGGAGGGATAGGAAGACCTCACAGGGCTCATCTGAGGAGAAAAGGGAGGAGTGGGGGGGCTTCAGATCCTACTGGAAAGATCAAAAGTGTCTGTGAGGCCGCTGTCTCTGGAAGGGGCCCACCTGGGTCTGGAAGGTCTCAGACGCAGTGGAGGCTAGGGGGAGACTAAGAGGTGAGGGAGAGGTTGCATCCCAGGAGGATTTCTGTGCCCACTGAGCTGATGAGGAAGACAGAACAGCTGGCTAAGAGGCACTGCTGGGTGTGAGGGAGGAGGGAGAAGGCTACTTGTCACCAAGGGAAGTTGGGGCCAAGGGCAAAGCCATCCCATTCCCTTTGGAGAGGGGGCGAGCTCTGTACCTCTAAGGCTAAACTCTAGGGGGGAAGTAGCACTGTTAAACCTCCACCTAACCAGCTGATAACTGTGCTTTTAAATGTCCATTGGGGCCTGCCCCAACTAAAACCCCCAATGTCACTTCCAGCCCCCCACACGGCCAGTGGGGACTAAACATGCTGATAACCAGATGTGATAAATACGTAGCAGGACAAAAAGTTAAAGGGACTGTAACAGACATCGCTAAAACCTACAGCCCCCAGCCACACTGGGCTGCTCTCTCCAGCGGGGTGAACTTTAACCCTTTGAGGAGTTCATGGTGGGTGGGGCCCCAGGGGCCTAGTTGGCTCACCTATGTAGCTTCCTCCCCATTACCCACCTCCCTCTCCCGGAATCAGAGAGGCCAAGGGAGCAGCTTGGGCTGAGGCCTGGACAACTTGTGACCCCAAGGGTAGGGAGAGCTGACAGGCCAGGGAGAGGGGCCTGGGGGGTGGGACTTGTGATCCGTTTGAAGGAAGAATTCCTGCCGGTGGTTTGGAATCCCAGTCCTGCTTTGCTCCTGCAGGGTTGCACCTTCTCTTTAGGCCTCTGGTTCCTCTTCTAGAAAGTGCAGGATTGGGCCACGTTCTGTAGTATCCCAGAGTGTGGCATGGCCTTGGTCAAGGCATCAGCTCCCTCCTTGGGGAGACAGGGACAGTGATCCCCACTCAGCCTGCCTCACACGGGGTGCTGTGAGGATGAGATGAAACGAGGAGCAGGAAAGTACTGGAGAACCAAAGCTGGGCATTCTTGGAGAGATTACTTTACCGTCAGCACCTAGCATGTGGTAGGTTCTCAATAAATATTTATTGAGTGAATCTATTTTTCCAGTTCCAAAATGTATCCTGTGAAGCATAAGTCCCATGAGATGCTTCACGATAAAGAGATTTGTGGTTTAAAAAAAACAAGAAGAAATAGAGAGATTTGTGGTAAAATGAGCTTGAGAAATCGGAATCCTGTTTCTTCCTCTTGGAGAGGCATATGAACGTGCATTTAATAAAGTCTCTGAGAAGCCCTGCTAGAGAGAAACCCCTTGTTTAATTATGAAATGTTTGTTTTCCAAACTCGTTTGACCACTGTGAACCTTCTCCCCTTTGTTTTTCTCCTAATTCTCACGTGCGGGTGTGAACTGGACACAGTGATCCTCAAGGCCTCTCTGGGTCCCATATCTAGCTGCCACTCACTAGTTCTCAGCTACTGTGGGCTCTGGCTGTGCCCTCTGGACGATGATGACCCTGCTCCAGGGCTGAGGGAGGTGCTGGGCAGAGGGAGGGCTGGAGGAGGAGAGGCTGAGCAGAGGGCCTGAGCAGACACACCTGTGGCCAATCATTGGCCAGAGGCCAGACAGATGGCTGGGGGCCCCAGAGGTCTGGGTGTTCTGGGGAACCCATGTTTCCAGCAAGAGTGTGGGTTTCATAAGTTGGACTGTCCTCAGCCCAGGTTTCAGGGCAGGGCTTATAGGCACCTAACTCTAAACCAGATCTTTAACGAGGCACTAACCAGAGGCTAACAAGGGCTAAGCCAGGCCTTAAACCCCCAGCGCCAGCAGCTGAAGGTCCAGGGGAGTAGGGGGCAACCTAGTACTTCCTCTGCCCCCCTCCCCCCACAAAATAAGCAACGTCAAAACCAAAGTTAAATCTAAACTTAAACATAATAAATATCTTTTCTAAAAACCAAACCAAAGCAACAAACTCAGAGGGTTAAACTGACCCCCAGATCCACTAAAACCAAACAGAACAGCCAAAGCCCACCCAGGTGGGAATTCTGAGGTGTAACTGCTGAGTGAGGAGCGAGGTTGGAGCTGGAGTGGTTTTTTTGGCTGTCAGAGAGCGAAGCAAGGTCCCTTTAACATTTTCCATCTCTGTGCTTGCACACCCTGGCGGGGAGGAAGGACTCTGCTCTCCAGGGCATGATCCCCAGGCTGTGGCTGAGCCTCGAGGGGAGAGGGGCCTGGCCAGAGGTCCGAGGGCCTGGTGGTGGCTGGGAGGACGGAGTGCCGTCCACGTGGCTGCTCCTAGGCTCACGCATGCTGGCCTTCCTCCCACGCACTGTCCACCCGGGCCTCACCTCCATCCCTGCCCTGACACGCACTGACCACGTGGCCTGGCAGTCACCTCCTCCGTTTCTGCCTTTTTGTCTCCTCTGTCTGTTGCTTCTGAGGGCTCCGTGGCTTGGGGCTGGACATGGGGTATGGGAAATTGGTGGGGAGCAGAGAGGGAAGATGGGGATCCAACTGAAGGGAAAGAAGGGGATGATGCCCCCAGAGTAAGAGAGGAGGGGTGATGGGAAGGCCAGAGGCATGAGCATGGCGGGGAGAGGGGGGAGCTGGGCCCCCTTTCCTGGCCCACACGTGCCCTGGGGCCCCTTCCCCTCCAGGGTCCCTGCTGGCTGGACCTGGCTAGTGGCTGACGAGGACTTTCCCTTTGGTGTCCGCCCCTTCCTTGTTTCTCCCTCCCCACCCAACCCCTACTTGCTGGTTTCCACCTCCACCCCGTGCCCCGCCTTGGACACCCCCTTCTCCTCTCCCTTTCTGGTCTCCCCCTACTGCCCGTCCCCTCTCTGTCTGTCACCCCTGCCCCTCCCCACCCCCCAGGCCGCCAGCTGACCATCTTCAACAGCCAGGCTGCCATCAAGATCGGGGGCCGGGATCAGGGCCGCCCCTTCCAGGGCCAGGTGTCCGGCCTCTACTACAATGGGCTCAAGGTGCTGGCGCTGGCCGCCGAGAGCGACCCCAACGTGCGGACCGAGGGCCACCTGCGCCTGGTGGGGGAGGGGCCGTCCGTGCTCCTCAGCGCGGAGACCACGGCCACCACCCTGCTGGCCGACATGGCCACCACCATCATGGAGACCACCACCACCATGGCCACCACCACGACGCGCCGGGGCCGCTCCCCCACGCTGAGGGACAGCACCACCCAGGTGAGGGCCCCTTCAGCGGGCGGACGAGGGATGGGGATTCAGGTGGGCCTAGGGCTGATGTCTGCCTAGCGACCCCAGTGCCCGGGAAGTTCTGAGGGGACGGTGGTTTCGACAGAGCTGGCAAGGTCTCCTTTCTTGAAGCGCTTGTCACCCTGGGAACCAGCGATGTCATAGATGCGGAAGTGACCAGTCTTTCTAGGAGGACCATTCCCAGAGTCGAGGGGAAATTGGGTACCCTAGCTAGACCAGGGAGGACCACCCCCCACCTATGAGAGAGGTGCTGCTATAGGAGGAGAGCAGAGCTGGGAAGGAAGGCTTTCTGGAGGAGGCATTCCAGGCCTCGGCTTGATGCTTCTACCTGGAGAGACGGGTGAAGCCCCTAAGAGACCAAATTGGGCCGCAGGATGGAATGACCCCTGCTACCTGCCTAGTAATGAAGGCCATACTTGGTGTTGTGTGGGCATCAAGGGGGAAACAGGGAGCCAGGATGGCACCGCTCTGGGCAGTGCACAGAGGCGACAGCGCTGGAAGGGTCTGCGGCTCATCTGGCAGTGGCAGCCCTTCTCCAGAGGCTGGTGGATGCCGGAGCAGCCTCTCCCTGATTGCCGGTGTCCCTGTGGTGGGACTGCCGGCCCGCTCCCATCACAAGCCCTCTCCATGTGTCCTTGAGTAAACGCCACCGTGTAGCAGGCCTCAGTGTCCTCCGTGCCTGGGGGTCAGAGCCAGGCAGGTGCAGACAGTCCCCTGGTGTTTTACCTCCCTCCCCCTGGCCTGCCCCACCTGCTGTGCTCTCCCCGGGTCAGGTTTGAGTTTATCTCCTCTTGCACCCAGGGGAGCACCCAAGGGGGCTGTATCTGAGAGTGTGGCTCTGCTGGGACAGGAGAGGCCTGACTTTCCTGGTGGCCAAAGCTGATTGAGCATATGTGACTCACCAAGGTAGCCCAGGTGCAGCTGAGTTTTCTAGCTGTTGCTGTGGCCTGAGGGTGGGGGCTTGCACCTGGCACACTGAACCTTGCTTAGGGACCCTGCTCCCTCTGCCCAAGCCACTCCTGTTCCTCATCACCCATGGCTGTGGGCCTCTGGGCCTGGTGGGACCTCTGTCGTCCCGAGTGAGGGAGGGGCTGGGTCAGTCACGGGGACAGGTCCTACCTCCACCACCAGCCTGCAGTTTCTGTAAATGAGGGCTGGGCTCTCTGAGCTCCCATCCCCTCATCCCTGCCAGTCTGTGCAGGAGGGGCCTGGATTTGGCTGACAACCTTGTCCAGGGAAGAGAGTCAAGCCTGAACCCCCTTCCCTTCCGCCTTTAGAGCCAAAAAATTTGAGGGGACCTGAATGCCAGGCCTTATCCCAGGGAGCAGGGAGCCCTGGGGAAAAAGGCGTGGCTCTAGCCAAGGTTGGGCACTGGCCATGCCCAGTACCTGACGGCAAGAAGGGCTCCAGGCTTAGTGTGAGGTGATGGGCAGAACGTCTAGGCAGGAGAGAGGGGTGGGGCTCTAGGGGTCACAGCTGTGTGGTGGAGCCTGCAGGCTGGCAGAGAAGCAGAAGTAGTCTTCCAGTCCCCACCTTGCCCTTCGGTGAGGGCTGCAGAGTCCTGAGATCAGGGGGTGGGGAAGAAGCAGGATGTGACCGGTTCACCCCTTACCCAGCCCAGACTCCTCGCAGCCTTGGCCTTCGGCCTGGCCTTCTCCCTCCACCCGAAGTCTTTAATCCCCTTCCTGCTTGGAGTCTGGGTTTCCTTCCTTGGGTTTCTTCCCTGTCACCCCCTGTGTATCCCCCCTCCCCTTACACTCTCTCATCTTGGGGATTCTCTGTCTTTACAATCAGGAGGAGAGAAAATGCTGACAAAGTCAACTCCCATTGTCATGGCAACCACAGCCCTGATTATTGTGTGCAGCCTGGTTCCTGGGCTCCAGGAAGGGGGTTGGAAGAAAGATGAGAATGGTGGGGTGGTGAGGCTGGAACCGAGAAACCCCCCAGGTCCTGCTCTGCCCATGCCAGCCTCCAGAGGCCCCTGTGCCTCACCTCCTGCTGCCCCTGGACCCCCTTGCTCTGGTCTTGCAGTCACAGGTCCGGCTTGAGTCCCCCCAGAGTCCCCCCAGCTTCCCAGAAAAAAAGGCACAACATGTGCTGTTTCATTGATCCCTAGGAGCGCAGGAGCTGCTGCAGGGCAGGGCCGTTCAGTCTTGCTTTGCATGGGGAGGTGGAGGCCCCTGGGTCACCCAGCAAACTATGAGAGAGCTGGGGTGTGGACCAGGATGTGTGTCTCTGCCCAGGGCCCATCCCCCATCCTGTCCCACAACTTAGGAGGTGGCCGTGGGGCCTGCTGGCCCGCCCTGGAATGCTCCTCTTTCCCCCCACCCTCCTCTCGCCCCCAGAACACAGATGACCTCCTGGTGGCCTCGGCCGAGTGCCCGAGCGATGACGAGGACCTGGAGGAGTGTGAGCCCAGTACTGGTGAGTGCCTTTCCCCCCTCCCCTGCCCCGGGCCCACTGCAACACTGAGGGGAGGGGGGCGACTGTCCCTGTCCCCAGCCCAAGTCCCCCCAGAGGCCTCTGCCAGGCCTTAACTTTTCCTGATAGCTTCCTCTCCCTTCCTGCCATTGCCACCAGGCCCCATGAGTACTCCCTGGTGAGGCAGTTTTTGGCCTTTTGGTGCCCCAGCCCTCAGAGGTAGTGTAGTGAGGTCCTTAGCTTGGGGTCCTAAGACTGAGGGCCAAGGGATGCCAGGAGGGAAAGAGGGAGAATTTACCCTAGAAAGATGAGTAACGGCAGGTCCCATGAGTCCTTATGGTGTGTTGGGGGATGGAGTATGGGGATGGGGAATGCAGGCCTAGGAACTACAATTCCCATCAGCTCTTGGGTTCAGAACTGCAATTCCCATCAGTCCTTGAGGTCTAGGGTTCTCTTGGTCACTAAAAGAGGAGGTCTCTGCTGGCTCCTGTACCCTCCTCACTCCAGGTCTCAGGGAGGTGGCCAGACAATCCCGGGGCTCCCTGGCCAAGCTGGGGCAGTTAGGTGGGAGGTGCCCCAGTCAGGCATTAGTGCCCCAGGGAGATTGGGCCTGGGGAGCTGCTCTGGGAGGAAAGCAGAGCTGGGAGGGAAGGCTTCCTGGAGGAGGCATTCCAGGCCTCTGCTTGATGCTTCTAGCTGGAGAGAAGGGTGCAGCCCCACAGAGAGAGACCAGATTGGCAAAGCAGGGGTGGGCCTTGGGTGCCAGCTGAGAAGTATTGGGTGTGGAGCAGCACAGTGGGTGCATGTAAGTAGGTGGGTGGCAGCTGGGAGGAGCTGAGGTTCTTGTATGTGAGGCTGGCAGCGGGAATGGAAGGAGACTGAATGTGGCCACATTTCCCTATGGGAGCACGTGGGCCTTGGCAGTGGCCTGGATGAGCCCCCGGGAGCCTCATCTCTTGCTTGGGTTTTGCAGAGATTTCTCCCCATTACTTTGCAATGCATGATGGCTGGGCTGTTGGTACTGGAAGCTGGAGGTTGGGGCAGGTGCCTGCAGGGTCGGAGTCAGGGGAGGGGGTGAAGGATTCAGCTGAGGTGGGTAGTGTGACCTGGGAAGAGCCTGTGAATCTGGCCTGGGGGAGAGCCTGGGGGGTCTGCCAGCCACAGAAGAGCTACTCAAGCTGAGGGTGGGCTGCAGCGGGCATGGAAGGAGACTGAATGTGGCCATTCAATGGAAGGAATGGAAGGGGCAGAGCCAGAAGACCCTGGAGCCTTGGGGCAGAGACCAAGGATGAGGGATTTCTGGGACGCAGGCCATCAGGCCCAGAGGCTGATGCCTGACCACCCTGTGTCCCTCAGTAGGCTAGAGTGAGGGGGTTGTTCTGGCAGTCTTGGGCCCTGAGGGACTTTGGGAAGCCTCTGGTTACTGGGCTGGAAAGGCCTTCACACCCATAGCCAGAACAGTGCTTTCTGGACGGATGCCCTCCACCTTGGGAAGCTCTTCTTTGGGGGGGCTCCCTGTCTCCCTGGTGATCTTGGCTCAGGGATGCACCCTCACACCCGCCGTTGCTTTGGGAAGCTCTGGGACTCTGGCACCTTTGACATAGCACCCTCCTCGCACCCCGCTTTTCCCCAGACTAGTCATTGAAGTGGTTTCCTGTAGCTGGACACAGAACTTCCAGCTAAGGCCTGTGGCATGGGCTGTGCTGCAAGATCCCATGGGAGCCCCGGGATGGGACTCTGGGGACAAAAGGCTGTATGGTCACGAGAAAAAGGCACTGCTTGGCCCCACCGCACATGTTTGCACACTTGGGGATGTGAACTGCTGGGGTGAGTGGAGAAGTCTCTGCTTTCCCCCGGCCCTGCAGGTGGCCATCCTACAGTGACAGACAGGGCCATCCCGGGGCCATGCACTGTCCACTGAGGCTCGGGCCTCCCAGCCCCACCAGGGATCTCATCAGGGGCGTGACTGTGATGCTGAGTGTGTGTGTAGGTGGCTGGGTGCTTTTAGGCTGTGTTGGGGCCAGGGATTGAGGCAGAGCTGAAGTGGGCAGGTCAGTTGCCTTCCTTCCATCAAAGGGTCAAGTCTGTGAGGGGACTGTGGAGAGCGGAGGAGGAACGGAGGCTGGGGGATGGGGAGAGGCTGGTGGGCCAGCCTTTAAAAATAAAAGGGCGGGCAGGCAGAGGGCATGCTGAGCGTCCAGAAAAAACCCATGGAACCCACCTTGAGATGTGCATCGCACATGTTTGCACCTCCACATTCACGCTGCTCTGAAATGTTTAAATTGGATTTTTATCTCCATGGGAAGCCAGACAAGGGCCAAGATGACTCTAGGGTCCCTAGACCATGACACCTCCCACCTGGAGGGGGAGGGGCTCAGGCCAGAACCCCTCTTGTGCCCCCAGTGCAGGGAGGCTTTTTCTTCAGCAGATACCAGGCTTCCTTGGTCTCCAAGGTCAGTGTCAGAGATGGAAGCAGCCTGGCTAGAGATAGCTGCTACTCGGGGGCTGGCCCCAGGCTCTTTGCACCTCTCTTACCTGCCAGATCCTCCTCCCTGGGCTCTGGTGTGAAGCCTCAGGTCATCCCTGATGTGTTCCTCACCTTCTATTGACTTGGGCCCCTCCACAGAGCCAGCTTGGAGAACCCATCATCTGACAGTCACTTTAGTGAGGGTGCCACCCAGTTGAAGAAGGGCGTTGTGCTGATGGACGCAGTGTTCAGATTCTTTCTAGTGGGAGTGCCTTTAGGAAGTCATGTCCTACAGAGAAGGCACTGTGACCCACCACCCCCGCTGTCCTAGCCAGCCTGACCCACACCCTGTGTTATGGGCCTGGCCTGTAGGCATCTCGCCCCTTGAGACACACAGAAGTGCATGCACAGGCTCAGATCCACAGAGGGACCCAGCTACATGCACACACATGTCTGACCAGAGGCACGCCCACATCCTAGCACACACATTTATAGACCTACTGGCAAGCTCATTCATGTCTATTTCCACAGGTCCACATATGTTCAAACCTAAAGGGCACACGCCATTTGTGCCCAGGCTAAAAGAGGCATGCATGCGCTTAGATCTAAAGAGACATGCTTGTATTCAGAGCCCCAGAAGTCTGGCACACACAGACAATCCCCCACAGATGTACACAGTTTCACAGAAGCACACACATGTGTTCAGAGCCCCAGTCCTGCATGTGTGTACGTAGGGCTCCACACCTAGATGCAGGCTCACAGGTGTCTGTCTGCTCAGACCCACAGCTTTCATACTCACACACGAGCCCAACTGCATGAGGGTGCCATGCAGCACGTCTGTAACCCACCAAGGCAGCCGTGGGCACTCAGAGCTGCACATCCATGCCCTCACAGCCCCACTGGGGCACACATGTGCATATCTCCTGAGGGGTAGACCAGATGTTCAGAATCACATGCCCGTGCTCAGGAGCACTTGCATATTTCAGACATTCATGAGACACATGCCTGTGTGCTCAGACCCTAAGGCCCACTTGTATGCGAATCTGAGGCTCTCAGAATTCCACATCCACACTCAGCTCATGGAGGCACACACGTATACAAATCCACCTGTGTCACAGACATGCTCACACATGTGCTCAGGTCACAGACTCCTCTGTGTGAGCTCTGACTTGTGGATGTTCACAGATGTGTGTGTGCATGTTCTGAGTAGGCACACACACCATATGAGCAAACTTTCTGAGGTGCAGGTGCATGTGTGTACACACAGGCATGTGGATTCAGGGATGTCCATGTCTGCCCCAGGCTCACAGAGGTGCACAAGTGTCACAGCTCCACACACGCACACACTCGGGCTCAGACCTGTCACTTGCACATCTGTTCACAATCACTCAGATGCACACATCATCAGAGGCATGTCTTCGTGTACCAAGTGTGTGCTCATATGAGACCCCTGAACGTGTGTGTGTACAGCCTCAGGCAGGCTGTGTGCGCACAGACTCAGGGGTCCACGCACAGACACACGTTTCTTCAGCCCCACAGACCTGTATCCCTCCCCCACCACCTGGGAGAGGAGCTCCTCAAGGCCCATCTCAGCTCATTCTCACCTGCGGGCCCCTGAGCTTGGACACACACATGTGCTCAGACCCTTCAAGGCATGGATACA
Source organism: Moschus berezovskii (assembly GCF_049115385.1). Classification (NCBI taxonomy): domain Eukaryota; kingdom Metazoa; phylum Chordata; class Mammalia; order Artiodactyla; family Moschidae; genus Moschus; species Moschus berezovskii. The sequence continues at coordinate 8,202,016 of NC_142484.1, forward strand.
CATACTCAGTCCCACAGTGGTGTACACACACGTGTGCACACACACAGAGTCAAGTCAACACTGACCCACGTGGGCGCTCACAGCTGCTTATACTCTTACTCATACACTCAGAGATACACACACAGCTACACATAGAAGAACACCTACATATCCGTGGACCCTCTGGCTAATCACACATCTTCAGACGCAGTACAATGCCTGCCTCCCTGTTCACCGTGTAAGCACACAGACCACAGGGACCCACACATACATGTGTACTCGGCTTCACATAAACCCCCTAGTTCAGAAGCCGCTTCATGCACGTAGCCCACATGTGTGCATCCCTTACAAGGCTCTTCTCCTGTGCACACATACACGGGGCCTCAGAGGCATACACATGTACACAGGGGCCTCAGAGGTGTACACATGCTTAATTCCACAGGCATTGACCCATTTGCTCAGACCCACACATCTAGCTCAGAATCAGAGGCACAGATGTGTTCAGATTCTAGCCTGTCTTAAGATAACACTAGTTGTTATAACAAGCAAGCTCTCAACACCATGGTTTAAGACATAGAAATTGACTTCTCCTTCATGTAAACACTGTTCCTGATGGGTGAACAGCTCTTTTCCAAGCGCTGATTCAGAGTTGATCTCTGTCCACCTTGAAGCTGCACTGTTACTTCCCTAGTTGTGGTGGAAGGGGATGAATGGGGAGGGGCACAAGGGGAGGGTTTATGGGCCAGGCCTGGGAGGGAGAGGGGCATGTGGGCCCTGCTGATGCTGCCCTTCAGAGCACCGTCTGTGGCACAGCCTAGCTTCCAGGCAGGCTGGGAGGCATGGCCCTGCTGTGCTCTCAGGAGGAAGCAAAAACAGATTTGGTGACCAGTTAGTCATTTATCTGCCACAGTCTCAGCTTTGGGTCACAAATGATGCATTCCACTCTCTCCCACCCACTGAACACACCCACCCCTCCCCAGGGGAGACACCCAAAGCCCCCCTCCCCATGCCCTGATTAGAACAGTCTCCTCAGAGGGGAGGATGTCTGCAAGATGGACCCTCTCCGTAGGGTCCAGACTTAGCTCCTGGGTACCCATATGTGGTCTCAGTTCATTTCAGTTCAGTCGCTCAGTCGTGTCCAACTCTCCGTGACCCCATGAATCACAGCACGCCAGGCCTCACTGTCCATCACCAACTCCCGGAGTTCACTCAAACTCATGTCCACAGAGTCGGTGATGCCATCCAGCCACCTCATTCTCTGTCGTCCCCTTCTCCTCCCGCCCCCAACCTTTCCCAGCATCAGAGTCTTTGGTCTGGATACCCATTAACTAAAAGGGTAATTGATCTCATTGCCCACACACCCAGAACACCAGAGACTACTACCACCATAAAGCCCTGCGTCTGAAGGGCAGGATGGAGGGCACACAGAAGCTTGTAGTTCCTCTATTGGGGAGATCCAGCCAGCAGGCAGCTCGAGGCTCTGCCCTCAGTGGTGGGGGCATTTCCTCTCCTTTGTCTGGAGCCCTGGTGCCGCCCTCTGGCAGGTCCCTCCCAGTCCTTTATCCTTCATGGCCATCTCTGGGTGGGTGTTGCGAAAAATCCTCCTTGGAGGCCCCATAGCCTTGACAGTCCACTTTCTGTCCATATTTGGGGGCCCAAAGGTTGTTTTGAGGCTCAAACAGTCAACGGACCCAAACTCAGACTTCTCTCCTAGGCATCATTCTCAAGCCTGTTTATTTCCTTGTTTCTCTGTCTTCTCTCTTAATTCAGCGGTGACTGTCTTGAGGGCGTTGGGAACAATGGATGGGGAACTGCATCCTTAGTCTGATCCTAGAAGTCAGGCTGAAGCCTGTTATTCAGGCGAAGTGTCACTGGGCCACTGTCCCTGAAAGCCGTCTCCAGTCTTCTCTCTTAAGATTTGGGGTTGGGGGGCAGCGGCTCTTCTGACATTTGCAGGCCTCATATTCTGGGCTCTCTCTGGTCCCTTCAACTCTGTTGCGAACCCACCAGTTCTTATCTAACGTTGTCTCTTTTTTGTAACACGTTACTAAACGCAGGAGGTGAGAGCCGGCCCTGCCATCCTGACTTTCTGAGCACTTTTAATTAGTGCCTCAGCCTCAGCAGGGGTGGGCGGGTCCTAATCCAAGATGCCAGCTGTCCTGTGGCTGCGTTATGTGGTCCTGCATCTTTCCAGCCTCCAGTCTCCTTGGATTGTTACTTGAGGGCCACAGGTTTTTGTTAATGTGACACCCACTTGGGGCTGTGTCTGTACTAGTGAAGGTAATGTGTGTTTCTGTAACAGATAACCCCTGAATCTGAGTGGGTCCTTCAAAGGAAGTTTCTCACTCAGGGAAAGCCCTACCTGGATGACTAGCAGGAGTGCTCGGGGAACCCAGGGTCCTCCAACCTGTGGCTCCTCCGTTTCAACACGAGGTTGGCAAGGTCACTGGAAGGAGGAGAAAGAGTGCAGAAGCTCGCACCCTGGAGCGTTTATGGGCCAGTACTGGCACTGCCCCCTGGCTCCCTTCTATAGCCACACCTACTTGCAAGGGATGCTGGGAAATGTAGTCTCACTGCCCGAGGGAAGGCGGTGGTCACAGAGGCACACCGTGTGTGTTCAGACCCTCGGTGGTAGGCTCGCATCTTCTCAGGGACACATTCATGCATTCACACGGGGACACATGAGCTCAGACCACCACGTACAAACCACGTACAGAGCACGTACAGAGCACAGACTCACATGCTCGAACGTCCGCTAGGCCTCGCTGCCATGTGGGCTCATGTGCCCAGATCCATCAAGGTTCATGTTTGCACACACATGCACACACATGCTTAGAGACACGTGCCCAGGTGCACAGAAACAGACCCCTCAAAGGGGTGGGTGCATGTGTGTGCACACAGGATGCGCCTCACCGTCTCAGACCTTGACTCCACCTTGGCCCTTGTCTGCCCTTGCTGTGCGGGGATTTCGGGTGGGGAGGGGCGGCACCCTTCAGGCCACTGCACACAGTTGCACAGATTGTTCTCTGCTGGAACAGGTGAGTAAGGGCTGAAATCTCGCCAGTGCTCTGCTTGCCAAGCCGTGTGTCCTGGACCCTGGAGCGGGGCTGTGTCCACCAGCAAGACAGGATGCCTTTTTCCAATTTTGCACAAAGATACAATCTGCCAAACCGTGTGCCTGTAGGGCTGTGGCCACACTGAACGGCTGCCGTTTTTCTAATCTCCATTAAATGCTGGACTAGTGGCCTTCTTACAGTCCTGGACAGGGCACTCAGGGTTGGCGGATGAAGCCTCAGGCAGCTGATTGCTTCATCTCTCAGCCTCAGTTCTAGATGCTTCTTTGGGGGTGGGGAGATCTTGCTTGGGTGGGAATGGGGTTCCTGGCTAGATTTCCAGACAAGGGCCTTCTGTGCCCTAAAAGCAGAAAGGCGCTTGTCAGGCCAGCAGCCCCCAGAGGCAGGGTTTACGGGGAGGGTGTTTGGGAGTGGCTTGTGATCTCCTTGGCCAGAATAGAATTCCCTTTAGTAAAGGGACTGCCATGCACTGAAATTCAGTTGAGGAGCAGAGGGTGAGTGGTATCTATGATAAATGCCCCTGTGAATATTCCCCCAAGGCTGCATTTGCCTGAAGTGGAGGTGGGGAGAAAGGCTGTCTAGGGCCCTTATCAGACCTCCAGGGGCACCCCATCCCAGTGTGCACCCTTGGAGTAGAACTGGACCCGGGATTCCAGGCACCATGAGTCTTCCTGAGTCCGCACCCCAGATGCCCAGTGGGAAGGGTGACCTGGGGAGCCCCCAGCTGGACTTCTGCAGTGAGGAGTCTCTGAGGGTTCTTCCCCTCCTCCAGGCCCCACTAACTCCTCACTGGGGCAAGCTTGCCTGACCCTTTCTGGACTGATGAATGACCTCAGAAAAATGCAGTACCGTATTTTGAGTGTAACTTGACTACCACAGAACCCAGGCTGGCTTAAGTGGGCGCTGGAGAAGGAAGGCAGTGTGGGGTTGCAATAGTGTGTTGTCTTGTGGAGAGGGTAGGGGTTGTGGGACCCAGAGGGGACATGGTGTGGGGGATGGAGGCTTGTGTTCAGGGCCATGAGAAGGAGGCATCAAGAGGCAGGTATGGCAGTGTGGGGGATGTGGGTGAGGGCAGGACACCCTCAGGAGATGCTCTCAAGGCCTTGGACCCAGGGGAAAACCCCAGAGGAGCTGAGGATGCAGGACCACAACTTGGAGATGGAGGCAAGAAGTGGCTGGGGTTGAAGGGCAGGGGAAAGAGGTCAATGTGACCAGGCCTGGGAGGGGTTGGAGGCAGGGATCAGGGAAGTGGGGTACTTCATAGGGGGACCCTGGGAGCCCATGTGCCCCAAGGACTTAAAGAACCAGTGAATTACACGAAATGGTTGTGGGGTGGGGGACTCAGGATGGGCAGGACTTGTCTTGTCTGTGATCCAAGGCCTGAGGCCCTTGAATACCCTCATCTAGTGGGGTGGGGGTGAGCAAGAGGGTAGACGGCCAGATCTGTGCCCTGATTGGCCTGACCAGCCCCCTCTGGGCTGTGATGTGTCCCCAGCATGGGTCTCCCGGTCCCATGTCATGGGCCTGGCATTCTGCTGGAGCCCCAGCTATGGCTAGCTTGTCAAGGAGAAGCCTGTCTATGACAAGCCTTGATCTTAAAGTCTTCAAGAACAACTGGTGGCCCAGTCTAAGACGGAAGGTAGAGGAGACTGTGGGTGAGAACTGGGCCCATGGAGCAGCTCCTGCCAGGCTGAACTCTCAGAAGTGCCTGCTGCCTTGGGGGGGCTGGGGAGGAAAGATATTCAGAAGCCAGCTGTTCTGGCCCATGAGAGGGGCTCCCAGCCCTTTTGCTCAGATACCTAGCTTGGCCTGGCTCAGAGGAAATGTCTGATGAAATTTCCTTTCCTTCCCTGGTCAAAACACAATGAACCCCAGGTCTGTGCCAGGCCCAGTGCTGGATACTCCAGAGAGACAGATGGGCCTTGGGCCTTCCTGGCAGTGAGTCCAAACCTGTGCCTCCAGGACAGAATAGGGACATGGTGTCAGAGGCATTCAGGGCAGAGGGGAGCATCTGGAGGTCTGCCTGGAAGAGGAGGTGCTTGGTTGGATTCAAGGATGAGTGAGATATCAGCAGGGGGAAGATGCTCTGAACAGAAGGCAAAAGGTCAGGAAGAGGGCAGGTGGTGTGGGCCCACAGTGAGTACCCCAGATGTGTTCAGGGTTCATGCAGGGAAGGGAGCCTTGTCATAATCAGGCTCAGATGTTACCATTTGATGGGCTACCAGCTTCCTCCTCAGACCTAACAGCTGAGTTTGCCCCTGACCCAGGGACCAGGTTGCTGGGCTATCCTTGGTGGGTGTAGGCTTCAGGTAGGAATGAGGGACCAACTATGTTCATCCCTAGGCTGGGAGCCAGGCCTTGGCCTCACTCTGGGCCTGGAGCCCAATACCCTAATGTTATAAATGAGGAAACTGAAGCCCAGAAAATGAAAGAAACTTACCCACAGTCACACAGGAATTCATGATAGAACACGTCTTGGCCTCCCAGGTTAAAAGCAAAGCCAAGAGGTGAGCAGCCTAGCAGATTCCTGCAGGCATGGGGAGGACGACTCAGGCCTTCTGGGGCTCCTTGTGAGACATAACCATTCCCTGGCCTCCGAGAGCCACAGAAGGGACTGGATAGTCCATTCATTCAAGTAGCTTGACACTGATGCCTGGAAGACCCTGGAAGTCCTGCCCACTCCAGGCCTCAGCATTCTCCTCCATGACAAGCTGGTATTGGACAGTCCCAGCCCCACAGAACATGCTTCTCTGTTCTTGGCTCAGTTTTCTAGGGTGGCTGAGCCTGTGGAAGGCCAGGTGCTCAGAGACTTCACAATCTGGGGTGCAGGTGAGCTCCTGCCCAGGGGGAGGGTAGATCCTGGTGGGGAAAGCAGCCTGAGGAGCTTGGCGAGGCTGTGAGTTCAATAGCAAGATCTTTGCTGAGCTGGCTACTGTGGCCAAGGATGGCTCTGCCAGATTGCTGGAGCTTGTGATCCAGAGGATCAACAGAGGTGTTTGAACAGCAGGGCAGAGACCAGAGCACTTTGGGTGGGGGGAGGAGGAGAAGAGGTCCCAAGATGTGGTGGTGGCACATGGCTGGCCTGGCTGCATGGGACAGAGGGATCTGCCAATGGAGTCCTGAGAAGCTTCCCATAGATAGGGTGGGAGGCTTGTGGTGTGATCTGTATAGATCAAATGCTGCAGAGAGATCAGAGATAAGCACTCAGATGGGGGGGCATGGCTTGAGCTGAGCTGGAAGGAGTACTAGAGGAGAAACCTACCACCCCCACCAGACCCAGAGCTGCCTCTCCAAGAGGAGGAAGTGCTTCCCCCAGCCCCCTAGACCCAGGGCTCAGCTCCCTTCTGCCCCAGACCAGTGGGTTGCAGTGTTTTGGTTTGAGAGGGATTGTCCAGGGGGCTGATGGGTGTTGTAGTTGTTGACCCAGGGGCTGATGGGAATTGTGGTCCACGCCCCGTAAGGGCTAATGAGATTTGTAGTTCTCACTCTTTGGGGCTGATGGGAATTGCAGTTTCTGCCCAGGGGACCCCAGCTATCAGACCTAGGCTCCCACCCCCAGAGGCCCTCCCCCATAGTTCTCCCGGGCCCTATATTAGCAAGTACATCCTTCCCAGTTGGCTGTGTATGTATTTTCTTTTCTTTTTTTGCTTTCTTCTTCTTTCCGTTGTTTTATTATTGTTTTAACAATAATAAGAAGGCCAGAGGCAGTCAAGCCCTGGCCAGGTCCTGGCGGCCCATGGGGGTTCTGGGGAGGGGGAGGGGGGAAAGTCAGTGGGGGTCAGAGGTGGAGGGTGAAGAAAGAGAAAGTTGGGGATTTAGATTAGCTCGAGAATCATGTGTTCCTGCCCAGTTCCTTCACTCACTCCCTGTCCCTCCTCACCTCCCTAACTCCACATAGCTTCTCACTACCACTCCCAAAGTCCTGTGGGTAGGACCGCCTCCAGTGTGTCTGTGACTCCCTGCCACTCCTCATCCCTTCCCGCGTTCAATTTCTCCTCTCCCCGTGGCCAGCTTGCAATTAGCCTTCAAAGCCCCTTCCCACGACCATCCCCTCCCAAGTCCTCTAACCTCTGAGGTGATTCCTACATGACTGCCTGTCATGTACTTCCTCCCAAGCCCTCCTTCCCTCTGCTCCCTCCCTCCCCCCAACCCCACATGCTGACACCGAGTTATGGGAACAGTTCCTCAATGCCAGCCTTCACTGTGCACATTTCAGTTTTGTGTTTAATGAGGGGGAGAGGGCACAAGTGAGGGAGGAGAGTACTCTGGAGGAAGCAAGTTGTTCAGGGAGAGAAGAGTGAGGGAGGGAGATACCAAACAGATAGACAGGAAACGTTGTACGGAAAAGTTGTTTTTTCTTATTTTTTTCGGGAGAACCCGCTTACACAGCTCTGTTTGTAATTTTTTTCTTCATGCTAAAATCACACGGCCTATTTGTTGATGTAAGTTGCCTGAATTCCGTGGTATGCTATCTTCTTTTTTAAAAACAAAAGCAAAAAAAAAAGCAAAAAAAGAGAAAAACCTAGAAAAAACCTTAAAAGATATTGTTGTTAGGTTTGTTTAAATGCTGCTCTTGTATCTGTTTTTAAAACCTTAAACCAGTAGTTTTTTGTTTTGTTTTTTTCCATTTCTTTTCTATTTCCTTTCCTTTCTGTTCCTTTTGGTTTCTTAAGACAAACAAAAAACCAAAACCCAGAGAGCCACAGAGCCCGTGCGTGGGGTGCCCAGAGCATCCGAGCCGCTGCCCGCTTAAAGCGCAGGGCTCCGGCCAGCTGGCGGTCGGGCCCAGCCCGCTCTAGTCTCCGCCAAAGCCAATTGGAACCGATTTGGGTGTGTGAGGCTGTTATTTCTCTCTCTGTGCCGGCCGCCTGCGCCCCGGCCCTCGCTGACGCCCTGTCTTTTCTCTTCTCTCTCTTGTTCTAGGAGGAGAGTTAATATTGCCCATAATCACGGAGGACTCCTTAGATCCCCCTCCCGTGGCCACCCGATCCCCCTTCGTGCCCCCACCCCCCACCTTCTACCCCTTCCTCACCGGCGTGGGTGCCACCCAAGACACCCTGCCCCCGCCCGCGGCCCGCCGCCCGCCCGCCGGGGGCCCCTGCCAGGCCGAGCAGGACGACAGCGACTGCGAGGAGCCTATCGAGGCCTCGGGCTTTGCCTCCGGGGAGGTCTTTGACTCCAGCCTCCCCCCCACGGACGACGAGGACTTTTACACCACCTTTCCCCTGGTCACGGACCGCACTACCCTCCTGTCCCCGCGCAAGCCCGCTCCCCGGCCCAACCTCAGGACAGATGGGGCGACGGGCGCCCCTGGGGTGCTGCTCGCCCCCTCCGCCCCAGCCCCCAACCTGCCAGCGGGCAAAATGAACCACCGAGACCCGCTGCAGCCCCTGCTGGAAAACCCACCCCTGGGGCCTGGGGCCCCCACGTCCTTCGAGCCGCGGAGGCCCCCTCCCCTGCGCCCCGGCGTGACCTCCGCTCCCGGCTTCCCCCATCTGCCCACAGCCAACCCCACCGGGCCTGGGGAGCGGGGCCCGCCGGGCGCGGTGGAGGTGATCCGGGAGTCCAGCAGCACCACGGGCATGGTGGTGGGCATCGTGGCGGCTGCGGCGCTCTGCATCCTCATCCTGCTCTATGCCATGTACAAGTACCGCAACCGCGACGAGGGCTCCTACCAGGTGGACCAGAGCCGGAACTACATCAGTAACTCGGCCCAGAGCAACGGGGCGGTGGTGAAAGAGAAAGCCCCGGCCGCCCCCAAGACGCCCAGCAAGGCCAAGAAGAACAAAGACAAGGAGTATTACGTCTGAGCCCCCGGCACCGCGCCCCACTGCCAGCTGCCCCTCCCGGGAGAGCCCGGGAGGAGGGTGCGGCCCTCTCCCTGCCGGGACCCTGGGGACCCACTCCCTGGCTGCCTCAGACTTCTCTCACGAAGAGGAAACGCAAAAAAAAAAAAAGAAAAAGGAAAGGAAAACCCCGTGCTCGTCCCCTTCCTCCTGCCGGCTGTCCGGCGCGGAGTTATCGTCCGTCCTGGGGCTGTCTGTCCCTCTCAGCTCTGCGCCCGCCGGGCAGGGCACGTGCTCACAGCCCTGGGTTGATTTATTTTTTTAAGGGGGGTAGTTTTATTTTGGTGGGGTTGGGCGGGAAGGAAGGCTGGGGGTTTTGTACAGTGTCCGCTACTCGTCCTGTTCATTTCCCTCCATTTTTCTTCTTGCTCCCTCTGTTCCTCCTGCCTTCCTTCTCTCCCCAAGCCCGTCAGTCCCCACCCCAGGCTTGCTGTGTCTCTCAGTCCCCACCCTCCTCCCCGACTTCTCCTTTGTGTGTGTCAGGTTTCTCCCTTCCTTTCCTCCTTTGGGTTTCCAGAGTCGGTGGGAGAAGGGCGGGGGGGTGGGCGGAGCGGCCCAGAGAGGGGCGGGGTGGGGCGGAGCCTGGGCGGCCTCTATAGCCCTGGCTCCGCCCGCCAGGAGGAGGGGCCTGCCTGGTGCCCCCCACCCCAGGGAAGGGGCTCGGGCCTGGGAAGGCCTGCTTTGTTGTGTGCCGCCGGGCGACGTGCATTGATGGGGAAGCTGCTGGAGGAGCAGGGTGGGGGGGCGGGGGGGAGGGGAAAGGCAAATGCAGATATATATTGAAGACAAATAATCTAGATATCGCGAGCAGCAGCCTGTGGCACCCCTTGGGCGCGGGCAGCAGGGAAGAGGGGGAGCCAGGCATAGCCCGCGGACTGCTGGGGTCACTTCTCTGCCCACAGGCTCCCTGCTCCCCCAGTTTTTTTTCTCTCTTTGTTAACAAATGTGTCTGAGTCTTGGAAAACACCCCAACCCCGGAAATGTGTGGGAAAAGAAAACAAAAACTTTCCAAATCCAACGGTCCTGTGCAGTTTGTTCGGGTCGGGTGCTGTTGGGACACTCGTCCCAGCTCTGGGCTGGGATCTGGGCCCAGACTGGAGCCCATGAGAGCTGGTAAGTAGTGCCCAAAGGTTTGGGTCGAGTATGACTTCAGTTCCTTGAGGCGGCTTGTCTTTGTCTCACTCTCACGTCCCAACAGGTTAGGGACCTGAGGGACAGCCCCCAGGCCTGTGAGCGATGACTGGTCTCTGGCTCTACTGGCCACGGACCTTAGCTTCTCTCAGTGCCTGTGTGTGTGCTTAGTTGTGTCTGACTCTGCGACCCCACGAACTGTAGCCCACCAGGCTCCTCTGTCCATGGGATTCTCCAGGCAAGAATACTGAAGTGGGTTGCCATTTCCTACTCCAGGGGATCTTCCCAAGCCAGGGATCCAACCCGAGTCTCTTGTGTCTCCTACATTGGCAGGAAGACTCGGGGTGGACAGATCCCCAGAGGTTTTGCCCCCTAGTGGCTAGAAAGGGCCTGCATTCTGGTGGTGGCTGCGTGTGGGGAGTGGGGGGGACAGTCTTGACACAGCCCTCAGGGGAGGTAATGTTATTTGTGGGTGGGAAGAGCTTCAGCTGCTAGTTCAAGGTCTCAAGGTGGGTCAGTATCTGAGTCCAAATTTTCCCCCCAGTTCCGCCTAACTCCAGGGTCTCTGTCCCTTTTACATCTCTAGAGTTTGGACCTTGCCCCCCACTGACTGACGGTGGGCAGCCCCTGAGGCTGCAGGTGGGAGAAGGGTCCATACATCTCAGACCAGCTGTTTGCTTCTTCATGGGGACACGAGATGGGCCCAACGTCCCAGACATGCGCAGATGGGTCTATATTTGTTCATCCTGTTGGTTGAAAGGAGTCGAGACTCTCGAGGTGGAGGTTGTACATGAGGGCCTGCATACTTGCTCATTCGGGAGTGTGGGTGAGTCTGCATCTCCCAGGGGGCCACGCCGGAGCACCAGGCTGTTGGACACAGGACTCAGCCACGCTCCATCACTCAGGTCTCCTCTGCCTTCTGCTTGGTAGGTCTTGACCCCCACCCTGCTGCTCCAAGCTCTGCCTTCTCAAACTCTTGGCTCATGATCACCCTTCATTGCCCTCCTTCATCACCCTATTGTGCTTCCTGAGCTGTCACCCCAGGCCAGCGCATTCTTGCAAAAGTTTCATAAGACTGATCCTTGTTTAGGCCTGGACACCTCCCAGGGTCCTTGGGCTCAATGCCCACCAGAACCCCATCCAGATCCACCGCATCTCCCTCCTCATCCCTCCATTCTGGGATGAGGCTTTGGTGGTGGGACCCCTCCCCTCATGGGGTGTGCCCCAGTGGCCCGTGAGAGTCCTGCCTCCACCCCTAGTCCTAACAGCGGTGGGAGAGTCCTCCCCCAGCCGCCCCAGGGGGTGGATTTCCATGGACTTGACCTCTCCTCTCTATCCTGCACCGGTCACCAGGAGGGAGGGTTGGGCCTCGCTTGTCATACCACTCACAGTCTTGGAGGGCAGCCTCACTGAGGTCAGCTGTCACCCTCTGCGGGAGCCTGCGCGAGGCCTGACGGGGGGCAGGCTTGACAGGATGTCTTGTCCCTGTGCTGGTGATGGCCTCGCCACAGGGTCTTATGCTGCTGCTCTCCCTGTCCAAGGAATGGAGATTTATCTCGGGTTCTCCTGCCCCCATCACCACTAGCCAAAGAAAACAAAGACAGGAGGCAGGAGTTCCTTGGTGTCAAGAAGGGAACATCCTTACTCCAGAAATTTCTAGAGTGGCCTTGAACAGTCTATTGAAGTAGGGGGTCAGAAAGAAGGGCAGTGCAGGACTTGGAAGATGGACTCCCATCTGACTCATTGCCGTGTGGCTGTGTGATTGTGCTTTGCTCTCTGTGTGAGGAAGCTAAGAGCCCTGCCGCCCAAGGACTCGGTAGTAAGAGGAAAGAATCCCGGCCGCTGCCACTCACTCAGTGTGCTTGTCTGTAAGAGACAGTCCCTTGGTCTTAACCCCTTCATCCTGTGCATCTGATGTTGAACTTACCGCCTGGGCCTGACCTGGGCTCCTGGTGTCTGGTTAGGCTGGCAGTGACCCCCAGGAGAGTCTGAACAGCATGGGGATGGGGTGAAATTCTGGGTACCCTGCTCCTGGACACTGGTACTTGCAGGGATGTGTCAGGACATTACGAAGGATGGGGTTGGGGAAGAAGCTTGCAGTGAAGCCTGGATGACGCCTTTGACTGTGAAGATCTGCACTGGCCAGGTAGGCCCCCAGGTGCGGGAACAGAAGCTCAGCCAGTGCGGGGGCTCTTTGGGCACGAGGCCCTCCCCCTGGCAGTGGATATGGAGGAGCCTGTGTGGCCGGCGCTGCCCCTCCTCACACACCCTCCCAGGTGAGCTGCAGGCCTGGCTGGAAGCAGGAGAATTGCCAAAGTGGGTCTTGAGGCATTTTCCTGTCCCCGCTGCCTGAGGTTTCTACTGCTATGATGGGGAGAGTTGAGGAAGGAGACTGAAGGGGTGGTTGTGGGCTCTTCTTTCCCACACCCACTTCCCTTGGCTCCACCCCTGAATGGTGCCTAGCAGCTGCTGGGCCAGGAGATCCCTGTGATGGATGTCAAGAGGGAGGGTGCGTCCCAGGTGAAGGCCTGCCACTCGGGTGGCAGTGCCCAGCTGATTGCAGGCCTGTGGTTGCTGCTGAGGGAGGCCCCTTTGCCCTTGGCAGGGCACTCAGCCCACCATGGTGATGATACTTTCTCCCTCGTTGCCCCAGAAGGCCAGGGCCCTGGGCCTTCCAGCGTCTGGATCCTGCCAAGTGAGGTTTCCCAAGTGGCGCTAGTGGTAAAGACCCTGCCTGCCAATGCAGGAGATGTAAGAGATGCGGGTCTGATCCCTGGGTCAGGAAGCTCCCCTGGAGGAGGAAATGGCAACCCACCCCAGTATCCTTGCCTGGAGAATCCCATGGACAGAGGAGCCTGGTGGACTACAGGTCATGGGATCGCAAAGAGTTGGACACAACTGAAGCGGCTGAGCACGCACACACGAGTTAAGAGAGGAGTGCCGTGTGGGAACTAGGTGGGCCCGAGGTCCTGGCAGGCTGAGACCACCTGGAAGGACAAGGAGCAAGGCCGTTCTGAATATGGGCAGACAGATGACTCCGAGCACTTGGTGAGCTAGAGGACACCCTTGGAGAGAGGAGGAGTCATCTTCTACCAGCGCTGGGTTTTGCCTTCTGGAAGCTTCTGGCCACCCTGGGGCCCTAGGGATGCTAAGCAAGGGGAAGTAAGGAAGCGGGGGCTCAGTTGGGCAGCAGGTGGACAAGACAGAAAGTCCAAGGCTGGTGGCACAGCCTCATCTTTGGGTAACTTTACCAGTGAGATCCCTTCCCCATCCGCTTTGTCCTTCACGGGAGGCAGAGAGCTAAAGGTCTTGATCTCCCAGAGGCCCAGGCAGAGAAGACGAAGTCAGGAAGTGCGCCCATCTCCTGGGACCAGGGAGCTGCTTCCTGATCTCCCGATAGCTTTCTCATGTGTGTGCCCACGTGTGCGTGTGTACACATCACTGATGTGTGTGTGTAGAGGTGTGGGGCCCTCTGCTGAAGCACCTGGAAGCAGAGACACAGGTGGACCAGAGAGCATCTGAGCACAGGTCGGGGGTGGCTCAGCAGATGGTGTGGCTGCTGGAGACCCGCTGGGCCCCCATGTGTGTGTGAGCTGGGCCCCTGAATGTGTGTGGACTGGGCCATGAGAGCTCAGGGGTCATCCCTTTCCATCTGAGCCCTTGTGTCTGGTTTCCCTGTAAGTGGTGCCAGTGCAGGGGTTCTGGATGGTTCTCAGATGGTGTCTGTGCCCTCTAGAAGCTTCACTGGGCGCCCAGATTGTGCGGCCTGAGCGCAGGCTGGAGGGCAGGGGCCAGGGCCGGCCCCGGAGACCGTCAGGCCTGGGCTCGGCTGCTGACTCTGCCCCGTTTAGCTCGGTGCCACGGCAGTCAGTCTCTGTGAGCCTCGGCTTTCCCGCACGTTAAATGGGGCCACACCTGCCTCAGAGGCTTCAGGAAAAGACGCAACGAGATGGTGCCTTGAGGCGTCCAGCCTGGTCAGTGCCTGGCCCACAGCAGAGGCTGGAAAACACAGCCCCTTGGCTGGCACTCAGGGCAGGAAAGCTGGCCTGGGAAAGGGGGGTCCCAGCAAGGACCCCCACTCTCCCTTCCAGGCAGACCCGGGGGCGCATCACGGAGCCGGAGAGGGGCAGGCGCTCATTCTTTTATTCCCTCTCTCCTCTCCCTCGCACCACTGCCCTCTGCTCTAGGGGAGCTGGGGACATGGGGACATGGGGACATCCCGCCCTCTGGGAACCCACAGGCTGGTAAGTTGGGGGACAGGCGTGCGGCCCCACCCATGGTGAGACTTTCACTAAAGCTCTGCGTTGGGCCCTGGGTCTGGGAGGAGGCGGGGGTAGTTGTCAGGGAGAGAAGGTGGAAGAGGCTATCCAGACAGAAGACATGGCCGGGTGGCTGGAGTGGGGAGGGCGTGGGAAGGGCTGGAGCCATCTTTCTGATGAAGCTGAGAATATGAGACTTCACTGTTGCTCTTGCAGAGCCCCCGGGGTGCAGTGAAAAGCTGGGGAGGTTGTGAGGGGCTGGCAGTCAGCCTCCGAGCTTAGGGGCAGTGAGCGGTGAGGAAGCATGGGTTGACTGCGGGTCCTGCTCCTCTCTGCGGCCTTGAGGGAGGGGCAGACTCCTCCGGGGAGGCTCCTGCCAGTCACACCATCCTTTGCCCTTGCTGTATTGGAGGCGGCTCCTTAGACAGTGAGAGGCCAGGCTCGGCTGGAGGGGCATCCCCCAGGCCCTCTGGAAAGGAAGGCCTTTGCTTTCCTTCTGCCGAGAAGTCATCCCATCGCAGGCTTACCAGGAGGCCTAAAACCCTGTGGATTTCAGGACAGGACGTCCCTGGATGCGTGCTGCCTTCTGTACCACTCTGTTCAGGAAAGACACAGAGGGGTTGTGTCTCATGGGTGCAAGTTACTCCTGACCTGTGTCTATCCTGAGGACTCAGGAGATACGGCTGCCCTGCTCTTGGCCACGTGATGGGGGATGGATGGGGAGTTACACCCCTGATAGGCATCTAGGGGTTTCAGGAGTAGAGTCTGGGGCCCATGAGAATGTCCAGTACCACTGTCACACCCTCAGCTCTCTACATCACAAAATGCTGCCCCCTTGAGCTCTCTCAAGGTGCAGCTGAGGGTAGGTGGGCCACTCAGGTCTCAAATGGTGGAATGAAGGGCAGGGGACCAAGTCCACACTGTCAGCCGGGAGACCGAGCCCTGGGTCTCTAGTCTCCCAAAGAGGTGCTGTGTGACTCCAGGCCAATCCTATCCCTCTCTGGGCCTCTGCTTCTCCCTTTGTCTGGCGATGGGGGTGGGTGGTCAGGCCCGCCCTGTTCTGGGGCTCCATGGAGGGTGGAGGGGATGGCCGGGGCTGCATCCACTCACTGCCTCTGCAGGTCTTGGATGGTGTCGGGCAGCGGCTGGTTCTTGGTCTCGGGCAGCACCAGCAGCACAGCCAGGCCGCTCAGCACGGGTACCACTCCATACACCAGCAGGGGCAGGGAGGCGCCATAGACACTCAGCAGCCGGACCAGAGGCCCCAGGATGGCTCCTACTCGGGTGGCCATCTGGCACAGGCCCCCTGCGGTCATCCTGACGGCATAGATGCACCTGTGAGGGGTCGTACTGCCTGCCTACGGCTTTGACCTCTCACTCCGGCCGGGCCCTCTCAGCCCCAAGAGGCACCGTGGGTCAGGCTGGGTTGGGATGCACCTGGGCAGCCCCGAGATCACGAGGTCACGTGAAAGAGAAGGTCGAGGCACGAACATCCGGTCTGGGGGAGGCCACGCCCACCGCACCCTCCCAGCCCGGAAGTTCCCCTTCCGTGGGCCTCACCTGAGCACAGTGGGGAAGAGCTCGGAGGTGTAGATGGCGAAGCAGGTGAAGGCAGCCGCCACTCCCCCGAGCCCCAACACGGCGAGGGCTGAGCGCAGGGCCCCCATCTCTGTGGACAGAGATGGGGTTGGCAGGCTTGTTGGCGGGGGTTCCGGGCTCTCCCCATGACCTTCCAAATGTCTGCGCGTCACCTCCACCTGGGTGTCTCTAGACCCCACACACGCACTGTGTCCTGAGTGACCACATTCCCTGCCCCCCCCACCCCCCGCCCGGTCTGCTCCCACCCAGACTCCCAGATCCAGACCCTGGGAGTCCTCCTCCACCCCCTGCATTTCTCTGCCCTTCCCAGCACCGCCCCCCCCCCCAACCCCTGCATCACAGTGTCCATCACAGTCATTATTCTGTCTCCACAATTTTTCATGATGCTGTCCGGTGCGGGCCGCCACCACCTCGTCCAGACGGCCCAGCAGCCTCCTTCCTAAGTGGGCCCTACTCTAGTCCAGTGCCCTCTTGATGGGGGAAAAAAGAGGTCTCTTCGTGGCTTAAGCTCTCCCAGGTCGGGAGCCTCTGGCCGCAGCCACGTGCATCCAGGCCCGCCTGCTCACCGTGGGGCACCAGCGTGTTGGCCAAGATGCAGAGCCCCGCCAGCATCAGGAGCACAGTCTGTGTGGGCCGGCGGCCCAGGCGGCCCAGCAGCAGCAGGGTACCGACCTTGGCTGGGATGTCCGCAACCACAATAAGGGCCTGGAGCAGGAAGATGTTGCTGCCTAGGGCCTGCAGGTCCAGGATCAGGCCGTAGAAGGTGAAACCAAGGGCAAACCTGAGGGTGGGGGCGCGCAGGTGAATTTAGGCTGGTTTATTCTCCGACCTGCTTCCACCCTCCCCTGCTGGTTCTGTACCCATTGGTGGGGTGTTTGCTATGGACTACATTTCCCAGGTTCCCTTGCCAATGCCATTTCTCCTGAGCTTTGGCCAACAGGAGGCACTGGTGAGAGACTGGAGGCAGGACTGGGACAAAGCTGAAGTATTGCTCCCTCCCCCTCTCTGAGTACCTTGTCGGGTAGTGACTGCGTCCCCTCCATGGCTCCAGCTTCCACTGACCAGCCCCTTTCTCTGTGGTCCTGGTGGGTTCAGTCTTTGCCAGGTGGGCCGGGCTCCTGGGCTCTGATAACCCCTCTCCCTCCTCTCTGGTTGTTCCAAACTAGGGTGCATGCGTGCATGCTAAGTTTTTTCAGTCATGTCTGACTCCTGTGATCCTATGTCCTGTAGCCCAGCAGGATCCTCTGTTCATGGGATTCGCCAGGCAAGAATACTGGAGTGGGTTGCCATGCCCTCCTCTGGGGGATCTTCCCGACCCAGGGATAGAACCTGGGTCTCTTTCGTCTCCTTCATTGGCAGGTGGGTTCTTTACCACTAGCACCACCTGGGAAGCCCCAGGGTAGATGTGCCTTTCTGCTGCTGAATTCTCCAACTGCCTCCTTTGCCTGTTGAGCTCTGCAGTTCTCCCAGCAACTTTTGCTATCTATTCTTACTAATCTCTCCTGTTGACCCATCCCAGCCTGAGTCCTCTTGGCCCCGAGCAGTTTCCTGCGGAAGCCTGACGGAGGGAGTCAGTGCTGCAGGCCTGGTCTTAGAGGCCCTCAGCCAGTGGGGCCAGTAGAAGAGTCAGCAGAGCCAGTGGATGCCAGCAGAGCCCTGATTCCAGGCTCCCTGGCTGCTGGTGGCCCAAGGGTCGGCCAGAGGCGGAGGTTAGGGCCGGGTTGGGTGGGGGTCGTTAAGTGCACACTAGAGGGGCATCTACCCGCACAGGATGAAGACCCAGGTCCGGAAGCCCAGTCCAGGAGTGCGGAGCAGAGCGACCAGGCTGCCAGGAGTCTGGCTCACACTCAGCTCTTCCTGCATGGCTGAGCGCAAGACCTGGATGGAGGGTGGGTAGGGTTGTCAGCATGCGGTCACTGGCCTGGCCCTCCTCCCTACGATGCCCATCCTAGGGGCCTGGGGCCCTCCGTCCATCTCCCAGGGATCCTGTTCAGGGACAGGAGAGGGTCTGAGGGTCGAGCCCTGGGGGAAGGCCCAGCCTCGCCTCACCTCGACGGTCAGTGCGTCCCCCATTGCCCTCTTCCCGTTGATGGTAGCCACCTTCTGTAGCTCCCGAAGGCCCCGCTCCAGCCTGCCCGTAATGAGAAGCCATCGTGCCGACTCTGCCAGCCACCTGGGGTTGGGGAGAGGGAGGAGAGCAGGAGGTCTCTGCCTGCGCCCCCCAGGGCCTGGCCTGCCCCTCTGTCTCCTTCTGCCAAAGGGGTGGCCTCATTGGCAGCCCCAGGCTCAGGGAGGCTGAAGTTGGGGGGTGGGGAGGTGGCGAGCAGGAAAGGGCGCTGGCTGTGGGGGCCAGGTCCTTTCTGCTTCTTCCCTCTCTTGGGCTGGGTTTGGGGGTCCCTGTCCTTCCTTCCTGCTTCCCTCCTGACCCCGAGGCCCATCCCCCGGCCCTACCTGGGAGCCAGGGCTGGGAGGGCCTGTGTGCAGTGAACACGCCCCTGATGGCTCCAGGACCGCAGTCTTGCAGGCCCACCAGGGTGCCCCACTGTCCAGCCCTCCCGAATGTCACAGGGCCCTCCTGCCCGCCTTTCACCCCCATGGCTACACTTTCCTGCCTGAGCTGGCCCCTCCCCCATCCTCACACCCATGGTGGGGCTCAGGCCCCCTCCACCTGCACCCATTAGTCACCAGTGCCTGTCACCTCCAGCACCCCTTGCAGGCAACCAGTCCATGGCCTTTGCCTCACTTTTGGCCCGTTCACCCATGCCAGGTGACAGTCACCACCTCCTGGGTGCCAGTCAGCCCCACACCTCCCAGCTCCCCCTCCCTGTGGCAGGACCCAACCCCTAACACTAACCTGTCTCCCAGCCCCCCTCAACATCAAGCCCAGACCCCCTGCACCATCCAGGCCTCGGACCCCTTTCTGTGCCCACCACCCCACACTGGCTCCTGCCGCTGGTCACAGGTGCCCCAGCCAGACACACTCCCCCAGCAGCAAGTAGGGCCCTGAGGTCCTTGGGGGTTTGCAGAGCCAGAGAGGGGGACTCAAGCTCACATCAGAGGTAGAGTTGACAAGACCCCGTGCCCTGCGGACTAGGTGTGCGGGAGAGGGCGGTGTCAGGGCGAGTCTGACTCCAGTCCCTGTGGGTGGGGTCTGCTGTCAGCGCTGGGGAGGCCCCGGGGAGGAGCGGGTGTAAGGAGATGCTACGTTTGTGATGCTGAGACAGTAGTGACGGGGACGTCACCCAGGTGGCTGGAGGTCACAGAGAGGCAGGCCGGGGAGGGGGTGGGGGCCTGCAGTGTTTGCAGAGGGAGAGCCATGGGCACATGGGAGGTCCTGGGAGAGGACAGCGGTGCCCTTTCGTGGGCTGCAGGGCCCGAGTGACAGCTGGCTGGGTGAGGGCGGTGGGGCCATTGGCATGGGTTGGCACGTGCAGACGTGTCTCACGACGAGAAATTGCGTTGGAAGAGAAGCAGGGAAGCTGGTGGGAGCTGAGGGGCCATGGGGTTCCCTCCTCAGATGGGCCCCCTAAATTGAGTGGTCTGTGATACTATGATGTATGGGATTTCTATCCTGCTCATAACTGTCTCCCTAGGCACAGCCAGGGCCCTGCCCACGCTGGTGCTCAGAGGTCATTTGTTGGAGTGATGAAGTAGTAGAGTCACAAACACATGCGGGCCTGTAGCCCCTGCGTGGGCCTGTCTGCCAGGGCAAGTGGGGCTCGGCCTCTCAGGCCCTGGAGTCTGCCTCACTGACCTCTGCCCTTCACTCTTGTGATATGGGGGCCGGTCTGCCAACCCTGAAGGCCACTGGCTGGGTATAGGTACCTCTGCTCAGAGCTGCTGAGTGAAATGTGATTGCCTCTTGCTCTGAGGAATGCCTGTGTTCTTGGAGTGGTGGGTGTGTGTGTGTGTGTGTTGTAGCTTTGCATCCCACCCCCCTCGACCTGGCCTAGTGCTGCCAGGCCTGGCACAAAGGAGGGGCTCAGAACACGTGCCTGGAGGCACACATGCCAAGGCAGGCAAGGACAGGAGAGGGGAAGGGCTGAGAAGTGATGGGAAGGAAGGGGGAGGAGAGGCCCGGGGTCGGGGGTGGGGGGCATGGGGAGCTGGGGCCGTGCCAGGCTCCTGTGGCTCCCCTCTGGCTCTCTGCATTCCAGGCCTCTGCACCCAGGGTGGAGGGTGGGTCTCCTGCAGGGAGGGAGCTGGCGGCACCCACCAGGAGTACACAAAGCAGAGGAAGTGGGGAACGGAGACAGCCAGCTGCAGCAGCCTCCAGTCGCGCACGCCGTAGGCCACCGCAGCCAGGAGGACCTGGCCAAAGCTGTATCCCAGGGAGTTCACAGTCACCACCAAGACTCGGGCTTGTGCTGATGTCCACTCTGCCACTGCAAGGAGACCAAGCGGGTCGGCCTGGGAGCCCGCACAAGCCTCCCCTGCCCGGCCAGGGTCGGGGACCTACGGAGAGTGATGGTGTTCAGCATGGTGCCCGCCACGGCGAAGGCCACCAGGAAGCGGAAGAAGCAGTACATGGAGAAGGTGGGGGCGAAGGCGGTCGCCGTGCCTGCCACGGCCACCTGAAGGTAGTTCCAGGTCAACACCCGCCGGCGCCCAAACCTGCGGTACACACGCGGGGAAGGAGGCTGGGTCCGTGGGGTGCCATGGCGCTGGCCATGGGGGTCTGGACCACTGGAGCCCACCCTCTGCTTGCCTACTGAGTGACTCCCAGGTCCAGACCCACGTTCTGCATCCACGGAGGGAGGGCTTGTGAGCACAGGGAGTGCCCCTGAGGCACTGGTCAGGGGGTGATCTCCCCATCAACAGGGGCAGCCAAGCAGCAGCTGGTCAGCCAAGCAGCAACCTGTGGCTAAGCAGGCTTTAGCAGTAAATATTTGATGAGAACAATGACCCTCACGGCCCCAGAGGGGAGTCCGTGAAGCTGAGGCCCAGAGAGGGACTGAGCTTGCTCAGCGGCACAGCTGGAGGGTCTCAGGAGAAGGACCCACTTCAAATGGAGTTTTCTCCCCAGACCTGTCAGTTCAGGGCCAGGTGGGGCTCGGGGGCTCGGGGGCTCGGGGCGCAGGGGCAGCGAGGGGGCCGGGCACCTCACCTGTCAGAGACTTGGCCGCAAACAGCCGCTCCCACCAGGTTCCCGGCCAGGTAGATGGACTGCGCCATGGGCTTCAGGGTCTGAGCGTCACACACCAGGTCCCACTAGTGGGAGAGGAGAGGGCCAGGGATCTGAGCTCAGGAGACTGGGAGGGGGTGGGGGGGGGCTAGATGGGAAGGCCCAGGGAGCTGGGGCTGGGTGTCCGGCCCGGTGACCTTGGGGGTCGTCACCCCTTGCCTAAGCCCCTCCTTGGCTCCCTGTTTTCCCAGGTCCGTGGTCAAGCCGTCTCTTTGCTCATCTGCCTCCTCGCTGGGCCCCTCTGCAATAGCCACCCGCGCTGGCACCTCCTCCCGGCTTTCAAAGGCCACTTCCCTCCGTTTCACAGAGAGTCCCCTTCCTGCTTGCTGGGTGGGCCGCCTCTCCTGTCTCCTGTATCCACTGGAGGCTGCCTCTGGGAACCCAGTGACTCTTTGCGGAGTGCCCCTGAGGCTCCTGCAAGCTCATTCCTGCCACCAATCCTGGTAGGGTGATGTGGCCAAGGAGGAAACTGGAAGCTGCCTGTGAATGTGGAGGCCAGCGGTGGTTTGACTCTCCTCGCTGCCCCCTCGGGACTGGGCCATTTTGAATCCAGCCAACTGTGATCTGTGACTTTGGCCTCTAGGGTGTCAGGACTTGGAGAGGGCTGAGGGGAGGCCCCTACCTTGGTCACAATGGTGGAGGTGAAGGTGCTGCGGTCGTAGACCCAGCCATCCACGCACGGCTCCGTGTCGGCCTCGCTCCAGTTGCTGGCCGTGGCATTGGGGTCCAGGACCTGCCACTGTGGGTGGCGGAAGCGGCGACACTGGTGGGGCCCACGGTTGGGGCCCAGTGGGATGGAGACGGCCAGGAGGGCCTGGGAGTCCGGGGCCCCGGGGACACTGGCCTGAGCCGTGCTGTTGTCCAGGAGGGGCACCCAGCAGCGATGGCTGGGCACGGCGGCCGAGAAGTTCTCCAGTACATTCTGAGGGGCGAGCCACATGATGGGGACCACCAGGGCCACCATCTGGAGAACCTGGAACCGGCCCCGGCTGCCCACTCGGTCCAGGAGTTCAGGAAAAGCCATGGAGCCTGCCTGGAGGCACCAGTGGAGGTGCCCACCTCACAGAGGCTGGCCCAGGGCAGAGGGACCGACGCGGGGGGCCTGCCCCCCCTGCAGCTTCTCCTGCTGCACCGGCCAGGCTGCCCAGGGCATGGCAGCGGTGCCTGCCGTGCAGATTCAGCCCGGGGGTCTCTGGGCGCCGTCACTCAGGGTGGCTCCAGCTGGGACCTGAGTCTACGAGGTGTGACCCTGAAGCCACCAGCACCTCCCAAAAGATGCAGCTGCCCCTGGACCTCCGGGAGAAACTGAGTTGGGGAAGTGGGGAAAGAGGAGGCTGAAGTCACCCAGGCTGGGGTCACTGTGGCCAGGTGACGAAGAAGGCTTACTATTCACTTCCTCGGGTAAAGTTTAACCCGGCTCTGAGGGAGGGACAGATTCAGAGGTCCTGCAGCTCCCACCCTGAATGGGCTGGGTGGCCTCGGCTCTGCCCCTCTGCACCCCTGCTGCCTCGTGCCTGCCTGTGCCAGGGTCACTGAGGGCTGACCCAGGAGAGGCGCTGTCCTCTCAACCTGGGGGCTGGCGTGAGGCTGGGGCAACATCCATGCTCTGTGAGGAGTGTGTGTGTGTGTGTGTGTGTGTGTGTGTGTGTAGCCCGAGTCACCAGCAGGCGTCCAAACCCCATGCTTCCCAGCCAGCGTGGCCCAGGCCCCCACCCACAGCCCCTTCCTTCCACGTGTCTGCTGTCATTAATGCCCACCGCCTGCTTTGCTGTCACCCTCTCCTGAGTCTTTCAGTGTCTCCAGACAACCCGTGGGTTCCTCAAGTTCAGTGTCACCCCAAGATCTCTGCCCTCTCCCCAAATCCACTCCTAGATCCCTAGTCTTGTTTCACATCTCCCGCACCCCGCCTGTCAACCCCTCCAGTGGCCGGGCCCTGCTAACTTCTCCCTCACCTCTGTGTCTCTACAGCTGTTCCCTCCCTGGTCTCCCTGCCCCTGTTCCTGTCCCTTCAGCCCATCTCCACACTACAAAACCCTCCTGTCGAATCCTGCTTAAAAGTCAGCCCCCCAGCCTCAGCAGCGCAGCAGGAGCTGGCCAACCTCCCAAGGCCGAGGTGGGGTGGGGAGCAGTGCACGCTGGGTGGGGGACTCACGAAAAACTGGACCCGAGCCTGGACCCCTTTGGTTGCAAGGGGGTTGATTGTCCAGGTTAAAACCAGAGGCCCCATTCCCAGGTGGTGGTAGTGATAAAGAACCTACCTGCCAATGCAGGAGATATAAGAGATGTGGGTTTGATCCCTGGGTCGGGAAGATTCCCTGGAGGAGGGCATAGCAACCCACTCCAGTATTCTTGCCTGGAGAATCCCAGGGACCGAGGAGCCTGGCGGGCTCTGGCCCATAGTGTCACAGAGAGTCGGACACGACTGAAGTAGCTTAGCATGCTTGCATGTATACGTGAGTACACAGATGCGTGTGCCTGTGTGTGTACACGAGTGCACGGATGTGTGTGCACACCTCTGTGCGAGTGTATTCAGGGCGTGTGTGACGTCTGGCAGGTGGACGGTGGGCAGTGGAGCAGCGGTGGTGACCCAGCCTGTTCTCATGTGCTTTGGGTGTGAGGCCGCCCCTCCCCGCCCACTGCTGCTCTTTGCCTTGCCCACTCCTCCCTCTGCTCATTCGCGTGGCGTGCAGGTACAGCCTCTTCACCTCCCTCCCTGCCACCTCCATGGCAACCCACCCACTGCCACGTGCACCCTGTATTGACTCAATGGGCTCCTGCTGTTGCTCAAAGAGTGCCCCTAGCCTGAAGTGCGGTCTCCGAGCTCACCCTGGGCCACATCCTGCATGGACCACAAGAGCCTCCTCCTCCAGGGAGCGCTCCTTGCTTATTCCTGCCTCCCCCTGGAGCTCAGAGTGGGCAGTGGAGCCCCATCTTTGCACCATCCTGCACTTTCTGTTTTTGTCCAGCTGGCCTCATTTTCATGTTGGGCAGAAACCCTTCTTTAGAGCATTCTTGGAACCCAGGTTTGGACAGCAAACAAAGATTCCATGAAGACATGCTTCAACTGGTTTTTTCCCCCACCCCTCCATAATAAAATTAATGTATGCACCTTCCAAAAAATTCAGAAAATATTGAAAGGTAAGAAGAAAACGAAGATCACTCCTAAAGTCACCAACCATGATCACCACTGGTAACACTTTGGTGTAAATACTTCCACACACTATTTTAGTCAATGCAAGTTTGATCCCTGAGTTGGGAAGATTCCCTGGAGCAGGAAATTACAATCCACTCCAGTATTCTTGCCTGGAAAATTCCATGGACAGAGGAGCCTGGTGGGCTACAGTCCGTGGGGTCACAAAGAGTCAGACACAAATGAGCAACTGAATACAGCACTGCACAGCACGTTCTGCTTCAGAAGCTTGGGATGGAAACTAAGCTTAACATCTTCAGTAAAATCCAAGCGAAAAGCCTCTGCCTGTTACTTAGTGACTCTAGCTTAGCCACACTTATTGTGGTTATGATCATGTTTGCCCTTTTAGTGCATTTTCTTCTTTACTATATTTTCCCTTTAAATCTGTTTCCTTGTTCCTGTTTTCCATGGAAGCCATTGCCTTTTCTTATTCTGTTTTTCTTCTGTGGGGTTTGGCAGGAGTACGTTTTACTTCCGTTATCTTTCTATTTGAACACACAAACTAGGAGCTGCTGCTGCTGCTGCTAAGTCGCTTCAGTCGTGTCCGACTCTATGCGACCCCATAGACGGCAGTCCACCAGGCTCCCCCGTCCCTGGGATTCTCCAGGCAAGAACACTGGAGTGGGTTGCCATTTCCTTCTCCAATGAATGAAAGTGAAAAGTGAAAGTGAAGTCACTCAGTCGTGTCCGACTCTTAGCGATCCCATGGACTGCAGCCCACCAGGCTCCTCCGCCCATGGGATTCTCCAGGCAAGAGTACTGGAGTGGGGTGCCATCGCCTTCTCCTGAACTAGGAACTACTTTATATCATCTCCTCTCTTCAAACCTCCCACCCCCTCTTCTGTCTTCATAATAGATGTCTTTTCTCCTTATTTCACAAAGAAAACAGAAGCCATCAGAAGCCAACAATCTGCTTCTCTCACCAACCCACCTGCCTCAGTGCCCCCACGTCTGCCTTCCCTCCCGCCACCATAAATGCCCTAAGTGCCCACTTTCACGACGGCCAGTCCCTCCCTGTGAGCCCTCTTGCCCACCTCCATCTGTTCCCCTTCCTCCTTGGTGCCTGTCTTTCCCTCCCTACTGGACAATTTCCATCAATGTACGAATATGTTCCTTTTTCTCCAAACCTCAGAGAGGCCCCCCTCCCTTTCCACCTCTCATCCCTTCAATTGCCACCCTCTTTTGCTGCGCCTGTCCACGGTACAATTCCATGAAAGGCTTGGCAACATGCAGTTCCCATTTCTCTCTTCCCATTCTCTTATGGATCCATTCCCATTGAGTGTTTCCCCTGATACCCCATGGTCTCCAACGATGTCCCTGAAGCAAGTTCAGTGGCATTTTCAATCTTCATCGTACTTGGAGCCTTCTCCTTGCCTATGACCCTTCCTCCCAGGGCCCCAGGGTTCACCTGCACCTGGCTCCTCTTCCCCTGCCCCGCTTCTCTGTCTCTTTGGCTGATTCCTTCTCTTCTCCCCACACTCTTCCCCCCGGAGCCACAGGGCTCAGTCCTCGGTCCTCTTCCCCGTCTCTGTCTCTAATTGGGACAACCCACCTCTTCAAAGACCTCTTCTTGGAAGGCTAGACTGTAGGGCTTCCCTCGTGGCTCAGACGGTGAAGGATCTGCCAGCAATGCAGGAGACCCGTGTTCAATCCCTGGGTGGGGAGGATCCCCTGGAAAAGAGAATGGAAACCCACTCCAGTATTCTGGCCTGGAGAATTCTATGGAGAGAGGCGCCTGGTGGGCTATAGTCCATGGGGTCGCAAAGAGTGACATGACTGAGTGACTCATACTTCCACATTTTCAAACATGGGGGCCTGTTGAAATATCCTAGGCCCCAGTTGGAGCCACTCCTGCCTGGGGTGCCATGCCAACAAATGAAAGCTTAGAGAACATTTGTGTCCCTCTAATGCTCTGATAACCTCAGATATGCAGATGACACTACCCTTATGGCAGAAAGTGAAGAAGAACTAAAAAGCCTCTTGATGAAAGTGAAAGAAGAGAGTGAAAATGTTGGCTTGAAGTTCAACATTCAGAAAACGAAGATCACGGCATCTGGTCCCATCACTTCATAGGAAATAGATGGAAAAACAGTGGAAACAGTGTCAGACTTAATTTTTTTGGGCTCCAAAATCACTGCAGATGCTGACTGCAGCCATGAAATTAAAAGACGCTTACTCCTTGGAAGGAAAGTTATGACCAACCTTGATAGTATATTGAAAAGCAGAGACATTACTTTGCCAACCAAGGTCCGTCTAGTCAAGGCAATGGTTTTTCCCGTGGTCATGTATGGATGTGAGAGTTGGACTGTGAAGAAAGCTGATCGCCGAAGAATTAATGCTTTTGAACTGTGGTGTTGGAGAAGACTCTTGAGAGTCCCTGGTACTGCAAGGAGATCCAACCAGTCCATTCTAAAGGAGATCAATCCTGGATGTTCATTGGAAGGACTGATGCTAAAGCTGAAACTGCAATACTTTGGCCACCTCATGCGATGAGTTGACTCACTGGAAAAGACTCTGATGCTGGGAAAGGTTGGGGGCGGGAGGAGACGGGGACGACAGAGAATGAGATGGCTGGATGGCATCACCGACTCTGTGGACGTGAGTTTGAGTGAACTCTGGGAGTTGGTGGTGGACAGGGAGGCCTGGCGTGCTGTGATTCATGGGGTCGCGGAGAGTCGGACACGACTGAGCGACTGAACTGAACTGAACTGAACTGAATGCTCTGTTTGACCGCAAACGCAGTGTATGCAGTCAGTTGGTCCCCAGACGCAAGCCAACCCTGGGCTCTGTTGCCTTGCTGCTTCTCATTCCAAACAAGGCTGACTGTATGGTCTCAGCCAATCTGATATTTTCTCCTTTTCTCATCCTATTTTTTATTCTTTATTTTATTAGGCTTCTTGCCTTCCCCTTCCCCTATTTTGCAGTTCTCTGAATGGAGATGATCAGTGTTATGAAGGTTTGTTTTTGTTTTTTTTTCAATTTTCATCTTATTCACAATTTTTAAAAATTTTATTGGAGTCTAGCTTGGAGCCTGGTAGGCTGCAGTCCATGGGGTCGCTACGAGTCAGACATGACTGAGCAACTTCACTTTCACTTTTCACTTTCACGCATTGGAGAAGGAAATGGCAACCCACTCCAGTGTTCTTGCCTGGAGAATCCCAGAGACGGGGGACCCTGGTGGGCTGCTGCCTATGGGGTCGCACAGAGTCGGACACGACTGAAGCGACTTAGCAGCAGCAGCAGCAGCTTGTTTACAACATTGCGTTTCAGATGCACAGCACAGCGATTCAGCTTCATATATATATATATGCTCATTATTTTACAGATTTTTTCCCTTACAGAATATTGAGTAGAGTTCCCTGTGCTGTGTAGTAGGGCCTTGTTGGTTCTCTATTTTATATGTACTAGTGTGTATGTTTGGAGAAGGAAATGGCAACCCACTCCAGTGTTCTTGCCTGGAGAATCCCAGGGACGGGGGAGCCTGGTGGACTGCCGTCTCTGGGGTCGCACAGAGTCGGACACGACTGAAGCGACTTAGCAGCAGCAGCAGCAGCAGTCTGTATGTTAGCCCCAAGCTTCTAATTTATCCCTGGCCCCTCCTGCCTTTCTTCTCAGGTCACCCTAAGTCTGCTTCCGAAATCTATGAGTCTCATCCATTTTGTAGATAAGTTCATTTATATAATTCAAAAAAAATTAGATTCCACATATGAGTGACCTCATGGGTTATTTGTCTTTCTCTGTCTGACTTCGTTTAGTGCGATAATCTCTAGGTCCATCCATGAAGTGTTCAACTTTGTGTCACCTCAGTTGTCTTCTTTAATCATTTTCTAGCAGACCTAATAAACGTCTCACACTTACTGAGGCCAAAGTTCAGTTCCCTTTCAACATAGTTCTCTGTGGCTTTCCTGTCTCAGCTGTCAGAAACTCCACTTTTCCTGTTGCTCAGGACAAAACCCTGGAGTCGTCCCTGTCACACTATGTATACCATTTGCCAAGATGGCCTGTTGGCTTGACCTTCAAGCCATGCCCAGGGCATGCCTGCTTCTTGCCTCCTCCACTGCTCTCTGTGTGTCCCAAGCCACCGCCGCGTTTCCCTGGGTTATGGCAGGGGCCTCCTCGCTGGCCTCCCTGCCTCCGCCTTTAAGCTCCTGCCATCCATTCTCCGCAGGCTCATAGAGGGGTTCTGTTTTACTTTGTTGATGAAAAAATCAGTAGTCAATCTAAGAAAGAAAAATCCTAGAATTTTTTATTCAAGGATTAAACTGACGGGTATAACCTAGGAGACAGTCTCTCAGAGGTTGAGAGTTCTCCTGCATTGCAGGAGGGTTCTTTACCGTCCGAGCCACCAGAAAAGCTTCTGTTTTATGACTTGGTTTTTGGCCCCAAGGCTTGTAGGATCTTAGCTCCCTGAATAGGGATCGAACCCACACTGCATTGGAAAGCAAAGTCCTAACTACTGGACAGTCCCAACTTAGATCTTTTAAAAAGTATTTATTTGGCTGCAATGTGTCTTGGTTGCGGCACACAGGATCTTCGGTCTTCACTGCGGCTGTGGGCTCTAGTTCATTGATCAGGGATGGAACCTGGGCCCCTAGCATTGGGAGTGCGGCGTCTTAGCCACTGGGCCATCAGGGAAGTCGCCTTTGGTGATTTTCTAAATGTGAGAAGGTGCATGAGTTTGAGTTCATAAAAGATTTCTCTTGAAAGTAGATAATTATCAGAATGCCTTTTCTGCAAGTTTTCCAGAGCATAAAGTACCGCATGTTGATCTTTGGCCTCAATTATTTTTAGAACTATTGTAGGTCAGAGTCTATAGTGGCTAATGACTTGATTCTTGTAGAGCTGGATGGTAGGTAACATTCTTTATTTTCCAATCCCTTCCCTTTCGATATTAATTCCAACCAAGGTTTAGGAGGCGTTTTGTGACCAGTTTGTCCAACCACGCTAGGAATGCTCATTTCAGGGTCAGGCAAGGATTCTGTTGATCGGCCACTCAGTGTGCTGTTCCTGGATTAGGCCCTGTTGGTGCATGCATGCTCAGTCGTGTCCAACTCTTTACAACCCCATGGACCTGCCAGGCTCCTCTGTCCATGGGATTCTCCAGGCAAGAATACTAGAGTGGGTTGCCATTCTCTTCTCCAGGGGATCTTCCAGACCCAGGGACTGAAGCCCTGTCTCCTGTATCTCCTGCATTGGCAGGTGGATTGCTTACCACTGAGCCACCAGGAAGCCCTAGGCCCTGTTCACAGTAGCCAAAAGCCTCTGTCTTACTAGTTCCTTATGGTTCAGGAAATGGTTCTGCCTTGTTGCTTCTTCCCATGTTTAGTTACACTATCATTGATCTTAGAGAATGATTTTCTATATCGTTTCAGGGCCTCTGCACTGTGTGCTGTGTGTGTTCCGTTGTGTCTGACTCTTTGTGACCCCGTGGACAGTAGCCCACTAGGCTCCTCTGTCCATGGGATTTCCCAGGTACAGCAGCCAGCACAGCAGGTAGGGACTGAAAGTGGTCAACGCACAGTTTGGGAAAAAGAAACTAGAGACAGAATGGAAGTTTTAAAGATGGGACTGGGGGACTCAAGACCTCTCGGATCAAGAGCCCTGTTCCTCAGAGCCACATCACTTTTATTTAGTGTCTTGGCAAGCATAAACTGTCTGCTCTGCCATGATGAAGTCAGCCTCCTGTGTCCCGGTCACGTCTCCCATTTGACTGATTACTTTAAGCTATCTTTGTTATTTTCTTGTACGGGGCTCTCACCTGGCTGGAGGTCATAGACCTGCATATGCCTTGGGAAAACATCTTAGTGTGTGCATGAGCAGCGTTCTGAACTTGCACTGACCCGGTGTTCCAAGGTCCACACTATGTTTTTCCTTAGCTTAGCAGGGCATGACAGCCCCAACTGATCAGCCTGATGTACTTTTATTTGGATTATGCTGTATTGCTATATCTTGCTTTCATTCTTTCCCATGGTGATTTTCTCGTGGCTTAGCCAGAGCAACAGGCGGCTGACTGTTAACCCCTGCATATCTCCCTTTTTGTTTTTGTAGCAGAAGATATGTTGATCTTACAATATCTTTCTTCATTAGATCTTGGAGGGCTTTTTGCATGCATCTGAGGACTAAAGAGAAGATTATAGTGGAACAGCAAAGCATCACTAGTGTTCCAATGAGACCACCTCTGATACCTTTGATCCACTCGAGAGGACTCAATGTCAGGAGTGTTCAGATCTGTTATATTCCTGGGGGGTTACACAGAAAGTTGTAATGTTCCAGTCACACTTCAATGTATTTGTAATTTAAGATTTTGTACTTCTTCTTCTAAGAGTAACACTGTATTTTCTAAATCCACCAACCTGCTGTTGATCTCCTCATCTATATGAGACTGGGCTCCCCAAGTGGAACTGGCATTTTTATGCCATTCCTGCACAAAAGTGGTGGTTTGTGCCATCTGGCAGAGAGCTATTTCTGCCACTGGTGCTGTGGTGGCAGCGGCAATAATGCCCATCATGGCGGCAATAAGGATCCCAATCTTCCACCATTTGTTGTGATCCACACAGTCAAAGGCCTTGGCATAGTCAATAAAGCAGAAGTAGATGTTTTTCTGGAACTCTCTCACTTTTTTGATGATCCAACGGATATTGGCAATTTGATCTCTGGTTCCTCTGCCTTTTCTCAATCCAGCTTGAATATCTGGAAGTTCATGGTTCATGTACCGTTGAAACCTGGCTTGGAGAATTTTGAGCATTACTTTGCTAGTGTGTGAGATGAGTGCAATTGTGCAGTAGTTTGAGCATTCTTTGGCATTGCCTTTCTTAGGGATTGGAATGAAAACTGTGGCCACTGCTGAGTTTTCCAAATTTGCTGGCTTATTGAGTGCAGCACTTTCACAGCATCATCTTTTAGGATTTGAAACAGCTCAACTAGAATTCCATCACCTCCACTAGCTTTGTTCATAGTGATGCTTCCTAAGACCTACTTGACTTCTCATTCCAGGATGTCTGGTTTTAGGTGAATGATCTCATCACCTTGATTATCTGGGTCTTTAAGATCTTTTTTGTATAATTCTTCGGTGTATTCTTTCCACCTCTTCTTATCTTCTGCTTCTATTAGGTCCATTTCTGTCCTTTATTGTGCCCATCTTTTCATGAAATGTTCGCTTGATATCTCTAATTTTCTTGAAGAGATCTCTGGTCATTCTCATTCTATTGTTTTCCTCTATTTCTTTACATTGATCACTGAGGAAGGCTTCCTTACCTCTCCTTGCTATTCTTTGGAATTCTGCATTCAAATGGGTATATCTTTCCTTTTTTCCTTTGCCTTTAGGTTCTCTTCTATTTGCAGCCATTTGTAAGGCCTCCTCAGATAACCATTTTGCCTTTTTGCATTTATTTTTCTTGGAGATGGTCTGAATCACTGCCTCCTGTACAGTGTCATGAACCTCCGTCCATTGTTCTTCAGGCACTCTATCAGATCTAATCCCGTGAATCTATTTGTTACTTCCACTGTATAATCATAAAGGATTTGATGTAGGTCATACCTGAATGGTCTAGTGGTTTTCCCCACTTTCTTCAATTTAAGTCTGAATTTGGCAATAAGGAGTTCATGGTCTGTGCCACAGTCAGCTCCTGGTCTTGTTTTTGCTGACTGTATAGAACTTCTCCATTTTTGGCTGCAAAGAATATAATCAATCTGATTTCAGTATTGACCATCTGGTGATGTCCATGTGTGATTTTCAACAAACTGTGGAAAATTCTGAAAGAGATGGGAATACCAGACCACCTGACCTGCCTCCTGAGAAACCCGTATGCAGGTCAAGAAGCAACAGTTAGAACCTGACGTGGAAAAACAGACTAGTTCCAAATCGGGAAAGGAGTACATCAAGGCTGTATATTGTCACCCTGCTTATTTAACTTATATGCAGAGTACATCATGAGACATGCTGGGCTGGAGGAAGCACAAGCTGGAATCAAGATTGCTGGGAGAAATATCAATAACCTCAGATATGCAGATGATACTACCCTTATGGCAGAAAGTGAAAAGAACTAAAGAGCCTTTTGATGAAAGTGAAAGAGGAGAGTGAAAAAGTTGGCTTAAAACTCAACACTCAGAAAACTAAGATCATGGCATCTGGTCCCATCACTTCATGGCAAATAGATGGGGAAACAATGGAAACTGTGAAAAACTTTATTTTCTTGGGCTCCAAAATCACTGCAGATGGTGACTGTAGCCATGAAATGACGCTTGCTCCTTGGAAAAAAAGTTATGACCAACCTAGACACCATATTAAAAAGCAGAGACATTACTTTGCCAATAAAGGTCAGTCTAATCAAAGCTAGACTACTGATTTTTCCAGTAGTCATGTATGGATGTGAGAGTTGGACTATAAAGAAAGCTGAGCACTGAAGAATTGATGCTTTTGAACTGTGGTGTTGGAGAAGACTTTTGAGAGTCCCTTGGACAGCAAGGAGATCCAATCAGTCCATTCTAAAGGAAATCAGTCCTGAATATTCATTGGAAGGACTGATGATGAAGCTGAAACTCCAATACTTTGGCCATCTCATGCGAAAAACTGACTCATTTGAAAAGACTCTGATGCTGGGAAAGACTGAAGGCGGGAGGAGAAGGGGACGACAGGATGAGATGGTTGGATGGCATCACCAACTCATGGAGATGAGTTTGAGCAAGCTCTGGGAGTTGGTGATGGACAGGGAGGCCTGGCGTGCTGCAGTCCATGGAGTCACAAAGAGTCAGACACGACTGAGCGACTGAACTGAACTGAAGGAGCCCAATGAAACATCTGGATCTTTTCAGAATAGTATTTAGTACTGTGAGCAAAGTATGCATGTCGGGGAGAATTCCCAAGGCCTATTTTGAGATATTGGCAGCCAAACTCCTAAACATTTATGCAAAATCACATAGGAATGGTTAGAGTTAAATAATGAACTGTTCAAGCAGGTATACAGTTTGCAATCCTGGCAGGTCAGGTTCCTTTTTGTCTGATTAATAGTTTTAGTGCCAGTCATAATCACATATGGCTCCCTAACACAACCTTGAGTGTAGTGTCCAATTTGTTGATGTATTGAATGACAAAGTATAATTCATGGAGTAAGAATAATTTCCATCCCAAATTTGATATTTTTTCAGGCTTTGGCCAACTTCCATGTTTCTGTTTGAGCCCTACCTAATTTGAGCTGTGGTTGTGGTGGAGACATGCCACGTCATGCCAGATAATGGGATATTCTGAATGTGTAATTGTATACAGACATATGCCAATGCAACTTCTTATAAAGATTGCAGGATGAGTTATGGTGTGAGCAATTAGAGACTGCATACCCCTTAGGGGATCAGTTCCAGACAATTCCATAGGAACCATTAAGATTACCCCTTCAATCCTGCGACAATTATCCCAGTGTATTTGATCTTGTCTGTTAGCCCATATGTGTCTGCTCTCATACAAGTGTCTATCTGGCTTGGTTAGATTATTTTGGTCAGTCTCATGATATCCAAAGCTCAATCCAGAAAGTAAATGCAGTTGAGCCTTACTTTGATTTCTGTTCAAAGAATTTACAGAAAGCCAAGCCTGCATTGATTGATTAAGACAGCCCTGATCAGCACTTAGGCAAACAGGCCATGTGTCAAAACCCAAAGTACTATTAAAGGGGGTCCCCTCTTCCTTTTTATGAGTGGGCAAACACTTTGTCTTCACCACCAGGGATCCAGGAGGAGTCATTAACATAAACAGGGATAGATCCTTCACCCTAATTAACAGACCTTAGCCATGCATGGAGGAGCCTGGTAGGCTGCAATCCATGGGGTCGCTAAGAGTCGGACACGACTGAGAAACTTCACTTTCACTTTTCACTTTCACGTATTGGAGAAGGAAATGGCAACCTACTCCAGTGTTCTTGCCTGGAGAATCCCAGGGACGGGGGAGCCTGGTGGGCTTCCGTCTATGGGGTCACACAGAGTCGGACACGACTGAAGTGACTTAGCAGCAGCAGCACCAGCAACAATGGGGGATTAGGTACATAGGCCCAATAGGTATAATTCTTTGCTTCTGCTGAAGCCAGGGGTATACTCACTGCGATGGTTATCAAGGCAAACAACCATGATCAGGTTGCCTGGAATCACTGTTTTTTTCTGCTCGGTTTTACTCTATGAGCTGGAATACACACAGATTCTAGACCTTCTTCTGGGGAGATATAAGCAGACCCTCTTCCCCATGTAATTAACTTCCCTGGTGACCAAGCATTTGTTAGTGGAATCACAGGCTTAGGTGCATTTGTGCATGCAGCCTGAAAATGTCGCTCAGCTGCAGTTTCCTTAGTTTGTGCTGAAAATTTAAAAAAATTGAGAGTAAATAAAGTTTTATTCAATATTGCTTGCTGTCCTCCGGCATCTCCCCCTTTTTGATTTTGTATCGTATGTTTAAGTGATTGATTAGCCCCCTCCACTATGGCCTGTCCTTGTGGATTATAGGGAATGTCAGTAGAATGTTTCGTAAACCAAATTTTAAGAAATTGTTAGAATGCTCTACTGGTATAAGCAGGGCTGTTATCAGTTTTTATAGTTTTTGGTAGTTTTATAACAGCAAAAAACAAGCATATAAATGTCTTTGTGTGTGTTTTGTATTCTCACCGGATTGAGTTGTGGTCTGTATATATTGAGAGAATGTATCAAAAGTCACATGTACATAAGAGAGTTTACCAAAGGAAGATACATGACTTACATCCATTATAACTGCGCTTTCACGTGGAACGGTACTACCACTATTGTATCAGTGGCTCAGTCACACCCTTGGTAACGTCAGGGACGACACTTTTTGAAATAGGCAATATAGAAAACAGCATAGTTAACAGTAATAGTAAAATCGGAAGTAAGAACTTAAGTCAAGAACTTTCATTAGGTATAGCCCAGTGACATCTTTAAGTCACTGACTATAGCTTGCTGTTAATTTCCTGGCTGTAGATCCTGGAGCATCTAATCTTTATTTCGACTGGTTACTGAGATAAGCTTTAGAAACAAACTTAGAGTGTCTTTTTTAATGAAGGACCTTTTTAATTTAACTTAATGAATGTCCTTTGAGCAATGTAACATAACGACAAGGAACTATCTAAGTGAGTCTTAGTAAATACAGACCTTAATTAACAAAACTAGAACTTAATATTTAGTGAAACATATTAGATATCATAGGCCTGACATCATTTGGGTGGATATTTTTTTAGAGCTACCAGTATATTCTGAGATTGTATATGTCTGGAGACAGTTCTTTTTTACCTTGGTGAGGCTGTTTAGAACTCAAATGTCTCCAATATTAGTGGAGATGAGGCAGAGAGAAAAGAAAAATGTGTTAATTTTACCCACAGGCATAAATCACTAAATTGTTTTAAGCCATCAGTAACTTGAGGAGAAGATCTTTTTTATATCTGAAAACAAAGATTAGAAGCCAGTAATATGTCTGACAAAAAGTCATGAAAATTGTAACCATATTTAGCAGTCTGTTCAATCTCATGTAACCAGTCCCTTTGTTTTGTGGTCCTTGTCTGACAATAAAGGACATCAGTGAATATGATAGTTTCCCAGAAGCTCATGAAGTTTTTGCCAGTGTCTGTATGACCTGTCCAGCAAAGTGGGTGCCCTGACCACTGGAGATTGAAGAAAGTGCATTTTAACCATTTTTTCCATTGTGAGATATTAACCCTGCAGCTAGGAAAGGCTTTATCCTATCAAATAAAAGTGAGGTTTGTCAGGGAGCCAGGAAAAGTCAAGTGGCCATCTTGGACTTCCCATAGCCCTGACTGTTTGGTTTATAGCCATTGTTTATCCATTTTAAATTTCCTGATGAGGGGTTAATTTTGTAGAAGCAGAATGAGCTTTGTCTATATGCGCCATAGTTTCCATAGATCTAACAAAAGATTTTAAAAGCAAGTATGAATCATTGAAGACAAGGAAATTTACATAGTCTGTTATCAAAAACTGTATTCCAAGAAAACTTTTTTAATAGGAAGAGAAAACCGAATTTCAGATTGATACCAGCTTATATTCATTGTGAAACAATAATTATTTACTTAGTCAAAGTAACAATAAGACTTCAAAGGCAGTTTAATGTCTTAAGAAACTTGTACCATGCACAAAACTCTCTTTTCACTTGTCATAAACCTTTTCTTACATTTTCTGTAGTCATCACTTCACTTATCTGTTTAGAGAATAGCCACCTATAAGTATAGATTTACTTTCTTTTTTTACAAATAGACTGTAATTTTATTTTTCATATCTTTTTATTATTATTAAAAACATAAATCTTATTTTCCTTAAACAACCATGAACTTTCTTGTATATTAGCATTTTCTAGGTTGGTGAACATAAATACCAGTTTTAATTTTTGAAAAACATTTGCTTTTTTATTCTTTTTTAATAGAGAACATCTCAGGATGGCACCAAATATATTTATTAATAGTCTAAAATCTCTTTAGTTTCTCTGTAAGAGGAAGTTAGTGTTTAGTAATTAATGTTTCAAAATCTTATTTTATTTGGAAATGACCTAGCTATTTAATAAACTTTTACCATTTAGTTTCGTATAACTCTAGAAATTTAAGTTATCCCAATTCTCAGAGATTATTTTAAATAGACATTTCTAAAATATAATTATTTTAATAGAGTTTGTCTAAAAGTTTTCATCTCATTTATGTATATTTATATATATAGTTACTTTCTTTGTTGGCAAATTCAGTTTACCTTAAACCTAGGCACAATAGAAGTATTACACAATGTTGATGAATTAAGACATGTCTTAATTAGATTCAAACAAATATTAATGTTAGATATTTAATATTGAATATTTTTCAGTTCACATGAACCTGAATTTAAATAAAGCTCATTTATAAATTAACCTCATATTATCCAAAAACAAAGACACGCACTGAGATACAGATAAATTTAGACAGACAGACAGAGATTTCATAGTTTTCCATTTGAAATTTAAAATGTCTCTTTGCCCCTTCTTTTTTTTTCTTGGTTTGAGTTCTACCAATTTGCTCAGGGCTGGAGACCCAGATGGAGTGGGCTGTGTATCCCAAGGACATGATAAGAGTTAATTTCAGGTTTTTTTCCCAGGCGTGTTTTTGTTTTTCAGGCAGAATTGGAGCTCCAAAAAAGTATTGTAACAAGCCAATTTTTTCTTAATTGTACATGCAAGAAGAACTGGTTTTGCAACTTCAAAAAAGATTTTATTTTAACCAGTTTTCTCTGGAGTCTAAAGAATATCATGGCCATTCAGTGTCAAAAATGTCATCTCTGTTTTTTGTAGTCATAGTTTTATAGCTAAAAATTAAACCAGGGAATGTTCAAATTGGCTCTGATGACAGGGGTAACCTGACTGATTAGATGCTGACCCAGCAGGGATTATCTTTCTGGGGAGGCAGGTCTTCTTTTAAAATAAAGAAAGCCTGTCCTTTAGCCTCTGTTTTCTCCCAGGCTCTTCTGCAGTATTGTCCCACCTGTTCTACAGCCTGCCCTTCCATAAACACTTGATCTTGAGTTCTCCCCCAATTTCCACTGCCTGTCAACTGATCTGAAGAGATGGGGATCTGCCTGGCTTGGTCATGAGCCACCATAGTCAATGGGAACCCTCAGCTACTCCCTGAACTATTCCCAAGGTAAAAGGAGAATGTGTTAGTCGCTCAGTCGTGTCCGACTCTTTGCAACCCCATGGACTGCAGCCCGCCAGGTTCCTCTGTCCATGGGATTTTCCAGGCAAGAATACTGGAGTGAATTGCCATTTCCTTCTCCAAGGGATCTTCCCAACACAGGGATTGAACCTGGGTTTCCTGCATTATAGGCAGAATCTTTGCTGTCTGAGACACTAGGGAAGCTTACTCAATAATTCTGAACAGCTTGCTTAAGTTCTTTTAGTATTTTGAAGGGAATCTGTTTGTGTACAGCTTCAATACACTCCATTAGGATTATTAGGACCTGTCCCAGGAGCTATCCGTTCATGTATTGTCACTGGAAATGCCATAGTCATAGCCTCCAAATCACCGTCCTGTTGAGTCTGACAAATACCTTTCAGGAGGGGCAACAGAACTGCTGTCTGTTGTAAGGAAGAACAAGCTTGAGCCTCTCCAGCAGTTAAGACAGGAGGGGAATGATGACCCTGTATGCAAGACAGCAAAAGAGACACAGATGTAAAGAACAGACTTTGGGACTCTGTGGGAGAAGGCGAGAGTGGGATGATTTGAGAGAACAGCATTGAAACATGTATATTATCATATGTGAAACAGATCACCAGTCCAGGTTCGATGCATGAGACAGGGCGCTCAGGACCAGTGCACTGGGATGACCCTGAGGGATGGGATGGGCAGGGAGGTGGGAGGGGGGTTCAGGATGGGGAACACATGTGCACCCATGGCTGACTCATGTCAATGTATGGCAAAAACCACTACAATATTGTAATTAGCCTCCAATTAAAATAAGTAAATTAATTTAAAAAAAAAGACAGGAGGGAGAGGAAGAGGAGGTAAAGGAAATTCATTATCCCGAAAAAAAGGTGCAGAAAGAACTGCAGTTTTAAGAGCCTCATGAGTTTTTTGTTTTACCCCCTTGGGCTCTGCATTAGAGGGTCCTCCCTCTGATGGGGTTTCATTGCACATTCATCTTCACTCCCTTCTGAGCTTTCCAGGGTCTGAAGAGGTTCCAAAATGGATTTTATCAGTGTCCAAATTGACCAGGGGAGAAGGCAATGGCAAGCCACTCCAGTACTCTTGCTTGGAGAATCCCATGGATGGAGGAGCCTGGTGGGCTGCAGTCCATGGGGTCGCTAAGGGTCGGACACGACTGAGCGACTTCACTTTCACTTTTCACTTTCACACATTGGAGAAGGAAATGGCAACCCACTCCAGTGTTCTTGCCTGGAGAATCCCAGGGACGGGGGAGCCTGGTGGGCTTCCATCTATGGGGTCACACAGAGTCGGACACGACTGAAGTGACTTAGCAGCAGCAGCAGTAGCAGCAAATTGACCAGAGAGATTTAGGCAAGGGCACTCCCTTGCAAAGAGGTTTCTCTAATTCACTACCTACCTTTTTTCCGTGTTCCTGAATGTAAAGTACCGAGAGAAGGGAACCATGAGCGTTTCTCAATGGTTTGTAAAAGCTCCAAGAGCCAGCCCTCATTTGTTTTTGCTCCCCCTGCTTGCAAAAGCTGCCTTAAGAGGCACACATGGCCGGTATTGTTCGGAGCTTTCTGAATTCCCCATATTTAACCCCAGTTTCAATGCCTGAGAGTATTCCTTACCACAAAGGGGGATTTTCAGAGGCCTCACCCCACTCTTCTCCAGGGCCGTGCACTGTTATTTCAGCTTCAGTTTCACTCTTGGTGATCCTTCACTTTTGAGCCCCACGTTGGGCGCCACTTGCCGCAGCCAGCACAGCAGGTAGGGGTGGAAAGTGGTCGACGCACTGTTTAGGAAAAAGAAACTAGAGACAGAATGAAAGTTTTAAAGATGGGACTGGGGGACTCAAGACCTCTCGGATCAAGAGCCCTGTTCCTCGGAGCCACATCATTTGTATTTAGTTTCTTGGCAAGCAGAAAGTATCTGCTCTGCTACGATGAAGTCAGCTTCCTGTGTCCCGGTCACGTCTCCCGTTTGATTGATTACTTGAAACTATCTTTGCTATTTTCTTGTACGGGGCTATCACCTGGCTGGAGGTCATAGACCCGCACATGCCTAGGGAAAACATCTTAGTGTGTGCACAAGCAGCGTTCTGAACTTGCACTGACCTGGTGTTCCAAGGTCCACACTACGCTTTTCCTTAACTTAGGGTATGACCACCCCAACTAATCAACCCGATGTACTTTTATTTGGGTTATGCTGTATTGCTATATTTTGCTTTCATTCTTTCCCATGGTGATTTTCTCACAGCTTATCCAGAGTAACAGGCGGCTGACTATTAACCCCTGCACCCAGACAAGAATCCTGGAGTCAGTTGCCATTTCCTTCTCCACGGGATCTTCCCGAGCCAGGGATCGGACCCACATCTCCTGCATTGGTAGATGAATTCTTTACCATTAGCCCCACGTGGGAAGCCCATCAGCACTAATTTTATCAGAGGCTCAGTTATACATTTGGTAAAGCAAGTAATCTTCTAATATAGGCAGAATATGAGTAATACAGCCAGTAACCTTAATAAGGTGGTAAGTAAGTATTTAAGCCAAGAACTTTCACTAGGTGCAGCCCAGCATACCTCCCCAGGACATCTGACCAGTGTGTTCTGGGCCATACAAGGTGAGTGGTGGGTCCCTGTGATTTCTTAGAGTTGAGAAAGGAATGTTGTCTTCTACAGAGTTACACGGCTGGTGCCAGAGGAGAAGAATGGATCTTTATGGTTGAGCAGTTATGTCTGCCATTGGGGAGGTCTGGTTAATGCGTAACGTGGATGCCTGATGCACACCGGCGGGGAGGGAGGAAGCCAAAGGGCAGAGGAAAAGTTTTATGTTGATGTTTTTCCTGTCTTGCCTTAAGATGCCAGTTTTTATCTCGTCGACTTCCATCAGACTGTGTCACTTCTGTGCTTTCTCAGCGCTCAGAGTGAAAGCCTCTGCCGCCTCTGTAGGCTCCTCTCCCACCCCTGCTGCTTCCACACCAGCCCCGTCGGCCTCCCCTTGTTGCTCCACGGCTCTGTCTCAGGGCCTTTGCATTTGCTGTTCCTTATGCTGGGAGCCCTCTTCTCCCAGAGACCCACGTGGCTCACTTAGTCCAAGTCTTTGTGAGGAAGCCTTATTCTCTTTCGGCTTCCCTGGTGGTACAGTGGATGACAGTCCACTTGCCAATGCAGGGGACCTGAGTTCGATCCCTGGTCCAGGAAGATTCCACATGCCGCAGAGCAACTGAGCCCTTACACCATAACTACTGAAGCCCAAGAGCTCTAGGGCCCTCACACTGCAACTACTAGGGAAAGCCTGTGCACAGCAGTGAAGATCCAGCACAACCAACATTAAATAAAGTCTTATTCTCACTGAGGCCCTCCCTGGCTCCTCTATTTAAATGTTCAGAGCCTCACCTTTACACTCCCCAGTTCCTTTTCCTGAAAAGAGAGAAGTCCCTGCTTCCTCCTCTCTCCATTGCACTCCCTATCATCCAACACCTTTCGCCTTCCACTCATAGGTTTCTTTATTATCTGTCTCCCCACCACTAGAATGTAAGTTCAGTGGGGACCTGGGCAATTTCATTCACTGCTTATTCATCACCCAGAGCAGTGCCTGGCACTTGGGAGGTATTTGTTAAGTATGGATTGACTGAATGAATGAATCAGAAAATACACTCCAGAATTCATCAGAATCAGCCTCCTTCTGGTGGGAGGTATTCCCCTCCAGCATCCATCTCACTAAATTTCTCTTTTATTGAATGTATTCTGCTCTTCAGCCCTTCAGCAGAGACTCTGATTTTCCAAATCATGGGAATTTAAATTTCAAATTTTATACTTTTCATTTCAAAATTATGAGGTGGTCCTTCCTACAATGGCCTGTTCTTGTTTCCTAACTTCCACTTCTTGTTTCATGGGTGGCATCACTTCCTTGCTCTCTTGGAGCATGTGTGCCTTAGTCTTACTATTGTGGAGATTCATTCATTCACCGGGCAGATTTTGCCAAGTGCTAATTATGCACCAACCACTACTTTTGGCAGTGGAGACAAATCAGGGAACAAACAATCTAAGTCCCTGCCCTTGTGGTCTGTGGAGGCCATGGTGGTGGGGGAGGGGAAGCAAGCCAAGAAATAGATGAGTATAATCCAGTGATGAGTAGTGATCATGCCATGGTGAGAAATGAGGTGGCATAAGGGGTGAGGCTGAGGGGGCTCCTTTAGACGCGGCAGTCAGGGAAGACTTGGGATATATGGGTTTGGTTGGGGTTGGGTGTGGTTGCTGAGAGGGGCGGCAAGGCTGACACTCTGGTCTGGTGGGTGAGTGAGGGGCAATCTACCGAGATGGAGAACACCGAGGTGAGTGAGTTTGTTGTTGTTGAGTTGCTAAGTCATGTCTGACTCTTTGCGACCGCATGGACTGCAGCACACCAAAATCCTCTGTCCTCCACTATCTCCCGGAGTTTGCTGAAACTCATGTCCATTGAGTTGGTGGTGCTATCTAACCATCTCATCCTCTGCCGCCCACTTCTCCTTTTGCCTTCGGTCTTTCCCAGCATCAGGGTCTTCCCCAGTGAGCTGGCTCTTTGCACCAGGTGGCCGAAGTCTTAGAGCTTCAAGTGTGAGGAGCCAAGACCGAGCTGTCTGTGGTGGAGGCATGTGGAGTGAGTTGGTCTTTGGGGATCAGCAGGGCTAAAAGGCATTGCAAGTCCAGGACAAGCTGAGCTTGCCTAGGGAGTGACCTTTCACAGCAGGGAGAAGAGGTCTGAGGCTGAGCCCTTGGTCTCCAGTTTTTAGAGGCCAGGAAGACAAGGCTCCTGTGAAAGGGAGTCTAGATCACGACCGTGGGGCTGAGCAGTGGCTGGAGAGAAGGTCAAGGAGAAGAGAGGTTGGGCAATTGGAGTGAAGGGACAAGGGAAGGTCCTGGTGCTGAAAGGCTTGGGGTCTTCTCTCCAGAGCCACGTCCTGGTGAATATCAGGGGAAAGGACCAGTGAGATTGAGTACTTTCCAAAAATGGACACAGACAAGCTGTTCATCAACACATTCTGTTTTGTGGACCTGGGGAGGCACTGTGGACCTTACTGGCCGGATGGCACAGCAGGGCTTTTGTGATTCTTCCCAGCCCCTTCATGTCCTGTGGCGGTAGCAGCTGCCTCTGGTCGCAGGCCAGGCGGGAGAAAGGCCGGTAGGAATGTTTAGTGTCAGTGACTCAGCAAAGTCTCCAGTGGCCCACAGGGCTGGTTGCGTCCAGGCAGGCGGCTGGAGGAGGCAGTAGCCACAGCCAACCGGGTTTGCTCATGCCTCTGGGGTCCCCCGAACTCAGGACATAGTATGAGGTAGCACCTGGGCTCTGCTGTGCTCCCCTCCTCCCTCATCAGCTTTGAAATGAGATGACCGAGAGAGCAATCTGGGTTGGTCCCTCTGAAGGTATCTGCCAGCCTCCGGCTCATCGCCCTTACTCAAAGCCACTGATGACCTCCGAGAGCTTCAGGAACAAGGCCAAGCCAGCCAGAGCCCTCCTGTCCCAGCCTGTCTTCAAGGCCTTCCCTTTGCTACTTCCTTCTGTCAGGGAAGTATAATCTCCTCGGTTCTGTCTTGTCTCAACAAAAATTTGAAGCGACGGACATTAAAGCCCTCGGCATGTCACAGCTCTCAGACAGACCGTGTTATAGCTTTTGGGTCTCGGACAGACCATGTTATAGTTCTTAGATCAGTGTTACAGTTCTGTGTTATAGCTCAATTTTATTTAGAAAATAGCAGGAAAATACATCGTCGAGGTGTGAGAGCATGCCAACCCAAAGACGCGAAAAGGAGAGAGAGCCCCGGCCCTTTGCTCCTCTTTTATATGTTTTTTCCTCCCCTGGGACTGCCGTGTGTAAATTGGGCCAGCCAGGAGTGCTGCTTGTCCCACCTGAGGTCCTCCCTCCGGTCCTCGCAGCTTCTTTTGCCAGCTTTTCCCTTCCTTGTCTTTTAGCCACCGCCATTCTGGGCTCCTGCTTCCTATTCTAACTACCTAACGCTTCATGTGGCCCGTCTTTCCTTGTGGGCCATTCCTTCTGAGGAATGTTGCTACCATCCCACCAGTCCAAACCCACCCCTCCCACTAGGCTTCTGCCTCCTGTCCCTGCCCATCTCCACCACGGCCCCGCCCGTGGGAGGAGCCTCGAGCTCTTTCCTCAGTTGGGTGATGGGCTGCAGGCGTCCCAAGGGCTGAGCCTGTGCCATCGTGTCTCCCATGGTGCCCAGAGCCGGACCCGGCATGCAAACCAGGGCCCAGGCAGGACATGGGGGTGCCATGCAGTCTTCATGGTCTCAGTTTTCTGAATTGGAGCTCTCAGGGCTTTTTTCCCCTCGTCTGTAAATAGAGCATCACAACCCCTGCTTTGCAAGAAGTCGTGGATCTCACCTTCCCCAGTCACCCAGAGAGCCCGGGTAAGGACAATTCCTTACTTGTTCCCAACACACGTGATGCCTGAGTTCCAGCTCCTTCTCCGGAACCTCTGAAGAGCTGGTCTCCTGGGTGTTACTTTTTCCAAATTGCTCTTCCAGGCAGTTCTGAAAGTCTCAGCTACCACCTTCCTGGAAAAACACACTGGCCCCCACCCTTCATTGCTACCAAATGTGCCCAAATGTGGCCACAGGCTCAACTCAGAATTCCCCTAGAACAGCTGAGGGATGCCGCAAGGTGTAACGAAGACGATGAGGGTGATGGTGGTGAGGCTGGTGATGGTGTTGGTTATGGTGAGGGTGATGACGGTGATGAAGGTGCTACCTAACGGTCACTGATGCTTCCCTCCCACCAGCTTTATGGAAATGGATCTGACAAATTACACTGTATGAGTTTAAGGTGTACAGTTTGACTGGATACACCTGTAAATTGCAAAATGATGACCACGGTATATTAGCTACCACCTCCATCCCATCACATAATTACCATTTCTTTTTTGTGTTGAGAAAGTTTAAAACCTACTCTTTTAGCAACATTCACATATATGATACAGGATTTTTAGCTAT
Source organism: Moschus berezovskii (assembly GCF_049115385.1). Classification (NCBI taxonomy): domain Eukaryota; kingdom Metazoa; phylum Chordata; class Mammalia; order Artiodactyla; family Moschidae; genus Moschus; species Moschus berezovskii. The sequence goes on from NC_142484.1 coordinate 8,246,928, forward strand.
ATCACCATGCTGTAGCTTAGATCTGCAAACTTGTTAATCTTATAACTGGAAGTCTGTACACATTTAACCAACATCTCCCATTTCTCCTATGCCCCCAGCCCCTGGTAACCACCATTCTACTCTGCTTCTCCTAGTTTGTCTTTCCACATATAAGTGATGTTCTGAGTCTTTGTTTAAAAAATAATTGTATTTATTTTGCCTGTGCTGGGTCCTCGTGCAGACTTTTCTGCAGTTGCGGTGAGCGGGGGCTACTCTGTAATTGTGGTGTGAGAGCTTCTGAGTGTGGTGGCTTCTCTTGTTGCGGAGCATGGGCTCTAGGGCACTTGGGTTTCAGGAGTTGTGGTGCAGGAGCTCTGTAGTTGAAGTTCCCAGGCTCTCAAAAAGGATAGTCTCGACTGCCATGGTGCACAGGCTTAGCTGCTCTGCGGCATCTTCCGGGACCAGGGATCGAACCCTTTTCTTCTGCATTGGTGGACATATTCTTTATCACCAAGCCACCAGGGAAGTCCTCTATTGAGTGTTTATATATGTTGGCCAAATCTTGAGTCCTCTTCCTGTAATAATTCCTTTAATCCCTTTGACAACGCTTCTAATTAGATACATGCTTCTTATACCTATTTTTGCAGATGTGGAAACTGAAGCTCAGGGAGGTGAGTCCAGGTCATGCAGCTACTCTGTGGCAGAATCAGGACTCCAGTCCCTATCAGCCCAGCTCCAGTGTTTACATTTATCAACTCCTGGAATAGGCTGAAGGCTTTCGGGTAGCAAAGGAGGACTCCAGGGAGTGTCCCGGCCTCAGTACCCTTGCCTCTCTCCCTGGTCTCCTGCTCCATCAGGTCAGAAGCTCCTTCCCTCACAACCTCTTATCCTTGAGCCCAAGGACCCCTTCCCCTAGCTCAGAACCTCTGTAGAAGGAGCCCCAAGTCAATCGCTCTCACAGCCCTTCAGCGCCCAGGAAAGAGATCCATTTACTTCCTGATGCTGCCAGCTCGCCTTCTCACCTTCTGGACCAGGTTCTAGCTTTCCCTGTGTGTAGCCAAAAGGCTCCATAAAAGGTTTCACCACACAGAAAAGCAGCCTCCCTGCCAAGCTAACTTTCGGAGTCACCTGTTCCTACCTCTGGGGCACTGCATGTGGCACCTGCCTGGTACCCAGTGGGCCCTCATCCACAGAACCCCTGCTTCCTGCCCCTGGCATCCCTCCAGAGCAGTCACGGGCATTGGTTACATTTTCCTCTGGCCTCAAGGCTGCTGACCCCTGGGAGCAGGCAAGGCCGGGCCACCTGCGTGTACCCACTGCCCACACAGAGGCTGAGCAGTGGCGAGGGGGGCAGTCGCGGGTAGCTGGTTTAGAAGCATCTTGGGCAGGTGGCCGAGGTTTGGGTGAGCGTATCATGGCTTTAATTGGCCCCTTCGTGCAGGCTGCCAAAGCCCTGGCCACAGCCCCCTTTGTTTCGGCCTCCCAGGGGCCCCCGCCCCTGGATTCCTCTGGCCCATTGAACAAATCGGCTCTAAGTAGGTCAAGGAGAGCGCTGGGCAGCCATGGCTCTGGTTCCTTCCCTTTCATGTGCCTGGCGGCTCCTGCAAGCCTGGCCTGCCTGCACCAAAGGGACTGCACTCTCCTTGCTGTGTCAAAAAGATATTTCATGTTAAAATTCAACGGAGAGATGTTAACCAGCCGTCAGAATAAGGCTCGTCAGAACACGAGCTGCTCAAACAGGCTGAACTTTGCCCTGCTCTGCGGAGGGTCTCACCCATAGCTGGCAGGAACCACCTGGCACATTTTAATAAGGCTGGGTGCAAATGCTGCCCCTCCCCCCGTCTCTGCACCCTTTCCCTGGAACCCATGCCACGGGGCCCCTGTTCTGGGGGTCTGAACCCTGTAGCTGGCCCCCTGATGCTCAGCCTTTAGGATTTCAGCATCTTTACTAAGTCGTATGCTGGTTTAGCTGCCTGGTTCTCTGGCAGAGCGCTGCTCTCTTTTTGTGAGTTGCAGCCTATTGTTAAGAGGAGTAATTTTAGGTGGATGCATGGAAAAGCTGGGGAGGGGAGTGTAAAGGGAAAGCATGACGTGGATTTTGGCAGAATCCTTCTCATTTCACCGGAAAACGCAGCAGCAGGATTTGGCCAGCAGTGTGCAAACAGCCCGTGTGATCAGAAGCTTTCCTTTCCGCTTCTGTGGTTGAGACACGCATGGCCTGGGTTCACAGTACCCAGTACCAGCCACAGTTTAACAAACCCACACACTCTTCCCAAATGAGAGGCCCTGTGGCTTGATGGTTACTCACACAGACTCAGGAGAGGCTGTCTGGGTTTGAATCCCTGCCCTGCCCAATCTGTGTGGCCTTAGGAAGGACGTTGAGCCCAGTTTCCTCCTCTGCAAAATGGGGACAATAATAGTTCTGATCTCATAAAGCTCTTGTGAGGGCTGTGTGTGTGTGTGCTCAATCGTGTCTGACTGTTTGCAACCCCGTGGACCGTAGCCCGCCAAGCTCTTCTGTCCACGGGATTTCCCAAGTAAGAATACTGGAGTGGGTTGCCATTTCCTTCTCCAGGGATCTTCTTGACCCAGTTATTGAACCTGCGTCTCCTGCATTGGTAGGCAGATTCTTTACCACTGTGCCATCTGGGAAGCCCCTTGTGAGGACTAAATAATTTTATTAATACCATTATCATCATCATTTTTTTTACCATAACGACTGTGGGAGACACAGAGGAGCCCCCAGACCTACTTGAGAAAGTCCAGGGTCAGGTCAGGCAAGGATAGATGTTTTCTGGAGGACAAGCACCCGACTGTACACCCCAGAGTGAGGCTGGTGCAAATCCGAGTCAAAGTGTGACTCATCTTTTCACAGATGATCGATGGCGCTTGGCGGTTTTAACAAAGAACTCTTATTTTTCGAGGAAGAACACCTGTAACACAGATAGCAGGGGGACTGGGCCTTTGGGCTGCCTCCTCTTCCACGTGATTTGAGCAAAGCACAGGAATGCTTTGCGGGGAGGGTGACGGGGGTGTCGTCCAGGTTCCTGGTTACTTCCCATCCTGCTGGAGTCTCAGCTACAGGCTTGTGATTTCCTGTGGTTCTGCCCTGGCTGAATCTGCACCTGGAAACTGAACGTCAGCCCCTAGCTTTTAATTACACAAACACACACGCGCACACACACACATATACATCATTTGCCTAAGTCCTAGAGGCTTAAGGAGACAAGGCAGCCATGAGAACATGCTGCTCGGATGGAACAGTCTTGCTTGCTGGGCGCCTCTGGCCTCAGGGTTCACCAGGCAGCCTCCGCCCTACTCTCTCTCCTCGACTGTCTCCTGTCCCAGAATCATTCCGGCCTCTCCTTTGCTGCTGTTTCTCTTGCAAAGACTGGTGGTGTGTTCAGGTCTCACTTTGGCCCGGGCAACCTCGCCAAGGGAGTTTCCTAAGCCAAGACAGTGGTGTCCCCGAGGAGTCAGTTCTCAGCGGTGAGGACTGTACGTGCCCCGTCTAACTGCACTCCGCTAGCACGTCCTCGGGGACCCAGGCAGACACGAAGCCTCACCAGGCCCCCTGCCATGCACCGAGCCTGAAGGCTCGCCCGTGGCTCCTGTGGGTCCCCTGCTCCCACCTTCTGTGCCAGGCCCAGGACCCCAGTGCAGCATCACCAGGCCTTGGGTGGAGACGGACACTGTCCCCAGCTTGCATGAGATCAGGGGAGGGGGGCACTGGGGCCGTGGGGGCGGTGTCCCTCCTTTGTCCCTCTCTTGGCTTCATTCTTGCTGCAGACCTGTCCCCTCCACACGAGAGCTGCCATCGCCCCAGGATGTCAGTTCTGGCTGCTCCTGCCCAGAGAGAGTCTGCTTTTCGTTCTCCATTTTCCTTAGAAATGTCAGGTGGGGAGGGCAGGGTGTGGGCAGGTAGAGAGTCTGACATTTGTGCCTAGAGGAGAGGGTGGGAAAGGGAGTGTCGTGGCTGGGTGGGAGGCCCCTGCTCTGACCTGCAGGGGTGCTCAAGGCTATGCCCACAGACCCAGGAAGGTGGAGCTTTCAGCAGATGGAGACAAATGGAACGGAAATGCCACTGGACGGCGCTCTTAGGCCCCTCACTCTCGTCACTCCCGCTCGTTCATTCATTTGCTCCTCTGTCATTCCCTCACCCAGCAAACAATTATTGGGACGAAACCTTGAGTCAGGCCCCGGAGCAAGGTTCTGGGGACGCGATGCCAACAGGGCAGAAGCACTCCAGCCTGCCAGAGTGCTTCTCAACAGGCCTCCCAGCTACCAGTTTCGTGGAAACAGATCAAAGGCTGATGAAGGAAATCACGAGGGCGTGGGGGCAATAAGGAGGAGTGGGAGGGACCACCCCAGCTGGTGGTCAGGATGGCCTGGCCTCAGAGGGATGAGCTTCGTGTCCAGGCTGTGACGGAGCTGAGCGTCAAGGCTGATGAGGCTGGTGGGAGAGCGACTTGGCTTCTCCAGATACCTTTAGCCTGAGTGCTGTGTTTTAAACAATGGAGCTGACATTGAACATTTGGGAGATTTTACATAAAAATGGTGGCCTCTGACTGATCGACATCCCTGGGCTCACAAGCTCCAGGGGTTGGGCCTGGGTGGCCACTGCCCCCACCCCCTTGGGGTCTCCTCAAATGTGTGAGTTCACCATCCCCTTGGGGAAGACACATCACCTGTCTCAGTAAAATGCCACCAAGGGGTCATTCAGACCCAAAGTCTCCTGGGCAATTCCTCTTTCAAATTCCACTCCTAACCTTTCAGCAAATCCAACGGACTCTTCTTACAAATCAACCCTGTGTCAACTTCTCCCTGTGGGGTACTGGGTACCCCTGGTACCCAGCTAAGCCAGTCACCTCCTGCCCGAACATTGGACATCACAGCCCTGAATGGGTCTCCCTGCCCCAGCCCCTCGCCTGGTCATCCATTCTATGCTCCCAGCCAGAGTATCTTTCCAAATCAGGTCAGATCCCATCAGCCCTCCACTCAAACCTTGCGTGGCCCCTTCCTACCCAGAGTAACTGGAAAGTTTTCAGTCTTTCACTATATGATGTGTTAGTCTCTCACTCATGTCCAACTCTTTGCAATCCCATGGACTATAGCCCGCCAGCCTCCTCTGTCCATGGACTTCTCCAGGCAAGAGTACCGGAGTGAGTTGCCATGCCCTTCTCCAGGGGATCTTCCTGACCCAGGGGTGGAACCCGGGTCTCCTGCATTGCAGGCAAGCCATCTGCTACAGTCCATGGGGTTGCAAAAAGTCGGACACAACTGAGTGACTTTCACTTTTACTTTCGTCTCAATAGATAATAGAATATCCATTAGACAAAACTTAACATTCATTCCTGATAAACAACATTCAGCAAACCAGGAATACAAGGGAACTTCCTCAACCTGCTAAAGAGCATCTATGAAAACCTAGAGGAAGCATCATACTTAGGGCTTCCCTGGTGGCTCAACCCAGGATCGAACCCAGGTCTCCCACGTTGCAGGCAGATTCTTTACCAGTTGAGCTACAGAGGAAGCCCTCTATTGAGATGATCATATGGTTTTACTTCTATAGTTTGTTAATCTTGATTTTTGAATGTTAAACCAATATATTGTTGGATTCAACTTTTAAAATATTTATTATGAATTTTTGTGTCTATGTTTATAAGAGATATTGACTTATGTTTTTATATTCTTATAATGTATTTTTCTGAGTTTGATATCAGGGCAATGTTGGATTCATAGAATGAGTTGGGAAGTTTTATAATTTTCAGGTTTATGGAAGCTTTTGCATAGACTTGATATTATTTCCTGCTTAAATGTTTGGCAAAGTTAACCAGCAGAGCCATCTAGGCCTGGAATTCTCTCTGGGGGAAGGTTTCAATTTCTTTAATAGTTGCAGGGTTAATGATGCTATCTATTTTTTCTTGAGTGAGCTCTAGTGGTTTGTATTCTTCAAGACACCTGTTAATTTTATCTGTGGTCAAATTTATTTGCAAAATATTCCTCATAATAGTCCTTTATCGTTTTAATATCTGTAGGATTTGTAGCAATGTTTCCTCTTTCCCTCTGGATATTGTGTGTCTTTTCTCTCTCTTTTTTTCTGATAAGTATGGCTAGAAATTTACAAATTTTATTGATATCAAAAAACCAGCTTCAGGTTTTGGTGATTTTCTTGATCCTTTTCTATTTCTCTGATTTCTGCTATCTACTATTCCCTCTCTTTCAGCCACTTTAGGTTTAATTCATTCTTCTTCTAGTTTCTTAAGCTGAGGTATTTGATTTGAGACTTTCTTCCTTTCTAGTGTAAGTCCTTGATGATATAACTTTTCCTCTAATCACTGCTTTAGCTTTATCCCACAAATTCTGATACATCATTTAAAATTTTTTTTTCATCCAGCTCAAAATATTTTCTAATTCCTTTTGTGATTTCTTCTTCAACCTGTGGGTTATTTAGAAGTGGGTTTTTCAGTTTGAATGAGTTTTCTAGATGTCTCTGTCACTGATTTCTAGTTTAATTCCATGATGATCTAAGATCGATTTGACTCCTTTAAAATGTATTACATGCAAAGTAACACTGGGGATCCACAGGGGCCTGTTGGCGGGGGAAGTACAATCTTTGTTACGAGCCACCAGAGGGATTTAAGCAGACAGCGAATTTGATCTGACTAGAGTCTGATGTGCATCAGCTGTGAAAGAGGGGAAATGGGATGCCTGGGATGGGGAACCTGGGGCTTGAGTTGTCCCAGAAGAATGGGCAGTCATCTAAAGGGTCTGGATCTCCAGGGAGGGGTGGGACTTTATGACAGTGCTGTAGATATCAGAGCATGGAGAGGTGCAGCTGAGGACAAGGAGCCTGGCGTTTTGAATAGAGCCCTGGACTGGAGTCAAGCCAGGGTTCAGCTGTGTGCCTCTGGGCGTGTCACTCTGCCTCTCTGGGCTTTAGTTTCCTCACCTCTAAAAGAGGTGGTCAGCTTCAATGATCCCACTGCTTTAACAGCCTGAGCTGTTGCTTGTGTGGGGAGGGTCTGCGTAATTGAGGACACGGTGACTTCTCAAGATGGACACACAGAAGGGTGGCCCTGCAGCATAAGGCCTACAATTAGGGCCTGATGTTCTGTGTTGCCTTGACATCTGGTGGAACCTGGAGGGATTCGGGGGCTTAACTCAGGTCCCACTCTGCTCCTGCAGGTAAGGTCCCCCAGCCAGCAACACTTACAGGGGTTGGGGAGAGGCCAGCACAGCTCCTGTCACCCCTCAGCAGTGGGGATCAGTTCCTTGCCAATCTGGGGAATGACTCAAACAAGGCAGTCCCACACTCCTGTGGAACCAGGCATCCCCCCACTGCACCCTGCCTCTTGCAGCTTTCAGTAAGTCTCTCTGTCCCTGCGTGCAACCCTTGTGACCCTGTGTGGTACGTACCCAGTGTCGGCCTCCCAGGGCTGTGAGTATGTGTGAATAATAAACTGCATCCCTCCATCTGCGCAGTGTTAGGTTGGCCCTTCCCTATAACGATGGGACCACAGGGCAGGAGGCCTCCCTCACCAGCGGGGCTAACAGGAGGCAACTGAACAGCTGCTTGCTCGGAGTGAAGCCAGCCTCTGTTAGGGTAAGTGGCAGGGCTTGGGCAGCCTGGGCTGGGTTTCAGCTCCCTGTGCCTGCCCTTCTGGTGCCCAGGGCAGGGCACACCGGAATGCCTGTTCCTGACAGTTCTGGTAGCAGTTTCTATCTGCTGGATTCTGGTCTGTGCTAAGATCCACTAACCTTGGGGAAGCAGGTTCCCTGAGCCCTGTTTAACTGATGCGGCTGTGTGAGTAGCAAGGGAAAGGCTGGAACCCGGGTTGGTCTGGAGCCTGCCCTACGATCTACTCTGGAAGCTGGGAGGTGAGAACCCACAGCACCAGGTTCTGAGAAGTGAGGAGAAGCGGGTGGCCGAGTGAAGGTGTGAAGACAAGACCCTGGCGGGGAAGGGAGAGGGCCCATCATGTTAACGAAGGGGACCTGGGACATCCAGGCCAGGAGTGTCTGTCGGCCGAGGGCTCCTGCAGGGCTGAGGCGGGTGGGAAGTCTGGCGGGGCTGGGGGAGCAGAAGAAAGGGGTGATACTACTTTCAACCTCAGCAGACAGCCATGCTGCTCGCTCAGCCATGCCAAACCCTCAAGGCTGCCCAAATCACTTCTGCTTTCTGATCACAGAAGAGGCGATTCCCTCCGGAGGGGATCTTTGACCCGTGGGGCTCCTGCAGGCTGAATTTCTAGAACCAGGTGCTTTCTGTAATGACCACCTCTTGCTGGCCGCCCCTGGCTGCTGCTGACCTCCTAGAATAACAAAAAAGGAGAGGGGTGGTGTGTGGTGATGGCTCCAGGTCTGAGGTTTGGAGGGCAGAAATGGGGGTCAAGTCTTACAGGAATGTAAGCTCTACAAGATTAGGGTTTGTTTTTTTTTTTTTACAGCTGTTGCCCAAAGCATGGGACAGTGCCTGAAATGCAGCAGATACACAACAAAAATGACTTAATTTAAAGAATAAATTAGGTCTTGGCTTCTCTGCCTCTTGGCTGGGTGTCCTTAGGCAAGTTGCATAATCTCTCTGTGTCCCCATTTTCTTGATAGTGAAATTGGACAGAACAGCACCTCGTAGGCTTGTTGCATGGATCAAATCAGGTGCTGTATTAAAACAGTAAGGGCCCACTAAGCCCCTGCTGTTATTATTACTACTATCATGATCTTGGCTCCTGTTCAGTGAGGAGGGCTCCCCACGAACCCCATCACCCCAGACACAGCAGCCACACTTACTGAGCATGAGCTGCGGGCTTTTGAATAATTATCCACTTAAACCCAAATACAGCTCTTTGACTACACTGTTTTGGTTTCTTTTTTAAACACCCATTGTACCAAGGATGAAGTGGAAACCTAGAGGTGATTCTGGCTATAAAAGGAAGTTGAGGAACATCCCTTCATTCCTATTCTCGGCACCTGATAGTTTGTCTGGGCCTGGGCTTCTTTGCAGGAAGCCTTAAGGAGAAGAGTTGAGGCTCTTTCTCGTCTCTGTCAGTTTGATAAGAGAGGGATGGCGCTTGCCCGAGTGGCCAGGGATTCCGTCTTGGGTGTCTGGCTGGAGAGCTGGGCTCTGGACCACTACGTTTTCCTGCCTAAGGTACAACCACGTTTGACCTGTGAGGCCTCAAATAAATCACTTCCTCTCTTTGAGCCTCTTATAAACAGGGAGAGCAGTACTATCTTCCTGGCAAGGTTGTTGCCAAGATTAAATGGTTTCAGAAACACACTGCCTTCAGTGTGACATGGGGGAACTGGACAAGCTCGAGCTGTGGGAGTCATTGCCATGACCACCCAGCCCGGTTCCTGCCCCTCTCTGCCCAGGACGTCTCCTGACCCTTGAACTCTCCTGTCCCCAGGCTGGGGTGGACCGGCCGCCCATCCGAGCCCTGTCCAGCTGCATGAATCCCGGGGTGGTCGAGGGTCACTCACTGTCTCTCCAGGTCCTGGATGGTGTCAGGGAGTGGAAGTCCCTGGGTCTCCGGGAGGGAGAGGACAATGAGGCCGGCAGCGATGGGGATGACCCCATAGGAGAGTGGGGGCAGCAGGGGCAAGACCTGGCAGGTCATCCTGATCAGCGGGCCCGTCACAGACCCCAGCTGAGCTGCCGAGTACAGGAAGCCTTCTTCGATTATCCTGTGAGCAGAGGGGAGGGCCGGGATCCTTGTCACAGCTGCTGTTTTGGTGGGGGCTGGGAGGAGGCTTTACTAGAGGAGGGGCACTTTGGCTGGGCCAGGGAATGCCAGGGGAGGGAAAGCTGGGCTGAAGGAGTCACCTTCCTCGAGGTCTCTTCTAACACCACCTCCTCCATGGAGCCCACCTGGATTTTCCCATCCAGAGAGGGTTTCTGCTTTCTGGGAACATCTGGAGTCCTTCACAGGAACTCTCTAGGGCCCAGGCCATTCTTCCTGGTCTTGGGTACTTTGGACGCTTGTCTCAGGGATCCTGCTAGGCCGCTGAGCTCCCAGTTCAGGCTTCCCATAAAGTATCAACAGTATCGATAAATGTGATTTCTATGGGCTTTCCATAAAGTATCAACAATATAGAAAAAAAGAGTGAACGAGTGAGTGAGCAAGCATCATGAGTAAGGCTGGGCCAGGCCTGTGGGGGCTGAGGCCACCCCTGCTCTTAACTGAGGAAGTCCTTGGCCACCCTGAACTTCAGTTTACCCACTGTACAATGTGGGGCTTGTCTAACTCTTGACCACCTGGGGCTCCTTGGGGACAGGGAAGGGACAGTGGGAGGCAACCCCCTGGGCTCTTATAAGATTTCACCTGAGCAGTGGGCTCTGCGGCTCAAAGTGGTTCCCAGTCCGGAAGCCTCCAGGGGAGCCCTCTGCGGGGCTGCCTCTGAGCCTGGACTCCTGGGGAGGGGCTGAGTGTGGAGGCCCTGGCTGAGCAGGGGCCTTTGGGGGAAGGACTCTGGGGCATCTGCTCAGTTCCATGTCAGTGCCTGGTCCTGGTGCCCTCCACTGTGTGTCCCTGGGTGCCAAGCCCCTCCCCGCCCTCCCCACGGGCCCTCGCGAGGGTGTGCCGTCCGCAGCTGCAGCCCAGCCTACCGCAGTGAAGTTGGGAAGAGTTCCGGCTTGTAAATCATGATGCAGGTTAAGCTGAAGCCAAAACACCCCTTTCCCAGCACAGCAAAGACCACACGCAGGGTCTGCAGGTCTAAGGCAGAGCAAAGGGTGAGTTGGGGTCTGCCGGGAGGGTCCCTGGGAGCCTGGAGCAGAGGGACTGGGTTCTCCCACAAGGCTTCCTTGAGCTGAGAGCAGGTAGGTCCCAGGCGGTGTGCTCTGGGCCCCGAGGAGGGTCTGGCCAGGGGATGTGGCTCTAGATGTCCCGGCTGCGGGAGCAGGGGGCGGGGTGCAGGGCCAGAACCCAGCCGGGTCTGCGGTGGGCAAGCCTGGGTGGGTGGCACTCGAGGGGGAGCCGCGACAGGGCTCCTGGCACCCTGAGGGTGCCTCTTCCCTTGAAGGAGAGGGGCAGGCCGGGCCCAGGCCCACAGCAGCGCCCCCGGACCACCCAGAGACCCAGAAGCTTGCCCGCAGCGCCTCAGTCTGCCCGTGGGGACACTGCTTCTGCGGGGAGCACGTCTCGGAAGCTTTCCTTGGGGCACGGGTCTCACTCAGAGTTTGAGCTCACAGCTGGGCCTCCATCCTCACACTCACCCCCCTCCCTCCTGGCTGGGTGGCCTCTGGGGGACACCCGCCCCTGCCCCTGCCTGTCACCCGCCTTGAACAGTAAACCGAGACCCAGAGAGGGTTTCTGGGGCCTCAAAGCATCTGTGGGAAAGGAGCGAGCCGGGCACCCTCCCCACCTCCCCAGCGCTCTGTGAAGCGCATCTGGCTTCTCCAACACGAGGAAACACTGCTCCTGCATCTCCTCCTCACCTGGGGCCCCGCTCAGCCTCCCAGACCTGTCCCCTCTCCGCAGACTCGGCCTCCGGCTTCAAGTCTGGTCCAGGCCTGGCTCCATCCCTCTGCGGGATCTCTGACCACCGTGGGATCTCTGGCACCGGGCTTCACCTCTCTGACCCTCAGCATCACAGGGAAAGGGGCAGGGGGTGGGTGGAGCTGCGGCAGTCAGGGTCTTGGGTGGAACGGGGTGGGTGGGGAGGAGGCCGCAGCCCCTCGGTCCCTCAGCCCCCAGCTCTGCTGCCCTGCCCGCACCTTGCGGGACCAAGGTACCTTGTTGGCCAAGATGGTGAGGCCAGCCCCGGCCAGGAGCTGGCCAGGGTCGTGCGGTGGCCGAAGAACCTGAGCAGGAAGGTGGTGATGGCCCAGGCCAGGAGGTCCACGGCTCTGAAGAGGACCTGGAGGAGGAAGATGTCGCTCCCCAGGTTCTGCAGGTCGAGGACTATCCTGTAGTACGAGACGGTGAGGAAGGAGCTGTGGGGGGCATCCAGAGTCAGGCCCCTGCCCCAGGGAGGAACCGGCACCCCTGGGGGTAGTCCAGAGTCCATGTCCCATGGAGGAGCGGGCATGCCTGGATGGGGATCCAGAGTCAGGCCCCTGCCCTGTGGAGAAGGGTTCACCCTGGGAGCATATGCCCACATGGGGTCTGTGCCAGAGGAACTGTCAGCCCAGCCCCTGGGCAACCTGCAGGATCATCTTCCCGTGGTTAGGCTGTCCCAGGAAAGGGTGGGGAGGACAGTAGCCCATCCATTTCAAGTGTGGGCCTTGGTGTCAGCCATGGTGGACTGGGCGTCGCCTCTCAACCTCCTTGTCCACAAACCAACCAGCAGGAAGACGTGACCCTCTCTGGGCAGACGGGCCAGTGGGTCAAGCTGACCTGCCCCTTTGTCAGGTTCTAGTGGATTTCCCTGTTGGCTCAGGCGGTAAAGAATCTGCCTGTGATGTGGGAGACCTGGGTTTGATCCCTGAGTCGGGAAGAACCCCTGGAGAAGGGAATGGCAATCCACTCCGGTATTCTGGCCTGGAGAATCCCCATGGACAGAGAAGCCTGGTGGGCTACAGTCCATGGGGTCACAAAGAGTCGGACACAGCCGAGCAACTAACACACACAGTGCCCTCTGGCTGTTTCCTATTTCTGGTTGCAGCCAGGAACTGGCTCTACTGGCTGGGAACCTGGGCAAGTCTCTGCCCCTCACCGGCTGCCAGTTTCTTTGTCTCGAAACATGGGTTTAATAACAGAAAGGGGTCTCAGTGGAAGACGCTGGGCTGTCCACTTCAGGATAGAAAGTCTTATTTTTGCAGCCCTTGGGAGTGCTACGCCCCAGCTGGGCAGAACATCCCATGGCTGGTCTACGCCGGCCAGAGGGACAACTCAGAAGGGCCGTCCCAGCTCCCAGGTCCCCAGGCTGGGGCCTGGCTGTGACAGCACCTGTCCCCTGTTCCTGCTGCCTCCTGCCCTCCCTGACCCCACTCCCCTCCACAGGAGGTGACCCCTGGAGCTCTCTCCATGAACTTCATACTCCCAGACCTCCATTTCAGAGTCTGCCACCCAGAGGGTGTCCCCTGCCACGGCTCCTGAGTAGCTGAACTTCGTTATTGTTTAGCCACTAAGTTGTGTCCAACTCTCCGCCAGGATCCTCTGTCCATGAGATTCTCCAGGCAAGAATCCTGCAGTGGGTTGCCTTCTCCAGGGGATCTTCCCAGCCCAGGAACGGAACCCACATCTCCTGCACTGGCAGGCGGATTCTTTACCGCTGAGCCACCCCAGTAGCTGAATTTCTGCCTCTTGGAGATTGAATCTGGCTCCACAAGTGGCCATGCAGGTAAATGATTCCAATCCAACCCACCCCCCGCTTCAACTGGACAGTCCCCAGCCCTCCCCTTCAGCAGCACCTGATTGCTGCCCCCAAGAGGCTTCTTTCAGGTGCCACCAGGCTAACAGCTGCAGAGAAAAGCTGCAATTCCTGCAGAAACAGGTGCTTTCTGAAGTTTGTGAACGTGACTGGGAAAAAAGCTGGGCTGACTTGCGGGCATGAGCACCTGGAGTCTTAGCCAGTAATAACTGGGTTAACAGTCGAAGCCAAGAAAACCCAGGAGGGTGGCCGCCTCACAGTCTGTGATTTGAATAACAAAGGGTGCAGAGCAGCCCCTGGGAGAACTGCGGAAGCCTTGATGGTTTTTGAAAGAACGGCCCTAGACACTCACTGGCCCCCCAGCACTCCTTCTAATTTATCATCAGAAAAAGAAAAGCAAAAAATATAGAGAGGGGCATTTGATGCGTTCTTTGCTCTAAGATGCAGCACATATTTGCCATTATAACCCACATGTGCTAAAATATAGCATAAAATCAATGTTTTCCTAATTTTGAGTTTTATTTCCAGATCGAGTCCCAATAAAACCTGACCCTTACTTTTTGATCCACTCTTCAGGAAGTTGCTTAAACTGACTTTGTCTTAAGGAGTCTCTGCCTGGTCCCAGGTGGAAAAGACCCTGATGCTGGGAAAAATTGAGGGCAGGAGGAGAAGGGGGCGACAGAGGGTGATCTGGTTGGATGGCATCATTGACTTAACGGACGTGGGTTTGAGCAAGCTCTGAGAGGTGGTGAAGGACAGGGAGGTCTGGCGTGCTGCAGGCCACGGGGTCACAGAGTCGGACTCGGCTTAGCAACTGAACAACACTAACAACAAAGGTGGCCCTGGCGGACGGGGCCTCCTTTGGTGGGGAGTCCTTGCTCACTGTGGGGTGGGAGGGTCTAGCAGGGAGCTCAGCCAGGGTTCAGATGCCCACTCAGTCATCTCGGACACGTGTCTTTCCTCTCCTGGCCCCTCTTTCCCATCTGTAAAGTGGGATATGAATGAACTAGTCTCATGGGATGGCTCAGAGGGGGCCGTGTGTGGCGGGAACGTGGTCACTTCCACACCCCAGGAGTCCAGCTGTCAGGGTGAGTCTGATGCTGACTTTCCAGCTCCTGCTGGTCCCTTGGCTCTGGGGACATCATGGCTCTGCCCCTGCCCTGGGCTTGCTTCAGTCTGACCCGGCCCCTTGCCCAGGACCATATCCCAGCCCCGCTCTCTGGCTGACTTTCTGCACAAGCCAGCCTCCTGACCGTATCTGTCACCACCTGTCAGGCTCCTGCCCCCTGGAGCAGCTGCCTGTCCAAGCCAGGAATGTACCCCATGAGGCTGCAGGGACTGTTTTCCCCCTGAATGCTGCCCCCCAGCCCTGTCACCGGGAGGGGTACACGGGACGGCATACTTCACCACCAATAGGTTGCAGATTCTCCAGCGGAGCATGGGCAGGCAGGACAGGTCCAGCACTGACTGTCGGGACTTCACAGAGGCCACCTCCTCCTGCATGCTGGCCATCAGCACCTCTGGGGGCAACGGGGCAGTGAATGCTGGGGCCATGGCCCTGCCCCGCTCCCATGCCAGAAATGGTGTCCAGGTGGGCAGAGGGATGGGGAGAGCCTGGCCTTGGCCCCTGGAGATGGAGAGCCCTGGGGGTGGGGTGGGGCTGAGGGCAGAAAGGCTTCTCTCTGGCCTGGCCTGAGCTCTCTTCTGAAGACCCAGTTCCCCTCTCGGAGCCAAGGCGCGGTCTTGTGTCCCGTCGCTGGCTGCTAAGCTGCCTACTGCGGGGAGCCCTTGGCAGTTACCCCAGGAGGCCCTACCATCCCTCTTCATTCCTCTTGGCTGGCATCAGGGCACAGCTGCCCAGTCACATTGGCTCCTTACTGCATCCCAAGAGCCCATCCAGCCTACACCTGCACCCTGGGCCCTGCTTGCCCCTGCTCAGCTCAGTCCTGGCCAGCTCTAGCTCACCTCCTCCTGGAAGCCTTTTCTGATCCTTCTGCCCTCAGGGCACTCAGTCCTCTTGTTTTTGTCCACACATCCTTCCACACCTGCTTCCTTGAAATAGCTACCCTCAGGCAAGCGCATCCCATTTCTCCAAACACGCTGAAGAGCCTTCTGAGATAAGTGGGCAATGTATGTGGGTCAAGGCGGTGAATAACAGATGTGGTGATGCGGGTGTGTGGTTGTTGCTGGTGATGGTTGTATTGGGGCCAGTTGTGGCTGTGTGGTTGATGGTGGCTGTGGTGGAGCTGAGGCTAGAGACGAGGGTGACCATGACGGTCTGGGTGGTGTGGGTATGATGCTGATGTTGATGGCGGTGGTGGTGCGGATGGTAATATAGATGAAGTTGATCGTGATGGTTTGCTGGTCGAGGTGATGATGGTGGTGGTGATGTGATCATGGGTGTGTGGAGAGTGTAATGCTGTTGTATTAGTGGTGTTATTATTACTGGTGGTGGTGGAGATGACAGTGGCATTTGTGTAGAAATGATGGTAGTGGAGGTGATTGTGAGTGTGCAGAGGTGGTGATGGTGAAGATGATTGTGATGTGATGGAGGTGGTGGTAGTAATGGTGGTGGCGATGGTGGTAGGGACAGTGATGGCGGTGGTGGTGGGGAAAGTGATGGTGGAGGGGATGGTGGTGGAGGGGATGGTGGTGATGATGGTGGAGGGGATGGTGATGGTGGAGGGGATTGTGGTGGTGGTGGGGATGGTGGTGCTGGAGGGGATGGTGATGGTGGAGGGGATGGTGTTGATGGTGGGGATGGTGGTGGTGGAGGGGATGGTGGTGGTGAGGGGATGGTGGTGGTGGAGGGATGGTGGTGGTGGAGGGGATGGTGATGGTGATGGTGGAGGGGATGGTGGTGGTGGTGGGGATGGTGGTGGTGGAGGGGATGGTGGTGGTGGAGGGGATGGTGATGGTGACAGTGGTGGGGATGGTGTTGGTGGAGGGGATGGGGATGGTGGTGGGGATGGTGATGGTGATGGTGGAGGGGATGGGGATGGTGGAGGGGATGGGGATGGTGGAGGGGATGGTGGTGGTGGTGGGATGGTGGTGGTGGAGGGGATGGTGATGGTGACAGTGGTGGGGATGGTGATGGTGGAGGGGATGGTGGTGGTGTTGGTGGAGGGGATGGGGATGGTGGAGGGGATGGGGATGGTGGAGGGGATGGGGATGGTGGAGGGGATGGTGGTGGTGGTGGGATGGTGGTGGTGGAGGGGATGGTGATGGTGACAGTGGTGGGGATGGTGTTGGTGGAGGGGATGGGGATGGTGGAGGGGATGGGGATGGTGGAGGGGATGGTGGTGGTGTTGGTGGAGGGGATGGGGATGGTGGAGGGGATGGGGATGGTGGAGGGGATGGGGATGGTGGAGGGGATGGTGGTGGTGGTGGGATGGTGGTGGTGGAGGGGATGGTGATGGTGACAGTGGTGGGGATGGTGATGGTGGAGGGGATGGTGTTGATGGAGTGATGGTGGTGGTGGAGGGGATGGTAATGGTGATGGTGGAGGGATGGTGATAGTTGGTTTCATGGTAATGATTACGGTGATAATGGTAATGATGATGCCAGTGATGATAGAGATCGCGAAGGTGATGATAGTGGCGTTGATGATGCTGTTTTGATGTTATGAGTCTGTTGATGGGGGTGGTGCTGGAATGGACAGGGGTGATGTTAGTGATAATTTAGATGATACATCAGTTGATGTCCTTTCCTGGGTCATATCTCACACTCTGGGTCACTAACAACAGCATCTCACCTCTCTGGTCAGTGTCTTGTGGGCTTCCTTGTGGCCTTTTATCTTGGCCACCTTTTTGAGTTCCTGAAGCGCTTGATCTGGTTTGCCTATGATAATCAGTCATCGGGTGGATTCTGGCAGCCACCTGTTAAAGAAGCAGGTGCTTGACTGGCTCTTTGCTTTCTTTGCTCAGACTGGTGGCCAGGTGCCCAGGTCAGGTGGGCAGGGGGTGGTGGCCAGCAGACCCTCTGGCTACAACAGGAGTAGGGAGAAGGCAGCTGCTTCTCCCTCTGCCCTGCTAATGCCGAGCTGGGAAGTCCCTGATGATCACAGAATAAGGATGAGTCACCCTCTCCACCAGCCCCTACTCCCTGCCACCCCATCTGGCTTCCCTGCTGCCAGGAGCCTGCATGCCCAAGCCCCACATTCAATCAATCCCCAGGCTGACTGGACATGGGGTGATTCTAGGGCCATTTCTATGACAGAAAGCTAGTATCATGCTGAATTAAAACAAAAACAAAACACACACACACATTGAAAACATCCCCAGCTAGAACTGAGTGGTTTTATAAAAGCAGTCAGCTTCTTTCCAGCCTCAGGGGCAGATGGACAGGGAGAAGTATCTCCCTGGTGAAAGGGTCCAGAGTTCTCCTAGCCCACAGGAGTTCAGCTGGGCTCACGGGGAAGCTAAGAAGAATTTCTGGAGGCAGTGTGTCATGGTCAGAAGAGCCAGCCCACCTGGGATACAAGTCCTGCCTCTGGCACAAAACAATGGTGTGGCTTTTGGCCCATGGAACCTCTGTGGGCCTCAGTCCCTCATCTGAAAGTAGCAGTAATAACATCTTCTTTCCTCATTAGAAGAAGTGTTGATGGACCTCCATCGCGGTCCAGTGGTTAATACTGCTTTTCCACTGCAGGGGGTGCAGGGTCAATCCTTGGTCCGGGAACTAATATCCTCCCCCCCAAAATAAACACAAACAAAATGGTTTAAATGACATTAAAAAAAGCAGCGCTGGTGCACGTCCGGTGTTGCAAAGAGCACCTGGGATGCACCCGAATGTGAGCAGGGCAGCTTCATCAGTGCAGCCATGGATCGGTCTTCCTCCTTTCTTTCCTGTCGGTACAATAAATCTCCACATTGTCAGCGACTTGTGGTCTGTTTTATTTTCCAATGGATCCCCAGTGCCTAAAGCCAAGTCTAGCACAGAGCAGGAGCACGATCCACATTTGAGAATGAAATGTGGGCTGGTCTGCCCACAGCAGACCAGCTCAGCTCTGGCCCATGGGCACAAGAAAACTTATGAGGACAGGAAGTTGTGATTATTTCCCTGTATCTCTTCCTCCACTCCCCACCCAAGCAGGTATTTTCAGACCTCAGAGATTTTCGAAGCATCGGAAATAGTAATGATAATATCTTTCCATATCCGATGCCTGACTTGGATGCCCGCAAGCTGGGCAAGTGCTGTGAGGGAGTGAGGCTGGCGGGTGTGGGGAAACTGGTGCCAATGTGAGTGAAGGATGGAGCCCTCAGCCTTGGGCCAGTGGGCTAGGCTGGAGGGAACCTCAGACCCCTGGCTGAAATGCCCGCCCCAGAACTCTGAGCTCCCACGACATCTCTCCCCAGTGGGGTCTGATCACATCACTCTCCTCCAGGGTCTCAGCATCTCGGGAGCCGTGGCCAGCCAGAGAGGTAGGGGTGAGGGGCACCCTCTTGGATCCCCCTCCCATTTCTCCCCAAGGAAAAAGGCCCCACCCTGTACTGAACCAGGATATCGGGAAGATGATAAAGGCACCGACACGGCCAGCTGGAGGGTTCGCCAGTCCTGCAGGGCGAAGGCCAGGCCACCCACGGCCATCTGGCCGATGCTGCAGGTGGACCCCAGGATCGCCATGCTGATGGCCCTCGTGCTGGTCGTGGTCCACCCCACCACTGAAGGGCGGTGCAGACACCCAAGTGAGGGCCCCGTGCAGTGGGCCCTCAGGCCCCCACGTCCCCACAGCACCCCATCCCCACACCGTGGCTGGGGCCAGCGATCGAGGGACTCACCGAGCATCGTGGAGGTCAGGAGGATGCCAGACAACCCCAGAGCGCTCAGAAACAGGAGGCCGCAGCACACGGAAACTGGGGGCAGTGATGGTGCTGATGCTGCTCGCGGCCACCAGCAGGCAGCACCAGCTCAGAACTGGCTTCCGCCCAAACCTGTTTTGGGGAGACAAGCGTGGTGGGCACCTGGAGAGGGGCCCTGGGGACTTGGGCACAGAGGCATGGGCTTGCTGCCGGAAGGCTGAAGTGGCTCCTGCTGGAGCCTCCCCCAGGCGCAGGCAGGCAGCACCTCCTCGGATCTCCGGGGACCACGTTCAGAGTGCGTTTGTTATAAAAATGGCAGGCGTCTTGTTCTTGGGGGGTGCTGTAGCCTCGTGGTCCAGAATAGACTTTGGCATCGGATGCCTGGGTCTGAGCCCAGCTCTGCCCTTCCCGGGTGACCTTGGGCACCTGGCTCAGTGTCTGCAGACCACAATTTCTCCGTCTGTAAAATGCAGGCATTCATGACGAGATGCTGAACAAGGGGGCAGTATCGTGGGCGGCTCGGGGCCCGAGGCTTTGGGCGAGCCTGGCGACACACCGGAGCCCACGTGCTCATGGTGCCGCTGCTGCCCAGAGGTCAGTGCAGCCCAAACCACTGAGGGCATTGAGCTGAAGTCTGTGTCAGTCAGGGGCCTCTCCTGATGGCTCGGTGGTAAAGAATCCACCTGCTAAGGCAGGAGACGCAGGTTCGATCCCTTGGTTGGGAAGATCCCTTGGAGGAGGAAATGGCAACCCACTCCAGGATTCTTGCCTGGAGAATCCCATGGACAGAGGAGCCTGGTGGGCTACGGTCCATGGGGTCACAAAGAGTCACATGACTGACGCAACTGAGCACGCACGCACGTGTCGGTCAGACTGGAGAGATGCAGACCAACCTCAGCCTCGCCTGTCTGGGTAGCACCCAGAAGCAGGGACACGCGCCCCAGATCCCGGGGTGAGACCAGGAGGCTGAAGCCTGGCGCTGACCCCAGGCTCACCAGGCGGCCGCAGACGGATTGTGATGTGGCTCCTGGTGTGGGCAGCCGGGTGCCTGGTCCTCTGAGTGCAGACTGGAGCACTTCCTTCTCCAGTGCTCGGGCTCCCCACCATGTTCAGGATAATGTAATATAAGGCCCACGAAGAGCCGCCACTGTGCCAACCAGCCCAGGCTCTGCGTGTGACTAACTCACAGAGAAATAACACACCCACCTTCTAAGAAGCTGGGTCTCAGGACGCCCCAGAGCCCAAGCTGCTGGGCATAGCGGGGACGCCATTTGTGCCTTCAGCATATTATGGGCAGTATGCTGTGTGCTACGCACCGAGGATGCAACCCCAAGGCCCCTGCCTCCTTGGAGCTACAGTCTCGTGGGGACACGCAGAGTCAATGAGCTAACAAGAACCAGGCACTGGCAGAGAGAGCCAGGAGCTGTGAGCGGACAGCTGCCAGGGCCGTGGGACCTGCAGGCCTGAAGCTGGGAAGGCCTCTGCAAGGAGCGGCCTGGAGCTGAGGGGGGCCTGCACGCTGGGCACAAAGGGGCCATGGGTGGAAACCTCTAGGCGAGGTGAGGCTGCCTGCTGCGGTGGGTCCTGTGGGCTGGGTGGGAGCAGGGCTGCTCCAGGAGGGGCTGGTGAGGCCACCAGGGAGAAGCCAAGTGCTGAGCAGGGGTGGTGGGGTGGGTGTGAACTGTCCTCAGCATGGGAGCCAAGGGGACCTCAGGCTGGGCAGCGACAAGATACACACAAGCCTTTGCCGAGTCACTCTGAGCGCTGTGGCAGAACAGAAAGCCCAGTGGAGTCAGGAGACCCCAGAGGAGGCTGTGGCCAGCCCAGGCCAGAGAGGGTGGTAGTTCGGGCAAGGGGGTGGCATGCAAGGCAGGGCCCTGGGCTGGGAGCTGTGCTTTGGAGAAGGAGCCCAGTGAGTGCAGGGGCTGAGGGAGGGCGCATGGGGCTGGCTCCTAGGGGGCCTGTCCTCCAGGATGAAGTCTGGTCAGGGGTTTGGGCTGGGTGGGAGTGGGGATTCAGGGGTTCAGCGGGGGCCATGGTAACTGTGGGGTGCATCCAAGTGGAGACTCCAGGTCGGCAGTTGGGTTTACAAGCTGAGGGGGTGCAACGTGGGCACGTTTTCAGCACTGGACAGCGGTGCCCGGGGCAGGACCTGAACACAGACTGAGGAAGGTTCCAGCAGGTGCTGCACCTCGGGAGGGGCGTGGAGGAGAGGGGAGGGGCACTCAGGAGGGGCGAGAGGGGTGGTTCTCTGTCACTACACTTCACGTTGCTGTTGTTTAGTCGCTCAGTCATGAACGACTCTTTTGTAACCCCATGGACTACAGCCCCCAGGCTCTTCTGTCCATGGGATCGTCCAGGCAAGAATGCTGGAGTGGGTTGCCATTTCCTCCTCCAAGGGATCTTTCCGACCCAGGGATCGAACCTGTGTCTCCTGCCTTGGCAGGTGGATTCTTTCCCCCTGAGCCACCAGGGAAGCCCTGGTTAAAAGAAAGAGGGGAGTGTCTCTCTCCAGAAAGCCGTCAGCTCCCCGAGGGCAGGGACTGTGCGGTGTTTGGCACACAGTAGGTGCTCAGTAAAGTTTGGTGCAGAAGCTGAAGAGGAGAATGAGTGTTCAGGGTGATTTTTCAGCTCAGCCCAGCACCAAGGTTCAGACGGTGGGTTCTCAGCCCCCTGGGAGCTTGGGACTCAGACCCCAGATGGGGGAGACCCTCTCCTAAGGAGCATGAATGTCCACTGCACATTTACCTCTGCCTCACAATGCTCATTCTGTTTTGAAGGAGCTGGAGGGGAGGAGAGGAGATACTCACCGGTGGGGGAGGAAGCCGCAGACGATACATCCCACCATGGCCCCCGCCATGTAGGTGGACTGGCCTAGGGGCTTCAGGCCTTGGTGGTCACACACCAAGTCCCACTGGAAGAGCAGGAGGGTGTGTCAGCCTGGCTCAGGGGGTGTGGAATAGTGGGATCAGGGTGGCAGAGGAAGGTCCAGAACACCCAGAGAGGATCTGGCCTCCCCCAGTGGGGTCCTCAGAATCCTAGATCAGGCAACCATGGTGGAAGGAGTGTGTGGGCAGTGGGCCTCAAACCCCCCTCACCCCCCAGCTTGTGATCAGCAGGGCAGGACACGTGGGACATGGTTCTGGGTCTAACAGTAGGACAGGCCCCTCCTAGTGGACAGTGGTGGGCAGTGGTTAAACCACAAGGCTCACATTCCGAGTCAGCTGATGACTGACCGGCTGGTGACCCCAGCTGTGTTCCTGCACCTGGCTGAGCCCGTCTCCTCCAGGAGCGGGGCTGTATGGCTGCCTCTCTTACAGGACGGTGAAGATGAGCACGTGTCACTGTGAATTTTTCCTGCCATCTGCTGGGGGCCAGGCAGCCATTGCCTGAACATCGCCCCCCGCCCCCCTCCCAAAGTCAGCCCTTCCCTTCACCAAGGCCTGCCTGCCTCGCCTATGACTCCGCCTCTGTTTCCACCTCTGCTGTCTGAACCACTGTAGAAAGAGCGCTCCCCCTACCCCCAAACACACACACACATTGCAGGGCGTTCTCCACCCTGCAAAGTCACCTCTTGAAAATGCAAATCAGATCACAGCGCTTCCTTGTTCCAAAGCCTCCGGTGACTTTTCTTTGCACTTAAGGAAAAGCCAGCCTCCTTCCACATGCGCCCCGTCCATCTCCCGACCCCTTACCCTCTGTGCCAAGTACTATTCTCTCAACACCCGGACACGCTCCCACCTCTGCCCTGACCCAGCTCTGCCCCGGCCTTCATGTGATTGATTCCTTTGCTTATAATCCAGTGTCATCAGAAATGTCGCCTCTCCCTGCCTGCTGTCCTTTCCCTACTTGCAGGAGCTGCTCTCTCACTTGTGCTCGCTGTCCACGCAGGGGCCTTCAGCCTCAAGGTGGGACAGAAAGTGAGGGGGACGTTGCAGCACCTGGCTCCCTGGGTTGAATCGGAGTGCACGTTAGCTGTGTGTCCTGGGGCAAGTTACTTAACCTCTGTGGGCTTCTGTTTTGTCACTGATTAAATGGGGTCAATCATAAGACCCACCTCAAGAGATGGCTGTGAAATAGTGACGACAGGGAAAGCATCAGAGCAGTGGCTGCCACTTTAAGGGCACAAGGTGTGGACTCTACGGCTATTCCTGGCTTAAAGGCTGACTGATTCTGAATTCTCCTGCAGAATGTAAGCTCCCCGAAGTCTCCTATAACCCTAGCCCCAGATGGGAATCCTGGCCATCCCAAGCCATCAGTAATTAAGTGTCGAGGGAGTGCATATCATTTAACAGCGCTGATGGAGGCGTTCTAATCCTCTCAGTCACTGGGAGGCTGGGAAGGGGAAGAAATGGTGGGCTTGGTGGGGGGGGGACCCTCACCTCCGTCACGATGGTGGAGGTGAAGGCGCTGCAGTCGTAGACCCAGCCGTCCACACACGGCTCTGTGTCAGCCCCGCTCCAGTTGGTGGTTGTGGCATTGGGGTCCAGAAGCTGCCACTGTGGGTGGCGGAAGCGGCGACACTGGTGGGGCCCACAGTTGGGGCCTGGCGGAATGGAGACGGGCAGGAGGGCCTCGGGGCTGAGGTTGGCGGGGGCCCCGGATTCATTGTCCAGCAGGTGAGCCCAGCAGCAGTGGCCTGAGACGGCGGCTGAAAAGTTCTCCGCAACTAACTGGAAGGGCACCCAGACCGAGAAAAGGAAGAAGGTGAGGATCTGGAGGGCCTGGAAGAGGCCCACGCCCCCGGCCTGCTCCAAGAGCTCAGTGAACGCCATGGACAGAGCTGCGGCCCCCTGGGCGGGTCTCCTGGGAGTCGGGGAGCTGGTGAGCACCCGGCCTGCTGTCCAGAACCACCGGCAGGCACAGCATCGCCAGACCTTCTACCTCCGCACGCCACTCAGCCCCACAGGGGCGGGCCAGCCGGTCCAGAGTGTCCTACGATGCCCGAGAGACTTTGAAGAAACCCCTCCTCCTCCCCCATTTCTGGGAATGACGGCTCAGATGCCCCTCTGGTCTCGAGTGGGGACAAAACTCACTGGGGCATCTGGGGTGTCCAACGCCTAGAGTGAAAGATCAAGAAAATGAACAAAAAATGAGTCAGTGCTGCGATGCTACTGAATTACAGCTGTGGGAGAAACATCAACCCCGCTGTGGCTTCATTGCTCAGGTTAAAGTTAAATCCCAGAGAGGAATTCCAGGGGAGAAAGGTGGGCTCAGCTACTCAGAAAGGCTTCGGCGTCTCCCCGCAGGCCATGTGATGGCATCCTTCAATCTAACTTTTTTTTTCACTTGCTCTGGATCTTCATTGCTTTGTGCAGGCTTTCTCTAGTTGCAGCGAGTGGGGACTACTCGCCACTGTGGTGCGTGGGTTTCTCGTTGCGGTGGCTTCTCCTGCTGCAGAGCACGGGCTCCAGGTGCGTGGGCTTCGGTAGTTGTAGCACACGGGCTCAGCAGTTGTGGCCTGTGGGCTCTCGGGCTGACGGGCTTCAGTTGCTGCAACGCACAGTCTTAGTGGAATCTTCCCAGGCCAGGGATCGAACCTGTATCCCCGACATTGGCAGGCAGATTCCTAACCACTGTACCACTGGGGAAGTCCCCGACATGCTTCAGTCTGAACTTTCAGAACTCTCTGCATGTGTCCCTTTGGATCAGGAAACTGTTGGCTCAACTTTCACCCATCCTGGGCCATTCCAGTTCATTTTGCTAAAGCACAGAGTGCGGATTGAGCAGCACCTGCCCGCTGCCCCACCAGCTGGGGTCCAACACCCTGAGGTTGCAGGAAGGCTGGGAGAGGTGAGGGGGTGGGTGTGCAGAGGACCCAGGCCTGGGCTCTTTCCCTCCCTACCACGCATCTCCTACCAGACCGCTGGGAGACCAGCTCGCAGACGCACTATTTCAGGAAGTTTCTATTTCGAGGTTCCAGGTTGCCTTTATTAGATTGTAAGCTCCCCCAGGGTGGAAACCATGGCTACCATTTCCTGGTATCCCTGAGAAAGCCCTCATGGGCCTTGGAGCTGAGCAGGTGTGCAGACCGGGGAAATGAGTGAAGTCAAGCCTGCCCGACCCAGTGTCTGATGCCAGCTTGGGTGTGAGGCAGGGGGGAAGGCCCCGCCCAGCGCCCCACCATGTGCTGCGCCTCCTAGTAACAGCTGCTCCTGGCACCTAGGGCTCGCTGTGTGCTCAGCTCTATGCTGACCACGCTGCCTGCAGGCTCTCATTCCTGCCTCATAGCAGCCCAGGAGAGGAGCAGTGCTGATTCCCCCAGATAAGGAAACCAAGGCTCAGAGAGGGCAGGCAGCTTGCCCGAGGTCACACAGCATAGCCAGGATTCGAACCAGACACTGCAACCCACGCTCTCTCTGATGCCCCTGGCCAGCTGATAGTTGGCCTCTAGCCTGTCATGGACCAAGTGATAGCTAAAGGCTGGAATTCAGAATTTGGGTCAGAATTAGGGCCAGTCACTCCCAGGATGTGAGAAGAATTGGCTGAGTCAGTTCTGGAGAGAAGTCTGAAGCTTGCTGGAAGTGTGGGTGGGTGAGGTGTGGGTGGGCGTCTGGACCTTAAACTTCCCAGAAGCTCCCCAGAGGGCTTGGGGAACTCAGCCAAGATGGTGCCCAGCCAGCACGCTGGGAGTCAGGGCTCTGGTCCTGGATTTCAAAGTCTGGGCTGCTGCTTCTCTGGCAGGAACTCATTACGAATTTTAAAATAGCAAGTGGAGAGATGTGGGGAGAGAGGCAGCTCAAACTGAAGCCCAAGGAGGCCAGGAGAGAGGGGCTGATTGGAAGCAGCCCCCTCTAGAACTGCCCCAGACTGAATCTGAATTTTGCATGAAAGAACTGTGCTTCATCCTTGGGTTTGTGCAAACACCATCCTCACAGGGGAAGGCTGTGACCTTGAGCAGTGACCTTCCCTCTCTGGCCCCCCATTTTCTGACCTGGGAAAGGAAGTGTTGCCGTGTTGGGACTTCCAACCTTAGCAGGGATCAGAAACCACAGGAGTGTTGGTGAAAATGCAGATCCCCATTGAGCCCCAGGGATCTGCATTTAAAAGCATGCCCCCAGGGGCTTCCCTGGTGGTCCACCTGCGGGTGACACAGGTTCCATCCGTGGTCCGGAAGCTGGGAAGCAACTAAACTTGAGCACCACAACCACTGAAGCCCACGCCCTAAAGCCCAAGCTCTGCAACAGAAGAAGCCACTGCCATGGGAAGCCCAGGCACCACAACTAGAGATCATCCCCGGCTTGCCGCAACTCGAGAAAGCCCGCTTGCAAAGACCCAGTGCAGCCAAAAATAATAAATTAACTAATTAAAAAATATACAGCCACTCTAGCCTTCTTTCAAAAAAAAAAAAAAAGCCCCCAGGTGATTCCACTGTACTCGGACCCAGGCTCGCTGGGACAGTGGCTGAGCAGAGGTGGCAGCTGAAATCCCAGGGTCCGTGAGAGAATTCTTTTCTCCTTCAACCTTCTCCCTCCATATGGTTTTAAAAATGTTCTCTTCCTCCCTGCCCTTTGCCTGTCATGGACGCCCCTAGGCTTTGCTTACAACAGAAGGTCAAACCTCCTGGATTTGCCAGAAGGCTCCCGGAATCTCCAACTGACTTTCCGCTTCCAGGCCAAGGAATTTTTTAATCTGTCTTTTCTGTTTTTCTGGGGCTGCTGGGGGCAGGGCTGGGTGTGGCAGCGGCGCCACCTGGTGGTCACACCCGGGACTGCGGCATGCCCAGCTTTATCCTCATTCTCGCCTAGGTGCCCATCCCCCAGGAGTTCCCGAGCCCAGGAGTGAAGAGAGTGGCTTTGGGGTGGGATGCGAGGGGCCTCAGACTGTAGCCCCTACGCCCTCCAGAACGTCTCATTAAATTAATCCTTGTAAAGTGAACCCCTGGGTCTCGTAGAACCACAATTGCCCTTCAGTTCAGTTCAGTTCAGTCGCTCAGTCGTGTCCGACTCTCCGCGACCCCATGAATCACAGCACGCTAGGCCTCCCTGTCCATCACCAACTCCCGGAGTTCACCCAAACTCATGTCCACAGAGTCAGTGATGCCATCCAGCCATCTCATTCTCCGTCGTCCCCTTCTCCTCCCGCCCCCAACCTTTCCCAGCATCAGACTCTTTTCCAGTGAGTCAACTCGCCGCATGAGGTGGCCAAAGTATTGCAGTTTCAGCTTTAGCATCAGTCCCTCCAATGAACATCCAGGATTGATCTCCTCTAGAATGGACTGGTTGGATCTCCTTGCAGTATAAGGGACTCTCAAGAGTCTTCTCCAACACCACAGTTCAAAAGCATCGATTCTTCGGCGATCAGCTTTCTTCACAGTCCAATTCTCACATCCATACATGACCACGGGAAAAACCATTGCCTTGACTAGACGGACCCTGGTTGGCAAAGTAATGTCTCTGCTTTTTAATATACTATCTAGGTTGGTCATAACTTTCCTTCCAAGGAGCAAGCGTCTTTTAATTTCATGGCTGCAGTCAGCATCCACAGTGATTTTGGAGCCCAAAAAAATAAAGTCTGACACTGTTTCCACTGTTTTTCCATCTATTTCCCATGAAGTGATGGGACCAGATGCCATGATCTTTGTTTTCTGAATGTTGAGCTTCAAGCCTACCTTTTCACTCTCCTCTTTCACTGTCATCAAGAGGCTTTTGAGTTCCTCTTCACTTTCTGCCATAAGGGTAGTGTCATCTGCGTATCTGAGGTTATTGATATTTCTCCCGGCAATCTTGATTCCAGCTTGTGCTTCTTCCAGCCCAGCGCTCCTCATGATGTACTCTGCATATAAGTTAAATAAGCAAGGTGATAATATACAACCTTGACGTACACCTTTTCCTATTTGGAACCAGTCTGTTGTTCCATGTCCAGTTCTAACTGTTGCTTCCTGACCTGCGTACAGGTTTCTCAAGAGGCAGGTCAGGTGGTCTGGTATTCCATCTCTTTCAGAATGTTCCACAGTTTATTGTGATCGACACAGTCAAAGGCTTTGGCATAGTCAATGAAGCAGAAATAGATGTTTTTCTGAAACTCTCTTGCTTTCTCCATGATCCAGCGGATGTTGGCAATTTGATCTCTGGTGCCTCTGCCTTTTCTAAAACCTGCTTGAACATCTGGGAGTTCACGGTTTACATACTGCTGAAGCCTGGCTTGGAGAATTTTGAGCATGACTTTACTAGTGTGTGAGATGAGTGCAATTGTGCGGTAGTTTGAGCATTCTTTGGCATTGCCTTTCTTTGGGATTGGAATGAAGACTGACCTCTTCCAGTCCTGTGGCCACTGCTGAGTTTCCCAAATTTGCTGGCATATTGAGTGCAGCACTTTCACAGCATCATCTTTCAAGACTTGAAATAGCTCAACTGGAATTCCATCACCTCCACTAGCTTTGTTAGTAGTGATGCTTTCTAAGGCCCACTTGACTTCACATTCCAAGATGTCTGGCTCTAGGTCAGTGATCACATTATCGTGACTATCTTGGTCGTGAAGATCTTTTTTGTACAGTTCTTCTGTGTATTCCTGCCACCTCTTCTTAATATCTTCTGCTTCTGTTAGGACCATACCATTTCTGTCCTTTATCGAGTACATCTTTGCATGAAATTTTCCCTTGGAATCTCTAATTTTCTTGAAGAGGTCTCTTGTTTTTCCTATTCTTAGGGTTGACTTTTCTAGCCAAGAGCTCCGTCAATTAAAGCCAAGGCCAAACCTGGCTGCCAAATGACTTTAGACAACCCACTTCCCTTCCCTGAGCTCCAGGTTCTCCAAATCTCTAAGGTGGAGGCCTTCTGCTTCCAGTGAGATTAGACGATTTCGTGAGTGTCCTGATGGTGGGTGGTAGCCACCACCATCATCACCAGCACCACACTTCTTCCTTTGCTTTGATCCCTTCTTCTTCCTTTGCTTCTTTTCCAGTTGGAATCACAGCATTCAGATCCAGCTGGGCTCCTGGATTTGGCCCCTCCCTGCACTCCTAGAAGAACCTGGGGTAGGGAGGTGAGGATCTTTCCTGGGCTCACACAGCAGGGCAGGGGTAGGGCCTTGTCACAGACAAAAGGGGAAACAGAATGAAAGCCCCTTCTCTGACATTCTGACTCCAACGCCCCCATTTCCCCAAAGAACTCACTCAAATGCATTTGTCTATGTTTTCAGAAATACATCAACATTAATGATTAGCTGTCTTTGGGAAGTTGTATGTGTACACAACAAATGACCCAATGGTCCAGAAGTTCATAAAATGATAAATGTTCATTTCCCCCCACCACCTTCACGTGTCCAGGAAGTAGAAAGTCAGCCACCAACAATGTATATTCTTCCAGAAAAAAAATGTTTAGAGCATCTTCAAATATATGCATCAAATAACTGTTGAATAGATAGTCAAGCTGAAACTTCACAACTCCAATTGGGACTTGAACCCATGGGTCAGGACTCAGACTCAGCCAAGACTCAGACTGATACTTGAACCCTCTGTCTTTTATTGAGATTGAACTCCTGGTGTCAGGACTTAATGAAGCTCATCGCAGAAACAATTGGGTGAGAGAAAAAGTGGTAGGTAAGATGCTGGATTTATTTAGCCAGATACACATTCCATAGACAGAATGTGATCCGTCTCCAAAGGCAAGAGTGGCCCCAGGGCAGGGGTCATCTTGGAAAGTCACAGCAGCTATGGGAGAAACACTGCACAGACATTATGGGCCATTTCAGAAGGCGAGAAGCCTGCAAATATGAGGTGTTTAGTTTTTATTGGCTGGGTAATTTCAGTGTAATGAGTAGGAGAATTATTCCAACTATTTGGGGGAAGGGGCAGAGACTTCCAGGAATCTGGGCCACCGCCTACTTTTGGGCCTTTTGTGGTTAGCCTCGGAACTGTCATGGCACCTGTGGGTATGCCATTCAGCATATGCTGATATATTACAAGGAGTGCATGCGTGCTCAGTCACTTCAGTCATGTCCAGTTCTCTGAGACCCCATGGACCATGGCCCGCCAGGCCCTCTGTCCATGGGATTCTCCAGGCAAGAATCCTGGAGTGGGTGGCCGTTTCCTTCTCCAGTGATAAGGTATGAAGGGAGTGAAGAGAGTGAAGTGAAGTCGCTCAGTCATGCCCGACTCTGCGACCCATGGACTGTAGCCTCCCAGGCTCTTCCGTCCGTGGGATTTTCCAGGCAAGAGTACTGCGGTGCATAATAAGGCTCAAAGTCCACTGGAAGACAAATCTTCCGGCATCTTGGGTCTCTTGGTTCTAACAAGCTTTTGTCCTCATCCACTATGTCATTCTTTTAAAGGTTGTGCCCTGCCTCCTTCCCTCCCTCTTTGACATTCACATAGTTCAAAACAGAAAATGTAAAAAAGATAAACAATGAAAAGGCTCTCTCCCCCATCTCCCTCCTTCCACAGAGTTCCCCTTGCCACCCCCTACCCTCCAGTAACCATTTTTAGTTTCCTATGCATCCTTTCAGATTTTCTTCCTAAAACATAAGCAAGGGCAACTGAGCATTCTTATTTTGTTCCCTTTTTGCAGAAGGTAATTCTGTACTTTGTGTTCATATCCCCACCATGGTATACCTTATGCATCTGAGAATATCCTGCTTCATTGTCACAGTTGCATAGTATTCTATTGCATGGATTTCCATAATCTAACTGGTTTCCTGTTGATGGACAGCTGGATTTCAACTAGTATTTTGATATCACAAAAAATGTTGAAATGAACTCTTTTGAATGCTACTGTATTTGTAGAACAAAATCCTAGCAGTGGGATTATGACCATGCTGTGTCAGTAAGCTGGTGGCTTTGAGAGGCAGCCTCAATGGCCACCCCAGGGACACCCTCATTACACTGCCTCCAGCATCCTAACACGCGGTACTGAAAGTGAAATCACTCAGTCGTGTCCGACTCTTCGTGACCCCACGGACTGCACAGCCCACGGAGTTCTCCAGGCCAGAACACTGGAGTGGGTAGCCGTTCCCTTCTCCAGGGGATCTTCCCAACCTAGGGATCTAACCCAGGTCTCCCACATTGCAGGCGGATTCTTTACCAGCTGAGCCACCAGGGAAGCCTAACACACTGCACCATGACCACACTTGTAGGGTTTTGCCAATATCTTGGGCAACAGGCAATAATTCGATGTGATTTTATCTTTCTTTTCATATGAGTGAGGTTGAATATCTTTTAAAATATATAAGATGTATTTGTATTTCTTTTTCTATGAACTGTTTCTTCGTATCCTTGTTCTATATTTTTATTACAGTCTGTGGCTTCCTTATAATTTCTACAAGCTCCTTCTATGTTAGGTTTTATCTTTGACTAAGGAGTACGTCAAGGCTGTACATTGTCACCCTGATTATTTAACTTATATGCAGAGTACATTGTGAGAAACGCTGGGCTGGATGAAGCACAAGCTGGAATCAAGATGGCTGGGAGAAATATCAATAACCTCAGATGTGCAGATGACACCACCCTTATGGCAGAAAGTGAAGAAGAACTAAAGAGCCTCTTGTGAAGGAGGAGAGTGAAAAAGTTGGCTTAAAGCTCAACATTCAGAAAACGAAGATCATGCCATCTGGTCCCATCACTTCAGGGCAAATAGATGGGGAAACAGTGGAAACAGTAGCAGACTTTATTTTGGGGGGCTCCAAAATCCCTGCAGATGGTAACTGCAGACAGGAAATTAAAAGACGCTTACCCCTTGGAAGGAAAGTTATTATCAACCTAGACAGCATATTAAAAAGCAGAGACATTACTTGGCCAAAAAATGTCCGTCTAGTCAAGGCTATGGTTTTTCCAATGATCATGTATGGATGTGAGAGTTGGACTATAAAGAAAACTGAGCACTGAAGAATTGATGCTTTTGAGCTGTGGTGTTGGAGAAGACTCTTGAGAGTCCCTTGGACTGCAGGGAGATCCAACCAGTCCATCCTAAAGGAGATCAGTCCTGAATGTTCATTGGAAGGACTGATGTTGTAACTGAAACTCCAATACTTTAGCCACTTGATGCTAAGAGCTGACTCATTTGAAAAGACCCTGATGCTGAGAAAGATTGAAGGTGGGAGGAGAAGGGGAAGACAGAGGATGAGATAGTTGGATGGCATCACCAACTCAATGAACATGAGTTTGGGTAAACTCCAGGAGTTGGTGATGGACTGGGAGGCCTGGCGTGCTGCAGTCCATGGGGTCGCAAAGAGTTGGACACAACTGAGCGATTGAACTGAACTGATTATAAAATTTAAGACTATTTTTCCCAATTTCTTTGGACTTTGTCACCATGCTATTGTTATTGATCTTTCTGCATGGAAGGTTTTTTTTGTAATTGAATTTTCAATCTTTTCTTTTTTGACTTTTGGATTTTCATGCCATAATCAGAAAAGCCTCTTCTACTCCATAGTGATAAAGGGATTTTTTTCATGGTTTGCCTTCTTAAACCAAGGATTGTTGAGTTTGTCAGGTGTCTTTTCAATACCTATGGAGTTGACAGTATGACTTCTTGTTAAATCAACTAATATGATGAATAATGTTAATAAATTTCCTGAATTATATGAATGAGTTTTCCAAAGAATGCTGAACCGTCCTTTCATTCCAGAAGTGAATCTGCTGAGGCAAAGGGTATTGTTCCTTCCATGTGTACTAGATTCTGCTCGTTATTGTTTCAGCGTTTTCCACGAATCCTCACATGTGAGATTGGACTGTGGTCCCCTCCCTCCCTCCTTCCTTTCCTTCCTTCTTTTCTTCTTTCCTTCCTACAGTCTTTGTTAGGTTTTGGTGTCAATGTGATTTGCCATTAAAAATATTTTGGTCATTTTCTCTCGCCCTTGATGAGGGTGAAGGAAGAGAGTGAAAAATACAGCTTAAGACTAAATATTAAAAAAAGCTAACATCATGGCATCCACCCTCATTACTGCATGGCAAATAGAAAGGGAAAAGGTGGAAGCAGTGACAGATTTCCTCTTCTTGGGCTCCAAAATCACTGAGGACGGTGACTGCAGCCATGAAATCAGAAGACGATTGCTTCTTGGCAGGAAAGCGGTGACAACCCTAGACAGTGTGTTGAAAAGCAGAGGCATTAGTCTGCCGACAAAGGTCCATATAGTCAAGGCTATGGTCTTCCCAGTGATCAAGTACAGTTAAAGAAGGCAAAATGCCAAAGAATTGATGCCTTCGAACTGTGGTGCTGGAGAAGACTCCTGAAAATCCCTTGGACAGCAAGGAGATCAAACCAGTCAATCTTAAGGGAGATCAACCCTGAATATTCACTAGAAGGATTGATCCTGAAGCTGAAGTTCCAATATTCTGGTCATCTGATGTGAACAGACAACTCATTGGAAAAGTCCCTGATGCTGGGAAAGAGTGAGGGCAGAAAGAGAACAGGGCCTCAGAGGATGAGATGGCTGGACAGCATCACCGATGCAATGGACAAGAACTCGGGCAAACTCCGGGAGATGGTGAGGGACAGGGGGTCCTGGCTTGCTGCAGTCCATGGGGTTGCAAAGAGTCAGACATGTCTGGGCGACTGAACAGCAAACAATCTCTCGCCCAACCTCAGTTTACACAGCGGAAGGCTCTTACTCCAGCCTCAATGTGTTGGAAGGCTGAGAAACAGGGGGCTCTGGGACCAGGGAGGAGAGATGGAAGAAGAGGGTCTGAGCTGTGCCTGCAGGTTCCAGAAGGTAGACTCTAATGAGCTACTCCCATCTCTGAGCTTGATCTCCTCAAATGGCTCCAGGCTGCCAAGTGCCAGTGTTCAGAGGCTGTCTCCTCTCCAGGGCACCCTCATTCCTGAGGCCCCCTCCCCACCCCATCCCTATTTGTGCTTTGACCAGATGCAAGAACTGAGGTATCTGGAAACTGCTGAAATTGTCCCTCAGCCCTGGGCCTTGTCCACTGGCCCTTCTCAAAGCCGGTGGCCTGAGATTGGGTTTTCCCTCCAGCCTTTGCTGATTGCCTTCAGCTTACTTCCTCTGGGTCTGTGGGGAAGGGGACCGTGGCCTTCTCTTCTGGTGCCTTCTGACAGCCCTGCGTTGGGCACCCGAGGGTGTCCTCCAGCTGCAGGAGCTGGAGGGGGCCACGTGGGGCAAGCTAGAAGCTTCGGATATATGGCCCCCAGAGCAGCTTCCAGCCCGGAGCTGGTGTGTCCACCCCCAGCTTCCCCGGCCCCAGTGCCGTGAAGGTAGCTGGCCTGACACCATCCCCTGTGGGCCTTCTTCTCTTCCCTCTCTTCTCCTGAGAGCACCTCCAGATTAACGGTTTACACTCAGACCTTTACAGGAACCCAGCCGAAGGCAGGGAGCCCCAACCCTCTTTTGTGAGACAGCTGGTCAGCAGGGGCCCTGGGACTGTGTGCAGATGCTGGGCTGATGTCTCGGGCACGCTCCAGATGACTGCGGAGGTGGGTGGCTGATGAGTGAGGGAGACTCAGAGACAGCGGATGATGCCCTCAGGCCTCAGAGGGTTGCCGGGGTGGTGAGTCCCGCTCCCAACCCCACACCACCCCCCCGGGGTGTCTGCTGCATTCGCCAGTAGACCAAAGGGACCCTGGGACAGGGGGACCCCAGGATAGAGACTTAGAGACAGGAGGGTCCTGAGATGCATCCTCCCCTCACCTTGCCACAGCGGAGAAGAGCCTCGGAGACGTCAGTGCTGGCCCGGGTGGAGGGGTGGTGGGTGACGGGTGACGTGTCCAGGTGTCCCCGCTCCATTCGCTCCACACCAACCTCTGGAGAATGACCGTGCGGTCACTGGTCACCCGGGCTCTTCCTGCCTGGACTGACCCACTCCTAGCTGTTATGAGGCCCACTCTTGCGTTTGTCTTAAAGGGGCTGGAATTCATCGCACGCCACACTCTAAGGGGCTGAATAGTGGCCCCCAAAGTGATACATCCACCCTCGCCCCTCTAGAACCTGTGGATGTGACCTGATTTGGCAAAAAGCTCTTCTCAGATGTGATGAAGCAAGGAGTCCGGAGGGAAGCACATCTTGGAGTGTCCTAAATCCAATGACAAATGACCCTGTAAGAGACACACAGAGGAGCAGCGCAGGGAGAAGAGGAGTCGGGTGAAGACAGAGCGGAGTGACGCTGCCACGGCCCAGGAGCACCAGGAGCCCGGAAACTGGAAGCCGCATGGAAAGATGGTCTCCAGAGCCAGTGGAGGGCCGTGGCCCTGCAGACACCTTGACTTCGGACTTCTGGCCTTCGGAACCGTGAGGGACTAAATGCCCGGGATTGTTAGCCACCCGGTCTGTGGTGCTTGGTTACTGCAGGAAACTCGTACACACATTTATTTATTCCACTTGGCTCTTAAAATTGTTTTCCAGCCATTTCCCTCCACCTGCCAAGACTCAGATCCCAAAGGCCGTGAAAGAATTCACCATTATTTCAGTTCCACAGAGACGTATTAGACGCCCACCGAGTGTCAGGCCCCACGCTGGGCCCTGGGAACCCAAGGTGAGTCAGCAAGGAGGTACGTTCAGTGGGGAGACAGGGAAAAAGACATCAGGACATGGATCACAGGATGTCAGAGGGACAAAGTGGAGGATGTTTACCATTGGGAAGGGTGCTTGGAAAGAACCGAGAGAAGGCACAGGTGTGAGGCAGGGAGGGGTGGGTATTTGAGGAAGGAGAACAGCACGTGCAAAGGTCCTGAGGCTGATGGGGTGGTGAGAAGAGAGAGTCTGGGCCCCAGGAGAATGTGTACAGATGGAGGGCAGCAAGACTGGAGTAGGTTGGGGCCCTGAGCACAGAGCCCACCCACTGGGGCTCTGCCCCCACGAGTGACAGGCCAATTCGAGCAAGAGAACATGGCTATGTTCACAGTTTTGAGAGATCTTCTTGGCCAGGGTGGGGATGGACTTGGACAAGACGGGACTCAAAAGAGGAAAAGCAGCAAAATGCTTGGTCCCACCTGACTCAGATGGTAAAGAATCTGCCTGCAATGCAGGAGGCCCCAGGTTTGATGCCTGGGTCTGGAAGATCCCCTGGAGAAGGGAATGGCAACCCACTCCAATATTCTGCCTGGAGAATTCAATGGACAGAGGAGCCTGGGGGGCTATAGTCCATGGGGGGTCATAAAAAGTCAGACATGACTGAGTGGCCAACAGTTACTTGCTTCCTTACCCGTATCAGGCTTGGTGAGAGTGTCCACAGACCAGTGGCATCCTCATTACCTGGGAGTGTGTAGGTTTGTAGAACCTCAGGCCTCACTCAGACCTCCCGAGTCAGAATCAGCTCTTACCAAGATCCCCAACGAATGTGTGTGCCTGTTCAATGTCAAGAGGCACTGGTTTAGACTGTTCTCCAGAGCCCCTGATGGTTCAACCCTTCCACTTCCTCCAAGGGGCTTTCAAGGTCGGGTTTTGTTATTTATCCCACTGCCTCCTCTTCGAACATAATCTCTTCAGGAATCTTACCTCGTCCTTAACCTCCCCAGCACCCAAGCCTGCCTGTGCCGAGGTGTTTGCTGTGCGAAGGAGGGAAACTGGTCAGGAAGCTGACGGAATCCAACTTCTTACCCGACGCTTATTTTATAACCAGCATCTCACGGAGAGCACCCACGACTGTGTTTTCTTTTCTTCTCTAGCCCTGATTAATTTTTTTCCAAGGCAAACTTTAAAATTATTTTGTCAGATTGTAAAGGAAAGCATTTTGGAGTCGGAATTAGTTTTTTAACCTCTATTTTAAGAGGAAAAAATGTATCTCTATAGACTACTTAATAGGTAATTTTAGGAAGTGATTAAAAATTATTACATACTGCGGTTCATTTATGAAGTTCGTGTATCTTATTTTGAGAATACAGGGAGTTTAGGAGCCTGGACGGCTGATGAAGGCGATGGAAGGCATGGCCCACCCCAGCACTGGACTGGAATTTCCATTTTGCACACAGACCCACACAGACACCTGGGGATGTGTGTTTCCCATCTCCTTTCCCAGTCCGCCTTCGGCAGCAGGTAGATCCCAAACTCTTCTCTCCATTGGTTGCAACCCAGCCTCCAAGGGGCCTCACACAGTCACGGCCTCCCCAGCTATGGAACCTGCCATTAAAGGATCCACTGGGTGCCCTGCCCAAGGGGATGGGGGTGGACCGCCCTGCTTCACACAGGTCTTCTGAGCTCTGTATCTGGTTTCCCGGGTGATGGAGGCGGGCATAGGGTTCAAGATAACTTGCAGAAAACTCGTTTATCTCCCTTTCCCCAAATTCAAGCGGATTGAGAGAGCTGGAAAAAGGCAAAGGAGGAAAGGAATATATGTGAGCTATAAAGACCAGGGAGCGATGGACAAGGAGACCCCACCTCACACAGGAGGAAAAGGGGGAGCTCTTAGGAGCAGAACGGTGCCACATGGAGGCTGGGGGAGGGGAGGAGCAGTTGGGTAATCAATAGGGATATCAGCAGAGTTAGTCATGCGAGCGCCCCTGCTTACCTCCCCTTAGCCACAGACTCCAGTGTTTCCCAGGGCCAAAGCCTCAAAGACACATAAAAAGGATTCAGACACTGGGTGCAAGGTCCACAGAACAAGGACAGCGCCCCAGCAATTCAAGAGTCCCACATCATTGCGGAGCCCTTTACTCAAAAATTATTATTCATGTCAACTCACTCCACATGCCTACGGGCCCTGACCACTGGCCCCCACCACACAAGGACCACGGCCAAGGCTCCGACAGAGATCTCACTCGTGGCTAGGCGGTAGGAATCCCCACTGGGCCTGAGGAAGGATGTTTCAGTAACCAACGATCTTGTCCAGACCATCTTCTTCTTCAAATGTGAATGAACAACCCAGAGACACCAACACTTAATTGAAAGAGAGACGCCGGATCAGCCAACAGAACCAGCTCAGGAGGGAAGTGAAGCAATGCAGTAAATAGACGGAAAATCTAAAGGAACTATAGTTTATATTTTCAGAGAAATTTGAGGACATCTGTTTTCTAAAAACACACTGTTGTAAAAAGGAAGCATTTTCAGCATTTTGGAAATTGCAAACATGACTGACAAATTCTGAAACTGTCAATGAGCTGGTTGAACAGTGAAGCGGATGCAGTGACCTGGGAGATCCTGCTCAGGGAATTTCCCAGAATACAGCGCAAAAGGACAAAGAGATGAAAAATACAAACAAAAAGTTACAAGTCGTGGAAGGTAGGGTTTTCAACATCTAATAGATGTTGGAGAAAACACTTAGCATAGGATTTGAGATAATAGAAAAAGAGGAGAAAACATCTCTGAGCTGATTGGATTAGACTGTTGAGCAGAAATAAAGAAAAAATGATACACACTTGGTGAAATGTCTAAACTTCAAGAATAGAGGTTGGTTTCTACATTAGGTACCCACCATGACTATATGACTCTTGTAGCATACAGGTGACCTTGGCCATCATTCATTATTTCCATTGAAAATCTTTATCGAGGATCTGAGCACTGAGCCAATTACAGGTATTCCCCCCTTCTAAAAGTTCGCTTTACACCAGTTCACTTTTGCAAAGAGCTGTATTAGCACCTGTTTTCATTAATCGAAATAAATCCAAAGAGGATTTTCGCTTTTATGGGGAAAAAAAATTGAGGATAGCAATCAGGACTTGTTTTGCCATGAGCCCTTATGCACTCCGGGGAGTGGCTGGCCCTCCTTGTGGGGTCCTGGGGCCCTGAAGGCGAGTAGGAATCACTCTAAGGAGGTTTCTGGTCCAGGTTCATGGTAGCCAGCACCGCCGCCTCCTCTCCAGGGCCAGAGCCTCCCTGTCCACTTTGCTCACGGAAGGACAGCGGGCCGGCCCGCTGTCCTTCCCAGGGTCCTGGGCTTGTCACATCCTGTCTGGGTGATGCTGACAAGGATGGCAGTGGCACTGGTGCCTGGAGGCACAGCCCTGGCACTCTGGATGCTTCACATCTCATTAGAGGGCTCTGCGCATCCGCGACCTGATTTCAGCGCATCACAGATTCTCAGCCCCAAAGCCAAGGGCCAGGGCCAATCTGCGGGCAGGAGGGCCCTGACAGATGGAGGGGGTGGGGGCGGGGCTGTCCTACGCATCTGGAACCCTGGCAAGGGATGGGCTGCCTCTCGGACTCTCAGCGGAAACACAAAGAGAGTCAGGGCATCTGGGCACAGGCAGCCAGGAGAAGGGGCTTGAGGCCAAGTTCTCCCCCGAGGGCCAGTCCTTAGGACACAGGATCGGAGGTGGTGGGGAAATACCACCTCTGGATGGGGTCTCCAGAAGTGGAGACGCTTGAATTTGGATCTCATGAGGCCCCAAGAGAAGGTCAAACCCTGGCTGACTTGACAACTCTCTTCTCTTGGAGGGTGCTGCTTCCTGCTTCTGGAACGGTGAATACAAAAGGCAAACGTGGCTCCCAAGCAGCTGGGCTAGAGATCAGGGGGCAGGTAGCCTGGGCACCGAGGCTCTGGGTTAGCCCAGGAACAGGCAGGTCCCACGATGCACAGATGACCTGAGCCCCCCCATGGTGGTCTTGGGTCACTGGCTGCAGCTCTCCCGGAACAGACCACGACCCGCAGCCCAGGGGAGAGCTAGACCCCAGAGCCCGTCCTGAGACAGGACAGGATTTCCTGGTCCACGGGGACTCCAGCACCTCTGGGCTTTCTCTGTGACCTCCAAGGAGCCGCTGCCCCATGATTTTGTCACCAGGACTTGCCCTTCTTTTTCCCTTGGGGCCCCACTCACTGTCTTCCATGCGTCTTGGATGGTACCTGGCAATGAAAGAAGTTTCGAGATGGAGAAAAGACACTAGACCAGCCATGGCGAGAAGGACGCAGTAAAGGGTGTGCGGGAGAGAGGGAACGCGCCTCCTGAGACCTTCAGGACTCAGGCCAGGCTGCTCCCCAGGCCAGCGGGCACCTGGTCCACTCCCCAGCGGTGGGAAGTCGGAGCATCCTCCAGCACCGCCCCCAACCTGGAGGGGAGCCTGCCGTGACCAGTGCTCAGTAACCAGAACTCCCCTAATTCTGCCCCAGAAGGACAATGACCATTCTTAGTGCTGTCAGCTTTCCCTGACTGGGGACACCAGCCGAGGGAGTGGTGACTGTCGCCTAAAGAGAGGGTTTCCACCCAAACCCTTTGAATCTTCCCCAGTTTCCGAAACACAGGGACCCCCTTGATGCCGCAGCCCTAGTGCGCCTCTGCAGTAAAGAACGGTGCAGCCCCAAGAGGCCCGGCAACGGGCCTGCGTTTCTGCAGAGCATCCTCTGCCCAGATATGCCTTTGAAAGCCTGGGAACCAAGCTGTCACGCTGACACTGAGCTGCTGCACACGAGGGCTAGGAAGCCGGGACCCCATGAGAGTTCACAGCGCAGACTCTGGAGCCAACCCTGTGTGTGCGCGCATGCTCAGTCGCTTCAGTCATGTCCACCCCTTTGAGACCCCAAGGCCTGTAACCCACCAGGCTCCTCTGTCCTTGGGACTGCCCAGGCAAGAATACTGGAGTGGATTGCCATGTCCTCTTCCAGGGGGTCTTCCCAACCCAGGGATCGAACTCGTGTCTCCTGTGTCTTCTGCATTGGCAGACGGGTTCTTTTCCACTAGTGCCTACTGGGAAGCCCAGAGTCAACCATACTGGGTTCAAATCCCAGCTCTGACCTTTGTGCAGTTAACTAACCTCCCAGCGTCACAGTTTTTTCATGTAAAATGAGATAGTAGTACTGATCTCATAAGCTGTGAGGATGAAATGAGATATACTAGTAGAGCATGTAGAACAGTGCATAGCCTCCCAGAAAAGCCTTGCACATATTTAATAAAGAAATACTTGATCCGGGTTTCCAAAATCCTTGAGACCCAGGTTCAAGGCATCAAAAAAGCCCAAGAAAAAGACACGGTAATAAAATGAGTTTCTGATCCAGCAGGTGATCGCCATCTTGCTTCAGAGCCCTGTTTTTTCCAACTTGAGTAATTTACATATCTTCCTGACTTCTGTCACATCCTCGGTCCCCTTGTACGATTATTTATTCATGCTTTTCTTTCAGTCAACAGACTTCTAAATCATTTATCTTCTGCGGGATGTTTGTCAACTACCATAACTGGAAAACCACTATCACTTGTCATCAATAGAAGGAAACTGTAAAAACACATCCTGTGGAAACAAAACAAACAGTATGATGTTTCTAGCTGGACCCCTTTGCCAGCCGAGGACTCCGAGCTGTCTCTCTGTTTTTAAGAATAAAGCATCAGCAAGGGTTAAGAAGATTCTCCCGTCAGCTTATCAAGGGGGCAGAAAGGGAAGTGACCAGGGAATCAACTTCTTACCCCGGGAAAGGCGTATTTACCCACGCTGGGACACAGCCTAGTGCACCCCCACCGTGGATGGAGCGATCTGCCGCAGCGATTTCCAATCAGCACGGCCAACGCTCCCGGCCGGCGGCCCAGAACAGGCCAACAGGCCGGGCGGCCGCCGCTCGGGGCTGGGTTGGCCTATCTTGCGCCCTCTGGCGGCTGCTCCTCGGGGTCCGGGTGGAGGCCCTGCCTAAACAGCTGGGCTTCCTCCAGGGACCCGCCGGACACCCCAAGGTATGAAGTCATCGAGCGTCCACGGGGGATGCCCGATCGCCCCGCCTTCTTGGTCACCTCGTGACCGTGGCCATCATGGGGCCGACCTCTGGCGCCCAGACGCCCTCAGGAGTCCTCGCAGCTCCCAGCGGATCAACCGGGCTCTACCCTTGACATCACAATCCGTTCTTTCCTACCAAGCAGGAACAACAGACGGAACCGCTACCAGTTAGCCAGCTGCAAGTGGAAGGAGGGGCTGCCGTTCAGGGTTAGGGTGAGGGCGCCCCGCCTGCCCTGCGCACTCACCGGGGAGCTCAGGTAGCGAGGAGCCCAGAGTAGGTCCGGCGGCAGCAGGTTTGCAGGCGGCGTGCTGCCCTTCGAGGAGCCCTGTGGCTCCCCCACAGCCTGCAGGGCCGCGGGGAGCGGGTGCAGACAGCCTCAGGGCGCCCCAGCTACCACCAACCCCACGGAAAGGGAGGAGCTGGGCACCAGGCAAGCCCAGGCCTCGGCGGATCCTGAGAGACTAGTGTACAAACCCACCAAGGCCAGACAACATATAAAAATAGCACCCAGCGCCAGCCGCAGCAAACCTGCCAAACTTCAGCTTCTGCAGCATCAACCCCAAAGGGACAGAACTCGCTCAGTAACTACCAGTGGCCCTTGTGTTCTCTGCTCTCTAACTTAGGAGCTACCAGAGAAAGCCAAACCTTCTCCCCTGATCACATAGGATGCCCCTTCTAAAGGCGGGGGGGGGGGGGGGGGGGGACAAATTAGCCCGCCTCCAGCTTCCCCATGCTGACAACCTCCAGTCCTGGCATGCCTGATGTCTTCCCTATGAAGGACCTGTGATGGCGAGCAGATGGTGTGAGACAGAGCCGGAAGGGCTCAAGGCCCCCAGGTCTATGCCCTCCCTGGGTGGTGGCCCTGGGGTCCCCGCATGGTCCTCCTCCCTGGGAGCAGGCAGAGTGCTGGGATGGACTCTACGCTCATCCATTCCTTCCTTTCGATCTTGGGTGGCCTTAGCCTGTAGCGGCTTGAGGCCGGATTTCAGTTCCTGGCCAGAGTCTGAGGTCGGGCTGCAGCACTGAGTACTGGATCCTAGCCACTAGACCAGTGGCCGGTGGCCAGGTCCCTGGCCCTTCACCTTTGCAGAGAAGAATTCCCACAAAGACAGAAACTAGTGAAACAAGTTTATTAGGAGGAGAAGAGTATGATACTTGCGGACCGACATAGAGGCAGACTCAGACAGAGTCACACCCTCCCGGTAGTTTGAATCACTTTTATGGGGCATCTCTTCCGGGTTTCCTTTGGCCAATTATTTTGATTTGTGTGGTTCTGAGTCCATTTGTGGTGTATCTCAGGATCCTCCCGTGTGTGCCCATGCATCTCTCAGCCAAGATGGATTCCAGTGAAGAGGCCTCTGGGTAGCCTTGGCATCACTCCTCTTTTGACCTCCAAGGAGCTTTCTAGTCAACAAGATCTCCTTGACTTCGGGAATGAGAGATATGTGGTCTCTTATTTTTTATCCAGGCAGGGCCCAATCTCCTCTCTCGATTGTCCTGCTATTGATATTTTGGAGCTTCTGTCCACAGGAAATGAACTCCAGTTGTTCACCCAGGGGATGTAGGGGAGGGCATCTACCTCCTGCCTCAGTTTATTCATTCAACAGACATCTCCTGTTGGGTAACAAATGGCCTAAGATGGTTAGATAGCATCACTGACCAAATGGACATGAATCTGAGCAAATTCTGGGAGACAGTGGAAGACAGAGGATGCTGGCAGGCTACAGTCTATGGGGTTGCAAAGAGTCAGACATGACTTACAGAAGGTGCATGCTCGCTAAGTCGCTTCAGTCGTGTCCGACTCTTTGCGACCCTATGGACTGTAGCCCACAAGGCTCCTCTGTTCATGGGGTTCTCCAGGCAAGAATACTGGAGTGGGTTGCCATGTCCTTCTCAGGGGATCTTCCCAACCCAGAGATCGAACCCGTGTCTCTTAAGTCTCCTGCATTGGCAGGCGGGTTCTTTACAACTAGGACCACCTGGGAAGTCCCTAGACCCAACTTAGCGACTAAACAAACAAACAAAAGACAATAAATGGCCTAAGGCTATGCACCTAAGGCTCTGTCTCTCAGAGCCTCCACTCCAGCAGAGGACGAGAGACAGCACCAACTTGAAAATAAAACTTGGAGGGGGACGGGGAATTCCTCTAACTCCAGGGATGGAAAGCCTCTCTGAGGGGTAGCTGTGGCATTCTTCCTCCTTGTTTAGGGTGACTGGGGAGAACTAGGGGACTCTGCCCCCTCTGCACTGTGTGGCAGCCCCTCTCCCTTCCCCTGGGAAGGGAGAACTACTGGGCCTGTGTTAACCTGGCATCCGGCAAGCCCAGGGGCTTAATGGCTGAGCAGTGTTTGTTCCCAAGAAGGAAGCTGAGGCTGGAGAGCTTAACATGGCCCCTGTGAAGACTTGGAGTAGGGCTCTGTAGCTCTGTAGCTTCTTTTCCAGCTCGCTTCACTACCTATGCAGGGTCTGGCCTGTTGTGGGTGCGTGCGTGCTCAGTCACTCACTCGTGTCCAACTCGTTGCAACCCCATGGACTGTATGCAGCCCACCAGGTTCCTCTGTCTATGGGATTTTCCTGGCAATGATACCGGAGTGGGTCACCATTTCCTTTTCCAGGGGATCTTCCCGACCCAAGGATTAAACCCACATCTCCTGCATTGGCAGATGGATTCTTTATCACTGAGCCTCCAGGAAGCCCATCTGAACATATAGAGCTTCCTAATTCTTTAAGCCCAAGTGATACCCCCTGTATGGATATATGCAATTTATTTGCCACAGGTGTGTATATTGGTAGGTAAATTCCCAGAAGATGAGT
The DNA here is from genome assembly GCF_049115385.1 of Moschus berezovskii. Taxonomy (NCBI): domain Eukaryota; kingdom Metazoa; phylum Chordata; class Mammalia; order Artiodactyla; family Moschidae; genus Moschus; species Moschus berezovskii. Next base: position 8,291,352 of record NC_142484.1, read on the forward strand.
GGCCAACTTGGAAGTGTGTGCGTTTGTAATCCTGAAGCTGCCACTGTTGTAATAGATGACCTGCCTCCCTTGCCATCACTGGTGCCTGCTCTCACATTGTGGATTTTGGAAAACATGATGGGGGAAAACCAGTATTTCAGGGTTCTTTTGACATGTATACCACTTATGATGAGTGAGCATATTTCACATGTTCAGTGGCCATTTATAGTTAATTTCTGCAAATCTCCTCTGCCCAGCCCCTCCCTTCCCCCAATTAGACTGCTAGTTGTTTTCTTGTTGATTTGTAAATGCTCTTTATATTTTAGGGAAATTAGAATCAAGATTGCTGGAGAAATATCAATAACCTCAGATATGCAGATGACACTACCCTTATGGCAGAAAGTGAAGAGGAACTCAAAAGCCTCTTGATGAAAGTGAAAGGGGAGAGTGAAAAGGTTGGCTTGAAGCTCAACATTCAGAAAACAAAGATCATGGCATCTGGTCCCATCACTTCATGGGAAATAGATGGAAAAACAGTGGAAACAGTGTCAGATTTTGTTCTTTTGGGCTCCAAAATCACTGCAGATGCTGATTGCAGCCATGAAATTAAAAGACGCTTACTCCTTGGAAGGAAAGTTATGACCAACCTTGATAGTATATTAAAAAGCAGAGACATTACTTTGCCAACAAAGGTCCATCTAGTCAAGGCTATGGTTTTTCCCATGGTCATGTGAGAGTTGGACTGTGAAGAAAGCTGATCGCCGAAGAATTGATGCTTTTGAACTGTGGTGTTGGAGAAGACTCTTGAGAGTCCCTTGGACTGCAAGGAGATCCAACCAGTCCATTCTAAAGGAGATCAATCCTGGGTGTTCATTGGAAGGACTGATGCTAAAGCTGAAACTCCAATACTTTGGCCACCTCATGCGACGAGTTGACTCACTGGAAAAGACTCTGATGCTGGGACAGGTTGGGGGCGGGAGGAGAAGGGGACAACGGAGAATGAGATGGCTGGATGGCATCACCGACTCTGTGGACATGAGTTTGGGTGAACTCCGGGAGTTGGTGATGGACAGGGAGGCCTGGCGTGCTGTGATTCATGGGGTCGCGGAGAGTTGGACACGACTGAGCGACTGAACTGAACTGACTGAGCCCTTGTCTGTGGTGTGAGTTACAAATACTATCCCTAAGCGTCCTTCAGATCAGCACTTCTAACCTCTCCACTAGAAACCATATCCTATGCACTCTCTTTTTAAAAATCCCCCCCCTAGCATCTAGCACAGTTCTTTGCCTAGAATAATTATGGTAGATAATTAATAAATGCTTGATAGTTAGATTAGTGGTGTAAAGATGTTCTTTACTCATCATCTTCATTAAGTAAAAAGTTTAAAGCATTAGTCTCATCATGTTTTTTGCTTTTTTTTTTTTTTTAGTCACTCAGCTGTGTCCAACTCTTTTGCAACCCCATGGACTATGGCCCACTAGGCTCCTTTGTCCGTGGGAGTTCCCATGCAAGAATACTGGAGTGGGTTGCCATTTCCTTCTCCAGGGGATCTTCCCAACCCAGGGATCAAAGCCACATCCCCTGCATTGGCAGGTGGGTTCTTCACCACTGAGTCACCAGGAAAGCCAAATTTCATGTTATTCAGTTGTAGATGCATACTTAAACTTCTAATACATTAAAGCTAATATAAAAGATATTAAAGAAGTGGAAATTTAAAAGAATGAGCTAAAAATAAATACAAACAGGAGTTCTGATATTTCTTTCCTTACCCCAACAGATTGATTGTCTCGTGCCTCCCCGAGAAGTAGGTCGGTGCCCTTTGGAGATCTCTGGATCACACTTTGTTGCCTGTGACCTTCAGCTTAACTGCAATGTGAATTGGTGTGGCCTCTGGGGTTGGTTGTGAAATGTTTGGCTTGTCTCCCCTGATCTAACAGCAGGCATCCCTGAGATGTCAGGGGAACCAGACTACGCCTGCCAGGAGTGCAGGAAGCGGGTGGAGACGGTGAGGTGCTGGAGGTACCAGTCTGGCATGCAGTAGCCTCGGGTCCCCGGCAGTCTGAGGCTCACCAGTAGTGACAGGCGATGATGGCCACCACTGTGGTTCAGCCCCAGTGTGCAATCCACTCGACTTCGGCAAGGAAACCTGCAGGGGAGGCTGCACTAGGGACCGGCGGATGAAGAAAGGGACCTGTGGATGAAGAAAGGGACCCACAGCCAAGCCCGAGGGTGTGCCGCCTGCAGGCTTACAGAGAGGCTCTGAGTTCATTCCCACACTAGCCACACCCACTGACAATGACACCACGGTCAGGCCAAGGAACCCTGCACCAATGACTGGGACAGGTGCCAAGATGTTCTCCCCTAAACACTGAGATGTCAGCAGCTCGCTGGGGAAGAGGAGAGACTGAAATCTCCCCAGGCCCCCCGACTTGGTCCAAGGGGTCAGCAAGGGCCATGGGGCCCCCCAAGCAGAGCGGCAGCATCACAGGGAGCCAAGGTCAAGAACGTGCTCACTGCTGGCATACCTGTTTCCTCCTGCTGCTGGGACAGTGACCACCAAGGTGGCGGCTTAAAACCACACGCTGCTTCTCTGACAGCCTGGAGTCCAGTGGTCACAGTGTCTTCCTGGGCTGAAATCAGGGGACGGCAGGGGCTTGCTCCCTCCAGAGGCTCATGGGAAAATCTTCTTCGCCCTTTCTAGCTTCCAGAGCTCGATGCCTTGCACTTGGGAGCGTAGCCTCCTGCTTCAGTGCTCTATCGCCACCTCTTCTCAGCAAATCTCTCTCTGCCTCTCTCTTACGAGGACATTTGTAATCACATTTAGGGCCCACCCAGATAATCCAGGATAATACTCCTTAATCACAGAAACCTTAGTTCCATCACACCTGCAAAGTCTCTTTTGTCATTTAAGGTAATATTTGCAGATTCCAGAGTTTAAGACTCGGATATCTTTAGGGGTGACATTATTCTGCCCATCAGGGCTTCTCTGGTGGCTCAGACAGTAAAGAATCTGCCTGCAATACAGGAGACCTGGGTTCAATCCTTGGGTTGGGAAGATCCCCTGGAGAAGGGAATAGCAACTCACTCTAGTATTCTTGCCTGGAGAATTCCATGGACAGGGGAGCCTGGCGGGTTAGTCTATGGGGTCACAAAGAGTCAGACACGACTGAGCAACTAACACACAGACACACATATTCTGCCCACCACAGAGGGCAACGCCAAGCAGACAAGAGGCTCTGAAGACCGAGGGTGTCAGGGGGTGTCCAGGCTCATTTCTCACAGAGGCTGTGAGGCACAGGGCCTGGGACATCTAGTGACCCCCCAGGTCTCTGCAGATCCTAGAGGCTGCTCTGGGGGAGTGTCTCCGAGTTGGGGATGGAGAGAGGAAGGTGGAAGCCTGGATCCAGGGCTCACATCACCCCCTCATAGGCACCACCTGCCAGACCTATTGCCCCATTGGTCCAGGATGTTGGCTGGGCAGGTGGCTGCTGAGTCGTTGCCCCTCCAGTCTCTTTCTGGTCCCAACCCGTGGATCTTTCTGGCATGTTTGAGGGCAGCTTCTGGGCAGAGAAAAGACTTTCAGAAATACTTTGGTTTTTAAGTCCCAGTTCTTCACTGAGCTTTTATATGCAATTTACAAATCTTATTCTATGAATAAATCCAGCCAATTTTAACAATCATTTTTAAGGCAAACTTTGATTAATGTTTGCAGAATTTACCTACTTAGTTAATTAAACTCCTTTAAACATTTTAAGCTGCAATCAAAGTGTATTGTATTCTGTTTTCTAAGTTTTTCAATTATCTGACTAACAAATCTTCCCAAGTCCTTAAGTGATCCTTATCAATCAGGTATATTAAACTTATAATTATGGCGATTTTTAAATATTCAAAAACTGTTTACCACTTCGTAAGATTTCAGCTTTACAATCACAGGTTGAAACCAATGACTCAAGTGCACATTTAAAATTAGAATCGCAAGTCTGATGCTAACACTCAAATCTGCCCAATTTGCTTAAACTTTCTAAGTTCTAAAAATGCCAAAGATACAAACAGATTTCTGATCTCAACACGAAAAGATAAATGCTATTGTTTTTATTTGCTTCGTCATCTAAATTCAATTCTAAATTCCCCTGGTTTAAAAGTGTTCCCCAAACGGATTTGGTGTTTCCTTCTTAGCTGGATGAGGGTTCTCAACCCCCAACTGATGTAGGAGGAGTCCATTCTAACATGGACTTTCCATTTTGTGAATAGTCCACAGAGAGCCCATGTCAGCAAGAGGGCCATCAGGGTTCTCTCCAGGTTGGGGCTCTTGTGAGCAAAGCTGCTCTGGGGCCTCGTGTATCACCTCCATCGCACGCTCACTGCGGCTGTGTCTACAGGGTGGGTCTGCTGAACAGAGCGTGAGCATCTGCCTGGTTTCCCCAGACACTGTCAAACCCTTCCCAAAGAATTCACCACAAGTCTCCCCTGTTCTCGAGAAAGAAAGCCCTGAACAGAAAGCACCGTTTCCCAGCCTGTTCACCGTCCATCTGCCTTGGCCTCAGGCCCCCCTTGCAGCTCCCAGACCTCTCTGTTCATTGTGTTTCTGAGTTTCTAACTGCCCCTCAAACCCCTGCCACATCCACCATCTGGAGGCAGCTGTGTGCTGGGCACTGTACCAACCCAGAGGGCCCAGCTGAGCCAGGCCGGGTCTTCAACAGGAGCTCACAGGGATGGGGAGGCAGGCAAGAATCCAGCCACCAAGGATGCGATGTGGTCAGTGCCGGGACTGGTGTACATGCCCACCGGAGCTCCAGGCCCACGAGTGACCAGAGAGGGCGGCACAGACTTGGGCAGTGTCCCCAAGTGGCCGGTGTCCTTTTCCCCTGTGACAGCATCAGCCCTTTGGGGACCACCCCTCCCCTGTTTGTGTGGAACAGACTGAATCCATTTCTGTGGCATCCGCAGGATCCTGGCCAATTCCCAAGTATTCCCAGGAGGTGACAGTCAAGCTGCGTTCCAAAGGATGAATGAAAAGTGAAAGTGAAAGTCACTCAGTTGTGTCCGACTCTTTGTGACCCCAAGGACTATACAGTCCATGGAATTCTCCGGGCTAGAATGCTGGAGTGGGTAGCCTTTCCCTTCTCCAGGGGATCTTCCCAACCCAGGGATCAAACCCAGGTCTCCTCCATTGCAGGCAGATTCTTTACCAGCTGAGCCACAAGGGAAGGATGAATGGGAGTTGGCAGATGAAGGATAAGAGGAAGGACCTCAGGCATGAAGGAACCACACCGATGAAGGTGAAGAGGCCAGAATCAGCCTGGAACAACAGGAGAAAGGCAATGCTCTCCACAGCCTGGGAGATGAAGCAAGATTGAGCACCAGGTCCTGAAGCGGGGGACTACAAGACTGGGGATGTGGGACTTCATCCTAAAAGGTAACCCAGAGCTGTCAGCAGGATTTTCAGCTGAGCGACTCACTCAGATTTCCACCTTGGAAAGCTTACTCTGGCTGCAATGCTTGGGCCAGATGGAGGTGGGAGACCAGCCAAGAGGCAGTTGGGATGGAGAGGGGCCAGGTGGAGCAGGGGGAGGGGAGAGGCCTGAAGACAGGAAACAGGCTTGTGATAGGGGCGGGCAGGTGCGGTCTATAGCGGCCCCACTCAGCCATTGGTCAGCACGCCCCTTCCCGTTCCTCTATATAAAAGAAGCCCGAATTTGGACTAGGACAAGATGGTTCTTTGAGACACTAGTCTACCATCTTCTTGGTCTGCTAGCTTTCTGATTAAAGTCATTATTCTTGACCGAACAACTCATCTCCCATTATCGGCCTGTTGTGTGGCAAACAGAGCAGGCTTGGGCTTGGATCACAGGCTGAGGACCCTCCAGACCCAGATCACAACAGAGCTGAGCTGACAGCTATGCCCCGAGTCTAGTGAGCCTTTCTGGAAAGTTCCCAGCTCCTCTGCCCTGCCCCCAGAGCCCTTCCTGCCCCTCCCCTCCGTTCCCACAAGGAGAATAAGCTGCTGCCCTTCCCCTGGGACAACAAGGAGTGATATTTGCTCCTAATCCCTGGGATCTGTAAATAATACTTTATGGGCAAGAGATTTTTGCAGACGTGACTAAATTAAGGATCTTGAAATGGGGAGATTACCTTGGATTATTCCTGGTGGGCCTGATGTAATCAATTGACATGAAGACAGAAGCAGAGAGGGATTTGAAGATGCTACACTGCGGGCACAGAACACGGAGGTGCAGCCTCTAGAAGCTGGAAGAGGCAAGGAATACTCTCTCCAGGAGCCTCCAGGAAGAACCAGCCCTATTGACACCTTGATTTGAGACCACTGAGACCCATTTCAGATTGGGTTTTCTACTTGCAACCATATACACTCATACTGATTCTGTTCCTGAATGAACAGCAGTTCAGTGAACAAAACAGCCTATCAGAAATAACAGAGGGCATCATATTCACTCTGAATATGAGTGAAAGAGCAGGCGTGTCCTTAGCAATAGTTCCAGGACAAGTGGCTACAACATGGGAAGGAAAGTTGGATCCACGCCTTACATCACACATGAAAATAAATTGCACATGAATTAAAGAAGAGAAAAAAACAAACCCCAGAAATCTAGAGGAGACTAAACATTTATAAATGGAAAGCAATCAACAAAGATAAAGCACAGATCAAGTAGACTGTGTTTGGTGGGTATGCCCCCATCACGGTGGTTTTTCATCCCATATTAATATGACCCCAACCCCTGCAAAAACGAACACTCATACACTTAATACCAGACCATCAAAATATGTGAAGCAAAAACTTATAGAATTGAAGGCAGAAGTAGACAATTCTACAGTAATAATTGGAGACATCAACATCCCACTCTCAATAATGGATAGAACAACCAGATGGAAGGTAAGTAAGGAAACAGAGGATTTAACACAATGAACCAACTAGACTCAATGGACATATACAGAACACTCCACCCAACAACAATGGCATACATGTTCTTCTCAAATGCACAAGGGACATTTTCCAGACTAGATTGTATGTAAAGGAATTCTGAATCAATTTCAATTTAAGGGGGGTCAGTAGGTTTCCTCCACATCACTAAGCAATTCTCCAGAAACCTGCTGGGTGTATTGCCACTCAACTCAACCCTATCTACCTGGAGTAGCATGAGATCCCACAGATAAAGGGCTCACTAGGTCCCATGAGACACTTTCTCTTCCCCCATTTAATATCCAAGTCACAGACCCAGATTGTCACCTGTGCTCCTGACCAACTAGCTATAGACTGGAGGTTCCAGTGACCCCTGCTTGGACTTCCAAGTTGTGACTTCTTGGATTCAGCCTTTCCAGGGCCTGATTGTTGTTGTTTGGTCGCTAAGTCATGTCTGACTCTGCAACCCCATGGACTGCAACACGCCAGGCTTCCCTGTCCTTTACTATCTACCATAGTTTGCTCAAACTCATGTCCATTGAGTTGGTGATGCCATCCAACCATCTCATCCTCTGTTGCCCCCTTCTCCTCCTGCCTTCAATACTTCGCAGCATGAGGGTCTTTTCCAATGAGTTGACTCTTCGCATCAGGTGGCCAAAGTATTGGAGCTTCAGCATCAGTCCTTCCAGTGAATATTCAGGGCTGCTTTCCTTTAGGACTGACTGCTTTGATTTCCTTTCTGTCCAAGGGGCTCTCAAGAGTCTTCTCCAGCACCAGAGTTTGAAAGCATCAGCACTTAGCCTTCAGCACTCAGCCTTCTTTATGGTCCAACTCTCACATCTGTACATGACCTGAAGGGGTGGGGAAAAGTAAACAGGTAAGTACAGATGACGGAGATAAAGTAAAATGAAGTCTGAGACCTGGAGCAATATAGTGTTTTATTTATTTGTCTTTTTAAAGAAAAAAAAAGTCTTTAAAGTGGCCCGGAGAGTGCTGACAGCAGTGCTGACTCAAAGTCTGTGTCACAGGTCATATAGAGGTCAGGGATTAGGAGGCAAACACCAGAGAGATTCCCTGAAGAAGTGATACATCAAAAGAAGGAATTTTTTAAAAAATAGAATAACCAACTTGAGGTTGGGAGGGGAACAGTGGAAGATGTCCAGTTAGTTGAATCAAGCCATTTTCGACATCCTCACATAAAAAATTTCCGTGCATAGAGATTCCTTCGAGCTTATAAATTTCTCTTGGAAAATGTAAAGGATCTTTAAGGGTCAATTCTTTGAACTGCTCCTATTTAAATTCCTCTCAATAGCAGAGACCCACTGGGAGAGGACTTGATTCAGTTCAGTTCAGTTCAGTCGCTCAATCGTATCCGACTCTTTGAGACCCCATGAATCATAGCACGCCAGGCCTCCCTGTCCATCACCAACTCCCAGAGTTCACTCAAACTCATGTCCATCGAGTCGGTGATGCCATCTAGCCATCTCATTCTCTGTCATCCCTGTCTCCTCCCACCTCCAGTCCCTCCCAGCATCAGACTCTTTTCCAGTGAGTCAACTCGTCGCATGAGGTGGCCAAAGTATTGGAGTTTCAGCTTTAGCATCAGTCCTTCCAATGAACACCCAGGATTGATCTCCTTTAGAATGGACTGCTTGGATCTCCTTGCAGTCCAAGGGACTCTCAAGAGTCTTCTCCAGCACCACAGTTCAAAAGCATCAATTCTTCGGTGATCAGCTTTCTTCACAGTCCAACTCTCACATCCATACGTGACCACTGGAAAAACCATAGCCTTGACTAGACGGAGCTTGGTTGGCAAAGTAACGTCTCTGCTTTTTAATATGCCATCTAGGTTGGTCGTAACTTTCCTTCCGAGGACTTGATTAGGGTCAGGGAAACAGGATCTGTGATCAGGGACAGTTCAGGACTAAGACAGGGGACTGGGGTTCTCAGGATGGGAAATGGGGAGCAAAGACCCAGAAGGTGGGAGGAAAGGATTTGGATGAATTGGTGGGAGAATGGCCCGAACCCAGGCCACCCACTTTGCAGTGTCCATCCCTGCGGTGAGCCCCTTCAGGTGGCTGTGTATACACTTAGAAACACACAAAACATCACGACCCATATTGTCCCACTGGTCTCTCTTTCTTTCTACAGCTACCAACACAGTCAGGGTGATTTTTAATCTTAATCATCACAAACCCAGAAAATGTCCCTGAGGGTCCCAGAGCACACATAATGTGAGTGTCCACTAGTTTAATCATAGAACAATCTTTTAGGTCATTCCTGTTCCAGTGATCGAACCACCAAAGTAACTCAGCAGTAGGTTGAGCCCCATAAGCCCCAGAGCAAGCAGGTTGACGTCATCCATAAAGACAACCTGAGAACAGAAAGAGAAGAGGTATCAGAAAATATTAACATCTGCCCACAGTGTCCTATTGGGCAAACAAGGCTCAGGCAAAGGATTAAATTACTTTCTTGTTGAGTAACTAGGTGGGAAGTGATGGTTTCTCTTCCAATCAAGAACAATGTCCCTTTGCATCCATACTTTTAAGGAGTAGGGAGACATTCTCATTACTAACCTTCATAGGTTAATAGTTTAGGACTCCTTAATCCTCTCACACAATTTATTTCTCAATATATCTTGTCTTCTCTTCCTTGTACAATGTCAATACATTAAAATAGATGAGAAAGGTGTGATTTCAAAATGAGCACAACTTTTGAGCAGTGAGGGTAAAGGTGAGTAGCGTTCTTTGCAGAGGAACACAGATGAGTCAGTGGATAGCGGAGCTGTTGAAAGGCCTAGATGAGCAAGCAGCCAACTCTGCTGAAGGTAAATAACTCCCCAGATGAATATCCTACTTTTAATTCAAAGGGAAACTGCTTGTTTTGAATGTCAAGTTGTCCAATGCACATACAAATATGACCACAATTTTAGGAAAACCTCTAAATCAAAGTCTGCGATTTAAAAAACTGTTCACAAAGCACTCAAGCCCGGGAAGAGTTGTCTTGTTGTTGCTGTTTTGCCCACAGCTGTACATTGAACAGGACCCTTGCGGTGCGATAACAGAGGACAATTACCAGTCTCTTGCCCAAAGAGGGACCCAAAACTCCCTTTATTCTTTTGTCCCATTTTGACATGAAAATATTCTGAGTTTGAGGTGCTGTAGTTGATGCTGTGAAGTTAATTAACCAGAGGCTTGTAGGTTTCCTTGTTAAGTTAATCACAAAGAAAATTCTATCAATATATTACAGAAAATAATAAAGTGAACCATACTTGGAATTGTGCTTTGATATTTCAAAATAAACACTAAGTATCATTGTTGACAGACTCAAATTTAACCTTTAAGTGTCATAAAAATGTGAAAAGAGATGGAATCCTTGGGAATGACCATCGCCATGTCAGCAGAGCGTCTCTATGTGTCCAGGGCATGTATGCAGCTTCTCGGATATCCATAACCACTGTGCAGAGTACAGATTCCTCCTTAACATGAAGTCATGGGACTCAGAGGTTAAGAAACTCGCCTAAGGTCTCAGAGATGAGGCAAGATTTTAACTGCCATTTGTTTTTTCCCAAATCAATGTCCTTTTTAATATACCTTATTGTCTTTTCACTTATATACCAAGTTATTTGAAAAGATAGATAATCAATAAAAGAATGACAAGTAGGCTGAAAGCATACTTATCACCAGCCACAGCAGAAGCCAGAAGACTGTAAAAATGTTTTCCAAGTGCCACTAGTGTGAAATAAAGATTTTACAAACAGATAGTAATTGAGAGTTTACCAGCAACAGATGCCAACCAAAGGAGGTTCTGAAGGAGGTACTCCAGGAAGAAGGAAAATAATCATATACGATAAGGTCTGAGATGGAAGAAGAAATGGTGGGCAAGTCAATGAGTAAGCATGCAATATGGGTAAGCCTACACTAATACTGACTCATTCCAGGAGATTAGAAAACAAAGGTAAGGCACTTTTCTGTAGCCACTGTGGTTTGCTGCCCCACTGTAACATGTAAGAGGGTGGGCTGAAGTGTGCAAAAGCCACTGAAGCAAACAGGTCAGTAACAAAACTTATCTCAGCTCCAAATCAGCCTTCTCTATTTGGCTTTGTGATCCCAGGGCTGGAACTCTGCTGACGCTTCTGCTCTGTCAGCAGGGTCCATGTTAGGTTCTGCTCAGAGCGGGCACTAGAGAGACACTGCAAATCTAGAGGAGGAAGAGAGGACTAAGTACTTCCTGTTTAGTTCCTGTTCTGGAGAACTTTATCCCAGCAAAGCTTCAGCTCAGCAGCAGCAGTTCCCACCTAGAGCAGCAGTGGGATCCAGTCTGCAGTTGTGAAAAGTAATAAACAGAAACTTCATTTGAAACAGAGTCAGGTGGGCAGAAGGGGTAGCTCTCATACCCTGCCACTTGACCTCAGTTGCAGACCTAGCAGGAAGAAGGTTGCTACTTTCCACCCATCAGGAGAAAGGAAGAATTTCTTTCTGCCTGGCAACAGCCCAACCAATGAGAGACTGTCATACTCAGCCAATGAAAAGTCACTACACTCTGAACTCCCAGTTTCCTCCAATGGACTCTTTATTTATAATAGTCCCGCCCAGCTCCCTCTTCTCTATAAAAAAGCATTCCTCCCGTTTGTTCTTACCCTTTCGTGTCCTTCATAGTAGGTTGTGTACTGTGAGTTGCAATGTTTTGATGGTCCCAGATAAACTCATTCTGCTGGTAAAGTAACTGGCTGTTTTGTTTTAGGACAACACAGTGTTTTCTAGCACTTGCAAACCAACTTCATGCTCCCACTTTACCCCTCAGAGACACCAGTGTAGCCTTCAACTCTCCTCAGAGGTGTGGGTCCCAGGTCTACAGGAGGGGCACTCCTCTGAGCTTCTGAGGGAGGGACCTTCTTCTGAGTTTAATAATTCCAGTCTCTGCTCTGTGTTCCTTCAGCCCTGGGAGGGTTAGCTGCTTCCTGTGGTTGCTAATCACCCAATACCTTAAGTTCACTCTTTACCTTGTCTGTTACCTAGTTAACAATTTTGGATGTCTAGTTAAGAATTCTTTATATTAAGTTCTCCCTGTTCAAATAACCAGAGTGGTTTCTATCTGCTGACTGCTCTAACTGATACAGTTTTAGAAATCAAAAGTTTGTATCATATAATGTTGGAAATATATAAAAACAAAACACTTCTTAAGGAAAAAGCACTTGAGTAAACTATGGGAGAATTATTTTATAATATTGGAAGGGGGAAGAATTCCCAGATACAACACAAATTTAAAAGCCATGAAACATACCACAAAATGAATAAATTTGACTATATAAATTAAAACATTTCTGTGTGGGAAAAAATAACTGTTAGTAAAGTTAAAAAAAGAAAGTCAAACTGGAGAAAATATGTATAATTCACATTAGAGTCAAATCATAATATATTAAGAACCCCTACAAATAAGCAAAAAACTTACAACCAAAAAAAATTGACAGAGAATATAACTAAACTCTTCATTAGAAAAAGAAATACAATAACCTTTCAAAGTTAAACATTTTATCTAGGAATAATTTTAGATGTACAGAAAAGTTGCAAATGTAGTCCAATTTAGCTTGCTTCTTAAATGGTTCTAGATTTGGCCACTGGGAGCTTTTTCAGTTGGCTCCTGTGACTCTTTGACAGTCCCCTATTATTGTAGGTTGTGTGAATTTTTGTTAGTTGGTTAAGCACTTCTTTAATTCTGACACTACAAGATGCTCCAGGCTTGTCTTGCATCTTCCCTGCCCCAGGGAATCAGCCCTTTATCCAGGGAATCAACCCTTTATCCAAGGAGTGCTGATTTCTTTTAATGGAGAATAGCATTTAGAAACCAAGATCCAGGTGAATAACTTTAGAACATATAAAAGTTGCTCTTCTTTACTCATAATAAGAGAAACTCAGGTTAAAGCAAAAATATATCGTTACTCACTCATAGATCAACAAAGAACAAACACTTGGTAGCATACTGTTGACAAAGCTAAGAGGTGAATGGAACCTCCATAGCAGCAGCAGAGAAAGGCATTTGGCCACAGCCATCAAAATTCAGACGCACATGCACTTGACCGAGCAGCTCCACTTCTAGTGATAGACTTGCCCAGTGTGAAATAATCTCTGTGTAAAGAGGCGGTTTCTTTTTAAGGCAACAGTTTATCAATTTGAAAAGCCATCCGTTCCGTCGCTCAGTCGTGTCCGACTCTTTGCGACCCCATGGACTGTAGCCTATCAGGCTTCTCTGTCCATGGGATTCTCCAGGCAAGAATACTGGAGTGGGTTACCATTTCCTTCTCCAGGGGATCTTCCCGACCCAAGGATCGAACCCAGGTCTCCCGCATTGGAGGCAGACGCGTTAACCTCTGAGCCACCAGGGATTGAAAAGCCATAGACAACATAAACGTACATCAATAGAGAACTAAACTGGGTTTAGACAATGGTACATGTTTAAATGGTGGAATACAAATGAAGACGCTCTTCCATACCGATGTGGAGCAATCCTTAATGTATATTGTTAGGGACAAACCAAGCACATTTCAGAACTAAAGGCATAGGATTTGTCTAAGAAGGGGGAAAGGAATACATGTTTATATGCTCATCTACACACACTGTGAGCTATACCTGAGACAGAAACTCAGTTAACAACTAATATTAGTCGCTTACAGGTGTCTGGCTGAGGGGAATGGGGAAAAGGAGGTCTTTTTTCTTATAGACTTTTTAGGCTTTTTGGATTTTGAAACTTTGGCTGCACTGCCTGTCTGCCAACCAAAAAGGAAAAGAAAACAGTTTTGACCCTATACCTCTACATCATTTTTCAGTTAATTGGGAAATCATAATGGAAATTTAAAAATAAATAGAACTGAATAGTAGAAAACATGTGCGGGATGCAACTAAGGCCTTACTTGTAGGGAACTTCAGAACCATAAATGCATTTATTAACAAAGACAAAGGCAGAAAGTGGATGAGCATTTCAAATGAGGTCACCAAAGAGAGAGGGGTCTTGGAAGTTTGTGGAATCTGTCTGTTAACCACTGTTAAAGAGACAAACTTCTTAAAAAGAAGAGACAAACTTCTTAAAAAGAATTTTCTCATTGTTTTCAAGTCTTCCTATATTTCCATTTTAGTAGTTAACTTCTTTTTCTTTTTTTGCCATGCCACACGGCTGTGGAATCTTAGTTCCCAGACCAGCGATGGAACCCATGTCCAGCCGGAGCCCTAACCACTGGGTGGCTGGGAAAGCCCCATAAATAAACTTGATTCCATCTCCAAGTAGGTTTTAAAGACCTTACAGGGTTTTTAAGGTTGGCCAGTAGGACCACTCACTCTTGGCTGGAGACATGGGGTGGGAGAGGCCGGTGGGAATTTCCTGGTGGTCCAGTGGTTAGGGCTTGATGCTTTCACTGCCAGGGGGGTTCAATCCTGCAAGCCTAAGAGGGCCAGGGAGAGTTTGGAGACCATCGGGGCTCATGTCCCCACCTTCTCCTACCTCCGTCATGGGACCTCCATACTTGCCCATCCCCCCACACTCGCCCCACCCCACCCCCCGTCCCCAGCCCTGAGTGCACATCCCCGTGGAATGATGCTCGTGGAAGGGTCTGAGATACTCGACATTCAGGAATACAGTTAACCAGGCCATAGACATTGCCCGACTCGAGGAAACTGCACTCCAAGGACAGTGAGCTCAAGCTGGGACAGAGACATTTCTGGCAAATGGAGAGGCCACCCTAGAGGTCACTTTCCTTGAGGAATAGGGAGTAGGGACTGGCAAGAGGGGCTGACGGGTTAACAGGTAGAGGGCACCGCAGCAGGGCGCCCAGAATCACAGCCACTTGTCCACCGCTCAGCCCGGTCCCTGCCCAGTCGGGGAACTTCTGGGGAAGTCTTAGAGGGGAAGCTTGAACAGCTGTTCCTGCAATCTCCTGGGCTCAGAGGGCTTAGTGGCAGCGTCTAACTCCTTCTGCAGACCGGGGGGGGGGGGGGGGGGGGGGAGGGGGGACTTCTCCCCCACCCGCCTCCTGGAACACTGGGAGGGCCGAAGCTGGGAGCCGGGCCGAGGGAAGGGACCACTGTGCCCTGTGCACTGGGGCCGCTGTGCAGCAGGTGCTGGAATGCGAACCCACGCTGGTGCTCAGCAGAAGCCAACTGGCAGCCCCCTGGGGTAAGCCCAGTGAGCTGCCAGGAACACTGGGGGATGCACATTGAGAGATCGCTGCCGCTGGCTGCGACCCCCAACAAGGGTGGCGCCACAGCCCATCACAGGTTTTACCAGACCCATGACATCAGCCACCCCAGGCGCCCCTGGTGCCCACAGCTGCGGAGGCCTGGGGTGGTGCCGGATCCTGTAGCAGATGTTTTGAGCCTCTACAGCCCAGAGAACAGCTTTGGAGCCCTTCAAACCACACAACCAGCAATTCCAATCTCATGAAAACATGGGGCAACTGAGACCTGCTCAAAGAACAGAGAATAAAACACTTTGTGATTTACAGTATGGACGAGATTGCACATAAAAGGTTACTTTCGTCCTGGATTTAAAATTTACACTGGTTCTAAAAAGTACACATTTGCAAGTATTTTCAATTTAGAATATTGCAAAAACAATTTCCCAAGGACTTAAAAGATTCTGATTTTGAATTACAGAAGGAAAAGTGGAAGAAGCTGCTATGGGAAAATTGGAATAAATGTCAACAGAATGGTGAAAACAGCAGAGCCATGATTTTATGGGCAAAACAGATTTCTTCAAGCAATATCAAAGGCCTGAGTTGAGTAGTTACTTTGAATATCCTAATTTGAAAGGAATTCGCCTCCTCTCTGCCAAAACACTTAGCCTTGTCAGAACACACAAGCACAAAGACACTTCACAACAAGCATATTATTAAGCAAATAGTCTTTTGTTTGATGCCGATCAATCTGCCACACCGACTGCCAGCAAATTGACTGAGGCTTTCTCGCCTGGGATGAGCAGGACACCAACCCCAGGTTGGAGCCAGCCTTGCTCCCAGGGGCAGGTAGGGGCTGGCATGCATATTCCCAGAGGGGACAGTCAGGGGCATCATGCTGGTCCTGAGGATGCCCCCGCAGGCAGGAACAATTTGGTGTCAGCTGGACAGAGGAGCCTGGTGGGCTGTTTTCCATAGGGTCACAAAGAGTTGGACACGACTGAAGCGACTTAGCATGCGTGCACGCAGGCTTCCTCTGCTGTCTTTATATACAAGGGGCTTCCTGCAGCAGAAATAAGGGGTTCTCTCCAAAAACATCCTGGCCGAGAGATGCCTCCACGACTGACAGAAGCTTTGGGAAACCACTCTCCCACTAACACCAAGACCAGCCAAAGAGGATGCTTGTTTCTGAGAGGGCAGCCGTGGCCAAGGGGGCATCTGGTTTGGGGGTGAATTTGAGGGCTAGGAGTCAGCTTCTCTGTCTCAACAGGAACCCTTATGTTTGCTGCTCAAGGTGCAAACTGGTATCTCAGTTTGGAGAAAAGTTTGGCCAGACCTGATAAAAGAAAGATGCACTTACCAGTGTCCTAAGTTCCCCACCCGGGGCTGTCCCTCGAAATGGTCACACACACACACAAAGACACACGCACACACAGACTAAAAATGGTCATGTTTTAGTGAACTAGGAAACATTTGGAATGCCCATCAATAGGAGATTAGTATGGAAATTAATGTAAATTTAAACAATGGGATACTGAGCAGCCAGGTAAAATGAACAAATTAGAGCAGCATCCTTCAACATGGGGGACTCTCAGACAGATCATGCTGAGTGGGAAAAGCTCACTGCTGCATATAGCGTATAATGCTGTTTCCACAAAATTAAAAAAATGTACAAGACCATATACTCCTTCCTGTGGAGAAGCTGCACCCCTGCTGGGATGGATAATACTAACGGAGGAGAAAGAACCACCCTGGAGGAGAGAGATGTACAGTGTCTTCAGTCAAGTGGCTGTCCAGGGATGTCCATTACCTTATTCTTGCTACTTCTTTCTGCATACTCGAAATATTTAATTAAAAGAGCAACAACAGCCAGAAGACAGAAGCAACTCTATTGTCCCCAAACATCTACCAAGGGATGGATGGATGGATAAATAAAATGTAATTTTGTGAAAACACGCCTTGGATTTGTTTTAATCAGGTATGGTAAGACACTCAGACTCAGAAATGATTGTCATGGAGGAAGAGCTTTATACTCACAGATCCCTAGAAATAGGAGGTGTGAAACTCCATAAAAGGCCATGTGGGAAGCACCAGGGTCAGTCGGAAGGCAGAAAAGAACAGGAAGAGCATGGCCCTGAGCCTTTATTGGGGTTTCTGTGGGAGGAATTGGGAGGAGGGGGGTCCCTTGAGTCAACTTAAGGTTGGATAGTTTGAATAATTTCAGCAGGATCTGGGCTGTAAAGGTGATCCTGAGTTATCCAGCGCCTGGCCTGGGGGTGATTTAGGGCCGGGAGAATATTGGCTTGGTGTGAGAGTTTGATGAAGGAGGTGGTTGGGGCTGTGGTTCCTGGCTTGGTGGTTTGTGCATCAGAGGTGCACTCACACAGGTATTGTTCTCTATCTCCGGGAACCAGTGAGCCCTGGGAGAGGCAAACTTTCCGGGATCTAATCCCAGATGCCAGAGTACCAAGAATATGAAATACATGAAAAGATAGTCAATACAGTGTTATAAACATGCAATGGACCATCATTTAGCCTTAAAAAGGTGGGAAATGCTGACAGGCCACAACACTGATGAACCTTAAAGGCACTATCCCAAGTGATAAGCCAGTCACGAAAGGACAGAGACTCTATGATTCCATGCATATGAGATCCCTAGAGTCAAATTCATCGAAGCAGGAAGTAGGATGGTGGTTATCAGGGGCTGAGAAGAGGAAAATGGGGAGCTATTGTTTAGTGGGTACTGAGTTTCTGTTGGGGAAAATGAGAAAGTTCTGGAGGTGGATGGCCATGATGGTTGCACAGCTATATGAATATATTTAATGCCCTTGAATGGTTAAAAAGGTAACTTTAATGTTATGTATATTTTACCCAATTTAAAAAACCCTCAGTGTCGAAAGACCTCTTTTACATACATAAATGTATGTGATCCTTTGGGTTGACCTTTATACACGTAGGTGGGATATTTTCTGAGATTATAGAAATTTTCAGACTATACTGACTTGATTAAACAAAACCAAAATGACAACATAGTGAGTTGCAAGGCTTATTCTTAAAGGTCAGGGTGGCCCATCTGATCTACGGTCCTGGCTGAGATTTGATCTGTTTTCCTTCATAAAGACATCTCCTAGACACCAGATAAGGATGTGCTGCCACATTTTGAGCTCCAGGGACATGCACACAGAGAAGCTAGAGTCCATTCCCCCCACGCTGGCCTGCACATGTCAGTCAGGGCTGGGCTTTGTTCCAGGGGAGAGTGAAGTGGATCAGGCCTGGCCGCTGCCCTCAGAGGACAAAAGACACAGGTTAAACCTGCCAAAAATTATTCCAGAAGGACGGGATACGCTGAGGACTCGTGGAGCCTGCACACAGAGCACAGAGGGAATACAAAGGAGAAATACGGTACTTCCAGGCAGGAGGGCTGGGGAGACGGGCAAGGGGGAGGTACTTGGAAGGACTCCTGAGATATAGATGCTGGCGCCAGCACTCAGCAATGGGGACAGGGAGGCCCACTAACTGGGTCACACAGCAGCATCCGGGCAGAAAGGCACGCAGCCTGCTCAGGGCAGAGAATATCTTAGCAAGAGATGAAGATAGACAATGGCAGGCTGCAGGCAGGAGGACCCCATTCCTGGTTAAGCCCCCTGCACTCCATTCGGGAGCTTTGGGGACCAATGCACAAGGGAGGCAAAGATCAGTCAGAGTGGGTCTGTGGGAGCTCATTTCCCCATCAGGCACAAAGGAAAAGGGGAGACGGGTTAATGGCAAACAAAACCCACCAAATCATACACACAGATGTAAACTGACAACTGCAGCCACTGTTCCCACAGAGGGTGAAGTTCGCAGGGTGGGGTATGCAGGGGGATTTGATGTGGTCGCAGAGGTCAGCTTCCCCAGAGGAAGCCATACCCAAGCTAAGGGTTTAAGTGAGGAGCAGAGGCAAGACGCTCCCAGCAGACAAGCAGCATATGCCAAGGCCCTGAGGCAGGATGGAGTGTGGGGCATTCTGGGAGAAGGCGTGCAGCCAGATCAGAACAAGGGGAAGAGCGGAGAGGTCAGTGGGGTCCTTAAGTAAAAGATGCACCGTCACTGATCTGACCAGTCACCTCCGGATAGCCCATGGCTTCAGACACCAACCATGCCCTGATGGCTCCCAGGTGTGCACCTCCAACACAGATGCCAAACTCACACCAACTTTGACAGTTGACCTTGGCACTGGGCTGCCTAACAGGGCTCTCAAACTTAGCTGTTCCCATCCTGGATGTTCCCTGGGTCTTCCTCCCTCTCAGTAATGCCAGCAGCATCCACTTGGATGCGGTAACCCTGGTGCCATTCTCCTGTCCTCCTTTCCCTCTCCCCTCTTGCAGCAAACACTGCCCCTGCTCAGCGGATGCCCTCTGACTCTCTTGCCTCATTGTGCACCCCTGCCCCAGCCACTGCGAGCATCTGTCCTGGGCAGGGTCTGCCATTTCCTCCAGCTCCTGGAGCCACTTTAACTGGATATCCCCTGATTGCACCTTGGTTGGCTTCATCTTCCTTTTTCTGCTTCCCTCACCCTCCTTCTAGCTTCTCCTGGTAGTGCTTCCTCAATCATGGGCCCCATGGCCCCACGGTCCAATCTGCATCTATGTGAACCCCATCTAAACACCCCTCATTCGATCTATTACCAAACCCTGTTGTCCACCTCTGACACTTCTCCCCATCTCCCTGGCTACCTCGCTAATGCAGGGAACTATCAGCTCTCAGCTAAACGAGTACAGTAGCCTCCTAGCTGCTCTCCCTGAAATCTCTCTTAGCCCCCCACCTTCTTCACCCAAATCATATCACTGCCTGAGGAAACCCATCACTCGCCTCTTGGAGCAGCCAGGAGTGTCTTCTCAGGCTCCAGCACACACATGCACACACACCAACCAGGGCAGAGATAAACTGTCCTGGCACTGACATTTACCAGCTGTGTGATCACAGGCAAGTTGCTTAGCCTCTCTGGGTCTCAGGTTACACGTTTGTAAAATGGGTTTATTAAAACTTTCTTCAAGAGGCATTGGAAGAAGGCAAGGTACTTGGCACAATGCCTAGCCCAGAGTAAACCTTCAATAAGCACTAGCCAGTCTTCATCCAGTCAATTCAACCAGCAAAAATCCATCAAGTGCCTGCTATGTGACAGGCCCTGTTGCAGATACTGAGGATGCATCCATTAAAAACAGCAAAGGTCGCTGCCCTCCTGGAGCTCACAGTCTAGCAGGGGAGACCGGCAGTAACGACAGATAAAATAAAGAAATGACCTAGTATGCTGAGGGTGAGAGGCACTACAGAACAAAGACAAAGCAGGGTGGTGCAAGGGGGATTAGGGTGATCAGAATGCAATTTTAAGTAGGATGGTCAAGGCTGGCATCAGCAAAAAGGTGGTATGTGAGCAAAGACTTGGAGGTGAAGAAGTAAGGCACGCAGATGTCTGGGCAATACATTCGAGGCAGAGGGAAGAATAGTGCAGAGGTCGCGGGATGGGAGATGGGGTTGATGAAGACCAAGGATACACGGATGAGACGATGAAGTCATGGGCAGTGGCAAGAGATACGATTACAGAGTCTGTAATCCATGCCATAAACAGAATAAAACGGAAAGACATGCATAATTAACTTTTTCCCTTTTTGTATATTTTCCAGTTTCTTTAATGGGCATTTTAAAACCTGTTTTTAAAGTCATACATCACAAAAGTTTTAGAAGCTTGGAAAAGGGACTCTTTTTACAATAAAGCAAGCTCTAGAGTTGTAGGGGAGGAACAAAACGGACATCGTCCTTGGACATCTTCCCTTTAGTTCTCAGAAGAATCTGCAACCTGGGACCATTTGGGGCATTAGGGTGACGTGGGTGCAGCCTCCTGGGCGCCTGGAGATGCTACTTCCCTTCCCCCACCCCGGGCGCGCTCTGGGCGCCATTTTGGATCCTCCGCGCAGGCGTCTCGGACCACGTGACCCGAGCCCACCAATCAGAGGGCTGGGTCCTGGGCCCCATCTGTGAGTCAACCCTAGATCGCTGTGAGGGGAGGCTGGGGAGAAACGGGATAGAGGGGCGGAGACCCCCGGCGAGGGGAGGTGGTCAGGGTTGATGGGACTGGGTGCTTCTTTGAATGCGGTCCCTCTATCTGGGTCTGACTTAAACGTTGGGAAGTTCTTCGTACCTTCTCTGGTGCATCTCCACGGTGATTTGTCGCTAGAAAGAAAACCATAAGGGGATTTCCCTCCAAGAATGCTGTATTCTGCTGAAATTGCAAAATACCTCTGATATTTAATCAACTTGTACTTCCTAACATCTCTGTCCTGAGCTTCTCCTGCCCAGATCGCCAGCCTATTTCTATCATCGTCCCACGCTTTCCTCTTTGGGCAAAGACTTTTAGTACTTTTCGGCTCCCAGCCAGTACATCACTGTCGGTGTTGGCAGGAGACCCGCAGCCTCAGGGACAAGGGCAGCTCGGGCCCCTCAGTGCCCTTGGCCCAGCCCTGAGAAGTAACCTCGAGGAGAGAACAGATCTTCCTGCAGCCACCTCCCCCAACCTTCCCTCCTCAGCTGGAAGTGGCCCCTGATTCCTTCTGTTTTGTTTTCTCAGGAACCTGTTCTTTCCCATGGAGGCAGGAAAGACGGCTGGGCCTGAGGCAAAAGATAGATGGGCTCCAGGCTAGACATTTACAACCAAATTCTTGTTAATCCCAGGTGGCCCAGTGGTAGAGAATCCTCCGATTCTTGCAGGACATGCAGGAGATGTGGGCTCAATCCCTGGGTAGGAAAGAGCCCCTGGAGGAGAAGGAAATGGCAGCCCACTGTAGTCCATGCCTGTGGCGTCCCAAAGAACCAGACCCGATTGAGGACACATGCACCTGCTCGCTCTCGTTAATGCTTTGAGACAGAAATACCTTCTGTCTCTTTGTCAAATTCCTTTTTTCTTTTTTCCCAAGGTAGACAAGAGCCAGGGCCCCAACTCCAGTCACTGGCCCTTGTGGTCTAGTGGTTAGAATTCAGCACTGTCCCCACCACCACCAGGGTTCAATCCCCCGTCACGGCACTAAGATCTTGCTTCAAACTGCCGCTCACTGCTGTCTGCCCAAAATAAGGCATTAGGCAGAAGGCAAAGCCTCCTCCTTGTTTTGCCATTAATGAGGCCATGACACTGGAGGTATGGCGTCTGAAACAGATAGCTGGTAGCATCTGAACAAGAAACTCTTGACCATGCAAACCGTGGAGGACGTGCAGTAGAAATGCCCAGGTTTCTGAGGACCATAGATGCCCTTCTTTGTGTGGTGCTCAACTAGGAAGGGGAAACTTAAGGGAAAAACAGCTCTTAGGGTACACACCCGTGGCTACAGGAGACAGATGCATGAGACAGGGGGACGGATGCAGCCTGCTACAATCCAGGCCATACCTTCCCCTCAACGAATGTTCCACCCCTAACCAAAAAGGCCCCAACCCATTCAAAGGGCTAAAAAAAGATTTAAAAAAGCCTGCAGGGGTACCCCTCACTCATGAGGATGCCCACGCACTGCTCTGAGTGTGTCCTTTCACGCTTGCCACAATGAACTGCTGCTTCTCTCTGCTCCTCAGCCTCCGTGTGTTTTTTTTTTTAATCCCCTTTTGTGTTCCTCACCCAGATTCTTTTTGGACGAGTTGAACAAGAACTTGTACCTTTTTTTTTTTTTTTGAGTCTTTATTGAATTTGTCACAATATTGCTTGTGTTTTATGTTCTGACTTTTTGGCCCTGAGGCCAAGATGTGGATCTTAGCTCCACACCTCCTAGATTGGAAGGCAAAGTCTTAACCGCCGGACTGCCAGGGAAGCCCCCAACTTGGGCTTTTGATAAAGCTTTTCCAGTATCACCATAATAGTTGATGTGCATATGCTTACTTGTTTATTGTCTGTCTCCCCAACCCCCCCTCACACACATACACCCAGGCTGCCCACTTTACGGGGCAGGACTCTGACTGCCCCACCGCACACTCTGAACCATGGCAGGCACAGCTCTGGATGTGTTTTATGAACAAATGGCCACGGGCATCTTCTCTCACTGAGAGAGGTGAGGAAGTGCCTTTTCTTCCTTTAATCAGGCCCTTCCCAGGCTTTCTCTGTTCTACATCCTTCCCTCGTGAGCTGAGGAGAACTCTGGCCTTACACATGTAATAGGGAAGAATCTTTGCATTCTATTACAAGTTAGTAACCAAAAGAATATTGCCTATAAGCTTAAATTATACATAATGGCCCATCTCTAAGATCTCTGCCTCCCAGGTAACCAGTTTAGGCTAAAATAGCTTTGTTTAGCTCACAGGAAACATCCTGACCAGGCCCGCCTGTAAGTGATTGTTGGAAAGAAGAAATTAACACAGCCCCTCCAGAGTCTGGCTAAAACCAGGACTTTATCCCCTCCCTCCTTTAAAAACAACAACAACACGTATTTATTTATTTGTCTGTGACAGGTATTAGTTGCAGCACGTGGGATCTTTGATCTTCGTTGTAGCATGCAAGATCTTTAGTGTGGCAAGTGAACTCTTAGTTGTGGGATCTAGTTCTCTGACCTGGGATTGAACCTGGGCCCTGTACATTGGGAGTATGGAGTCTTAGACACCGGACTCCCAGGGAAGTCCCATCCCCTCTCCTTTTAGTATAAAAGAAGCCTGACCACTCCAGTGTTCTTGCCTGGAGAATCCCAGGGACGGGGGAGCCTGGTGGGCTTCCATCTATGGGGTCACACAGAGTCGGACACGACTGAAGTGACTTAGCATAGCATAGCATAGCATATCTAATGGAGAATGTCTTTAAAAACAGTATTTTGAAAAGTATAGAGATGTAATTGTTGACATGAAAATCTATAATCTATTATCTGTAGTCTATTAAGTAAAACATGCAAGTTATGAAAAAAAAAAAAAAAGAAGCCTGAATTCTAACTCAGAGAAGATGGTTCTTTGGGACAGTAGTCCACCATCTTCTCGGTCTGCTAGCTTTCCAAATAAAATCACTATTCTTGGCCCTAACAATCCGTCTCTCCATTTATTGGCCTGTCGCGTGGTGAGCAGTACAAGCCTAGACTTGGTGAAACAGAGGCTTGGATTCCCCAGTTGCCAGAGCTGCCAAAGCCAGGGGTCCTGTCTGCAGAGAAGCCCGATGAGCACTGTTCTTTCTAAGGCTGTGACCCACTTTGCTCCACAATCCAAACCACAGCTCTATAAAAGCCCCACAGTTTTGGCAAGGCCCGCGGGCAGTCAGAAGAGCTGGTACCACTCACACTGTCAGCCCAAGAACTGGTACCCAGCATGGTGTCATGCTCTAAACCCAGTTCTCAACCTGAAGAACCAGAAACACAGGTGGTGGGGAGCTCATGGAGGCATTTGTGTGCATCGCAGTGACCGGGCGGAGACCTGCGATGGGCAAGAATCGCCCCTTCAATCCTGCAAGGCTTCCAAAGGTCCCTGGACTGGATTTTCAGACATTTTAAATCATTACAAATGTTCTGTGGTTTTTCAGTGTTACAAAGTTATAATTTCAAAATTAATTTTTATTATAAGACTCTGTTTATAATTATTCAGTACCTAAAACCTAACATCATTTTATATGGAATTTTTTTTTAACTAAACACTTGATTTTTCAGTACTGCAGCTATCATGTAAAATGCTGGAAAACTGTGCTGCATTGTGTTTGGGAGCCCATGTCAGAAGCAGCAGTAATGGTGTTTCTGGTAATTAAAGTCACCGAAACATCACATCTGTGTTTGTCAGCACCTGTCACCTCTGAGGGGCATGGGGCAATGCAGTGGTAGGCAGGTTCCTGAGAAGAGATTGATCAAATAAGTAAAATATGGAGAATAACAGCAGTCCAGTTTCTCACTGTCAGAGAAGGAGTTGCAAATATTGAAAGGGAAAAAACTGGCAGGAACCCTGTGTGTTAGAGACGTGAACTCGTGGTTCTCAGCACTCATGGACAGATATGAAGTGGGTATAGACATAAATGTGTGTATACATGCATATCTGCCCTGGTTTTATCCACCGACAAGGTCTGCCAGCAATAGCAATCAGCCTGCCCAGCACCCAGAGCTCAGTTTCTCCCCTAACTGGAACCAGGGCTTCTTGGGAAAATGGCCAATTTCAAGATAGAGGCAGGAAAAGTACAGGATGAGCCTATAACATCTTTTGTGTCAGAAAATAAGGATGTGCTCAGAAATTGATGGGGATAAATCTAAAGGACAGGGGAGCCAGCTCTGAGGGGCTCCCACTGGCTCCGAGACAGCCGAACACTGAAATAAACAGTGAAAGCAACGGATTGGAACCTATGGAATGAACCAGAAAAGCATACAGCTAAAAATGAATGAACAAATAAACCAGAAGAAGGGAAAACTGTTTACGATGCCAACCAATGAACTTGCCTGGTGGCGCAGTGGGTAAGAATCCCCCTGCCACTGCAGGGGACACGGGTTCAATCCCGGGTCCAGGAAGATTCCGCATGCCGTGGAGTAACTAAGCCCCAAGTGCCACAACTACTGAGCTCAGGCTCTAGCGCCTGTGAGCAGCAACTACTGAAGCCTGCGTGCCTAGGTCCTGTGCTCTGCAACAAGAGTAGCCCCTGCTTGCCACAACTAGAGAAAGCCCACGTGCAGCAATGAAGATCCGCCACAGCCAAAAATAAATAAACAAAAATAAAGTGACTGGTAATATCTCTGAAAAGCAAAATGCCAACTAATAAATGCAGAAGGAATGATGGGATTAGAAAAATTATCATTTGACAGCCTCCAGAGTTATTGATAATTTAGCCTGGAAGCTAAAACTCAAGGGGTAAAAGAGTCTGGGAGTTCTTCCTCACAAAACGTTTATAATTACAAAAAGGAGAACCCCACCGTGGAGACACCTGGCAGATACCACCTTAGTCAAGTGATCAAAGTCACAATGTCACAGCACCAGTCATGGGACAAATTAAAGTGTTCTCTCTGATCACACTCAAAGAGGAAAACATAACACAAAGTCTGTGACACGGCAGCCAAAAATACATAACCTGAATCTAATCAAGAGGAAACAAACAAATCCAACTGGAGGGACATCCTGCAAAGTAGCTGACCTCTACTCGGAAAGTGTCAAGGTCATGGACATCAAGGAAAGACAGAGAAACCATCACAGACCACGGGAGAATGTTCCTGTGTGCGGGGAGCACACGAAACTGGCTGAGACGATGGGGCAGCAGCTTGGCGATGTGTCCTTGAATGGGTGCCGGGGAAGCTATTTGTACTATTCTGTACTGTTCTCATAATTTTCTATGAGGACCAAATCACTTCAGAATTAAAATTATCTTTAGCATTAACAAATATGAAGGAATGATGAGGGACTTCCCAGGTAGTCCAGTGGTTAAGAATCCCTTCCAATGCAGGGACATGGGTTCAATACCTGGTCAGGGAACTAAGATTCCAGATGCTACGGGGCATCTAAGCCCACATGCCACTGCTAGAGAGATGGCGAGCAGCCAGTAGAAAAAGAGCCCTCCCTCCCTCCCCACTGCCAAAAAGCCCGTGCACTGCAGCAGAGATCCTGTGTGCCACAATGAAGACCTGATGCAGCCAAGAAAATAAACAATTTTTTCAAAGCAAACAATAAAAAGAAATAATTATGAGCAAAGAAATTGGTAATTATGTGGGCAAATCCATGTACTACGAAACCATAATAACAATGTCTAATTTTACGGGTTACAAAAGAAAGGTTAAAAGACAAAAGAGAAGGCAAGCCCTGGAGCCACTACTATGCTGCAAAAAGACTCAGTGCAGCCAGAATTTTAAAAAAATTTTAATTAAAAAAAAATCAAAGCACTAACTAGAAAAAAAAGGCCACTATGTAATGATAAAAGTTACCGTTTATGAAGAAAATGAAACTGTTGAGAAACTGAGTCCAGAAAACAGCATAGCAGCTAAATACAAACAAAACCTATTAGAAATGGTAGAACTGGAGAGCTGTATATGTATGCATACATACACATACCCATATAGTAATCAATATACATACATACACTCATATACACATATATGCAAGTGTAGCAGAAAACTGCAATAAATGTGATAAATACAATAAAACTCTTCATTTAAGAAAAGTACGAGCTTCGATGGTGGCTCAGATGATAAATAACCTGCCTGCAATGCAGGAGATCCTGGTTTGATTCCTGGGTCAGGAAGACCCCCTGGGGAGGGGAAGGGCTACCGACTCCAGTATCCTTGCCTGAAGAATCCCATGGACAGAAGAGCCTGGCGGGCTACAGTCCATGGGGTCGCAAAGATTCGGACACGACTGAGTGACTAACGCTTTAAGAGAAAGGTAGGACTTCCCTGGTGGTTTAGTGGTTAAGAATCAGCCTGCCAGTGCAGGGGACATGGGTTCAATCCCTGGTCCAGGAAGATCCCACATGCCAAGGAGCAACCGAGCCCCTGAGCCACAACTACTGAAGCCCTCGAGCCTGTGCTCCACAAACAGAGAAGCCACCACAAGGTACCACAGGTTCCACCGTGAGGAGCAGCGCCCACTCGCCACAGTTAGAGAAAGCCCACGTGGCCAAGACTAAATACACAAATCTTTTTGTTGCTTAAAGACAGAAAGATAAATCTAGAAGTTTATATCACCTGAGTGGTGTGACAGGACATGTCCACAGGACAAGTTGAGAATATTATAAAAGTAGAGGTTTAAGACCGCATCTTCTAAATATGACCCAAAATGATTAGGAAAAGCTAATACAGAGATGACTCAAAAAATTCATGACTTTGAAATTGAGACATGTTCCTAGCTTACTCTTAGCTCAAAGAAGAAATAAAACACCAGTGACATACTATCTTGAAAACAAAAAAAGGAAGTTTCATCTCAAAACCTCTATGAATCCTCAAAAAAAGACACCTCGACAGAAGTTTATCACTTTAAATGCTTACACTCTTAAAGTAAGAAGATGAATAGAAGAATTAATATCTTATATGCATTGTGATAAATTCAGATCAGATCAGTCGCTCAGTCGTGTCCGACTCTCCGCGACCCCATGAATCACAGCACGCCAGGCCTCCCTGTCCATCACCAACTCCCGGAGTTCACTCAAACTCATGTCCACAGAGTCAGTGATGCCATCCAGCCATCTCATTCTCCGTCGTCCCCTTCTCCTCCCGCCCAGGAAAAAAAAAATTACTGAAAAGAAACCGAGGGAGAGGACGAATTCCTTGGCAGTCCAGTGGTTAGGATTCTGGGCTTTATGCCAGGGGCCTAAAGTTTGAGCCATGATCGGGGAACTAAGATACTGAAAGCCATGCGGCATGGCCAAAAGAAGGAAAGAAAGACGCCAAGAGAGGAAATTAACAAAGGTGCAAAGCTGTTGCTGGAGGGAGGAGTGGGCAGGCCACTGGGTGCAGGACTTGCGGATGGTCTGTACCTTTACCTTCATCCATGGGGCACGGAGAAGCCACTGAACAAGGCGATGTGATCTTAAGGTAGTTCCTTAAAAATGGCTGTGGCTGCAGGGTGGAGGGTGGATGCAGCAGAGGGTGGATAGGGACACGCAAGGGTGCAGGGTGGCCCAAGCAAATCAGATCACAAGGACGGCGGCAGTGAGGGCATGCCAGAGGGCTCTGATGGTCCCTCTCCAGGAAGGCTCCCAGATATTGGATTCAGCAGGACTCAGGTTCCTGCCGAATCCTGGATTCGGTGACCTGAGTCACTCAGGATCCTGAAAGTGTATTTTTCAACAAGATCCCTTGCAGGATTCCCTCAGAGCCACAAATTACTAAATTTACACAGGTTACTACACAGCTGTGTAAACAGATGGTTACAGAACAGACCAGAGGAATCACAGGAGCTGAGGTCCAGGATTTTATGAGTGTGTAAGGTGTGTGCATGATCGTGCTTGTGGGCAGGTGTGTGCGTGTGCATGCATGTGTAGCTTCCAGGAGATGATCAAAGAATGGAACACCCAACAGGTGCCTTGGTCATCAAGCAGAAATATAACCATCGTTTTTGAAAACACACTGCTCTCTGGCCGTATGTATCGGATGTCCCAGTGTCCAATACTGGTCAGTGTGAGGGTGAAGTGAGGCCCCAGCATCAACGCGCCAAGTTGAGGTACCAGAAAAGGAGGAGGGCAGAGGAGACTTCTCCTTGACCTAAAGCCTGTAGGGCCGCAGGCTCGCCCTGAGTCACTGCGAAGAGGGATTTGGTCCCTGCAGCTTGGGAGAAACCCTGGGGCGCGTCCCAGAAACTCCGAGTAAGTGCGGCCAGCCTCAGGGGGCAGCGGGAGGCTGTCGGGCCATCTCAGGAAGGAGCTCGTCCATTCTTCCGCCTTGATAATCCAGTGGTTCCTCCCGGGGCAGTTCATTAACGGAAGTCTCCTAAACGGCTGAAGCTGAACTGAAGGCCTAAAACGTGCAAAGCCCGTCAGCCCTGAGACCATGCTCTGGCCGCTGGCCACGAATATCCATGGCAACGATGGTGGCCCACAGAGGAGAGTGCAGACCTCCGTGGAGACAAATCCAGCGGGAACGTGGATCCGGCTTGCGTGGGGCGCCCCCAAGTGGTGAATCGCGGCAGAGGCGCTCGCGCGTCCGGGAGACCGAGAACTCCAGGATTCTAGGAAAGAGGCCAAAGCTGGGCTTTTCCTGAGCTTGCGGCCACGGAAGAAGTGAGTTTGCCACACTGCCGCCCACTCCACCCCCCGCCCCACCTTGGCATCCGGCAGTGAATCATTCTCTGTTCATTTATCCTCTACTCTCTGGACCCCGGGGACCCAGAGGTGACACAACTCGGCAAGTCCCTGCCCTGGAGGAAAGCGTGTGACAGCCAAGTGAGTGTATCTAGTTCGCTGGGGTGAAAGCATTCGAGTTGTCATTTTCCATTGTTATCACAAAATGAAACAGAGAGAATTTTCTGGGTGAAACAAGAGACTGTCAAGCAATTTTACACTTGGGAGGGCTGTTTTCAGCTCCTTCTCTGTGTTCCCAGGGGTGTGCGTTACTCCTCTGTTCTGGGGGTATGTCTGTGGGAACATTTGAAAAGAGTGACGTGGGCTTTAGAATCCGAAAGACCTGGGATCAAGCCTCAGCTCTGCCTATAACCAACCAGCTGTGTGTCCCTGGGTGGGCTGCTCAATCTCTCTGAGCCTGGGGCCTCATCTACGAAGTGGAGCTTATAGCTATTTTCTACAAGACAAAGAAACACATTCCTAAACTTCTTAGGAATTTCAGATTACAGTTGACTCTTGTTTTTCAAGGCAGTTACATGCTATAAAGGGCTTCCCAGGTGGCGCTAGCGGTAAAGAACCCACCTGCCAATGCAGGCAACATTAAGAGACACGGATTCGATCCCTGGGTGGGGGAGATCTCCTGGAGGAGGGCATGGCAACCCGCTCCAGTATTCTTGCCTGGAGAATCCCATGACAGAGGAGCCTGGTGGGCTATAGTCCATAGGGTCACAAAGAGTCAGACACGACTGAAGCGACATGCACGCAACCACATTTGTTCCATAAAATCAGCACAAACACTGGATTATCAAAACCCAACCACTGGGCTTCCCTGGTGGTCCAGTGGTCAAGAATCCACCTGCCAGTGCAGGGGACAGCGGTTCAAGCCCTGGTCCAGGAAGATCCCACATGCCGTGGGGCAGCTAAGTCTGTGAGCCACCACTACTGAAGCTGCTGCACTCTAGAGCCATTGTCTGCAATGAGAGAAGATCCGCTCGCTGCAGCTAGAAAAAGCCTGCCTGCGGCAACGAAGACCCAGAACAACCAAAAATAAAGAATCAAAATTTTTAAAAAGATTCAAAAAAAAAAAAAGAAAAAACCATTGCCCGTAGGGGAAATACAGGGTAGGATCTCCTGCCAGCCTCTGGTCCCCACATTTTGTCAACCCACCACTAACATAACCTTGTTTTATGCTTGTTTTTGTTTGAAAACACCTTATTTAATATATATTGTTGGCTCAATATTGAGCTCACAGCCCAAAGCGTATGCTTGAAGCTTCCCTAACACAAATGTTTTCTCCCCAAGTCACATCCCAGTCTTTTCGTGCGTGGAAACAGCAGACAGCCTTTCAGCGCTACCTCGGGAGTCATTTTAAACGATAACATCACTGAGAAAAGGCACAAAGGTGCAAAAACTCGGCAGTAAGTGGACTTTGAAAAGGATACCTGTTTACAGTGTAAGGAATGAAGCCAGAAGGCAGAAGCCTGAAGGCAGAAGGCAGAAGCCCTGTTGGGCCTCAGCTGGGAATTTGAACTTCAGGCAGCTCAGAAGTGCACACTGCTTTTCGCATGACCTCAAAAGCACAGCAAATACTGATTTGGGGCTGGAAAAAAAAAAAAAAACTATTGTTTTTCATTTTATTTTTTTAACTGTTTATTTTGTATTGGGATATATAGCCAATGAACGGACAGGTCTTCCCTACTGGCTCAGGGATACAGAATCTGCCTGCCAGAGCAGGAGATGCAGGTTCTATCCCTGGGTCAGGAAGATCCTCTCGTGAAGGAACTGGCTACCCACTCCAGTCTTCTTACTTGGGAATTCCCATGAGCGTAGGAGCCTGGTAGGCTACAATCCATGGAGTCACAAAGAATTGGACGTGATTCTGAAAGAGATGGGAATCCCAGACCACCTGACCTGCCTCTTGAGAAACCTGTATGCAGGTCAGGAAGCAACAGTTAGAACTGGACATGGAACAACAGACTGGTTCCAAATAGGAAAAGGTGTACGTCAAGGTTGTATATTGTCACCTTGCTTATTTAACTTTTATGCAGAGTACATCATGAGGAACGCTGGGCTGGAAGAAGCACAAGCTGGAATCAAGATTGCTGGGAGAAATATCAATAACCTCAGATATGCAGATGACACTACCCTTATGGCAGAAAGTGAAGAGGAACTCAAAAGCCTCTTGATGAAAGTGAAAGAGGAGAGTGAAAAGGTTGGCTTGAAGCTCAACATTCAGAAAACAAAGATCATGGCATCTGGTCCCATCACTTCATGGGAAATAGATGGAAAAACAGTGGAAACAGTGTCAGACTTTATTTTTTGGGGCTCCAAAATCACTGTAGATACTGATTGCAGTCATGAAATTAAAAGACGCTTGCTCCTTGGATGGAAAGTTATGACCAACCTTGATAGTATATTAAAAAGCAGAGACATTACTTTGCCAACCAAGGTCCGTCTAGTCAAGGCAATGGTTTTTCCCGTGGTCATGTATGGATGTGAGAGTTGGACTGTGAAGAAAGCTGATCGCCGAAGAATCGATGCTTTTGAACTGTGGTGTTGGAGAAGACTCTTGAGAGTCCCTTATACTGCAAGGAGATCCAACCAGTCCATTCTAAAGGAGATCAGTCCTGGGTGTTCATTGGAGGGACTGATGCTAAAGCTGAAACTGCAATACTTTGGCCACCTCATGCGACGAGTTGACTCACTGGAAAAGACTCTGATGCTGGGAAAGGTTGGGGGCGGGAGGAGAAGGGGACGACGGAGAATGAGATGGCTGGATGGCATCACCGACTCTGTGGACATGAATTTGAGTGAACTCCGGGAGTTGGTGATGGACAGGGAGGCCTGGCATGCTGTGATTCATGGGGTCGCGGAGAGTCGGACACGACTGAGCGACTGAACTGAACTGAACTGAGTCACTTGAGCACACACACACACACACACATAACCAATTAGCAATGTTTTGATAGTTTCAGATGAACAAAGGGACTGAGCCATACACACACATGTATCCATTCTCCCCAAAACCCCTTTCCCATCCAGGCTGCCACACAGCATGGAGCAGAGTTCCATGTGCTATACAGCAGGTCCTTGTTAGTTATCCATTTTAAATATGCTGCTGCTGCTCAGTCACTTCAGTTGTGCCTGGTGGACTGGGGCCCACCAGGGTCCTCTGTCCATGGGATTCTCCAGGCAAGAGTACTGGAGTGGGTTACCATGCTCTCATCCAGGGGATCTTCCTGACCCAGGGATTGAACCTGCATCTCTTATGTCTTCTGAGCTGGCAGGCAGATTCTTTACCACCAGCGCCACCTGGGAAGCCCCACTTTAAATAGAGCAGGCTACAAATCAATCTTTTCAAGTAGGCGGATTTGCAAATATTGAATCCGTGAGTAATGAGGCTCAGCGGTGTCTGCACTTGGTGGGGGTGGGGGTCCATCCGCTGTCACCCGTTTGGAACACCGAGCATTTGGTAGTTTTGCTATGGGGTGGGGGGAGGGCTTGTTCCTGGGCTGGGACCCCCAGTACAGGCTTCTCACAGAGCTCACTCAGGAGCAGGCCTGCCGCAGGCTCACATCAACCTTGGCAAAGCCATGATTGAACACCAAGGGCTTGATTTTCCTTTTGTCTTCATGGGGCTTAGAGCAGGCTGCCCCCAGATATGCTACAATGGCTTATTGATTATTTTGAATTAAAGTTACTTGAGAAATAGCCCGTGGGGAAAAATGATATAAAAAACCACTCTGACCTTCCCCAACTCCTTTCCCCCTGAAAGCGAGAAATAAATCTCCCATGTGAAGGAACCCTCCCTATGCCAGGATAGAAAGCCTCCTTATCACCAGAGTTAGGGAAGTCAAGCTAAGAAAGCTATATAGACAGACATTGTTACTTCATTATTCTGCTACCCCAAACACAAGTTCTTTGGTTGTGTTAAATCTTTACAAGTAACTGTATAAAAATGATATATAGGGACTTCCCTGGTGGCCCAGTGGCTAAGACTCTGTGCTCCAAATGCAAGGGCCCAGGTCCAATCCCTGGTCGGGGTACTAGATCCCACATGTCGAAACGGGAAGATAGCGCAAGCCGCAATAAAGATCGAAGATCCTCTGTGCTGCAACTAAGACCCAGCACAGCCAAACACATAAATTAGATAATGTTTTAAATAAATAATAAATAAATAAAAAGATTTTAAATAGATAAATCAAATGATATGTAAACAGTCTGCATCGGTCGCTTCAGGAGTCCCGTTTCTATGAGAACTTCTTAAGAATTGTTTTTTCTCTTCCCTCTTGTTGCTGTCTTCTGTCAATTAATTATCAGACCAGCCCAAGAGAACTCAGGAAGGGTAGTGGGGAAATCTACCCCTCCCCGCCACACACGGCCTGAGGATCACTTAGGTGATCCTCACCCCTAGGTCTTCATTCTTTGATTTTTCTCTCTAATGAGAAAAGCAATAAAAAGAGATCAAAGTCCACCCCTGGGGCCTGTGCTCATCCGTGTCCTAGAGAGACACCAGGGAGCTTGGTCCCAATCATGTGGGAGGCCTGGTTTCCTGATCCAGAGCAGAGAATATACCAGCTAAACCCCATCCCCCATGCACCCAAGCCCCCTTGCCCAGAGCTACTTCTCAACAGCCCCTGACACCAACCTCAGCGAATTCCTCAAAGCAGAATCAGCTACATAATTTGTGGGATCCAGGCAAAATGAAAATGTAGGGCCCCAGTTCCAAATTATTAAGAATTTCAAAGAGCATTAGACCAAGTCCGGGCCCCTTTAAGTGTAGGGGTCCCACCTCAAAGTCCCAGTTCCCCAGGCCCTTCTCCCACCCAACTCCTACCACCCTGGTGGTCCTTGCTGCCCTGTCCAGGACCCCAGTCCATTCCCCAGGGGCGGGGGAAGGGGCAGGACCCAGGTCTCCAGCGGAAGATCAGTCTTTGGTCTGGTAACCACTCCTTCCCCACCTCCCCTTCGCACTCCTGGGTAGGACGGGCTTGTTAACTATGTTGGAAGCTGAACCTGAATGAGGTGTGGCTATGGGGAGAGTGTGGGTGTTGGGGAGTAGTTACCAGACCATAAAGAAGGCTAAGCCCCGAAGAACTGATGCCTTTGAACAATGTGTGGTGTTGGAGAAGACTCTTGAGAGTCCCTCGGACAGCAAGGAGGTCAAATAGTCAATCCTAATAGAAATCAACCCTGCATACTCATTGGAAGGACTGATGCTGAAGCTGAAACTCCAATGCTTTGGCCACCTGATGCAAAGAACTGACTCATTGGAAAAGACCCTGATGCTGGGAAAGATTAAGGGCAGGAGGAGAAGGGGGCAACAGAGAATGAGATGGTTGGATGGCATCACTGACTCAGTGGACATTAGTCTGAGCAATCTCTGGTAGATAGTGAAGGATAGGGAAGCCTGGAGCACTGCAGTCCATGGGTCACAAAGAGTAGGACATGACTTAGTGATTTAACAACAACAACCAGGAAACTAATGGTCTTCCCAGTGGCTCAGTGGTATAGAATCCGCCTGCCAATGCAGAAGACACAAGAGACGTGGGTTCCATCCCTGGGTTGGGAAGATCCACTGAAGAAGGAAACAGCCACCCATTCCAGTATTCTTATTGGAAAATTTCATGGACAGAGGAGCCTAGTGGGCTACAGTCCCTGGGGTGGAAAAGAGTCAGACACAACTGAGCATGCACACACAGGAAACTAATGCACCCACTAAAGAAACTGGAGTAAGGCAGTGATGGGCAAAAATAAAGATGCTTTCCGATGACTCAATCAGCAAAACAGCCAACTACAGCCTCATGCTTCATCTCTGAAGTCTCCAAGGCCTTGCCAGGCCCACTCATTGAACAACTCCAAGCTCAACGTAGAACTCCAAGTTCTCCAAAGTCTGAAGCAGGCCTGCCGAGCGCAAAGCCCAGCTCTGCAGTGTTCCTTTGCTGTCCAACCCAGGACTTCCCAGGCTCTCCTTATCTCCACATTTGGATTCGGTTCATCGATTGGTATAATCTAAGATGCCAAGGCTTAAACAAGAGCCCTTGATTCTAATTAAAATCTGGCCAGCCAGAGGGCCGCTGGGACTCCCGGGAAACGCCCACCTCACACCACGCTCTTTCTTATCTCAGTGGCCAGTGAGTCGCTGGCTTCTCTCAGGCATTTGTGCTGGTTTTCTGTGCATTCTTAACTCCAGATCTTGTTGGCCTGAGGCAATCAGCCCTCTGGGAGACCCTTCCAAATACCCACTTGGGCTCAGATTTGCCTGAGAAACATTTAAGGCAGCTCACTGACACTGGCAACTGGATGACTAACAGCCACAGCAAGGAAGCGTCGCGGGCAGCCTAGCTCATTAGCGTCCACAGTGTCAGCCTTGTGCACAGATTCTAAGTCAGAAGTCTTTCAATGAAATGATTAGAGCCCAGAGCAAATGAAAATGGATTTGAATTCCACAGTTTCCTGGTGGCTCAGAATGTAAAGAATCTGCCTGCAATGCAGGAGATCTGAGTTTGGTTCCTGGTTCGGGAAGATCCCCTGGAGAAGGAAATGGGCTAACCCACCCCAGTACTGTTGCATGAAGAATCCCATGGACAGAGGAGCCTGGTGGGCTACAGTCCATGGGGTAGCAAAGAGTCAGACATGACTGAGCGACTAACACTTTCACCTTTTTCTGTTTCAATCTGTGCTGACTCTCCTTTACAGATATCAACGGTGCAGATTCTGTGTCTGTTTCTTGCTTGCTTCGTTTTTATTATGAACGTTCATAATGCCTTTCATTTATGGCCCAGACAACAGGGACATCCCCATTTTGCAGATATGGCTCATTCAGCTACTGCTTAGGAAGCCAAACTTTCCAAAACCTCCAGGCTCTCATCTAAAATTCAAGGCTTTAAAAATAAATAAATAAATAAAATTCAAGGCTTTGTCCCCTGTGTTGCTTCCTCCTAAAGCTAATGAATGAAAATTTTCAGTCAAAGGACCTCGAGAGTCCACTTATTGGAATCACTCTGGAAAACTGGTCAGAATCTATGAACTGCATCAAGGCTGGTAAAATGATCCGAGGAGAATTCCTCCTCCCTCCCGCAGGAGCAGGACTCTGGGGAAGAGAATCCCCTGGTGACGTCTGTCACTTCTCCCAAGCCAATTTAAGAGACACACAGCCTGTGTTTGTGACTCGCCAGCACCTGGGGGATTCCCGGGGGGGACTGAATGGATCACTGCGCTTACACTCAGTCCCCCAGCCCCTGCCAGAGGCCTAGCTCACTGGAGAGAGGGACAGCTCACTCGCTTCTGTGGGCTGAATTGTGACCCACCCCTGAAGTTTTATGTCCAAGCCCTAACCCCCAGTACCTCAGAATGTGACTGTATCTGGAGACGGGGCCTTTAAAGAGCTGATTAAGGTAAAATGAGGTCCCTGGGGTGGGCCCTAGTTCAATGTACTTAATGTCCTTATAAGAAGAAAATCTGGACCCCAGGGAGGCCCACTCACAGAAGACCATGTGAAGACACAGATAGAAGATGGTCGTGTACAAGCCAAGAGAGAGGACTCAGGAGAAACCCGCCTTGCTGGCAGCTTGATCTTGCACTGCCAGCCTCCAGAACTGTGAGGAAGTAAATGTCTATTGTTTAAGCCATCTAGTCTGTGGTACTTTGTTACAGCAGCCCAAGCCGACTAATACACTCACTGCCTGGGTCATTTGACCTTAGGTTTCTGATCTGCCATAGGGATGGGTTTCTGCCCTCTCCACCTCACACGGTCAGTGTTGAGGCCATGGACACAAAAACGCTTTGTAAGTCACAAAGCACTGAACACCCAGAAGACTGGAGGGTATGTGCCCATGGACGCCATGTCCGAGGCTGGGGCCAGGAAAAGCTGGGGTCAGGCACTCCCAAAGCATCTGCCTCTGGCTTGAAATGAACTTGCAAAGCCAGTGTGGGTCTTTCAGAGGCTGATTGGTTCAAAAACCCTGAAAATATGCATTGCCTGAAACTCCAATACTTTGGCCACCTCATGAGACGAGTTGACTCACTGGAAAAGACTCTGATGCTGGGAAAGGTTGGGGGCGGGAGGAGAAGGGGACGACGGAGAATGAGATGGCTGGATGGCATCACCGATTCTGTGGACATGAGTTTGAGTGAACTCCGGGAGTTGGTGATGGACAGGGAGGCCTGGCGTGCTGTGATTCATGGGGTCGCGGAGAGTCGGACACGACTGAGCGACTGAACTGAACTGAACTGAACTAGGCTCAATAATTCCACCTCTAAGAGAGAAGCAAACAAATGAACTGACATAATGGAAAAAAGATGTTCATCCCAGAATTGTTTATGGTAGGAAAAAAAAATTCAGCAGAAAATGAGGGGAAAAAAAAACATATGACAGGATAATTTGCATCTGTTAAAAACCACACAGTAAAAAAAAAAAAATGCACTAGGAGAAAAATTATCAGCTTTTAAAGATGGTGATAATAGATTGCTATCAGGAAAAAACTACCTGACAACAGAACCATATGTAAAAACTAACTACTTTTGTAAGACTCTATCTACCTGAATATACATATATATAAAAATAGAAAATACATCAAAATGCTAGCAATGGACAGGTGATTATGATTTAGGGATGTACTTTTATTAAACTTGTGTGTGTGTGTGTGTCTGCACCACATGGCATGCAGGATCTTAGCTCCCCAACCAGGGATTGAACCCATGCCCCCTGCAGTAGAAGCGTGGAATTCTAACCACTGGACCGCCAGGGAATTCCCCTTAAGCTTTTCTATGTTCTTCAGTTTTTTTGCATTGAACAAGCATTATTTTTGTTTCTTAAAAAATGTAGTAACCAGTATTTTAAAATAAATATATAAGTAGTACCTAGAGTCCAGAAAGTAAATCTCAAGATGATATGGATGATTTGCATATATAATAACAAGAGTGGTTTTGATGAAAATTAAGAAGATTCCATGTAGACCTGGGGTAGGTATGGGGCAAAGGATCCTCTTACAAACTGCTTGTGGGGGCTGTAAAGTGACATAAACTTTTTGGAAAGTAATTCAGCAGGATATATCAAAACTATAATATGCATCCCCTTTTGCGCAGGAGAAATTTATCCCCTGCAATCGAGGCAGCGCCACGCAGGGATGTGTGGCCGGCAGTGTGGGCAGTGAAACGGCCTGGATATGCTGAAAGTCCAGCTCACAGGGTGAATGAGGGCGAAGAGCCTCGTCATGGGTTTCTGTGCATCAGCAAAAGAGCAAGCAGCATATACAGATGGCTTGGAGGATTTCTGTGATGCATGAAGTGAGGCAAACAAAACGCAGAGAGGTACATATGATGTGGTTCCAATATCAGGATGCTAATCACTGATTCTGTCGAAAACCTCTCTGCGGTCTGTACATAGTGACTTTACGCATGATCATGAATATGGAAGGAAAGTTTTACTATTGAGTACCTGGGATGGGAGAAGGAGGGAGTATGGGGGGAAAGCTATGAAAAAACTGAAAGAGGGGTCAACAGCAAAAAGCAACATGTTTAATATGATCCACCATATGCAAAACAGGAGGTGATGCATAGAAAACTGTATGACAGGACACACTGCAGGACGTCAGCGGTGGCAACACCAAGCTCGCGGATTTCACGTGATCTTTACTCTGTTCTGTATCGTTTTCTGTAATGTTTGATATTTTTACAATAAGCATGTATTTTTAGTAAAATCATGACAATACAATAGAGGTCATATATCTGGGTGAAAAAAGCAACCCCTCCATTCCCACCTCTCTCCTAACAAGTCCTATTTTGAACTAAGTTTTAGAGTCATCCTATGGGGGTATATATATATATGGCATCACTGACTCAATGGACATGACTTTGAGCAAGCTCTGGGAGTTGGTGATGGACAGGGAAGCCTGGCCTGCTGCAGTCCATGGGGTCACAAAGAGTCAGAATGACGGAGCGACTGAACCGATGGGGGTATATCAGAATTTGGAAGACTCCAACCTCTCTCCATTTCCTCTTGGCCCTCTTAGCTCAGGAAAAACACGATTTATTCCTCAACTCAGCCATTTTTAATTAATCTATTAAATAAAACTTTTACATTTTCTCAAAAAATGAATATTATTTTCATATGGCTTACATGAATATGTGATCCAGGGAAATATTTAGACCTTGATTTAAATATATATATATATACACACCTTGGTAGTGCTACGCTCTCTAACCTGAACAAGACCCAGCACCTTTGGTGACACATGCCTGCAGCTGGAACAACATGGTTCTGAGAGTCAACACTTAGAATAAGACAGAACAGTGTTTAGTGCCCTGTGCCCAACCATTTGCTCTTCACCATCAGTCCTTAGCTTGACCACCTGCACTGACCTAGGGATCACAAAGGAGGCAAAGTAAGGGTCAGAAGTGGCCAGCAGGAGCATGGACCAGTCTGGGGAGCCATAGGCTAGGTCCCCAGCAGCCTCTGGCCCATATTCAGGCTTGACCCAATAATGGCTGCCATCTTGGTGTGAGCTTGGCTTGTTGTCCACCACTGAAAGGAAAAATCCAAACATGGGATGATGTAGTGTCATTCCAAAGGAACCAGGGAGGAGATTTCAGGGTGAAAGAAGGGTCCCAGGAAAGGACTTACGGAGAATTAGAGTGGTGATAGGTGCTCTGTTAGTTTATTAGGGTTGTTATTACAAATGCCATCAATTGGGGAGCTTAAAATAACAGAATTATATCATCTCATAGTTCTGGGGGCTGGAAGTCCAAAATCAAGGTGTTGGCAGGGTTGACTCTTCCGAGGGCTGTAAGGAAGAATCTGTTTCATGCCTCTCCGCTAGTTTCTGGTGGTTTGCTAGCCTTCTTTGCTATGTCCTGAGTCACAGATGCATCATTCCCATCTCTGCCTTCATCCCCATATGATGCTCTCCCTTTTATGTCGGTCTCTCTGTCCAAATTTCCCCTTTTCATAAGGACACAGTCCTATTGGACTAGGGCATGTCCTAATGACTTCCTCTTAACTTGACTACCTCTGCAAAGACCTTATTTCCAAATAAGGTCACATTCCCTGGTGGCTCAGCTGGTGAAGAATCCGCCTGCAATGTGGGAGACCTGGGTTCCATCGCTGGGTTGGGAAGATCCCCTGGAGAAGGGAACGGCTACCCACTCCAGTATTCTGGCCTGGAGAATTCCTTGGACTCTGTAGTCCATGGGGTCGCAAAGAGTTGGACACTGAGCAACTTTCACTTTCCTAGGGGTTAGGACTCAATACAGCTTTTGGAGGCAGGACACAGCTCATCCATAACAGATGCTATTCCAGGCAGTTTCCAATGGAAGCACAAGACACAGAGACATGAAGGCAAAAGCAAAGGCACAGATGGCCAAGAGCACAAAACAGGTACATAGGCACAGCACCAGATTCCGCTCGTTCCTGCAGCCATGACACCAAATTGCCTGAGATCCACTCACATGCCAGGAGGCTCGCTTCTGCCTTCCATCATGCCAGGAGCAGTCTGGTCCAAGGACCACCTCCCTGATGCACATGGGTGCTCAGTCACTAAGTCGTGTCCAGCTCTTGGAGATCCCATGGACTGTAGCCTTCCAGGCTCCTCTGTTCATGGGATCTTCCGGGCAAGAATACTGGAGTGGTTGCCATTTCCTCCTCCAGGGGATCTTCCTGTCCCAGGCATCGAACCTGTATCTCTTGCAGCTCCTGCCTTGGCAGGTGGACTCTTCACCACCTGGGAAGCCCGACCTCTCTTGACACTGACATTATATTCCCTGAAATAAGATATAGTGAGTCAACCTGCAGATAATCAGGAAACGGAGGACATGGATCAAGACCTAAAGATAGAGAATTGGTCCCACTCTTGTTCCCGATAGACGCAAAGGGAGCCCGGTGCTGCTGCCCATCTCAGTCAACTTTGCTGGCATCTTTTATGGACTCAGCGCCATATAGACAAAGTGACCTGTGCGATCCTGCTAAGAAAAAAACCTATTAGTGGTTCTCGTGCAGGGATGGGATACCCTCCACTCCGACTGGAGGTGTGTGAAAACAAACAGTGGCATTTTGCCCATCAGTTGACTGAGAAAAGGAAACCCTGAGCCTGGTTTATGGGCTGATAGAGCAGTGACGCCCCTGCAGAGAAACCCCGAAGGACAGTGGACAAGGGAAGTCTTCCCACTGGGCAAAAGGATATCTTGGAGGAGAATACGATCGATCATCCACTGTGCCTGGAAGGAGAGACGGCCGGAAGTATAGATCTACACTGACTCCTGGACAGAAGCTCATGATTTTCCTGGATAGATAGTCAGATCGTCGGTCAGACATTTTTATCTTCCTGACACCAAAAGTGTGGGATTTTTTTTCTTACACTAACTGCAGTGCACTGAGTATGTCTCTCCATATTCATATGCTGAAACCCTAATCCCAGTGTGATGATGTTACTACTTGGTGGTGGGCCTTTAGGAGTTCATTAAGTCACGAGGAGGAGCTCTCATGAGTGGGGTCTTGCCCTGGTAAGAAGAGGCCATCTGAGGGTACGATGGTTCCAGACTGCAACCAGAAGAGTGCTCTCACCAGAACCCAGCCCAGGCCGGCGCCTTGATCTCAGGTCTTCAGACTCCTGACAGACAAGAGACCGAGTTCTATTGTTCATAAGCCATCCAGCCTGTGGTCCTTTGTTACCTCAGCCCAAATTAAGACATCAACCAATTCTCTGACGCCAATCAGGTGTCCAGCCATTCAATTCAGTCCTGACACTGTCTACCTGGAGTTAGCATCAGATCCCACAAGACTGTTCCCTCAGACTCCAGTTGCAGGTTCACCCCATATCTGATAGCGTACGTAAGTTGCTTCAGTCATGTCTGAGTCATTACTGGAGTGGGTTGCCATTTCCTTCTCCAGGGGATCTTCCTGACCCAGGGGTCGAACTCGTCTCTTATGTCTCCTCCATTTCTGATGGATTGGTTATAAATTGAAGGCTTCCACAAGTTCCTTCTTAGATTTGACAATTTGCTAGAACAACCCACAGAACTCAGAAAGTCACTTTATTTACCATTACTACTTTATGATAAAGGACAGAAAGTCAGGGAGAGCCAAATGGAAGAAATGGTGTGTGTGTGTGCGTGTACGCACACGCGTGCAAGCTTCCATGCCCTCTCCAAGGCAGCCACCCTCCTGCCACCTTGTACTCATCAACCTGGAAGCTCCCCAAACCCTGTCACTTAGAGGACTTTAATGGAGGCATCACCATATGGGCACGATCAATTATTAACTCAATTTCCTGCCTCTCTAAAGGCTTCCCAAGTGGCTCAGTGGTAAAGAGTCTGCCTGCCAATACAAGAGACGCAAGAGATGAGGGTTCGATCCCTGGGTCAGGAAGGTCCCCTAGAGGGGGAAATGGCAACCCACTCCAGTATTCTTGCCTGGAGAATTCCATGGACAGAGGAGCCTGGGGGGCTGCAGTCCATGGGGTCGCAAAGAGTCGTCCACAACTGAGCATACACACATGCACCTGCCCCTCTCCTCCCAGAGGTCGTGGAGGGTGGGGGATGAAAGTTCACACTTAAATTTTTTTATTCATTTATTTTATCTAGCTATGCTGAGTCTTAGTTGCAACACGCAGGATCTTGCACCTTTGTGGTGGGCTTGTGGAATCTTTGGTTGCAGCTTGTGTGATTTTTAATTGCAGCATGTGAACTCTTAGTTGTGACATATGGGATCTAGTTCCTTGGCTAGGGATCGAACCTGGGCTCCCTGCTTTGGGAGCCTGAATTCTCAGCCACTGGACCACTAGGGAAGTCCAGAAAGTTCCAACTTTCTAATTGGGGTTTGGTCCACCTGGTGACCAGCCTCCATGCTGAAGTGACCTAGGGGTCCAGCAAGAGTTACCTGTTTAGAACAAAGGATGCTCTTATCACCCAGGAAACTCCAAGGGATTCAGGGGCTCTGTGTCAGGAACTGGGCCTCCATGGTGGCTCAGTCTGTAGAGAATCCACCTGCAATGTGGGAGACCTGGGTTCGATTCCGGGGTTGGGAAGATCCCCTGGAGGAGGGAATGGCAACCCACTCCAGTATTCCTGCCTGGAGATTCCCCATGGACAGAGGAGCCTGACAGGCTCAAGTCCATGGGGTTGCAAAGAGTCGAACATGATTGAGCAAATAAGCACAGTACAGTGTCAGGAACTAGGAATAAAGAACAAACATATTTCTCATCATGCCACAGCCGAGGAGGCAGGGAAGAAACAAGAGTGGATCACTGGTATCAAGAACATCTGGGAAAGGGGTACATGAGTGGACACAGACCGAGGATGCTGTGACCCACGCAGACAGTCACCAAAGGGCAGTCATCACAGCGCAGGCGCTCAGGAATCAGGCAGGAAAGTTGGCAGCCAAGTAAGTTGTTTCTCACACGGGTGAATTTTATAGCACACTCCAAGAGTTGCTGAGCAGGGAACTTATCTGTGTGATATGCTTACTGAGTCTTCCAAGCAACTCCAGCTGGTTTGGCCAGCTGGTTTAATTTATAGTAAAATTCCAATTAGCTGATAACAGGATTTATTATTCAGTGAAAATTTTGGTGTGATTATCCATTTGGAAAGAAATAAGGTTGGATGTCCACTTCACACCATACACACAAAAATTCCTAATCAATTCAACATTCATGCATATACACACAAACACACATATACATAAGTTACATGAAACATAAGAAGGTGTATTTATAAGCCTGGGGTGGGTAGGGGCTCTTTCTAAACACATA
Organism: Moschus berezovskii; assembly: GCF_049115385.1. Lineage (NCBI taxonomy): Eukaryota > Metazoa > Chordata > Mammalia > Artiodactyla > Moschidae > Moschus > Moschus berezovskii. The sequence goes on from NC_142484.1 coordinate 8,335,869, forward strand.
AACCCAGAAGTCAAAAAAGAAAAGGCTCACATATTTGATTACATTACAATTTTCATTTCAATGCAGCAAAAGACATCATAACTATAGTAAAAAGATAAGTGGCAGATAGGAGAAAACCTTTGTAGCACATTCACCGGTCAAGAAACATTTAGTGAGTACTATGTCCCAGACACAATGCTAGCTACTCATAAAATTACTCAGAAAATATTCACAATTTGCATTTTTATTCCAATTTTTAATGTATGTATGACTAAGCAAAGCACTTATATCCAAAATATGTGAACTGATACACCTAAAATAAATCAACATTGAAAATAAACAATAAAATAAAAATAAATAGAACGACAAAAATTGAAAATGAAGGCACATACACAAAGTATACATCTGACTTATGCTAGAATTAGTTTTGGCTATCCATGAAAAGTCAAAACAGCAGTGACTTACATGCAGTAAAAGTACATTTCTCTCACATAAAAAGGTGCAGATGAAGGCCATCCAGAAATAGTATAAGAGTCCCACTGTCAACAGGGACCCAGCATTAAACCTTCTTTCCGTTCCACTATTCAGTACTTGGTGCAACCCTCAACGCAATTTCATATTCCAAAATGGCTGCCAGAGTTCCAGCCATCCAATCAGCAATCCAGGTAGCCAAAAGGGGAAAGGGAAACAGAACAAAAGGGTGTCATCCCTGCCAGACTGATTGCCTTCAAGTGGCCTTTCTCTTCTGCCAACATCTCACGGGCCACACCCTACTGCAAGAAAGGCTATTTAGTAAAGTCTTCAGCCAGGTGCATTTTCACCAAAAACACCATTTGGGTCTGCTACTAAAAAAGAATGGGGGAAAATTAATACTGCATGGCAGCTAGAAACCTCTGCCACACTCGATAAACACTAACCAAGGAAAGCTGGCCTGGCAAAAAGAAAATGAGAATTTATGGTGGAAAGCATTTTTCATTTTTCAGTTCAGTCACTCAGTCGTGACCGACTCTTTGCGACCCCATGAATCACAGCACGCCAAGCCTCCCTGTCCATCACCAACTCCTGGAGTTCACTCAACTCATGTCCACCGAGTCGGTGATGCCATCCAGCTATCTCATTCTCTGTCGTCCCCTTCTCCTCCCGCCCCCAATCCTTCCCAGCATCAGACTCTTTTCCAGTGAGTCAACTCTTTGCATGAGGTGGCCAAAGTACTGCAGCTTCAGCTTTAAGCATCAGTCCTTCCAATGAACACCCAGGACTGATCTCCTTTAGGATGGACTGGTTGGATCTCCTTGCAGTCCAAGGGACTCTCAAGAGTCTTCTCCAACACCACAGTTCAAAAGCATCAATTCTGCAGCGATCAGCTTTCTTCACAGTCCAACTCTCACATCCATACATGACCACGGGAAAAACCATAGCCTTGACTAGACGGACCTTGGTTGGCAAAGTAATGTCTCTGCTTTTTAATATACTATCTAGGTTGGTCATAACTTTCCTTCCAAGGAACAAGCGTCTTTTAATTTCATGGCTGCAATCAGCATCCACAGTGATTTTGGAGCCCAAAAAAATAAAGTCTGACACTGTTTCCACTGTTTCCCCATCTATTTCCCATGAAGTGATGGGACCAGATGCCATGATCTTTGTTTTCTGAATGTTGAGCTTCAAGCCAACCTTTTCACTCTCCTCTTTCACTTTCATCAAGAGGCTTTTGAGTTCCTCTTCACTTTCTGCCATAAGTGTGGTGTCATCTGTGTATCTGAGGTTATTGATATTTCTCCCGGCAATCTTGATTCCAGCTTGTGCTTCTTCCAGCCCAGCGTTCCTCATGATGTACTCTGCATATAAGTTAAATAAGCAAGGTGACAATATACAACCTTGACGTACTCCTTTTCCTATTTGGAACCAATCTGTTGTTCCATGTCCAGTTCTAACTGTTGCTTCCTGACCTGCATACAGGTTTCTCAAGAGGCAGGTTAGGTGGTCTGGGATTCCCATCTCTTTCAGAATTTTCCACAGTTTCTTGTGATCCACACAGTCAAAGGCTTTGGCATAGTCAATGAAGCAGAAATAGATGTTTTTCTGGAACTCTCTTGCTTTCTCCATGATCCAGTGGATGCTGGCAATTTGATCTCTGGTGCCTCTGCCTTTTCTAAAACCTGCTTGTACATCTGGAAGTTCACGGGTCACATATTGCTGAAGCCTGGCTTGGAGAATTTTGAGCATGACTTTACTAGCGTGTGAGATAAGTGCAATTATGCAGTAGTTTGAGCATTCTTTGGCATTGCCTTTCTTTGGGATTGGAATGAAGACTGACCTTTTCCAGTCCTGTGGCCACTGCTGAGTTTTCCAAATTTGCTGGCATAGTGAATGCAGGACTTTCACAGCATCATCTTTCAGGATTTGAAATAGCTCCACTGGAATTCCATCACCTTCACTAGCTTTGTTCGTAGTGATGCTCTCTAAGGCCCACTTGACTTCACATTCCAAGATGTCTGGCTCTAGGTGAGTGATCACGCCATTGTGATTATCTTGGTCGTCAAGATCTTTTTTGTACAGTTCTTCTGTGTATTCTTGCCACCTCTTCTTAATATCTTCTGCTTCTGTTAGGTCCACACCATTTCTGTCCTTTATCGAGCCCATCTTTGCATGAAATGTTCCCTTGGTATCTCTAATTTTCTTGAAGAGCTCTCTTGTTTTTCCTATTCTGTTGTTTTCCTCTGTTTCTTTGAAAGCATTATTCAGTTCAGTTCAGTTCAGTCGCTCAGTCGTGTCCAACTCTCCGCGACCCCATGAATCACAGCACGCCAGGCCTCCCTGTCCATCACCAACTAGGCATACATAAATAAATATACAACATAATGACAAAGTGTACTATCATCCAAATCATGAATATGCATGCACCTAACAATATAACTTCAACATTCACAAAGCAAAAACTAACTCATTTATAATAAGAAATTATAAAGTCACAGGCATGAGGAAGACTTTGATACTCATCTATTAAAAACTAATAGGTTAGCCAGATAAAAAATGTAATAAGTCTGAAAAACATAATACACAGGCTTGATATACTTTATATATTTAGACCCAATGGATAGTATTTATTTTTTTTAAGCACACACTGAACATATATAAAAATTGACCATTTACAAGATCACAGAGGAAGTCTTAAGAAATGTCCAAGAATCTGTATCTTATAGACAACAATCTTTGAATACAAGGCAGCTAAACTGGAGAGCCTCTATTAAAAAATCTTTTTAAAATCTCACTCATTTCAAAATAATAAATTATTCTTAAATAACTATAGACTATAAAAGAACCTAGAAATAAATGACAAAATATTGAGAACTACATGTCGACAGAAGTAATGCTTTTCAAAGCTGTGGGATGCAGTTAAAGTGCAGCGATGCTTAGTTTTAAGTTTATACTTTTAACTGTATTATATTTTTAAGAAACAATGAAGATTGAAAACAATTATTAAAAGCACTCAAGAAGCTAGAAAAATATTAAAGAAAAAACAAAGAAATTAGCAGGAACGACATTAAAATAGTATAAAAGAAAACCTAATGAAACAGGTACTTGTAAATATCGGAGACAATCTGTCGGGGGAGCCCGTTTACTCCTTACTTCTTCCCTACTTCTGACGGAGGAACACGGCAGCCCTCTGTCCGTTCAGTTCACCTCGCACTTCCTGCAGGACCGCGGTGGGTCTCCTAACCGGACACGGACACCAAGCGTGTGTGACTCTGCCTCTGCCCTCTCACTCTCCGTCCCTCTCCGTCTCTTTCTCTCTCTCCATCTCCCCGCTCCAGTCAAGAGTGTGTTCACAGAGCTTCCCTCGTGGCTCAGTGGGAAAGAATCCATTTGCCATCGCAGAGAACATGGGTTTGATCCCTAGTATGGGAAGACGCCACAAGCCAAGGAGTAACTAAGCCGGTGCACCACACCTACTGAGCCTGCGCTCGAGAGCCTGGGCACATCAACTACTGGGCCCATGTGCCCTAGAGCTCATGCTCTGCAACTAGAGAAGCCCCCGCAATGAGAAGCCCTTGCACCGCTACCGGAAAGTGGCTCCTGGTCGCTGCAACTAGAGAAAAGCCCGCACAGCAACAAAGATCCGGGACGGCAAAAAACAATTAAAACTTAAAAAGGAAAAAAGTGTTCACTACTCATGACCACAGAGTAAGCTGAGCACAAAAGCCCACTGAGTCTGCCTCACTCCAGGGTTCTGTCCTAGTAATACCTTTGCGCCCATATGCAAGTTTCATTCTATATCAAACTCACCAACAATAAAGATGATATTAATAATTTGGTGCTTTCTTTTTGTGCCTTATTTCTCAAGTGATCATAAATTCCATAAGAAGGACAGATATTATTTATTGTATCAACAAACATTAAAGGCTTTCCTGGTGGCTCAGCTGGTAAAGAATCCGCCTGCAATGTGGGAGACCTGGGCTCGATCCCTGAGTTGGGAAGATCTCCTGTAGAAGGGAATGGCTACCCACTCCAGTATTCTGGCCTGGAGAATTCCACAGACTACAATCCATGGGGTCACAAAGAGTCAGACACGACTGAGCGACTTTCACTTTCATCTACTAAGAACTCATAGCAAATTATTTACTTAATGTGAAAATATTAAAAGCATTACCATCAAAATTCAGGAATAAAATAAGAATGCCACCAACCGCTCCTCTTTCAACATTGTACTGAAGATGCTAGCAAATTCAGTCAGACAAGAAAAAGAAATAAACAGTATAATAATAGGAAACAAAAAGCCAAAACATTGTAGATTATATGTAGATTTCATATGATTCTCTATATAGAGACTCCAGAGCTTCTACAAAGTTTGAGAAGTAATTAAGTTCAGCAGGATTGCCAGATACAAGATCATTATAAGGAATCAATAATATCTTTGTCCATGGAATTCTCCAGCAACAATATTGGAGTGGGTATCCATTTCCTTCTCGAGGGGATCTTCCCAGCCCAGGGATCGAACCCAGGTCTCCACATTGCAGGCAGATATATTTTTTTACCATCTGAGCCACCAGAGAAGCCCAGTAATATCCTAGACCCAACAATAACCAACTAGAAAATGTAATATGGGAAGGCATCATTCACAATAGCAAAAGCCAATAGGAATTGCAATTAAAGAGAGACCTTTATGGGGGAAATTATAAAATATTACTGCAGAATACAAGAAACATGAGCAAATAAAGATAAGTGACATGTTCATGGATAGAAAGATAACATCATCAGCATAACATTTCTTCCTAAATTAATCTATAAAGTGAATGTAATTCCAATCAAATTCTGAATAGGCCTTTTCAGGGAACTTGACAACTAAGCCTAACATGCAAATGGAATAGCAAGAGATCAAGAACAGCCAAAACAATTTTGAAGGAGAAGTAGAGGTAAGGAGAAGGATTTCCCCTACCAGGTATCAAGATTTATAAAGCTATGATAATTAAAACAATGGGATAAGAACCCAGGGATATACAAATCCACCCAAAAAGTGAACCCAGAAATTTGATATAATAAAAGCAATAAGAAAATGGATGGACTATTTCATAAATTGTACTCGTCGTCCACTTGAAATAAAACAAACATAGGTTCCAGCCTTACACCGCCATGGCCACAGAGGTGTCCTGCAGACATAGAAAGGTGTCCACCTGCAAACACCTCTGAGACCCAGGGCCTTCCACACAGTCTGCAAGAACAGCAGGCTGGAAGAGCAGGCTGAGTTAGTGCCCCAGGAATGATGCTCTGGTGGTGATGGGCAGAGTTAAAGGATAAATACCACACTTCCTCCCCACTCAAGCAGGACAATTGTGAGGCAGGTTCTACACCATCTCCCCAAGGTCCCAGGAGGTGTTTGTTCATCAGCATGCCCTTCCTTGGCTTTCTCCCTTCCCCTTCCCATTCAGTTCAGTTCAGTTGCTCAGTTCAGTTCAGTTCAGTCGCTCAGTCGTGTCCGACTCTTTGCGACCCCATGAATCACAGCACGCCAGGCCTCCCTGTCCATCACCAACTCCCGGAGTTCACTCAAACTCATGTCCATTAAGTTGGTGATGGCATCCAGCCATCTCATTCTCTGTCATCCCCTTCTCCTCCCACCCCAATCCTTCCCAGCATCAGAGTCTTTTCCAGGGAGTCAACTCGTCGCATGAGGTGGCCAAAGTATTGGAGTTTCAACTTTAGCATCAGTCCTTCCAATGAACACCCAGGATTGATCTCCTTTAGAATGGACTGGTTGGATCTCCTTGCAGTCCAAGGGACTCTCAAGAGTCTTCTCCAACACCACAGTTCAAAAGCATCAATTCTTCGGCGCTCAGCTTTCTTCACAATCCAACTCTCACATCCATACATGACCATGGGAAAAACCATAGCCGTGACTAGACGGACCTTTGTTGGCAAAGTAATGTCTCTGCTTTTTAATGTGCTGTCTAGGTTGGTCATAACTTTCCTTCCAAGGAAAGTTGCTCAGTCGTGTCCAATTCTTTGCAACCCCATGAACCACAGCACACCAGGCCTCTCTGTCCATCACCAACTTCTGGAGTAACAGAAGTGATCAAGAGGCATTAAAAGATGTTCTACTTCAATAATGAGTAAGGAAATGCAAATTAAAACAATGAGAGAATCATATTTTATCCACCAGATTGGCAAAACCTTAGAAGATGGAAACTTCTACCTGGGGGAAGGACAGGCTTAGGAGAATAATTTGGTGATACCTACAAATATCTGAAATGCTCATCCCCTGTGACCCAGCCATTTCACTTTGCGAAATGTATCCTACAGAAATGAATAGCATGAGTATATTAAAAATATTTAAAGGGCATGTTTTTTTGCATTGTTAGTAAATAGAATTGTTGGTAAAAACTTTAAAGGAAACCTAAATGTCTCTCAATACAGAATTTTTAAGTAAACAAAGCTATACCACTCCATCATTAGAAGCAAGGGGAGAAGCAGTGTGGTCACATACACAGTGGAATACTATTTGGCCTTAAAAAGAAAGGAAATTCTGATACTTGCTACACCACAGATGAACCCGAGAGACATGCTAAGTGAGAGAGCCAATCACGAAAAGACAAGTGCCGTATGATTCCATTCACATGAGGTCCCTAGAGTAGTCAGGTTCATAGGTACAGACGGCAGAACGCTGGGTGTGGGGCTGGCGGGGAGGAGGTGGATGGGGATTTCCTGTTAAATGGGGACAGAGTTTCAGTTTGGGACAATGAAGACGTTCTTGGGGTAGATGATGGTGACAGTTACACAGCACTGTGAATGTACTTAGTGCCACTGAACTGTACACTTAAAAATGGTTAAAATGGGAAATTTTATGCTGCGTATACTTTATCACCATTTTTAAGGTTAGAGGCAGATAACACATACTGACCTAGAGAGAACTGCCCATTTGCTCAGTAAATGCTGGGCCCCGCCGACTTCCAGTGGAAGAAACAGATGATAATTAAGTAAACAAACAAAAAGTAAGCAAACAAGCCTGGACATAAAATAACTTCAAGTTGTGAGTGTGACAGAAAAGCTACAGACAATGAAGCAGGGGTGTGTGATGGCAAGGGGGCCCCCATGAGGCGGGGAGCGGGGAGGGGAGGCTCAGGGAGAAGGGACACCCGCAGCCTGAGCAGTGATGACACATCCTGAAACTCCCCTCTCTCACCTCCCAGCATTCTCAGTCCCATCCCGACCCCACCCCCCAGAACCGAGAGGTGACTCCTCTCTGGACATCATGCTTGTCCATGAGACAGGGAAAGCTTTGTAAATAAACCAGGTGGTTCAAAAGAGATGAATCATTGAGCTGGGGGGAGTGTTCACAGGGAAGCAAGTAAACGTTATGTTAATGAAGCGGTGGCTTTCAGAGACACTGAGAATGTCAGGAAGGAAATCAATACGGCACGTAGCCCGTAGCCCGTAGCCCGTGCGGAGGAAGAGCAGGACCTGGGCTGCAGCCCTGTACCTTAGATAATATAATACCACCTCCCCCAACTTCTATGAAAAGCCTACAGCTAATAATAAACCTGATGGTGGAAACGTATGAGGTCAGTTATATCTGACTCTTTGCGACCTCACTGTCCACGGGATTTTCCAGGCAAGAATACTGGAGCGGGTTGCCATTCCCTTCTCCAGAGGATATTCCTGACTCAAGGATCGAACTCACTTCTCTGGCATCTCCTGCATTGGCAGGCAGATTCTTTACCACTGAGGGCCTAAAACATTCTTGGAGGAGCAATTGCCACACCCAAGAACAGGAAACAGTCCACCAAAGCTGAAGCTCCAATACTTTGGCCTCCTGATGTGAAGAGCTGACTCATTAGAAAAGACCCTGATGCTGGGAAAGATTGAAGGCAGAAGGAGAAGGGGACGACAGAGGATGAGATGGCTAGATGGCATCACCGACTCAATGGACATGAGTTTGAGCAACCATCCAGGAGATGGTGAAGGACAGGGAAGCCTGGTGTGCTGCAGTCCATGAGGTCACAAAGAGTTGGACACGACTGAGTGACTGAACAACAACACGTCTTTTAAGGCTGAGGCTCGGCCCTCTGGAAGCTTGATGGGGCTGGGGGTTGTGTGTGTGTGTGCGTATGGGTGTCTGTGTGTGTGTGGCATGGGAGAAGGGATTCTTACTTTCCATACACCATTTTTTAATTAAAGTGAAATTCCCATCCAAGTACTAAGCAGGCCCAACCCTGCTTAGCTGCCGAGATCAGATGAGATCAGGCACATTTAGGGTGGTGTGGCCTTAGACTAAGGTGAAACTCCGATAACATAAAACAAATAGTTCTAAAGCATCCTTTCTGTGGCATTTAGTAACTCACAATGCCACACAACCACCACCTCTATCCAACTCCGAAGTCTTTCTGCTACTCAGAAGAAAGCCCCGTCCTCGTTAAGACTGGATTGGCGGACATGTGGTTTAGTAGGGCGCACGCTATAGCGAAAGCTGGAAGGTGATGGGGGAGGGAAAGTGGCAGAGCAGGGGTCCCGGTTCCAGCTGCACATGACCTGCTCTGGCCCCAGAGGGAAGGCTCTGCAGGAGACACAGCGATTAGGCCAGTGCTCCCACCCCCTCAAACTCTATCTCTTGGGAGCAGGGGACCCCCGTGAGGCCTGAACACAGCGGCTGCCCTCCTGGCTCACACCAGCATACCAAGTTGGCCCAAACACCAACCCACCTCCACTCCCCTCCTCTCAGCTGGCCCCTGGGAGGCCCCCACCAGATGGGAGCTGGCATGGGAAACTGGGCCACATGTTCACGCACTCTGACACCTTAGTGAGCCCAATCCACTCCCATCTTAAGGTCTGGCTTTGTCATCTGGTGGGTGATTCATCAGCCTGTGATGACAAGTTGAGGCCGGTTGGTCTCAACAGTCAGGTGCTTGGTTCCTACAGGGCTGATGGCACGCTAGGAGCCCTTCTCTGCTGGAGGCAGCCCAGCCTTGCTCCAGCTCCTGGGGAGCCTTCCATAGAGCGACTTTCCTACCACAGACACCCCTAGTCCCATGGGGTCTGGGGGGGTGGTTACCTGTCCCACGCCCAGATGCACACTTCACTGCAGCTCCGAACCAACAGCCTTCTGTGTCACCTAAACAACGTGCCAAAGCAGTGCTGAACATGTATGAGTACCCAACAGCGATGCTGTGCCCAGACCCATGGAGCCCCATCAGCAGGACTGCTTCCTTCCTACCAGTGGGAGGTACCGGGTGCAATAAGCTGGCTCTTGCTTGGGAGGAGATGACGCAGCACACAGGCCACTTCCTCAATGGGCAGGGTCCTGAGTCTTGGTTTACCTCCCTCCAGCCTCCAGAGCACACACCTTCTCCCAAGGCTTGCCGCACACCTACCACGTCTCATTCCTTGGGTCTGATGAACACTCTGCTGCTGCTGCTGGACTGGACCACGGTGGCTGCCCAGATGGGTCAGTGCCTTTGAAATGGACCACAGTGGCTGTCCAGACAGGCCGGTCCCTTGGGATTATATTGTGCAGACAGCAGGAGAATGAATACAGCCCTGGGGAAAAGCCAAGATGCGTGAGTTGGCCGAATCAATAGCCGCATCGCATAACCCAGGATGACATTAACCAGCTCTGGCAGAGGCACAGCCCCTCACAGAAGCCACACTGGGGACCACAACTTGGCTGAGTCTCTGGTCGCCCACTGTGGTCTGCCATGACACAACTGGTTTCTGCAGGGGCCGGTGGTGAATTCAACAGGGGGTGATAAAGACCCCTACTCCTGCATCCTTTAAGTCTCTGAAGATGGCTCTAGTCTTAAAGCAATGTTAATTTGGATTTACTATCTTAGCTGGGATGGGACAGGGAAAGGAGGATCAAGAAGGCTGTATCAGGGGCTGCCACATGGTCTTTCCTAATATAGCTGCTCAGGCTCTGCAGCTCAAGGGACCGACATGAAGGTTCTGCCAACTGCCAAGCACTGTATTTCATTCACAAGTTCAGGGAGACTGGGAAAATGACCACCCAGGGGCTCTCTGGATATGATAGGCTCATTGTGAGATGAACCTAGGCCAGGCCTCTATTTATTACCTGATCCCTATACATTCTTCCTCTACTAGAACGGTAAGGGTCTAGAACAGAATCCGTGAGGGTCAATGTCAACTTGGGCCCTATATTCAACAGCCCTCCAACAATCTCAGTGACCCATTGTGGCAGCCTTGGACATGTGCCACTCAGCTTTCCCTTCAAGAGAGAAGCCACAGGACTTTCCCGGTGGTCTAGTAAGCTAAGACTCCGTGCTCTCAACACAGGGGGCCCAGGTTCCATCCCTGGTCAGGGAACTAGATCTCACATGCCACAGCTAAGAGCCCGCATGCTGCAACCAAGACCCAGTACAGCCAAATAAATAATGTAAAAGTGAGAGAGAGAAGCGACCACAAGGTAATACACTCACAGCCTCCACATGCAGCCACAGTGTTGGAGCCAAGGCCATGTCCTCCCCTGGCAGCTCAAGGTCAGGGACCACACACAGCAGGGGCAGCAGGGCCTGGCATCCTCTTCCCAGCGAGGGACTCCTCTAAAGGGCAACTTTTGGGCTCGGGATCCCTCAGAGCTGCACTGTGGTTGGGGCAGTTCTCAAGAGTGTCTCCTCAACAGCATCATCGCAAGCCTCAGGGACCCCACCACTTTCCCTGGGGGCCCTAGCTTCAGAGAGGAGACTTTCCTAGGCTGGGAACTCAGTCTTCTCTGAAATTCTGTTACAGGTGAGTCCCACGTCTGTCTTTCCCCAGCTGCCCTCGGGCTGAAGAAGAGGTTTCCTTAAATGCTGCCAAAGAACCCTCCTGATTTTACTTTAAATGGGTGATCAGTGGCCTGAACTGTTGGGCTATTTCCTTCAGATCATCAGTGGTCCCCAGCAACAGGCTCCCCACCCCACAATCCACATGGTTACTCTCTGCCCCACTGTCTCCCAAGCACCAGCGATACTGCACAAGCCAGGGCACCCCTGTCTGCCTGAGTCCTGTCTGAAGTGTGGCCAGGCTGAGTGGCGGGGACTGTCAGCTCTCTACCCTCTACCAGTGATGGGGCCTCATCATGTCAGGCCAGCAAGGCAGCCAACGCAGCACCTCATCCTTGAAGTCAGCCTCCGAGGGCCACTCCGGTACTACCTGCCTTCAGGAGCGGGAAGCAGAGTCAGAGACCAGGTTTTAGGAGCAGGAATTTCCTAGAGTGAGCTTGTCAGGACCAGCCTGTCTGGGAGTGAGGGCAACAGGGTGGGGAAGAGGGAAGGCTAAGGCCAGTTTTGGTGGGCCTGAGGCACAAATTGTACCACAGACGTACCCTCGTCTAGAGGTGAGGGGACAGCCTCTCACGCTCTGTAGCGGTTAGCCAATGGCTCTGGCCATCCCCTAACCTTCCAGGCACTGTGGTTCCGTCAGCTGAGGGCACTTCTCCAGGGAAGGGGGCAGGCACACCAGCCCAGGAGAGGAGGTCTGGTCAGGACACCACAGCATCTACCAGAAGGACAGCCCTCTCTTCTGCCTCAGGCTGACTCACTAGGCAGGCATCACCATTTCAGGGTCTCCTGTGGAAGTCAGTTGCCCACCCAAGCTATAAGGGGCACAGACCAGCCCCTCCAAGCAGCTCTGTGGGTGTCTCTCCACAGCACCTTGAGATAAGGTGGGTGGGGGCACCACTGGCCACACTGTTCTGTCCTGAAGAAAAATCCCCTCAAACTCCCACTCCACTCACAGCCTCTCTGACCTCTTTGAGAAGCTGGACAGCCAGTGCTTATCTAGGAGTCCCAAAGCCAGTTATCCATGACCAACTCTGCAAGAATGGGCAACTTGTTGGCCTGTTACCTTAAATGGAGCCAGAAAGTCTGACGTTAACACCCCGTTATCTTAGTGTGTAAGCTGCATCTGATTCCAGCTCTCCACTCCCCATCTCTTATCATCTGTATCTGGGCTCACCCCCACCGCCACCCCTCTAATTCAGCAGCAACGCTGCCCCTCCGCCCACCTCCAGGAGGAACGCAGGGGAGGAGAGCACCACCTAGTGGACGGCAGGGGAGGTGGCGTCTGCAGGTGGCTGAAGGGACTTGTGAGACAGAGAGTGTCCCAGGGGTGCTCAGTCGTGTCCGACCCTATGGACTGCAGCCAGCCAGGCTCCTCTGTCCATAGGAATTCTCCAGGGTATCTTCCCAACCCAGGGATCGAACCCGGGTCTCTTACGTCTCCTGCATTGGCAGACGGGTTCTTTACCACTAGCGCCACCTGGCCGACCCTGGATGCACAGGATGGAAAGGGGGTTGACCGGTAAATGGAGAAACCAAAGCGCTTCCACCTGAGCGCCAGGAGCCCCACCCCAGCCCATCTCTGCCCACACAGGGAGCGGATGGACCCACCCCGGGCCACGACCTGCAGCCTCTGCCCCGCCCCTTGACTCCTGGGGGGAACTTCCTGAACATGCCAAGAAAGAGAAACTTAAAATCCATGTGAGTTGTGTTTGCATTATTCCACGAAAAGAGAAAAGGAAAATTCAGAAAGGGGAGAGGCTGTCCCCGCTGCATAGTGGACTGGGGGGGCCCTGGTCCACCCCCTCAGCAGTGAGCGAAGGGACACCCAGAAGTGGAGCTGGAAGGTGGGTCCTCCAACCTTCCCCTCCAGACAGCCCTGCGGGCAGAAAGGAGGCAGCCTCCACAGTTAGAAGGTACATGTTCTTCTAAGTACATCAAAGGGTCTGGAGGAAACTACCCAGCTGTTAGTCGAGGCTCCGGGGGTGGGCAGTGGTATAGAAGGGGCAGAAGACGGCTTTCACTTCTCAGTTTACACACTTCCCCAAAAATGTGGTGGGACCATGGGTGAACGGTCCACTTTCAGTTTGACCTCATTTTGTATTTTTCAAGTTAAAAAGCAATGGGACAGATAAACAACAAGGACTTACTGTACAGCATCAAGAATTATTTTCAATATCTTGTGTGTGTGTTAGCCGCTCAGTCGTGTCCAACTCTTTGCCACCCTATGGACTATAACCTGCTAGGCTCTTCTGTTCATGGGGTTCTCCCGGCAAGAATACTGGAGTGGGTTGCCATGCCCTCCCTCCTCCATGAGATCTTCTGGACCCAGGGATCCAACATGCATCTCTTAGGTCTCCTGCATTAGCAGGCAGGTTCTTTACCACTAGTGCCATTGGAAGCATATTTTGTGAAAAATGAAAGTCGCTCAGTAGTGTCTGACTCTTTGCGACCCCATGAACTGTACAGTCCTTGGAATTCTACAGGCTAGAATACTGGAGTAGGTAGCCTTTCCCTTCTCCAGGGGATCTTTCCGACCCAAGAATCAAACCAGGGCCTTCTGTATTGCAGGCAGATTCTTTACCAACTAAGCTATCAGGGAGGCCCTGACATGAAACCATAATGGAAACCATAATAGAAAAAAATCTGAAAAAATAGATATAACTGAATTACTTTGCTGTACATCTGAAATTAACACAACATTATAAATCAACTACGATTCAAAAAAAAGGTTTTTTTAAGAAAAGTAATTGGATCATAAAGACAGAAAGTTTCATGATGCTTGCCAGGGGCTGGGGGAGAGGGGAGTGGTGAGTGAGTCTCTAATAGGCACAGTTCCCGTTTTACAAGATAAAAAGGTTTGTGGGATGGATGATAGTAGTGGTTGCACAACAATGGGAATGTATCTAGTAACCACCGAACTGTACACTTAAAATGGTTAAAATGATAAGTTTTACATTATGTGTATTGTATCACAATTTTTTAAAAACAGGGTGGGGGGAAAGTTGGAAACAAGGGACATGAATTGCCTCCTTAACACAGTAGCGCCAAAGATGTGCTGAACCAAACCTGGACCTGACTGAGCCTTAGATCAAGGGTCTGTGAGCTGGGGCCCCAAGTTTGTTGACGTATTGTCTACACTGCTTTCATGGTACAATACAGGTTTGAGGAACTGCAACAGAACCCATGCGGCGCACAAAGCCTAAAATATTTACTCTCTGGCTTTTAACAGAAAACCACCCCCATCCCCGCTCTAGATTCAACCACCAAATTACAGGAAACACAGGGGACAGAGGAACATGTTTAACAACGCCAATGACATGCGATCAGCAAAATCCAGACTGCAGGAAACCATAGGATAAACTACTAGCTTCTTCAGTATACAATTTGCAACAACAGAAAATGGAGCGGGCCTATGGGTTTGAAAAGGCCTGGGCGGTGACAGATAATAGACTTGGAAAGTCCTTCTTTCTCTGCAAGTGGAGAGAAAGAAAGTAAGACCTCGTTTTCCATGTTAGCAAGTAAAGTGATATATGTAAAACAGAAACCAGGAATTAAAGTAAAACCACTTCATTAATTTAAAAAAGAGGAAACATCTATTAAAAAGCTGAACACCTCTGGAGAGAAGGTTGCAGGAATCAGAGAAATGAAGCCAAGAAATAATTTGTTTCAAAGTCCAATGATAGTATTTGACTTTTTAAGTATGTATATATTTAAACATAAAATATTTAAATATAAATATTTAAGTGAAAGAATAAGTTGAAAATTTTAAATTTAACATACAGGTGAACAGTTTTATACTCTTGGATTATAGTATGCCTTTCTAAACATGACTTGAAAATCAGAAACAAGGACTTCCCTGATGGTCCAGCGGATAAGAATTCATCTTCCAATGCAGGGGACACAGATTCGATCCCTGGTCAAGGACCTAAGATCCCACGTGCTGCAGGGCAACCGCGGAGCCTGTGTGCCTCAATGAGGAGCCTGTGTGCTGCAACAAATACCCACGCAGTCAAATAAATCAATCAATGTTATTTAAAAAGAAAATCAGAAACACCTGTGCAAATGGTTGATGCATTTGCATAAGAATCTAAAATGTCTTTCTGGGAAAAGCTATTGTGCATAACAATCAGAAAAAAAGATTTGCAACAGATGCTGTGGATAAAGGGTTAACATCACGATTAGGTTCTGTTGTTCTATGCAACAGAAACTGACTTTAGCTGATTTAAGCAGAAAAGGGATGGATATTGAGTCCTGTACAGACTCACTAGGAGGGCTGTCCTCCTAGACAGGAATGGCAATTGGGCTACAGTGGGTCAGGGAACAATCGCATGCCGTTCCCCCATGCTGGGCACCAGCAGGGCCACAGGTTTCCATCCTCTGCAGAATTAAATCTGCACAGGTTTCCATCCTCTGCAGAATTAAATCTGCACACTTCCACTCCCTCCCATCACTAGTCCAGTTGCATTTCTGAGAGGAGAGATTTGAGTGGCAGAGTCTCAATCACAGGCCTGCATCCTCGCTCCAAGGTGGGGGCTGGAAGGCGAGCTCCTGACATTTAGAGTTTTCACTGCAGAAATTCGGTGATATTCCCAAGGGAGGAAGAGGAATCGGATGTCAGGAAGACAAGAATAATGGTAGATGGGCACTACAATTCATGATACATCAGAAGACTATACACATCGTTATATAAAAGATGAAAACCTTGATAGAAAAAGAGGCAAAGTAACACAAAGAGGCAATCGACAAAAACTGCAATTAGACCATATATATACAGAAAGTTGTTTAGCCTCACTAACGTAGCAGCCACTGGTGGTCACCGATTCCAAATCAATTTCTGCCTTCTTCGTTGTTCACAAAACCGATGTTCAGCTATCAACTCCACCTCCAGACAACTCAGAGGAGAGAGCGGGCGATCCAGTTATGGTCAATGAGCTCTAGCAAGAGACTTCCAGGGAAGGTTTCTGAGTTAGCACATGCCAGCTGCTATAACAAGCATGCTCCACATCCCTATAGCTGACACAGCCAAAGCCTATTTCTTGCTCATGCAAAGTCCACCACGGGCCTTCCTGGTTGGGTCTTCCTCCGCCCGTGCAGTTCTGCCCTGCGGAGCGATTCAGACACCTATGATCCTTCCATGGTGTGGTTCCGCCATCCTGTAGCTATGCTCCCAGATCACTCCGCCCATGACTCCTGCTCACATTCCATTGGCTAGAACAGGTCACATGGTCACTAGGACCCACTCGGCTGCAGGGGATGCTGGAAACTATAGTTTGTGTGCTGAAGAAAACAAGCCATATTTAGGCCCCCCAAGCACTGTCGTAGCCACAGCGCCTCTCCGGTCATCACATATCCATTTGGCCCTTCCTCCCACATAAAGGGCACTCCTGGATAGGGAGTTAAATTTAAAATTTAACTGGATACAATTTAAAATTTAACTGGATACAATTTAAAATTTAACTGGATAAAATTTCCTCCTCTCTCAGGAAAGCTCTCTCTCCAGTACTCCTCATAGACTCAGGGTCCTTCTGCCTTAACCTCCTTGCCCAGGACTGAAGTGGGGGTTAGGGGTCACGCCCACCTCGGGATCTGTGCAGCTTCTGCCTCTGGCTTTCTGCTCCTTCTGTGGAGGCCTGAGAATATTCCGTGCCCTCCCACAGCACGGCTCGGTGAAGGGTCCCACCAGCCCTACATCTACCGACCAGACACCCCGTGCTGCTTCGGGCGGACAGCCCCACTGGAGGGGGCTTCCTTCGCTCTCAGCGCCGAGAGAAGGGGTCTTAATGATACGGATGAAACCACCAGGGAGATGCACACAGAAAGGAGACAGTCAGGATCTCAAAACAGACACACACGCACACACGCGATTTCCAGAATTAAAATTTAATAGAGGAAGTGAAAAAAGGAAAGGTCCTCAGAGCAGAAGCTGTGTTCTAGAAGATGAGATGGAAGGGCTCGCTCCCAGTACAGAACCAGGACGCAAAGAAACAAACGCACAAATAGAATCATCAGAACCGGGATCCCAAAGTGCGAGTGACAGGGTTTCTAGAAGGAGAAAAATGACAAAAGGAGATGTGGTAATTGAAGAAATAGTCAGGTGGAAGAGAGACACGAATCTTGAGATTTGCAAGGGCTGCAGGCAGGAGGGATGAATAAAAAAGCACGCACTTAGCGCAGCCCGGTGAGACGTCTGAACTCCACAGGTAAAGACAAAGCCTTCAGGGCCTCCAGACTGAAAGGTTCCTGACAGACAGAGAGGCAGGCTTCTCCTGTGGTCCCTGGAAGTGAGCGGGGAGGGATCCATCCACAAACTGGTGAGAGGAGGCGGCAGACAGGAAAAGAAAGCCTCCTTCACCACCGAGGTGGGCAACAGACCAGGAAGAGCTCTGGCAAGTTGGAAACCAAAGAAGTCTTGAAAGCGTTGAAGACAGAGAATGCAAAAAATGGCAAGGAGCACAAAGCTTGCTTACTGTCGCATTTCAGGGGATGGTTCTGTGCCTGAGAAACAGAATATAATTGTTCAGGAAGGATTTTTTGGAAGCCAGGGGACAAACTCTAAGAGAACTCTTAATAACAAATAGCCTGAGACTGGAACTAAAATTTCTAAATGACCAAACGCAGGCACTGGGGTGGTGGCAGCGACAAGGGAGCAAGAGCGGGAGAGTGAAGTGTCCCAGAAACTTCTTTTTGGGGGGTGTGGGCAGAGTGAGCAAGTAGAACATTAGTGAGTAGGGTATTTTTAAGACTGAGCTTGGATGTGGCAAGAGGGAATTCCAGGTTCAAACAAGGTTATTTAGGATGGAAAGTTAACCACTAGTAGAATCCAGGAGCTCAGTGAAACTTCTAAATCAGGAGCAGAAGGGGTGGGGGAGAGCAGAAATAAAAACGAAGTTGTTCAAGCCGATGAAAGTGAAAAAAAGAGCAACAGAGTCGAGTAACCAGAAAAGTCCCAGCATTCCAACCCCTCCCAGAGCTCCTTGCTGATGGCTTGAAGGTGAAATGCATTTCCCAGCCTCCCTGGCAGCTCAGTTCTGCCTGTGACCTTGCTTCCACCAAGCAGACTCAGCTGAGATGAGGGCCAAAGTGAGCCCAGGCCCCACTTCTGTTTCAGACAAACAGGGAACCAGCAAGTGCTTAGAAAGAGACATCAAAACCCCCAGATCCCTGTTCCGGGTTTCTTCCCACCTCCACCCAAGGGAAAATCTACTTCCTTCACTCCTGGACAGAAGACAGGACGTTTGAACTTAGACTTAACTTCTTTGATTGAACATTGAATAGGTGCCTACTGCATGCACCACACCACCAGGTGTGTCTTTCCCTCCCCTCCCCACCTTCTGCACAGAAAAGCCAGATCTAACCATTTGCTTGGGTTGCTTGTCCCCCTGTTTCAGCGATGGCTCCCAGCAGGGTCCTGGGGCCTCTCAGGAAGGTTCATGCCCCACAGAGTCAAGTCACTGTGATGAGATGCTGACCCAAACCAGGAGGTGCCCATTCCATCCTGTAGACTGAAGCGTTGGCACCAACCCACACCCTTGCTATGGCCTGGTTGTGGGTGAGGGCACTTTTCTGCTCCTTGGCTTTGAGGTTGTCCATGCCAATGGCAGAAGTGACAGTCAGCCAGGTCCTGAGAGGCCTCATGTGTCCTGCTCACCCTCTGGTGCCTCTGTCATAGAGATGCATGCCCGACTGACCCACCAGCCCAAGAAGGATGAGAGGCACATGGAGCTGACAGAGCTGACCCTGCAGTAAAAGCGGGGCCCGAGCAGCCCAGCCCCACTGGATTGGCCAAGTCAATCAATCCAAGAAGTCATGAAAATAAGCCATTGTTCAAAGCCAGTGAGTTTGAGGATGATTTGTTTTGTTACATGGCAATAGCTGACCAATATATCTCATCACTCAAGGACTATGTCATCAGGACCATGTGAGGCCATAACAGCTGTTACAGCCATTCAGAGAAGGGTGATATCAATGTGGAATAAGAGTCTGGAAGCTTCCCAGAGAAGGTAGTTCTGTGTATTGACAGCCTGCTCTGTCAGGTACTGTGTGTAGCCGTGTTTATCTTCATCACTGTCTCTACAAGGTTCTGATGGGGATGCTGAGCCTTTTACTCCCACAAGACAGTAGCCAGCTAGAGCTAAGCGGTTTGCCTGTCCCCTCCAAGGGCCCCCTCATCCAGTTCACCACAGCCCCCTCCACGCCCTCATGCCTCCCACGGGGCCCCGGTCACTCCTCTAAGTACCTGCTCAGCTCTTTATGGCAGTTTGAGATCCCTTCTCTGCCAGGTCGCTGAGTCTCTACCAGCCCTGCAGTGAGTCACAATCTGTCTTTGCAGCAAGGGGACTGTTTCTCTGTTGAGAACTCACAACTCCCCAGGGGTATCAGCCCTCTCTGCAGAGAACGGGGACAGCTGGAACCGTACAGAAGGTGAAATGGTGAAGAGGCACCTGTGGAAGACAGCCAAGGGCAGATGGAGGGGACTCCCAGGGGAGGACGTGAGGTCCCAGGCCCTCAGAAGAGAGACAAATGTCCAGAGGCCAAGAGAAGCCTCGTCTCCAGAGGGCAGGATGCTGCAGACGCTGCTGAGGGGCTAAGAAGAGGACATCCCAGCAAAGACCCCACATCGGGCAGTAGGAGAGGGACCGTGACCTCTGAGAAAACTGATTCTGCAGCATAATAAGCAAGGAGCCAGGCTGCAAAGGGTTTGGTTTTCTTGTTGTTTTTTAAGACCAGAAACCAGCTGCGTGAAGACTGATTGGACAAGGCTTCAGCTTTGTCTACACACTGACTGGTGTACACCCAGGACACTGTACTGAAAACAGGTTCTCCACTCCTTCCAGAAATGCACCTAAAGCTGGGTTTTTCCTCCATTTTTCCCCAGGTCACTCCATTCTGCTTCGTTCCATATTCTTTAGTACAAAAGAGACTAATGTACATGAATAGAGTTGGGAGATTTCCCAGACTGAGAGAAAAAAAAAACAGAAACACTTTGGTTTCCATAGCTGTTAAAGCTTTGCTCCCTAAATACCTGGGTCCATCACCATTTTTCTAAACAAACCCCAGGAGAGCAAGCCAAAATGCCACCCAGACTCATCCTGTCCTGCCTCTGCCTGGAGACCCAGCCCTGATCGAGCAGGGGGCACAAGTGGAGCCAAAGGTCAGACAAGACACAGCATTAGGTCCAGTCCAGTTTCTGTGCAGGGCCAGGCTCGTATTCCTGAAGTCATCAAAATAACCTCAGAAAATGACACTTCGTGCAATCTCCTGTCTTGTTCTTTCACGGGCTGTCCATGTCCCAGGCCTCCCGCTCTCTCTCCTCTCCTCTCCCCAGCACCCCAAATCTCCCAAATCCACCAGGGCATCCCCCATCATCTCTTGGGGTCTCTTTCCCACCCTCTCAGTTTTGCATCAAGGGGTCCAGGAACTGACATGGCAGGGACAAGCTTCATCTTGAAGGACAAGAGCAGAGCAGGTGACCCAGCCAGGACAGAAGTCCCTTCAGGAGGTGGGAGGACAGAGGAGAACTGTCCAGCAGCACTCACGTGCTGGAGAACTCTGCTCTTTAACAAATATGAACTGTCATTTCTCCAGAGGGAGTGGCCTGGGGGGTGAAGGTCCTGCCCTGGTAATACCCCACCCTAAGCAATATCAGTTAGGATGCCCTCAAGAAAATGGGGAAATGTAACCCAAAAGTCCAGAGGCAAAGTGCGCTCAGGTGAGCTAAAAGCACTTTCTAGCACTTCCCTGGATAAGACTGTACTTCCACTGCAGTGGGCATCAGTTCAATCCCTGGCCAGGGAACTAAGATTCCACATGCTGCAAGGCACAGCCAGAAATTTTTTTAAAAAATTAAATTTTTAAAAAGCATGCTCTTTCAATTTTTCTGCTGTCTTCCAAGGCACTAGCTTCATCCTACTATCAGCCCCTCTGAGGGTCCTAGACTGGCCCCCAGCCGCAGCTGGGGCTGCCTGGCTCCTGGATCCCAGTTGATGGATCAGTGGGGTGCTGCTTAGCCAGCTCTCAGGGGCAGGGTTTGGTGGAGCTCTGATCTGTAGCTTTCGCTAATTGCTGTGGTGTAAATGCTCCCACCACAGTTGATTGCAATCTACCAACTTGACAACATAATTGAGAAGAGATGTTCACAGTAGACTTTCACAAGCCAGTCCTAACCGATGCATCCTTCCTTGGAAAATCCTCATAGATAGAGAATGGGATCACATGGATTGGTTTAGACCCTGGCATGGGAGCAAAGTCACCTCCACCCAAACCTTTTGGCAGCTGCACAGTGGGGGCTGGAAGAGGGAAGAGCAGATGTTGGGAGAGGCCACCATGATGGACACCTCTCACCTTCCCAGAATTCCCTTCCCAACACCCCCAACCAGCCAACATCTTGCAGCTTCCAGCAGGCCCCACCCAGGGTGGTGGTGGGCAGTGGCTGATTTCTGGTTTGTGGGACAATGAGGCCATGAGACAAGCAGACAAAAGGCCTCAGGGATAACCAAGGACAGCAAAAGCCAATATCCCATGAAAGTTCCAGGAATTGTGGCATGGATCTTCATCACGGCTGCATGGAGGCAGGCTGCATGCTGGACAGTAGAGACAGCCACTGCCCAGTGCAATCAACTGGTGACGTCCAGGCCAGAGGAGGCACCTGGGACCCCTTCACTCTCAGTCTGCAGGGTCTGGGTCTTTTGGACCGTCTCTGAACCCACTGCAGGTGGAGAAAGGTTCGAGGGCAGTATCCCAACCACCTCTATCATGCTTTATGACCATGTTGTCAGGCGGCTCATTTTTCTTTTAAGCTGTGTCTGTGCCATTGGGAAGCCTGTTAGAAAAATGGCTTGATGAGACGTTGACAGCCCAGCTCTAATACGGCCCCCCAAGCTGGAGGTTCCAGCACCCGCCGGGGGCTGAGACTGTGGACCTGAAGCCCCCCTCCAGCACCCGCTTCGGGTCCAGAGCGTGTGATGGGCTGGAAATGATTCTTCCCACATCATCTGTGCAGAAACCTGTTTCTCTTTGCTGCCAGCAGAGCTAATTGCTGAGTTAATTGGCAATGTGTTGTTAGGTGAAAAAGAGCAAGTTACAAAACCGTATTTCAAGTTTGACATTCTTGAGGGAAGGGAACTATATGTGTGTCTGTGAGAATGTGTGTGCGTTTGTTGCAGGAGTGTCTGTGTGAATATAAATGGACACAAGAAAAAAGAACAGAGCAGGGGTTCTCACTAGGGGCGACTTCATCCCCCTGGGGACATTTGATAACGTCTGGAGACGTTTTGGTTGTCATTCTGGGGGGAGGGGTGCCACTGACTTCTAGTGAGTAGGGCCCAGGGATGGCTAAACATCCTGCAGTGCACAGAACAGGCCCACAACAGAGATGTCAATAGTGCCGAGGCTGGGAGAGCCTGAGATGGAGCAGTGGTTCTCAAAGTGGGATCCTCAGAATGGGCAGGATCACCTGGGAACTCTTGAAAGATGCAGATTCTTGGCCCCACCCCCCGACCTCCTGCAGCAAACACTCTGGGGTGGGCCCAGGCCATCTGAATCTTCACAAGCCCTCCCAGTGATGCTAGTACACTCTCCAGCTTGAGAGCCACTGGCCTGAGAAGATACATGTTTTATCTCTGGATAAGGGAACCTTTCTCTTTCTCTGTCTTTTCCAAAATCTCTATATTTAGGTAGGTATTGCCTTTGTGACCAGGCAAACTATAATCTAAGGTCTTAATTAATCAGCAATGCTAAGGCTTTCTTGTTAGGGGAGGAGAGGACTGGGGGTTCCAGGAAGTGAAAGTGAAAGTGTTAGTTGCTCAGTCGTGTCCGCCTGTTTGCAATCCCGTGGACTGTAGCCTGCCAGGCTCCTCTGTCCATGGAATTCTCCAGGCATGAATACTGGAGTAGGTTGCCATTTCCTTCTCCAGGGGATCTTTCCAACCCAGAGATCAAATCCTGAGTCTGCTGCATTGCAGGCAGATTCTTTATTGTTTGAGCCACCAGGGAAGCCAAGATCGGATAGTAAATCCTGGCTCAGTTTAATAAATAGACTGTGCCACCTTGAATGAGCAGGTGCCCCAAGCCTCAGCTTCCTCATCTGGAAAATGGGTGTGAGATGGTCGCTGTCTCTCAAGTCTATTGCAGGGAATGAGATAAAATATCTCAGGCAAAAGCACCCAGAATTGTTCCATGTTCATGGAAGGTGACCAGCAATTCCCTGCCCCTGGTGAGGTACGAACAGGAGGAGGCTAGGGACAGGAGGAGTCCCTGAAGAAGAGGAGGGCAGCTCCTACACCCTCTCCTTGAGGGCAGGGGCTCTAAATGGAGGTCAGCGGGGTTTTGTTCTGTATTTCTGGCTCCCAAGTCCAGGGAGGAAACCAGGCATTAGCTCTCTTACCTCTGCAGGACACTGATTGGACCAAAGCTGAAGTTACCTGCAAACAGTCTCTTTCTGTAAAAATCTAAACGTAGGGAGATTATTTGGGAGTCCTAGAGGGGTGGGGGCAGAAGCAAAGATCCCCAGAACTGGGGAAAGGAGCACCCCCAGGTCCTCTGAGAAGTGGGTTCCCGGAGGCCCTGACTCCCAGAACCCAAGGAAGGGGGTGGCTGTGGTGTCCACAGAGAGCCTGGACCCTGACCCCAAGGAGCCACAGAAATAAAGACTCCAGGAGACCACTGAGCATGGCAAAGTGCATCTCCATGGTGACCGTGTAGAACAGAGACTGGTCCTGAAAGCTGCGAGCTGTGCAAAGTCCCTGTGGCCGGGTTTGGAGAGGAGGAGCCATTGAGGGCTGGGACTGCATTCGCTCCCACCCTAGGCCAACTTCACTGGATGTAAAGAAAGCCCTGACAGAGTGACACCAACTTAAGTTTGTGACATCTGAGTCTTCCAAGTCACCACACACTCCATCTTCTGATGTGCGTGTTCAGGGGGTTTTTCTCTGGGGCGGCTGCCTTCTCCAGAGTCCAGTTTCTGCAGTTCAGGTGGTTTTCCACAGCCCCGCTTTTGCAGCACGTGGCAGCCAGCAGCCTCCAGTGGCCATCCGTGTCCACTGGCATCCAGCCCGGGGTGGCTCGGTAGCGGACTGTGTGACGCTCCCTGTGAACAACTTCCCACTGCCCCCTAGAGAGCCTGTGTGCTCTGCTGTGCTTAGTCTCTCAGTCGTGTCCAGCTCTTTGGGACCCCACAGACTGTAGCCACCAGGCTCCTCGGTCCATGGGGATTCTCCAGGCAAGAATACTGGAGTGGGTTGCCATGCCCTCCTCCAGGGGATCTTTCCAACCCAGGGATCGAGCCCAGATCTCCCGCACTGAGGCAGATTCTTTACTGTCTGAGCCACCAGAGAGCATAATTCCAGCAAATTCCAACGTGGATTTCCAGCGAGTCCCACTGGTGTGCCACCACAGCAGCTTCTCTGCCAGGGCAGTGACTTTCCAACAAGGTCCAGACCTTGGTCCTCAGTTGGGGTAGGGGGAGGTGGGTCTTCCTCCTCGGGTACCCAAGCCCCTCTGAGGGATAAATCCTTGTGCCCACTTGACAGATGACAGAGCAAGACTCGAGAGGTAGCTGCCCCACCTAAGGCCGTACACAGGGCAGGCCCGTACCTGAGCCCATAATCCCCAGGCCATACAGTCTCCAGCCTCAAGGAGGTGATGCTTCACACCCAGCTCCTCCCACATGACCCTCTGAAGCCCCTCACCCACCAGCACCACCCAGGGGGCTCCCAATGCCCCCAGCCCCTCCCAAGAAGGCCTCATTTGCAGGGACGTGAAAACAAGTGAAAAGAACTCCAGAGCAGCCCACACCACAGACAGTGCTTCCCTGAAGAGAAGAATCAGTGAGGGGGCAGAGGTCTGGGCGCCAGAAGATAGAGGTCTACCATTTGCAACAGGGGACAGGACTGGGAAGGTCATGGAAGCAGCGGAAATTTCCAGGAAGCCAGCAGAGGCAGCCCAAGGAGAAACAACCCGCAGCAGGCCCAGGATCCCCGCCCAGGGCAGAGACCACATTGTCCTAAAGTGAACCAGGCCACACAGGGACAGGAATCTCCCTGGGCCACCCCGGACCCCTCCCTGCTCACCCGAGAGCCGGGACGGTGCGGCCACTGTGGTTGAGGATGTCCCTTCCCACGGCCTTGGGAGCCCAGGAGTGCTCGCGACACTACTTCAGTGGTCACGTGTGCTTCTGATGATGAGGACATCGTGTTCGGGGACATTTCCTCCATGGAGCCATTGAGCTGGATGCTCTCGGGTACTATTGGAGAGCCCGTGAAGTCTGTCCAGCGCTGAGGAAGCTGTCAAGGACGCAGGCCCGGCTCCACCACCCAGCACTTACCTGTGTGACCGCGCTCGTGCGGGGTCCATCGCGGCAGCGCCCGCCTCCCCTCCCACCCCACACAGGCTGATACCTGTGTGAGCCACGGTCAGAACCCGGGCACCACCCCGGGTTGTGTCACAAGCAGACCCTTTATACACATTAATGATCAACTGAAAAATCCAGATACACGCAGTTAGAGGTGACTAGGAACGCCCATCACCAGACCAGCTCCCAGCAGTGGGGACCTTGACAAAGGCAGACAGTCTGGGACCATTCTACAGGTAGGCAGCAGGGGGCTCTTTAAGTGACCTTGGACAGGTGGCCCGACCTTTGGGGCTTCCATTCCTACTTCGGTAAAGGAGGCCGAAGACAGCGCCCCCTTCAGGGAGTCCTTGGGAGGATTCGTGAGATTACGTGCCTGCAGCTAAGCCTGGCGAGCTTCCGTCCATAGGCTCGCAAAGAGTCGGACGTGCCTGAGCCCACCAAGCACGCACAGCACAGCTCTGAGCCCAGGAAGGAAGCGCGGGTGACATGGCGGCTTCTGGCTGCTCTTGCAAAGAGACCACCTCACCTCCAGTGATCACCAGACACTGCGTCATTGCTTTTTTTTTTTTCTTTCCTGGTGGATTCGAGACTCAGGCCTCCAATCTCTCCACTCCTGGACCAGGCTGGGCCCTCAGTCTCGAATCCCTGCAGATGAAGTCCCAGGGTGGACTCTGAGCAGAGACACCCTTGTCCCCCGAGCCCCAGGGAAGACAACTTTCAGTGTACCCCTCACCCTAAACTAGGTTCTACCCATGGCCTGAGGAGATCTGGAGGTAAGGAGGGAGCTTTGAGAAGAAAGGGAGGGTTTATGAGAGGCAGCCAGGACCCAGGGGAGGGAGCAGCCCCCCAAAGGTTCTCCAAGCCTCATCTCCTCTCTTGGGGATCCATTTTGATGCTGTGCAAGTGTCTGAGCTGGCTTCAACGGTGACAGCATCTGGCTTTTAGCAGGACAAAGAAATAATAATCCTCAGAGGACCTGATCGTTACCTTGTGGTTTCCTTGGAAACCGAGTCCCCTGCTCACCTTCCCTCGGCTTCTTCTTCCCCCTCTGCCGCCTTGATCTGGGCCATGAATTCAAGAAGGGCCAGGTGGCTGCTGTTAAAAAAAAAGGTGACCTTCCACCAATCAAGAGAAAAGAACCCCACAATTTCCCTGTCTTTTCACCCTCCATACTTCAGGGTCACCAAGGAACCCTAGTTGCTGAAGGAAAGATTTCTTGCAAATAAATTTGGGACAAATGGTTGAATTAGAAAAGCACCTTTTCATAACTTCCAATAAAATACTGGATTCAAGCAGTAATCATCAATAGTTGAAACATTTTGAGGATAAGTCAGTGGGCGTTCCGGTCAATAACAAGCCATCCAAAGCACTGTGGCTGACAACAGCCATTCCGTAGGCTGTCTCACGGTCAGAGTGGACCCGGCTCAGCTGTGCGGGGCTCACTCAGGGTCTCTCAGACATTTGGGGTCAGATGGAGGCCGGAACTGGGGTCATCTAGAATCACCTCTATCCATCTTACGGTCTGATGCCCCAGCTGAGATGATGCGGCCAAAATCTTGGCCCTCTGTGCCAATGCTGGAAAGAAATAGAGACAGAGTTTTGGAGGAGAGAGAAAGAGTAGCTTTATTGCTTGGCCAGGCAAAGCGGGCCAGCAGGCTCTCACCTCAGAAACTGTGCCCCCATGGAGGAGGAAGTGAGGAGTTTTACAGTGTTCAAGGAGCAAGGTGTGATCAGTTCATGGACAATTTTCAGATTGGTTGGCATCAGGGTGAAGTTTTAAGCTTCATCAACTTTTTGGTTTCAACCAGTCTAAGGTCTGTGTTCTTGTGGTCAGCAGTTGTCATCTGGAGGGGGTCTGCTTCCTGTAAAAACAACTTAGGTATGTGTGTCAGGCCTTTATCTTTATCTTTCAGCGAACTATGAGTTCAGTGATTGTGCTGTGTGGCAGATTTATAGTCTAAAGTTGTTACCACTTCCCCAGACCAACAGCTGTTCTTTGTTTCTGTGTCTTCACATTTTCCAGTCATTAACTCTTGAGACAGTATTCTGCTTCAAAAGACAAGGACACAGGGGCTTGTACACAGTTCCAAAGACAAGAACAGTGGGGACTGGTGGGGCATCCCTCTCGTCCACATGACTAGCTTGGGCTTCCTCCCAGCATGGCAGACTCAGGGCAGCCAAGCTTCTTGCATGGCAGCCGGCTGTCCCCAGAGTGAGGTTCTGAAAGACTAAGGGGGAAGCCCCAAGACTTCCTCTCACCACATCCTAGGGTCGACGACAAGACTCAGAGCCAGCCAGATCTGAGGACTACAAAAAGATGTGAACACTGGGAATCAGTTGGGTGGGGGAGCATCGTTGGAGACTAGCTGCCAAATGAGGAGCTTTACCATGGAGGGGACGACTGTCCCCCTCAGAACCCACAAATCATTTTTAGCATGATTCCATTTTTAGCAGTGGAAACCCCAGCCCCACCATGGAGTGTTAGTTGAGCCCAATTCTAATGGAGACCTTATTTCCCGGAAGTGCAGAGGTAAAGAAGTAGCAATACCATGAGGGAGCAAAGGGGGATTCGGGACATGGAGCAGTCCTCACGGATTGATTTGTAGACTAGGCTTCTACAATAAGTCAACAGCATTAAATTCAAAGAGAAAAGGGAGGGAACCAGCCCTAGAATGGAAAGACTTTAAGAACCTTAGGGGCTTCACGGGTGGCTCAGTGGTAAAGAATCTGCCTCCCAGTGCAGGAGACACGGGTTCCATCCCTGACCCAGGAAGATCCCACTGTGGGATGCTGTGGAGCAGCTGAGCTCCTGCACCTGTGCTGGAGAACCTGGGAGCCACAACTACTGAAGCCCGCTCACGCTGCAGCCCATGCTACACAACAAGAGAATCCACTGCAATGAGAAGACCACTCCCCACAGCTAAGGAAACGCCCGAGCAGCGGTGGAGACCCAGCACAGCCGAAAGTAAATAAATAAATAAAATCATTTCTTTTTAGGAACCAGAAAGACAAAACCCTGCATACAGGGCTCCTCTGGATCCAGAATCCAAACAGACCAACCATAATATAAATAGACACTTTTGAGGCAAGCAGGGAAATTTGATTATAGACTGGGTATTGAATGATCCCAAGGGGTTATCATTGCTTTTGTTAGGTATGATCATGCTTTTGTGGTTATATAAGAATGTATGTGTCTATGTGTGTTAGAAAAATACACAGAAGTGAAGTCACATTATGACTGAGATTTTATTTTAAGTACTTCAACAGAGAGAGAGAGGAGTAAGCAGATGAAGTGAATGTGGCAAACGCTTGCTAATGAGCCACTCTAGCTGGGGATGGGCATATGGGGCTTCATTGTACTATGCTTTCCACTTGTGTGTACGTTGGAAATAGCTCAGAATAAAAAGCAAAGTTTAAAGGGGAGCCACTGAGAGGGAGCCTTTTATCCCCGCCGCTCCTGACAGCGCGGCCTCTCACTGAAATCATTTGTCACAGTAAAAGCTCGGCTGCCCAGACCTCGTCAGGAACACAGGCAGCCTTTCAAAGTCACCTTTCGCAGAGCCAGAGGCCGAGTTTCTGAACTCCTGCCTTCGCCCCTCCTATTGTTCAAGGAGGCTCTGCTCAGCCGGACAGCAGGTTTTACCTCCTAAGCAACAGTGGGGTCCCCCCAGCATGGCCTGTCCCCAGCGTTCTGTCCCCATTGTGGGGGGTGGGGGGCGGGGAGTGACACAGGCATCACATGCAGCATCACACGTGACAGGTCACACGCAGCATCAGGGAAGGTCAGACGATTGGCACGTGCAAGCCCACGTGTGCACGTCCTTCCCAACACACACGACCAGGAGGGTGTGGGGTGGGGGGAGACACTCAATGGAAACTCACTAGAGGGGGCCAGTCCGCCTTCAGGCTGTGTGATGCTTCTTCCTCTGTAAAAAGAGGGTATGGACTTCCCTGGTGGCTCAGGAGACACAGGTTCGATCCCTGGTCTGCAAGGATCCCACATGCCATGCGGCAACTAAGCCCGTGTGCCACAGCTGCTAAGCCTGAGCTGTAGGGCCCTCACACCGCAACTATGGAGCCCACATGCTGAAACCACTGAAGCCTATGCACCCTAGAGCCTGTGCTCCGAAACAAGAGAAGCCATTGCAACAACAAGCCCACGCATCACAAGCAAGAGTAGCCCCTACTCGCTGAAACAAGAGAAAGCCAGCAAGAGGCAATGAAAACTCAGATGACATAGGCAAATTCCTGCAAAGACACACACTAGCAAAACTAACTCAAGAAGAAATAGAAAACGTAAATACAAGTATAGACAAGTAAACAAGTAAAGACATTGAATCAGAAAACTAGCCTCAGACTTCTGGTAAAGAATCCACCTGCCAATGAAGGGAACATGGGTTCGATCCCTGGTCCTGGAAGAACCCGCATGCTGCAGAGTAGCTAAGCCCTTGCACCACAACTCTTGAGCCTGTGTTCTAGAGCCTGGGAGCAGCAGCTACTGAAGTCCACAGGCCCTAGAGCCTGTGCTCTGTAACGAGAAAAGCCACGGCAATGAGAAGCCTGCGCACCACAACTGGATAAAGAAAAGCCAGTGCAGCAACAAAAATCCAGCACAGTCAAAATAAATAATTATTTTAATTCAACAAATTAGGAATAAAAGGGAATTCTCACAACTGAACAAAAGGTATCTAGAAAAGCCTCTCAGTGAACATCATACTCGCCGTTGAGAGATTGAAGTCTTTTTCATAAAATCAGAAACAAGACAAGGATGTCTGCTCTCACAATTTCCATTCAATGTTACTGGAGTTCTAGCCAGGACAACTGGCAAGAAAATTAAATGAAAGATATTTATACTGCAGAGAAAGAAAACTATTTCTGTATGATGATGCATGACCTCATATATAAAAAATCCTAAGAAATCCACTAAAAAGCTGCTGCTGCTGCTAAGTCACTTCAGTCGTGTCCGACTCTGTGTGACCCCATAGACGGAGGCCCACCAGGCTCCCGCGTCCCTGGGATTCTCCAGGCAAGAACACTGGAGTGGGTTGCCATTTCCTTCTCCAATGTGTGAAAGTGAAAAGTGAAAGTGAAGTCGCTCAGTCGTGTCCGACACCTAGCGACCCCATGGACTGCAGCCCAACAGACTCCTCCATCCATGGGATTTTCCAGGCAAGAGTACTGGAGTGGCTTGCCATTGCCTTCTCCACTAAAAAGCTATTAGAACCAATAAACAAGTTCAGCAAAGTTGCACACTACATGATCACCAACACAAATCGATAATACTTCTATACATTTTCAATTAACAATTCAAAAGTGAGACTTACACAAGAATTTACAACAGCATCAAGCAGAACAAAATACTTCATGATAAATTTAAGAAAGGAAGCATAAAACGTATACTCTGAAAACTACAAAATATTATTGAAAGAAATTAAAGAACTAAGTAAATGGAAAGACACACATGTTCATGGATTGGAAGATTTAACACTGTTAAAATGACAATACTCTCCAAGTTGACCTACAGATTCAATGCAATCTCTATCAAATCCCAACCTGTATATTTGCAAAACTTAGTA
Organism: Moschus berezovskii; assembly: GCF_049115385.1. NCBI lineage: Eukaryota > Metazoa > Chordata > Mammalia > Artiodactyla > Moschidae > Moschus > Moschus berezovskii. The sequence goes on from NC_142484.1 coordinate 8,367,038, forward strand.
AGTTGATTTTAAAATTCCTGTGGAAACTTAAGGGACTCAGAATAGCCAAAACAACTCTCAGAAAGAAGAAAAAGATTAGAGAACTCACACTTCTCAGTGTCAAAACTCACTGCAAAGTAACAGTAATCAGGACGGTGTACTGGCAGAAGGATAAACATAAGAGCAACGGAACAGAATTGAGAGTCCAAAAATAAATCCTAACACTTATGGCCACTTGACTTTCAACAAGGATGCCAGCACAATTCAGTAAGAAAAAAATCGTCGTCTCAACAAGTGGTGCTGGGACCACTGGATATCCACATGCAAAAGAATTACATCATATGCAAAAGTCCATTCAAAATGGATTGAAGACCTAAATGTAAGCACTAAAACTATTAAACACTTAAACGAAAACACATAGTCTCTCATAACATTTTTAAAAATTTTTATTTACTTATTTTTGGCTATGCTCGGTCTTCATTGCCGCTTTGGCTTTTCCCTAGTTGCAGAGAGTAGGGGCTACTTGCTAGTTACGGGGCATGGGCTTCTCATCGCAGTGGCTTCTCTTGTTGCCGTGTGCAGGCTCTAGGGCATGTGGACTTCAGCAGTTGCTGCTTTCAGGCTCCAGAGCACAAGCTCAATAACTGGGGCGCGCAGGCTTAGTTGCTTGCTCCACAGCATGTGAGGTCTTCCTGGATTAGGGATCAAATCCATGTCTCCTGCATTGGCAGGAGGATTCTTTACCACTGAGCCACCATGGAAGCCTTCTGATAACATTTTCTAAAAAGAAGAAGAAGAAAACACAGGCGTAAATCTTCATGACCCCAGGTTAGGCAATGAGTTTTTGATATGACACAGAATTACAAGCTACAAAAGAAAAAAGGCAGATACCTTAGACATAATCAAAATTAAGACCATTTGTGCTTCAGAGAATGTCATCTAAGAAGTAAAAAGACTGTCCACATAATAGAAGAAAATGTTTGCAGATCATATATTCCATGAAGGGCTGGCCAGGATATATAAAGAATTCTTACAACTTAATAATAAAAAGACAAGTAACCCAATTAAAAAATGGGCAAAGGGGCTTTATGTACATTTCTCCAAAGACTATATACAAATGGCCAGCAAACATGAAAAAATACTCTCGACATTATTAGCCATTAAGAAAACGCTACTAAAATCACCATGAGATACTATTTCACTCCCACTAGGAGGACTTATAAAAATAATAATAACAGTGTTGGCAAGGATGTAGAGAAATCGGAACCTTTGTACTCTGCTGGGAGATATGTAAAATGATGCAGCCAAAAAGAAAATCTGGAAGTTTCTCAAAAGGTTAAACATAGAGTTACTGTCAAGTTGCTTCAATCGTGTCAGATTCTTTGCAAGCCTATGGGCTGTAGCCTGCCAGGCTCCTCTGTCCATGGGATTCTCCAGAAAAGAAAACTGAAGTAGGTTGCCATGCACTCCTCCAGGGGATCTTCCCCACCCAGGGATCGCATTTCTTACGTCTCCTGCGTTAGCAGGCATGTTATTTACCAGTAGCTCCACCTGGGAAGATCACAGAGTTACCATAAAATCCAACAATAATTTTTCTCAGTATACCCAAGAGAAATGAATACATCCACACTAATTAGCTTCCATTCAAAGGGAAGCATCGTCCGATCTACCCAGACTCTAAGTTACAGCCTCACCTCAGGCCAAACCCTTCAATGGTCAGAGATCTGACAGGACTTAGAGCTGCAACAGGGAAGAGACTGGCAACTCCAAGAACGTTCCAAGTCTTTTATCCTTGGCTTCCAAAGGACAGCGCCCATCCTTCGAGACACAACTCTTTGCTCAGGAGCCATTAACCTCACAGCCTCTTCCAGAAACGGATCTCTCTCTTCCTTCCATCACCATTAAACCTGCCCATCTTCCTGTGCGATCCTTCCCTGTTCTGGCACTTGGTAACTGTTTTCTCATGCTCTCCTACGTTTTTATAGATCCACAGATCTTGCTCCAAAAGCCCTGAGGCCAGAAGGATTGCAGAAATCAGATTTCTTCAAGTGTTAGAAAGCTAATGTGAGGCATACACTGTGTATTATGAAACATCCCCAGGGGAGCCTAGGCAGTGCCCTGTAATCAGACATATTAATATTTCCACAGTGAGGTGTATGAATATTCACATTGAGTGAAATGAATAAAAGCTATAAATAGCCTTTCACCAGCCGGGATCACATTTTGCAGGGTCAAATTTCTAACCTGGTCTGTCTGCTTTGAAACCGCTGCCCTCATTCCCTGCAGTAACCGCCCCCTAAACACACACACACACGTACCCGTAAAAATTCTGCCACATTCATTTCCTTTCTCCATCTTTCCGCACAAAAGCCAGCCTTTGTTATATTCTGGGGCCCCAACCTAAGTGTCCAGTCCTAGGGAACTGAAGAAATTTGATGCTTAGAGTCCATCAGATAATAAACAAATAAATACATAACATAATGTCGAGTGGTGAAAAGGATCATGAAGAAAAATAAAACAGGATAAGCAACTAAAGAGAAAATGGGGGCCTTCAGGTTCAGTCCCTGGTCCAGAAAGATCCCACATGCCTCGAAGCAGCTAAGCCCGGGTTCCACAACTGCTGAGCCTGCCCTAGAGCCCATGAGCCTCAACTACAGAAGCCCACGCACTCTTGAGCCTGTGCTCCGCAACAAGAGACGCCACCACAATGAGGAATCCACGCACCACAACTAGAGACTGGCCCCTGCCCGCTGCAACTGGAGAAAGCCTATGAGCGGGAACAAACTTTTGCTGTTACAGCTGAAACTGAGCAGGACGCTGTGGGGCTCCTGGGCTCCAGACCCTTTCCATGGCCCTTCTTTCTTGTTTGCAGGGAGCAGACTTCAGCCTCCATGACCTCCCCTGAGATCCAAAAGGCAGGTTCAAACAGTCGTCGATCGGGGAAGAGAGGGGACGGAGAGACAAAGGAGGAGCAGCCAAGAGACAATCATGCAGGGGACTTCCCTGGCAGTCCAGTGGTTAGGATTCCTCACTTCCAGTGCTGGGGGCATGGGTTCCACCCCTGATCAGGGAACTAAGACCCCACATGCAACAGAAACAACAGCACAGCCTTGAGACAGGGTCTTGGTTCCACCACAAGGGATACACATAACAATATCTTTGAGTTCTTCTGCAGAACTAAAACCCCCAACAAATGTTAGATGTTAACTACTTGATGTTAACTACTTTATTTTCTTGGGCTCCAAAATCACTGCAGATGGTGACTGCAGCCATGAAATTAAAAGATGCTTGCTCCTTGGAAGAAAAGCTGTGACAGACCTAGACAGCATATTAAAAAGCAGAGACATTACTTTGCTGACAAATGTCCATATAGTCAAAGCTATAGTTTTTCCAGTAGTCATGATGGATGTGAGAGTTGGACCATAAAGAAAGCTGAGCGCCGAAGAATTGATGCTTTTGAACTGTGGAGTTGGAGAAGACTCTTGAGAATCCCTTGGACTGCAAAGAGATCAAACCAGTCAATCCTAAAGAAAATCGGTCCTGAATATTCATTAGAAGGCCTGATGTTGAAGCTGAAACTCCACTACTTTGACCACCTGATGCAAAGAGCTGACTCATTAGAAAAGACTGTGATGCTGGGAAAGATTGAAGGCAAGAGGAGAAAGGGACAACAGAGAATGAGGGCATCACTGACTTGATGGACATGAGTTCGAGCAAGCTCCAGGAGTTGGTGATGGACAGGGAAGCCTGGTGTGCTGCAGTCCTCGGGGTCTCCAAGAATCGGATGTGACTGAGTAACTGAACTGAACTGAACTGAATTACTTGATGAAGCGTTCTTTATTCCAGCGAGAAGATCAGAGTTTGATAACCTCAAGAACAGAAGCTCATCAGGAAACCACCTGAGGTCAGATTAAAGGGATACATACACCCTGATCCTTACCATCAACCTTGCCCTTTGAACCTGAGCTATAAAAATCCTCACCAAATCCCCTGGGTGGAGACACACAGTTTATGAGATCATGAGCCCACTGTGTCCCCTTTTGCCTGCAAAGCGATAAAGTTATTCGTTTCTACTTCACCCAGAACTCTGCCTTCGAGATTCAGTTCCGCAGTGGTGCAGAGAGGATGACTTTTTGACAAAATAACCACTCTGTTTTGGTGGTTGTTGATCCCTCAACAAACCCAGCAAAGCCGATGAATGATGTAGTCACATTGCACCAGCCTTGTGGGATGCTGTTCTCGGAGCCTCCTCTACTGGCTCAGAATGCTCTCTGGCTGATCATTCTTCCTCAAAATGTGGCTCCCAGGGCTCATTCCGATGGTGTCTGAGCAGCTCAGAACAGTGGGCTGGTCCCTCTCAGATCTAAGTGTCACACAATCACTCGAAAGCTTCCTGAAACTTGGGGGCCTCTGCTCTCTGGCACCCTCACAGTCTGGAACATGGAAACCTCCTACATCGCTAGAAAAGAATGTCTCTGGGGACCAGAAGACGTCATCATAAGTCCATGCTCTGAGGCTTGGGAACCTGACCCTGAGGACAGCTTTCTAGCCTTCTCAGAGCCAAATTAAACATCTTAACCTACAACCTAAGGAGTCTGATGATATGGCTGCCGAGTCCACAGCAGACCCAAAGGAGCAAATTCGAGCTGAGTGGCCAGGCCAGGCAATGAGGCCAAATCAGGGAAAGAAACGATAGATTCTGAAGGCCAAACTGTGCCTGTGTGTCAGTCGCTCAGTTGTGTACAACCCTGTGGACTGCAGCCCACCAGGCTCCTCTGTCCATGGGATTCCCCAGGCAAGAATACTGAAATGGGTTGCCACCTCCTACTCCAGGGGATCTTGCCCACCCAGGGATCGAACCTAGGTCTCCTGCATTGCAGGCAGTTTCCCAGGCACGACACAGCTCACAACCACTCTGCAGGAGCAGTATTTATATGCCCGTTTTACAGGAGAGGGAACTGAGGCCCAGATAGATTAGTAATTTGCTAAATTCTTAGGCTTATCAGTAAGGATCCACATTGGCATGTAGTACAGACTCTGTGGATAGTAGTTCCTGACGCTGATGTTGACCTTGGTGTTATTTGTAGGTAAAGCAGAAAGAACCAGGGAGAGATAAAAGGGTGACTACAGATTTTCATGGGGTGATGTCCCAGGTGAGGGGGAATCATCTAAAGAGCAGGGCACTGGGAGGAGGGGGCAGCTGAGAGCCCAGAAAACCATCCCCACCTCAGCGAAGCCCTGCCACGAACAGGATGCCCCCGCTCTTCTCCTCCAGAGACCAGCATGACTGACCCTGCACGTCTCTCCTGGGCTTGTGCAGGGCTCTCTCAGGACTGCCTGCCGAGGTTGAGGGTCCTGCATATGTATAGGACCAGGTCAGATGTCAACGCTGGTTGTTGCTGAGAAAGCCAGACTGGAGAACTCTCTCATCCTCCTGAACCTAGTTTGCCAGGCAAGGTGAAGGCCCCTGAGAAGGGATCCTCAAGGGGCTGCCTCTGGAGGAGAGGAGACTGGTGCGGCCTATACGTGAAGGCCCGAGAGTCACAGAGACTAGAGCCTGGGGACCTCTGCTCCCCCTACTTCTGCCAGGCTCCATGATGCTCTGAATCCTGTCTCCTCCTGACCCAAGGAGAGGGGCAGAGTTTCCCTATTCCCTCCGGGGAGGTGGAGGGGACCCACATCCCCCTAGGTGAGCTGATCCATGGGCACAGGCGAGCTGGGAGGAGCAGCTGAGGACTCATGCTCAGTCTGGAGACCCGGTCAAGACCAGACAACCCTGGGATTTTGGAAGCCTCCCCCTCCCAGGGTGGATTTAATTTTTATTTTTTTATTGTGGTAAAATAGACATAACATTAAATTTACCATTTCAAATATTTTGAAGTGTATAGTTCAGTGTGTATTTTGGCCACCTGATGTGAAAAGCTGACTCACTAGAAAAGACCCTGATGCTGGGAAAGATTGAAGGCAGGAGAAGGGGACGGCAGAAGATGAGAAGGTTGGATGGCATCACCGACTCAATGGACATGAGTTTGTGCAACCTCCGAGAGATGGTGAAGGACAGGGAAGCCCGGTGTGCTGCAGTCCATGGGGCCACAAAGAATTAGACACAAATGAACAACCAAGCAATGACAACATGGTTCAGAGGCGGTCAGTATACTCACATTGGTGTATGACCATCACCACCATCCACCTTCAAAGTTTTTCTGTTTTCCCAAGTTGAAACTTTGCACGTGTCAGACACTAACTCCCCATTTCCCCCTCCCCCATCCTCCGACACCCACCCTTCTACTTCCTGTCTCTATGAATCTGACTGCTCTTAGGGACCTGACACAAGTGGACTCGTACGGTGTTTGTCTTTCTGTGTGACTGTCTTATCTCACTTAGCATTACTGGTATTATTTCACTTAGTTCTTCAAGGTTCAGCCTTGTAGTATGTTTCAGAATTTCCCTTCTTTTCAAGGCTGAATAAAATTCTATCACGTGAATAGACCACACTGTTTATCCATTCATCTGTTGATGGACACTGGGTTGCTTTTACCTTTTGGCTTTTGTGAAGTCAAACACCATGCACGAGTATCTCTCTGAGACCCTGTTTTCAAATCTTTTGGGTTTATAACCAGCAGTGGAATTCTTGCATAATATGGTAATTCTGTGTTGAATTTTGTGAGGAACCACTAAACCATTTTCCACAGAGGCTGCATCATTTTACATTCACATCAGCAGCACACAAGACTTCAATTTCTCCACATCCTTGCCCACAGACGTTACCTTCTTTTTCTATTTCTTTTATTTTTAAGTACTGGGACGCTAATGGGTGTGACGTGGTATCTCATTGTGTTTTTGATTCACTTTCTTAATGATTAGTGATACTGAGCATCTTTTCATTTGCTTATTAGCCATTTGTATATTGTCTTTGGAGAAATGCCTGCTCAAGTCCTTGACCATTTTTTGATTGGTTGGTTTGTTTCTTTGTTGTTCAGTTGTAGGAATTCTTTTTATATACTAGATATTAATCCCTTAGTATCTAGAATTGAGACTGTTGAATTGTGGTGCTGAAGAAGACTCTTGAGAGTCCCTTGGACAGCAAGGAGATCAAACCAGTCAATCCTAAAAAAATCAACCCTGAATATTCATTGGAAGGACTGATGTTGAAGCTGAAGCTCCAATACTTTGGGCACCTGATGTGAAGAACCAACTCATTGGAAAAGACCCTGATACTGGGAAAAATTGAGAGAGGAGGAGAAGGGGGCAACAGAGGATGAGATGGTTGGATGGCATCACCGACTCAATGGACATGAGTTTGAGCAAATTCTGGAGAGAGTGAAGGACAGGGAAGCCTGGCGTGCTGCAATCCATGGGGTTGCAGAGAGTCAGACACAACTTAGTGACTGAACAACAATTAGCCTCTTATCAGATACATAGTTTGCAAATATTTTCTCCCATTCAATGACCTGACTTTTCACTTTGTTGATCGTGTCCTTTGATGCGCAAAAGGTTTTAACTTTGATGTCCAGTTTAGTTTTCTTTTGTTTTACCTGTGCTTTTGGTGTCACTTCCATGAATCATTGCCAAATCCAGTGCCCTGAAGCTTTCCCCCTATGCTTCTTTCCAAGAGTTTTATAGTTTTAGCCGTTAAGTTTAGGTCTCTGCTCCATTTTGAGTTCATTTTTGTCTATGGTCTAAAGTAAGGGTCCAACTTCATTGTTTTGAATGTGGCTATCCAGTTTTCCCAGTGCCATTTGTTGAACAAATTATTTTTATACAAACAAAAAAAGTATGTTTACTGTTCTTACAGAACTGTAAGCCACAGTGAATATACAAATTAAACACAAACAAAACCAATGACCAGTAAAATTCAAACAGCACTAAATTAACACAAGAGATGATGTTATTTTGCTGAAACAAAATCCCCGTTGCTCAGCAAGAGCACAGCAGGTTCAACTGAACGGCTCACCATGGTTCTCCACTGGTACTGCTGCCTGAATACATCCGCCCCACATTACTCTGACTCTTCTGTTTCCATCAGCTGTGACATTTAATACTCCAATATGGTCACAAACACACACGGTGATCATGAAACCACATGGCCACGTGCATTCACACGTGGTCATGCAGGTGAACCAGAATCAAGTGTTTAAGTTATTGTTAACGTGAAACCCTAAATTAAGAATCCTTGTTTAAAAAAACTCATGAATCTCAGACATAAAGAACAGACTGGTGGTTGCCAAGGGGGAGGGATTTGGGGGAGCAGCGGAGTGGGAGGTTGGGATTAGCAGATGTAAGCTTTTATGTATAGAATGGATAAATAACAAGGTCTTACTGTAGAGCACAGAGTTCAGTTCAGTTCAGCCGCTCAATCATGTCCAACTCTTTGCGACACCGCACACTGCAGCATGCCAGGCTTCCCTGTCCATCATCAACTCCAGGAGCCTGCTCAAACTCATGTCTATCAAGTCGGTGATGCCATCCCACCATCTCATCCTCTGTCATCCCTTTCTCCTCCTGCCTTCAATTTTTCCCAGCATCAGGGTCTTTTCCAGTGAGTCAATTCTTCACATCAGGTGGCCAAAGTATGGTGTTTCAGCTTCAGCATCAGTCCTTCTAATGAATATTCAGGACTGATTTCCTTTAGGATTGACTGGTTTGATCTCCTTGCTGTCCAAAGGACTCTCAAGAGTATTCTGCAACACCACAGTTCTAAAGCATCAATTCTTTGGTGCTCAGCCGGGAGAACTATATTCAAAACTCTACAATAAATCACAATAGAAAAGAGTATTAAAAAAGAATGTATCTATGTGTTTAAGTGAATCACTTTGCTTTACAGCAAAAACTAACACATTGTTAATCAACTATATTTCAATAAATTAATAAGTAAGAACTCATGAATCTTGAATGTTTTTCCAGGACCTCAGTGAGCCCGTGGACTCCAGGATCGAAACCTTGTGTTAAAGCGGAGGTAGCTCAAAATCTTCTAGAATAGAGAGGCACGCAATGGCTTTTCTATGGCCTCTAAAATGTTCTGTTTGCAAATGTAAACAATTAACTTTCCAGGGAGCAGCGCTGCATCTCTGCAGGTTATGCTCGCTGAAGACAAAAGTGTCTTTTCTAAATCTGGATTCCTGGGGTCATTTCCAGTGGGCCGTTGGTGCTGCCCGGCTCTGCTGCCCTGGTGGGGGCAAACCCCTTCCCACCCAGTGGCCACTTCACCCTTCCCTCCGTTCCTCTCAGCCTGCCGCCTTGCTTCCTGTTTCACTGAGAACCTCCTCAGCGCCCACTGCACGTCCTCACAGCCTCTCTCCCGGTCCTCGGAGGATCTGTCTGTGCTCCAGTGCGCGCCGGAGCCTGTCCCCTCTCTCGGGCTCAAGGACACCCTTCCGGCAAGCCTCCCCCTCCTTCGCATCCATGTCTGTCCTCTCTGTTCAAGCATTCCCGCAGCCGCTCACCCTCCCGCCTTACGTTTTAAAGATTCCTCTTGATCTCGCTCCCTCTTCACGGGCCGTCTTATTTCTCTCCTCCCTTCCCTCAAAGCCCCTCGGAGGCTTGGTCTCTGCCCTCTTCCCACCCTCTCCTAAACCCGCTCCAGACGGGCTCAGAAGCCCAGCCGCTCTTCAAGGTCGCTCGATCGATTCCACGTTAGCGAGTCGATAGTCAGCCCTGTGGTATCGCACCTCCGGCTCCTTGCCGCGCCCTCTCCCCTCCTGAAAGGCCCCCTCCGCTGGGCCACCAGGTTGCCACGGCCCAGCCTCCGCTGCGGGTGCCCCTACTGCAGCTTGCAGCTTCAGTGCCACCATACGCTGATCACATCCCACTTGACAGCTCAGCCCAGGCCTCCCCCTGCATGCCTGACTCACAGCCAGCTGCCAGTCCCACGGCTCCACTGGGGCTCAAGCAGGTACATAACGTTTAACCTGTCGAACTGAGCTCCCCTCCCACCGCCTTCACAGCCTCACTTATCGACAATTCCACCCTCCGGTCACTCAGACCCTCACTTTGGCTCCACTCATGACCGAAAAGCACAAGAAAAGATGCTCAAGCATCATCAGTCATCAGGGAAATGCAAGTCAAGTCCACAATGAGATACCCCTTCACGACCACTAGGGTGGCTATCGTGTAAACAGGCAATAGACAATAACAAGTGTTGGCGAGGATGCAGAGAAAGTGGAACCTCACACACTGCTGATGGGATTGCAAAAGGGTGCAGCCACGGTGGAAAAAAAGTTTGGCAGTTCCTCAAAAAGTTAAGCATAGAGTTACATACAACCCAGCAATTCCACATCTAGGACTATACCCAAAGAAGTGTTCTAACAAAAATTTGTGCATAAGTGTTCATAGAAGCGCTGTGCACGGGAGCCAAAATGTGGAAGCAACTCAAATGTCCATCAATAGATGAATGGATAGACAATGCGGTATAACTGTACAATGGTGCATTACTCAGCTTTAAAAAGGAAGGAAATTGTAGGAACTTCTCTGACAGTGCAGTGGTTGAGATTCTGTGCTTCCAGTGCAGGGGGTCATCGGTTCGATTCCTGGTCTGGGAACTAAGACCCCACATGCCGGGCAGTGCGGCCAGAAACAAGGAAAGGGAAAGGGAAGGAAATTATGACACAGGCTACAGCGCAGATGAACCTGGAAGACATTGTGCTGAGTGACATAAGCCAGACACAGAGGCCAGCCTATTGATTCTGTGAATAAGAAACACCCAGAACAGGTAAATCCATAGAGACAGAAAGCAGATTCGTGGTTGTCAGGAGCTGAGGGGAGGGAACGCGGGGAGTGATTGCTTAATGGATACAGGGTTTTCCTTTGGGGATAAGGAAGATGATTTGGAACAAGCTCTGGGTGATGACTGTACAACACTGTGAATGTACTAAAGGCCAGTGTATTGAGTCATACACTGGAAAATGGTTAATTGTATTGTTGTTTAGTCGCTAAGTCATGTCCTACTCTTTGCAACCCCACGGACTGTATCCTGCCAGGCTCCTCTGTCCATGGGATTCTCTCGGCAAGAATACTGGAGTGGGTTCCCATCTCCTTCTCCAGGGGTTCTTCCCAACCCCAGGATCAAACCCGAGTCTCCTGCATTGGCAGGTGGATTCTTTACCATTGAGCCATCAGGGAAGCCCCATTTAATTTTATACTGTGTGAATTTTGCCTCAGTAAGCAAGCTTCACTTCTTTCCCTTATCCTGCACCCCACATCCAAGTGCCATCAAAATCTGTCCCTCCCCACCCCTGTCCTAGCCATTGTCCCCTCTCACCAGAGGACTCTAGGGCCTTCCTAAAGCCTAGCTTTGGCCTGCACTCCTCACAGCATCCAGGGATCCTGTTAAAACACAGTCAGATCACGTCCCTCCTCTGCTCTAAACTCTCCCCGGGGCCAGCATCACACCCAGAGTCAAAGCCAAAGTCCTCTTTCATACTGAGCGAGGTAAGTCAGACAGAAAGACAAATATCATATGCTGCTGCTTATATGTGGAATATTTTTTAAAAAGGTTACAAATGAGCTGATTTACAAAACAGAAGTAGAGTCGCAGATGTAAAAAACAAACACGGTGACCAGGAAATGGGGAGCAAGTTGAGACTGGGACACCTGCACACTACTGTATATGAAATAGATGACTAATAAGAACCTACCATATAGCACAGGGAACTCTACTTAACACTCTGCAATGGCCTCTATGGGAAAATAATCTAAAAAAAAAAAGAGTGGATGTATGTATGTGTGTAACTGATCTGCTTTGCTGTACACCTGGAACTAACAGAACCTTGGAAATCATCTATAGTTCAATTAAAATTTTCAAAAACGCCAAAATCCTCGTGGAAATCCAAGGCCCACATAGCTTTCCGTCCCTGTCTCCCCCCATCTCCGCTATTTCAGCCATGCCAGCCTCCTGCTGCCCCGTGCCTGCCACCCTCCCCCAGCCCCGCAGAGACCCCGCCCTCTCCCTGCAGTGGGTCCCCCTGCGGTCTGCGTGGCTCAGCCCACGTCCCTCCCCCAGCGCTTCCCTTCCTCTCAGCACCACGCAGCCCAGCACCTCCACCCGCTTCTCTAATGGGGCTTTATCTCGATCACTTACTATTGTCTCACCTATAATACAATTTACCTCTTAACCTTGTATTCAGTCTGTCTCCTCCACTGAAATATAAGCTTGGGCGGCAAGGGGCGGCGGGGCGGGGAGGAGGGAGGAAATTCCCTTGAGATCCCAATAGATACTCGTCAAATGAATGAAAGGGTTCAAATTCATCTGACCCATCTATTTGTATTTGTTTTGCAGAAGGTGTGTGTGTGTGTGTGTGTGTGTGAGAAACTGTTGCTCGTAGGAATTTGGTAAGAAATCAACAATGCAAAGCTGGGAAGACTTGCCACCAAGGAGGGAAGGATGTAAAAGGAATTGGATTGGCTTAGAATGTCCCACATGGGATGTGACTCAAAAGCAGATTACTCAGACTCAGGGAATGTTCCACGCCAGTGACATGTGCTGACAGCAGCTACCCTGAAGGAAGCAGACATTCTCACCGTCATCCTGAGACAGGCAGAGCCTGGGCCAAAAGCTGAGGGCCTTTGTCTGGGGTGAGGCCACACGGAGGGAAGGGGCCTCTTGTGGGGCGGGGCTCTGATTGTGTTCGTTTGTCCCTCCGTTTAGTCTGACTCTCTGCAGCCCCGTGGATGGCGGCATGCCAGGCTTCCTTGTCCGTCACTGTCTCCTGGAGTTTGCTCAAGCTTGTGGCTATCAAGTTGATGATGCCATCCAACCATCTCATCTTCTGTCACCCCCTTCTTCTCTCTCCCAGCATCAGGGCCTTTTCCAAACAGTCAGATCTTCACATGAGCACCTCCTTGAATTCACTCACTCTCGACCCCTCATTTACCTCACCCTAACCAGCAAGCCACTCCAGTACTCTTGCCTAGAAAATCCCATGGATGGAGCAGCCTTGTAGGCTGCAGTCTGTGGGGTCGCTAAGGGTCGGACACGACTGAGCGACTTCACTTTCACTTTTCACTTTCACACATTGGAGAAGGAAATGGCAACCCACTCCAGTGTTCTTGCCTGGAGAATCCCAGGGACGGGGGAGCCTGGTGGGCTTCCATCTATGGGGTCACACAGAGTCGGACACGACTGAAGTGACTTAGCAGCAGCAGCAGCAGCAACCCCGCACTAGCCACCCTTCCACCACCAGAACTTCCTTTCTTCGAGTTCCCAGATGACCTAAACCTGTGAGTCAAGCTAAGGTGTCAATTTCATTTCAGAACCACTGCACGACTCTCCAGAAAGGATGTTTTCCTGGACAGATGTTTCGTGGCAGCAACTTGAGAAAGGCTCACATTTCTTAGGCAGCTGGTCCTCCTCTCCCCCCAAGCTTGCAGAGGTCTAAGCATGTGGGGTACCTGCAGAGCTAATCATGAGATCTGTCAGTCAGAGGACACAAACTATGGATGATTTATATCAAACTCAGTGGTCAGAGAGCAGGCATGTCTGGCCTCATCCAGCCTTGTTCCAGATGGGATTCGAGGTGGCTTAATGAGAATATATAAACTACAGCTAGAGAATATAAATTGGAAAAGGTTGTGAAAGAAAATAAAATAACTGAATACATGGAATGAGCCAGGGAAATGGGAAGGGTGTATAAGAATAGAGAGGGACACCCAACCATCCTGGAAATGGGGAAGGCTTCCTGGAGGAAGTGGTATCCAGGCAGACTCTTGAAGTGTCGTCGTTGTTGTTATTGAGTCACTAAGTCACATCTGATTCTTCTCAACCCCATGGACTATAGCCCTCCAGGCTCCTCTGTCCTCCACTATCTCCCAAAGTTTGCTCAAACTCAAGTCCATTGAGTCAGTGGTACCATCCAGCCATCTCATCCTCCACCGCCCCCTTCACTTCTGGGCTTCAATCTTTCCCAGAATTAGAGTCTTTTCCAATGAATTGACTCTTCACATCTAGTGGCCAAAGCACTGGAGCTTCAGCTTCAGCAACAGTCCTTCCAATAAATACTCAGGGTTGATTTTCTTTAGGATTAACAGATTTGATCTCCTTGCAGTGCAAAGGACTCTCAAGAGTATTCTCCAGCACCACAGTTTGAAAGCATCAATTCTTCAGAATTCAGCTTTCTTTATGGTCCAGCTCTCACATCCATATATGACTACTGGAAAAACCATAGCTTTGACTAGACGGACCTTTGTCGGCAAAGTGATCTCTCTTCTTGAAGGGTCAACAGAAGTTTAATAGGCCAAGACCTAGAGGAAGGGCCCTTTAGGCTGAAGGGCTAGAGTGTACAAAGTTTCAGGTTGAGAGAGGGAGAGCCCAGTGGGTAGTGGGACCCCCCCCAACAGGTGAGACTCTGCTCCCCGCTCACAAAGTCTTAGAGAGATGCCTTTGACCTGGCTTCTCAGGGAGTCAGGCTGTACATCCTGGTTGCCCAGGGCCAGTACCACACACTGAAAGATGGGGGTCTGCTCCCACCCCTCCTTGAACCTGCCTGAGCCCCAGGAAATCAGCCTGCACCGTCTGCCTGTGAAGACGAGTCTCGATTCAGAGGGGCTGGCAGAGACCCTTGACTCCACAGTCCAGAAGCTACCAAGTTCCACTAAAAGACTGTGAGACTCACTTGGGTCCCTGGGTCCATTCTCAGGGCAGGAGTGATGCCGAGTGACTTGCAGCGACCTCTCCCTTTCTGCACAACGACTCACAGGGACTGGGGTTCTGGTGCCGCAGTACCACATGGAAGGGACCCTGTTCTGATCACCCATAGGCCTTGAGTCTGCTCAGAATGTGACTGGCATTTATTACAGTCACCGCTGATATGGAAGGGGGTGCCACGGCAGATAATGTCAGGTGGAACAAGGAAGGATTCAGGAGGAAAGAAAAAAAAACACATATGAGGAAAGGGTTTCATCTTAGGACAGAGCGAGACTTGTCCAGGAACTCTGCAAGCACAGACAGAACCCTGGGCTAAGATAGAGCTCAGGCTTGAGTGAGCGGCAACTGACGTCTAGGGACAAAGTTTTATGGAGACACAGGCCCCAGGAGGCAGTTGGAATAAAACGGATTTTCACTTGCACATTCGTCTGTTTTCCCTTTTCGTTCAATTTCTAAGCCAGCTCACTCAACACAACTGGAATTTCAGTTGTGCAAGCTCTAGGGACTTTGGCCATGGGAAAGAGCAGGATTCACCCTGACGTCAACAGTCCCCTCCCTTGAGCAGCCCCTTCCAAACGCCAGAGAGGGGCTCTGGGGAGCTAGCATCTGCAGCCTGAACCTCACTGAATGTGGGGCTTGGGGTATCCTTAGAAAAAGAATGCAGAAGTGTGAGTACAGATTGCTAGGGTTTGGGGGCAGGAGGGCAAGGATGAAAATCAGCGAAGGAAATAGGCATATAGGGCAAGAGCAAAGAGAAACCAGGTGCAAGCTTCCAGCTGTCTTCTCCCAGTGGAGAGTTTAATGGGGCCAGAACTGGAGAAAGGACAGTGTTGAATTCTCCCAGCAACAACCCGGAACAACATCTGAATTATTGCCAAGCAGGGAGCTCACCGAGCCTTGAGAGCTGTACTGGGGGTCAGTCCTGCAGGCAGGCAGCACCCACATGGCTGAAGTTAACCACTCATGCACAGCCTCCCTAGAACCCCGACTGATACAGTGTGGCCAGGGCCCCACGTGAACAAAAACAGCCGCCAAAAACGTTGCTGGCAGAAACTAGCGAGCAGGCCTGAGACGCCAGATGAACAAAGATACTCTATCAGGAAGGATAGTCCGAGGACCCAAGGATTAGCCCCCAGGAGCTGGTCAAGGCCAGTTCTCTCTCTGGCTCAGGCAGGCTTGCAGCAGCCCCTCTCCCCCTGTTCTGTTGAGTCAAACCTTTACTGCCCAGACCCCTGCTATGTAGGCGGAGTTAATATGCTGGAAAAACCACGATTGGGCCAGGCACTATTGCAGAAAGGAACAGTTGCTGCTGGGGTGAAGGGTTTGTGGGGGTGATCCTCACAGGGACAGGAGGGAGCAAGACCCTTCCTCCTCCAGCCTCATAGTCACTCCCTCCAACATCCCCAGCGGGACCAGAGTCCCAGCCCGGGCATCACATCATAGACGAATACAGAGGGTACTACCCTTTGCCTATTTGGCATCCGTATACACTCCCTGTTCACATTTGAACTTCTGTACAACAACAAAAAATAACTCTCTGGTAACATAACAAGACATCTTGGAATGTGAAGTCAAGTGGGCCATAGAAAGCATCACTAGGAACAAAGCTAGTGGAGGTGATGGAATTCCAGTGGAGCTATTTCAAATCTTGAAAGATGATGCTGTGAAAGTGCTGCACTCAATATGCCAGCAAATTTGGAAAACTCAGCAGTGGCCACAGGACTGGAAAAGGTCAGTCTTCATTCCAATCCCAAAGAAAGGCAATGCCAAAGAATGTTCAAACTACCGCACAATTGCACTCATCTCACATGCTAGTAAAGTCATGCTCAAAATTCTCCAAGCCAGGCTTCAGCAATATGTGAACCGTGAACTCCCAGATGTTCAAGCAGGTTTTAGAAAAGGCAGAGGCACCAGAGATCAAATTGCCAACTCAATATGCTGGATCATGGAGAAAGCAAGAGAGTTCCAGAAGAGCATCTATTTCTGCTTCATTGACTATGCCAAAGCCTTTGACTGTGTGGATCACAATAAACTGTGGAACATTCTGAAAGAGATGGGAATCCCAGACCACCTGACCTGCCTCTTGAGAAACCTGTATGCAGGTCAGGAAGCAACAGTCAGAACTGGACATGGAACAACAGACTGGTTCCAAATAGGAAAAGGAGTGCATCAAGGCTGTATATTGTCACCTTGCTTATTTACCTTATATGCAGAGTACATCATGAGGAACGCTGGGCTGGAAGAAGCACAAGCTGGAATCAAGATTGCTGGGAGAAATATCAATAATCTCAGATATGCAGATGACACTACCCTTATGGCAGAAAGTGAAGAGGAACTCAAAAGTCTCTTGATGAAAGTGAAAGAGGAGAGTAAAAAGGTTGGCTTGAAGCTCAACATTCAGAAAACGAAGATCATGGCATCTGGTCCCATCACTTCATGGGAAATAGAGGGAAAAACAGTGGAAACAGTGTCTGACTTTATTTTTTTGGGCTCCAAAATCACTGCGGATGCTGATTGCAGCCATGAAATTAAAAGACGCTTGCTCCTTGGAAGGAAAGTTATGACCAACCTTGATAATATATTAAAAAGCAGAGACATTACTTTGCCAACAAAGGTCCATCTAGTCAAGGCTATGGTTTTTCCCGTGGTCATGTATGGATGTGAGAGCTGGACTGTGAAGAAGGCTGATCGCCGAAAAATTGATGCTTTTGAACTGTGGTGCTGGAGAAGACTCTTGAGAGTCCCTTGGACTGCAAGGAGATCCAAACAGTCCATTCTAAGGGAGATCAATCCTGGGTGTTCATTGGAGGGACTGATGCTGAAGCTGAAACTGCAATACTTTGGCCACCTCATGCGACGAGTTGACTCACTGGAAAAGACTCTGATGCTGGGAAAGGTTGGGGGCGGGAGAAGAAGGGGACGACCGAGAATGAGATGGCTGGATGGCATCGCCGACTCTGTGGACATGGGTTTGCGTGAGCTCCGGGAGTTGGTGGTGGACAGGGAGGCCTGGCGTGCTGTGATTCATGTGGTCGCGGAGAGTCGGACACGACTGAGCGACTGAACTGAACTGAACTGAACATAACAAGGTGAAACGATCCTTCATGCAAGCTCGTCCTCTCCCCTAAACGGGAGAACGAAAGTCCTAACAGACACCATGTTCATCGTCAAAGGCAAACACACCCTCAGTCTCCAGGATTTGCTAATTTCTCCTCCAGGACTTGATAATTTCTTGCTAATTTGGCTGCAACCCCATCTGAAAATTCTGCTACATAAATTAGAAAATTAACCTTGTTATTGCTGCTTAGTCACTAGGTTGTGTCCTACTCTTTGCAACCCCATGGGCTGCAGCACACCAGGCTTCTCTGTCCTTCACCACCTCCTGGAGTTTGCTCAAACTCATGTCCATTGAGTCGATGATGCCATCCAACCATCTCATCCTCTGTTGTCCCCTTCTCCTCCCACCTTCAATCATTCCCAGCATCAGGGTCTTTTTCAATGAGTTGGCTCTTTGCATAGGTGGCCAAAGTATTGGAGCGTCAGCTTCAGCCTCAGTCCTTTCAGTGAATATTTATGGTTGACTTCCTTTAGGATCGACTGCTTTGATCTCCTTGCCATCCAAGGGACTCTCAAGATTCTTCTCCAATGCCACAATTCAAAAGCATTAAAATTAACCTCCAGTTTGTCAAATAATGATAAAATCAGGAAAAGGAGGAGAAAGAACAAAGAAGAAATGTGCATTACAGAGCAGGAACCCAGTTTCCCCTTGGTGATCAGACTCAGTAACCCCAGGAGCAGAGTAACTAACCCCCTTTGCCTGTTGGTTGGTAGGAGAGGAGCCCCGGGGGCCAACTCAGTTCACTAACCAATCACATCCCCGAAAGAAGCAGTCCGTCCTTGGGAACTAAAGACTCCAAACCAGCAGAATTCAGAGTTGTTGGGAGGAGAAGCAAAAATATAAAATAAAATAACCCTGAGTAGGCTATTAGGGGTGATGAGGAAAACTATTCTCACTCCATCCCTTGATTCCTGGACCCGTGTATTCCAGCCATGGAAAAACAACCCTCGAAGTGGGTCCCGGTGTCAATCAGATACAGCATCCTATAAGGAAGAGCTCCATCCTCTCAGGGTGACATCTAAGTGAGTCTTCAGAGACCATCCCACAGTCCCACCAGGCAGCGGCTTCTGGGTGGTAATGTATTTGGTAAGGTCAAAGAGCCCCCACGAGCATAAGGCCAACGCCACCCTTCTTTGGCCATGTAACAGATTCCTTGTTTCATGGTTCACGAGTAATCCCGTACCACAGCAGTAAATGAAGTACCTGCAGAGTCCACAGTGTTGGCGCTGGCAGAAGCGGGATGGCCAAGGAAGGCAAATCCGTCTCCAGAACGTGTATCTCTTCCAGAGGAAACACCTCAGCCACGTGAACATGCTCTGTGTGAGCAGGCACCGACCAGCGGGGAAAGACCCCTGGACATCCACGGAGAAACCCTGTCCTTCCCTCCCATATCATTCCGTCCACCTGACTCCTGAGAGCCTCGTCCGCAGTGGGGGGCACCCCTTGGGAGCTGTCAGGGTAGTTTGCCCGTCCTGAGACGTCCCACCACTGATATCCTACCCAGACCTCCTTGTTTTTTGGCTGCATTGGGTCTTCTTGTGACACATGGGCTCTCTAGTTATGGCACACAGGCTCAATTGCCCATGGCATGTGGGATCTTCGTTCCCTGACTCGGGATAGAACCAGTGTCTTCTGCATTGGAAGGCAGATTCTTAACCACTGGACCACCAGGGAAGTCCCTCTCTGTCACCTCTTCATCAGCCATCTTCCAGGTCATTCCACTGGACCAGGGGTTAGCAGACTTTTTCTGCGAAGTTGCAAATACTTCGGGCTTTGTGGGCCACAAGTTCTCCGTCACCACTGCTCAGCTGTGTCGTAATGACATGAAAAAAGCAGCACAGACAGAAAGTAAACAAACGGGTGTGGCTGTGCTCCAATAAAACTTGATTTACAAAATCAGACACTGGCTGGATTTGGCCTCCTGGAACTAAACCATTAGCAGCTGCCCATGAAGTACTCTAGGTCCAGAGTTCTGGCTTCCCATCAGTCCAAAAAAAAGTGGAAAACTCTGTGGTTTGCTTGAATGTCTGCCACCCAGAAGGATTTCCTTTCACCATGTTCTTCAGGGCAACCCTGGATGGGGCCACAATGCTGCAGACATTCACGTACAGTCAACATCAGAACATGAGGCAGAATCAGCCAGCTTCCCCGGCAGCTCAGTAGTAAAGAACCTGCCTGCAGTGCAGGAGACATGGGAGACGTGGGTTTGATCCCTGAATCGAGAAGATCCCCTGGAGGAGGAAATGGAAACCCACTCCAGTATTCTTGCCAGGAAAATTCCATGGACAGAAAAGCTCAGTGGACTACAGTCCACGGGGTCGCAAAGAGTCAGACATGACTGACCACACAGCACACAGATCTGTAAACCAGGTTCACAAATATTTTCTCCTCGATCCAATGTTCATAAGGCCTCAGGTGCAGATCGGGGGAGACTGAACGTGGCGTCAACGTGGAAGCAGACGGATCATGTGCTCATGCGGTATCCTTACGCTGAGCACACCCGCACTTGGGTGCTGGTCCTGCTGCAAGTGCTACCTCTTGGTTCAGTGGGTCCAAGGACACCCAATTTCCACTTGGATGCTCTAGAAGATGCTGAGCTATTCAGCAAGGCCCCTACCTCCAGGACTGATTCCTCTGTTCGCCAGCCACAGGGACAGTGCTTACTAATAGCTCACAGCTAAGTCAGTCCAGGACTGGCCTCCACCCAAGGACATGACTCCACCCTGGAGGAAGTCTGAAGCTGATGGCCAGGCCAGTGGAGGGGACGATGGCCCAGCTCCCCTGCCTTAATGTGGGACCTCGCGGAAAGGCCACCCAGTTTCAGAGCTGCCCTGGGACTGGCTGAGCCTTCTGTTGCTGCTTCAACCTCTTGTTGCTGGTAATTAGTCGTGTCTGACTCTTTGCGGCCCCATGGACTGCAGCATACCAGGCTTCCCTGTCCTTCACCATCTCCTGGAGTTTCCTCGGATTCATGCCCATTGAGTCAGTGGTGTCATCCAACCATCCTGTCCTTTGCCACCGTCTTCTCCTCCCACCCTCAATCTTTCCCAGCATCGGGGTCTTCTCTAGTGAGTCAGCTCTCCACAACAAATGGCCAAAGTACTGGAGCTTCAGCTTTAGTATCAGTCCTTCCAATGAATATTCAGGGTTGATTTCCTTTAGAATTGACTGGAGAAAGGAATGGCACCATGAACCCCATGAACAGTAGGAAAAGTTCGGAATTTCCCTCTGCCCAATTTCACCTTCCTCACTGCCATACAAGGCTTGTTTCTTTTTTATTTTAATATTTATTTATCTACTTAACTTGACTGCACTGGGTCCTGTTCATAGCACAAATGATCTTTTTTAGTTGTGGCATGCTAACTCCTAGCTGTGGTATGTGGGAGCTTAGTTTTCCCAACCAGGGATGGAACCCAGGCCCTCTGCATTGACAGCACAGAGTCTTAGCCCCTGGACCACCAGGGAAGTTACCAGGGATTACTCCTAAGAGTACTCCCCAAGAAACCTCCTGCCTACAAATCTCTGCCCCAAAGCCTGTTTCAGGGGCACCTGGCCTGAGACAGAAGCCCAGCCATGTGGCCACTTGATGCCCAGTGTTCAGCCTCTACCCAGCCCTCAGACAGCAGGGGTTGCTTAAAGGAGAACAGGAAGTGCTAGAAGAGGGCTTGGGTTGCTCCCGAGTCCTGGGGGCCTGCGCGTGGCTCTCCTGCCGAGGTTTGCCAGCAGCTCCGGCAGCGTTCTGCTCCTTGCACGCACTCCAAGCGCCATGGGTGGGCTGAGACTTAAGGCCCCACAGAGAGAAGCTCACAGTGAAGTCTGGACTTGCCGCAGAGTCTTCTCCTGATCTGGTCCCCACGCGAAACGGACACCTTCCGGCTCACTCAGTAAACAGTCGGCATAACTCAAATGTGGCAATGTCATCTCCAGATTCGACAAAGAAAATCTCCATCCCAGAGGCGTAAGACTGGCTGGGAGGTGAGATGGAGGTTCAAGATGGAGAGGACACAGGTATACCTACGGGTAATTCATGCAGATGTAAGGCGGAAACCAACAGACTATTATAAAACAATTATCCTTCAATTAAGAATAAATAGCAGACTAAAAATGAAAAAGAAAGAAAGCAAATCTCCATCCTTTTTGCAGTGAGTGGTGCCAGGTGCGGCAACTTATCTTTCACCTTGGAAGGATGTCCTGACCCCTGGATCCCCAGAAACCTCACTGAGGCAGCTGGCCCCTGACTTTCTATGGGGCTGGTCTCTTCCATTTCACCTGCATATGTCTTACTCAGGCACCTAAGAAACCCTTGCTTCCCGGGCCCAAGCAACACACCAGCCAGCATCCAGGCAGCAGACCAGTGTCATCGCTCTTCGGGTTGTTAGAAATGGAGATCTCTGCCGACCACACTGCGGCAGACAGCAGGAGGGTTGGGGGCTTCCCTGGTGGCTCAGTGGAAAAGAATCCACCTGCCACTGCAGGAGACACGGGTTCAATCCTTGTTCCGGGAAGATCTCACATGCTGTGGAGCAACTAAATTCGTGTGCCCCAACTATTGAGACTGTGCCCTAGAGCCCGTGCCCTAGAGCCCGGGAGCCACAACTACCGAGCCCACGTGCGGCAACTACCGAAGCCCACGTGGCTAAGATCCTGTGCTCTACAACAAGAGAAGCCACCACAAGAAGAAGCCAGCTCTCCACAACTAGAGAAAAGCCCACGCAGCAACGAAGACCCGGCACAGCCAATAAATAAATAAAATTATTTTTTAAAAAAAGAAGAAGAAGAAAAGCAGGAGAGTTGATCTGACCCTGAGGCACGTAAAGTCATGCTCAAAATTCTCCAAGCCAGGCTTCAGCAATATGTGAACCGTGAACTCCCAGATGTTCAAGCAGGTTTTAGAAAAGGCAGAGGCACCAGAGATCAAATTGCCAACATCCGCTGGATCATGGAGAAAGCAAGAGAGTTCCAGAAAAACATCTATTTCTGCTTCATTGACTATGCCAAAGCCTTTGACTGTGTGGATCACAATAAACTGTGGAACATTCTGAAAGAGATGGGAATCCCAGACCACCTGACCTGCCTCTTGAGAAACCTGTATGCAGGTCAGGAAGCAACAGTCAGAACTGGACATGGAACAACAGACTGGTTCCAAATAGGAAAAGGAGTACGTCAAGGTTGTATATTGTCACCCTGCTTATTTACCTTATATGCAGAGTACATCATGAGGAACGCTGGGCTGGAAGAAGCACAAGCTGGAATCAAGATTGCTGGGAGAAATATCAATAATCTCAGATATGCAGATGACACTACCCTTATGGCAGAAAGTGAAGAGGAACTCAAAAGCCTCTTGATGAAAGTGAAAGAGGAGAGTGAAAAGGTTGACTTGAAGCTCAACATTCAGAAAACAAAGATCATGGCATCTGGTCCCATCACTTCATGGGAAATGGAAACAGTGTCAGACTTTATTTTTTTGGGCTCCAAAATCACTGCAGATGCTGATTGCAGCCATGAAATTAAAAGACGCTTGCTCCTTGGAAGGAAAGTTATGACCAACCTTGATAATATATTAAAAAGCAGAGACATTACTTTGCCAACAAAGGTCCGTCTAGTCAAGGCTATGGTTTTTCCCGTGGTCATGTATGGATATGAGAGTTGGACTGTGAAGAAAGCTGATCGCCAAAGAATTGATGCTTTTGAACTGTGGTGTTGGAGAAGACTCTTGAGAGTCCCTTGTACCGCACGGAGATCCAACCAGTCCATTCTAAGGGAGATCGATCCTGGGTGTTCATTGGAAGGACTGATGCTAAAGCTGAAACTGCAATACTTTGGCCACCTCATGTGACGAGTTGACTCACTGGAAAAGACTCTGATGCTGGGAAAGGTTGGGGGAGGGAGGAGAAGGGGACGACCAAGAATGAGATGGCTGGATGGCATCACTGACTCTGTGGACATGAGTTTGAGTGAACTCTGGGAGTTGGTGATGGACAGGGAGGCCTAGCGTGCTGTGGTTCATGGGTTCGCGGAGAGTCGGACACGACTGAGCGACTGAACTGAACTGAACTGAACTGAGGCAAGCCTGGGAAGGGGATAGGTAAGAGCAAAGTGCCACGAGTGGGCCTTGGAAATCTGCAGAGAGAAACAAAGCATCCGGCAGGTTGAATGCTGCTTCCAGGGACCAGGTGCAAGCTGCTCTGCTCCATGAACACTCTACCTGGAAAAGCACCTGCAGCTGGAATCACCACCTGATGAAGTTCACCCAGAGATTTCCCAAGATCCACCCACCTTCTGGGCAGAGCGACAGACAAGGTAAATGAGGTGCGCAAGGAATCACTTCCTCTGTAACCCTCAAGCCTTTGATCTTGAAAACTGCCCAGGGATCCACACTGGTTTACTATTCATCCCAGGGGGTGGAGAGGAAGCTCCAGAGACTCCTACTTCGCCCTCCATCCTCACATCTCTTTCAGAAGCCGGAGGGGCTAGGTGAGGAGTCCACCTGTCCCCAAGAACGTCTCCTCCAACTGTGCATTCAGGAGCTGGGGAAGTAACCTCAGGAGGAGTCTGTGGGTCCTCCATGACTGGAACTCAGACCCAAACTCCATCTATTACGTGACCTACTTTAACTGGGGGTCGTAATAAAGAAAATAATTTTTAAAAAGGAAGGCTCTATAACACAGCAGAGTGGAAGACTATGCCAACAAGCAAAAGAAAGGACCAAGGTGGTTTCAATGTTTAAAATCCTCCTCCCCAAGCCCACGGAAAAGCCCCAGTTCTCAACTCCAGCTGCTCCACGCATCTGAGAACTTTACTGAGACACTGATGTGCTCCCTGCATCCCAGCCCAGATGGGTTCACCAGAGTCACCCAAAGTGGGACCTGAGCATTGGTGTAATTGTGATTCCAATTGCTGCCAGAGTTGGGAACATCAGTGGGAAGGAACCTTGGGTGGAAATAGACTCTGGAAGCCTGACCCTCTGTTGCAGACGCAGGAGGGGCAGAAAGGAAGGTTTCTGCAGTCTCTGTAGAAATAACTCACATTGCTCAAATCCTAGAAAATTCAGTGCAGGCGTACTAAGTCACTTCAGTCATGTCTGACTTTTTGAGACCCAGTGTACTGTAGCCCGCCAGGCTCCTCTGTCCGTGGGATTCTCCAGGCAAGAATACTGGAAGGGGTTGCCATGCCCTTCTCTGGGGGAGCTTCCCGACCCAGGAATCAAACCCTCATCTCTCTTGTCTCCTGCATTGGCAGGTGGATTCTTTACCACTAGTGCCACCTGGGAAGCCCCAGAGAATTCAGACACTCATGGGAAAAGGTACACTCCAGACCCGGGGCCTCTGGAAACACCAGGATTCGAAAGCTGCTTTGGATCAGGAATATTCCATGGTGATCCTTCAGCGGAGACACCTGTGGGACATGGTCCCCCAGACCTGGGATGCTCGGGTCTGGGGGATTCCTGGGTGAACGCAGCTGCTTTGGGGCCTTGCGGTGGGGTCACCAAATGAGACAAGAGGCCCTGTTCTCCGGGAATGATTTAATGAAGCTTCAATCCCCACTTGGTGCCTCCTATGTGATCTCCACTGGTAAGAGGTAGCAGGGAACAAGAGAAGAGTAAGGAATGAATGGCTCGGGGCTTCCCTGGTGATCCAGCGAAGGCTCCGCTCCCAGTGCAGAGGGCCTGGGTTCCATCCCTGTTCAGGGAACTAGATCCCACATGCTGCACTTAGGGATAAATAGCTGGGGTGGGGGGTGGGGGTGCAGGTTGACTGGATAATAAGAGACCAGTCTGTCATGGAAAGAAGGCAGATAGTGTCAGCTCACTCAAACCTCCTTTTCCCTGAAGTCCTCTATTAGAGACCCTGCAAACTAAAGGTGAGCCTTCCCAGACTCCCTTGCAGCTTGAATGGCCATAGGGGCCAAACGGACCCACCAAACAAAGAGGTCTGTAGGAGATTTCTGAGAAAATAACCTTTCCTTTCTTCATCCAAGAGTCACCCAGGGGTAATATACAGGATTCAGTCACCAACTGATTAGAATGCCGCTTGGGAGCAGAGTGTTTGAGCCCCAGCCATGCCTGGAATTAACCCTATCATTACCAAGTAGTGAGGAAATGGTTGGCTGTCCTCAAGGGCAGAAGAGGAACACTGGGGTCAGCAGCTTTTTACCAGCTGATCAGAGGTGTTTCTGGGTTGTTACGGGTCCTACCAGAACGTACTTGCTGAATCTCAGCCTTGGCACTGCTCCTGCCACCCTGGCCCTTCTCCCTTCTTCTTGCTTTAAACACACATGTGGTATGACCCTTCTAAAGGTAGGAGGAGGGACTTCCCTGGGGGTCCAGTGGTTAAGAATCCACCTTGTAATGCAGGGGACACAGCTTCCATCCCTCCCTGGTCTGGAAAGATTCCATATGACTTAGAGCAACGAAGCCCATGGGCCACAGCTATTGAAGCCTGTGCCCTAGAGCCTGTGCTCCACAAAAAGACAAGCCACCGCAGTGAGAAGCCCGATCACCACAGCTAGAGAACAGACCCCGCTCACTGCTGCTAGAAAGAGCCTGAACACAGCAATGAAGACCCAGGGCAGTCAAAACGGAATTAATTCATTAATTTTTTTTTAAAAAAGGTAAGAGATAGGGAGGGATGAGTCTCACCATCCTGCCTGGACCGCTCAGGCAGGGAAGGGGACAGGGCCATTCCTGAGGGCAGGGATGAGGGGCTGGTGGCCATGCTGATTGTATTCCAGGCGGGATGAGGTGGAGATGGTTGTAGGGCATCCCGAGGTGGGCAGTTTATCCACAGTAGGAGGGTGGACTCCCAGGTTGGAGTCCATTCATGGAGATGCAGACGGAGGGGGCATCAGTGTCAAGGGAGCATTGGAATCATAAGAATGGCTGAGGCTCTACGCTAAAGCTGAGAGAGAATGCAGTTTGCCAGATTTCTCCTTGCTGTTCCAGGGGAGTCCAGAGCCCACATGGGGGTGCAGTTATGCTGAGTCACTCTGGGCACCATGGAACAACATTGGTCACTTTGGCCACCCCCTACCCTCTCTGGGGCATCCCTCACCATAAAGGTTGGCTAAGAGGCAGAGACCACCATCCTCTCTAGAAGCAGAGAAGCAGCCCCTCTCTCTCCCAGCCTCCCTCCCTCCCTGGCCCAGCCTCAACCAGCACACACACACGACCTAAACTGAATCAAGACACTGGCGATCCAGGGCGTAGGGGCTGCGGGGTCAGGGCGGTGCCTGGATGCAAGCAGGGCCATTCGTGGTGCCCTGTGCTCAGCAGTGGCCTCGGCAGACAGGTCCTGGCGTGATTTTGCCCTGGGTCCTAAAGCCCCCATTTCCGGTGCCTGGATCTCCAGCCTCCTTACTTACACCCGGGAGAATCCCTTCCAGCCCGTGGGTGAGGTCAGGCGCCCCCGTCTTGGTGCTCCCTAGGACCACTTCCCTCTCTGTCCTCTCTTTGTCCCCCCACCAGACTAGCAGCCCCCAAAGCAGGGAGCATGTCCTTGTTCACTTCCCTACCCCAGCCCCCAACCCAAGGAAGGCTTCTAGTTTTGAATGAATGTCTGACTCTTTGGGAACAGAGTCAACCTGGGAGGGTGTTGACTCGAAGGCCCCATCCTGCAGGGAGACTCAAGGGATGAAGGATGCAGGTTTTGAGAATTCCCCAGACCCAACACTGCAGAGGCAGGGCTCGGGAAACAGCCGCCAGGAGGAAATCAGGAACCAGATCAGTGAAGGCCTTTCTAAGACCTGCCTGAGATTCGGGAGCCTCTGTCCCCTCTGCATCATCCAATGAGCTGCTAGAACCACACAGAAGCAAGAGTTTGGGGATGACAGTCTCTCTACCATAAAGAAATCCTAAGAAGCAGAGTAAAGTTGCTCAGTCGTGTCCAACTCTTTGCGACCCCATGGACTGTAGCCCACCGGACTCCTTTGTCCGTGGGATTCTCCAGGCAAGAATACTGGAGTGGGTTGCTATTCCCTTCTCCAGGGAATCTTCCCAACCCAGGGATCGAACCCGGGTTTCCTGCATTGCAGGTAGATTCTCTACTGTCTGAGCCACCAGCAAAGACCTCATGAAGCAGAGTAATGACAACTGTTTCCAAAGGGAAGGCTGGTCTCCCAAGCTTGTCGGGGAGGGGAGGACTGGCCAGGACCTAAGCAGGATGGGATGGTGATGCACTTGGGCCCTGGGGTCCAACAGGGTTTTTACAGAGCTTCAGCCCTGACCCAGGCCACAAGAGGTGAAATATCCCTGTCCTGTTTTCCCATCTGTAAATGGGGCTCCCATGAGGCCCACCACAGGCTGAAAGCAGGTAACACCTGTAAGGTGTGTGGCATACAACAGGTGCTCATACTGCTTCTTGCCTGCGGGTCACCACCAGGTTCCCAGACGGTGCCACCTGAGGATGGTTATGTAGGGAAATCCCACCATGAGGAGTCTGTTTAGCCACTGCCTGCCTAGGGAGAAACAGACTTGATGGAGAACACTGACCCCCCTTTCTCCTCCTCAAGCTCCCCCAGCCAACTTCTGAGCCCTCCCTGGCCTCTGCATTCAATTCACTGCCAGGAGGGACTGCCTCAGGCAAATTGCTGCCATCGATCGATTAGGTGGACAGAGATAGCCGCCCTGCAGATTAATGAATTGGCTCGCAAGCCCATAAATCACCTCCAGTGACAAGCCTGGCCTATGCCCAAGAAAATGTAGAGCCTCAGAGTGAGCCGCTTCCAGTGCAGTTTCCCAAACCACATTCCAGGGAACCCTGGTACCTTACAGGTGTTCTTGGGTTGGAGGGGGAGGGAATCTCTGAGTCAAACAGGCGTTGTGTTGCAGGACTTGTCAGATCCTTGAATGTACTAATAAACTTCATGACTTTCAAAAGAGGGGGCAAAGTAGACAGGATGACAAAAGCTCTGTACAGAGTATCTGTTATTTCTTACAAATACCTTGAACTTCACGGAACACAGTTTGCAAAGTGTTCACTGAGGGAAGTTTCCCACTACGTTCCTGTTGAGGACACCAAGGGCCCACCTCCTGCTGGGAGCCCGGTGGGGGCAGGGGTCGGCCTGCTGTCCCCAAGCTGGGGCTTTCCCAGTGACATGAAATCTCAGAGCCCACTGAGCCAAAACGCAGACCTGGGGTGTGAAGGGGTCTCTGCCTCCTCCTCTGGGCCCTCCCCTGCACCCCCTTAGCTCCAGCCAGGCCACCGAGGCACAGAAGCCTCCCAGGCTCCACGGCCACCCACTGACATTCCACCTCCTTCCAGCCAAGACTCTCCACCCTTGCCTTGCCCCCTGCAGGCCACAGGAAGGCCCCTCAGCAGCACTCACTGAAGGTAAATGAAGCTCAGTCCTCTGGGGAAGTCCCGACACCTTCCTGCTCATCACACGTGAGGCTGGGAGTAAGTGCAGGGGAAGGCACCCCACCCCACCTCTGGCCGTCAGCTGTCTTCTGCAGCTCCAGGCCTCTGGGCTGGCCAGTGCTCACATCCCATCCCACAACTGGGCCAAGCTGCCTTGGGACCTTTGCCATCCCCAAGCCTACTCCCTCTGCCAGCCACACACACACCTGCCCAGATGGGACTTTTTGTTTACGGTTGTAATGTGTTTAGAGGCCATAGACCACACCGGGGTTGTGTGCTTCCTTGGCTATGACTGGAAACCCAGGAGTGTGTATTCCACGCATTGTGACTTTGGCCAAGGAGTGACTGAAAATGGGCTCAGGCCGTGGAGGGATGGAGTGGACGCCTGCAAGAAAATCAGGCTTTTTTAAGGAGGTGTAAGTGGGAGGCAAGGACGCTGAGTAAGCTGTACGTGCTAAATGAAATCACATCTCAAAGGCACTTGGTGCTGTGCCAGGCTGACAGTTGATGTTCACAGATAAGTAACACTTTTATTCTATTTAAACACATATTTTGGCTAATAGTGAGTCTATCTTCCTTTGATGTTAATAGTTTGGAGTGCCTAGAATGGATGGAGGAGCCTGGTAGGCTGCAGACCGTGGGGTCTCTAAGGGTCGGACACGACTGAGCGACTTCACTTTCACTTTTCACTTTCACACATTGGAGAAGGAAATGGCAACCCACTCCAGTGTTCTTGCCTGGAGGATCC
This sequence comes from Moschus berezovskii, assembly GCF_049115385.1. Classification (NCBI taxonomy): domain Eukaryota; kingdom Metazoa; phylum Chordata; class Mammalia; order Artiodactyla; family Moschidae; genus Moschus; species Moschus berezovskii. Next base: position 8,396,875 of record NC_142484.1, read on the forward strand.
CAGAGACGGGGGAGCCTGGTGGGCTTCCGTCTATGGGGTCATACAGAGTTGGACACGACTGGAGTGACTGAGCAGCAGCAGCAGCAGCAGCAGAACATGATAAAAATCCCTGATTTCTTTTCTTTTAATCAGTGATCAATCACTGTCCGCCTCATCACAAATAAGACCCAACCATGAGAATTTCCCTGGTGGTCCAGTGGCTAAGACTCCACACTCCCAAAGCTGGAGGCCTGAGTTCAATCCCTGGTTAAGGTACTAGATCCCACATGCTTCAACTAAGACTTTGCATGCCAAAACTAAGACCCAGTGCAAAAAAATAAATCAACATTTCTTTAAAAAGACCCCACCTTTGATTCTCCATCTGTGAAAATGAGCAATAAAGTAACTCAGAGAAGAGACCAGACTTTATAAACTGCCAAGAGGTTAGCTGTTATGCTTCTGACCCTCGCTGTGTATTTCAGATCCTTATTATGAGCACCAGTTGGCAAAGGGATGTTTCTGAGGACTGAGTCCTTTGGCAAACGCTAGGCTAGACAGAGCTACTCGGACTGAGGTAGAGGTTTTTGATTTAAAAATAAAAGTTGTATATACCTTTAAATCCATTCAGTTGAATTGCCAATTCAATAAGCAAATATAGAACAGACGGAGAAAATTTATGAGCTCCAAGACAGCAAAGAAGGCTGTGAACTTCAAGGATGTTAATGGAGCAGTTGCTGAAACCAACTTTGCCAAGGGGGTAAGTCTCTACTAGGTCATAAGAAGGCTACCACATTGGGAGCCTGGCAGGATTTATGATGTTAATTAAGTTCATCTGATTCCAACTCCCAGTATAACCCACTCAGCTGTCTGAGGCTATAAATGAAGTCTCACCCATACCCGTGTCTAAACTGCCAAACATCTTAGCGCCCAGCTGTACGCTCGCAAGGACATGGCCCATTTTAGCGCCTTCTCATGTATTTTGCGAGTGCTCAGGTATAAGCCCCAAACTGACCACCTCCTTGGCCTCATCCTGTGTCTCCTGCTCCTGCTGACCCATCCTGCAGGAAAGCAGCCTCCCACTGCCAGCCATCAGAGCCCCTCTCCACCACTTCTGTGATGCAAGGCTGCTGGCAGGTCAGGCAGGGGTTGGGGCGGACATGCAGATCTCTGAGCCCTTCCCTGAGCTGTACTGTCCTTTGTCACCCAGGCCTGGAGGGGACACTGCCCAGGCCCAGAGGCTCACACCTCTCCCAGAAACAGTTCCACAGATCTCTAGCCCCAAGCCCTCCCCTCGCCACCCATCATGCTCCCATCGTTCTTGCCTCCTCCTCTCTCTGGGCACTTCTACACCAAACGTCTTCATTCTCCCCTTCCAGTTCTAAGAGATGAAACCACATGGGTATCTGTTCCTACAAAGAGGACCAGGCTGACACAAGCCCCCAGGCCTGCAAACTACAGGCTGTGCTTCCTGGTATACACAGCTCATGGATACCCTCCTACATCCATATCAAGCTCCTCTTTTTTCATGAAGAGAGGTGGGAAATTGGTATCAGTTAAGAATTGCACTTGGCGATAAGTTACAGTAGCTGGAATAAGAAAGAGATAAAACTTTTCTTACATGTAAAAAGAAATCTAGAGTCCAGGGTTAATATAACAGCTCCATAGCCCATCCATGACAGTCCCCTCTATCCTGCTCTCTGCCATCATTAATATGAGGACCCTGTCCTTGAGGTCGCCTCATGATCCCAATATAGTTACTATAGCTCCAGACACCACATCCAAATTCCAGGCAGCAGGGAGTAGAAATGGGGCACAGGCCAAAGGGCATGCCTCCCAACCAAGTCAGCCTGCTTCAAAGAACATTCCCAGAAACCTCACCCAATAACTTTTGCTTACATCTTCTTGGCTTCTTTCTGAGCAGCAAGGAAATGTGGTATTGTAAAAAGTCCATTGACACACCTAACACTTTAAGTTTTCTATTGCTAAGGAAGACAGGGGGGTGAATTTTGGATAAGCAAGTGGCAGCCCTGGACACACTGTCTTGAGAGTTAAGTGAAAATCAAACTAAGTTCTTACCTAGTTTCTTGTGGAGGGCCCCAGATGAGTACAAGTCCGTAAGTAGTGATTATGGCATCAAAAAAAGAGGCTGTGCAGGGTGTGCTCAGCCCATTCTACGCTTGAGATGGGACGCCGTTTTGTGGTGCTCACCTTAACAATTCCCCTACCATATTCCCCTGCTAAACAGGTGTTTAAAACAGGAGCTAACCTGCTAACGCCCAGCTGGTGGTCTGCTAGGACTTCAGGGTCTTTGTTTCCTAAACTTTTTCAGAATTCGCTCCTCCTCGTCCATCTTTTGTTCATGTGGCTTGCTCTTCTCTTTGAAACAGAGTAGAGCAATCCTGTTTCTAGTCTTTCCAGACCACAGTCTTCACATTGTGGTACCAAGTTGTTGACCAGGATGGAAAACTGAGCTCAAATGAGGGACGCAGCAAAATCGTGTGATGACCAGCATGATTTCTTTTTAAAAGGGCCACTGCCATGTCTGTCTTTTTGAGCTGTCACATCTGCCTCCAATAAAGAAAGTCCAGGCTCTTCAGGCTCTACGAGCTGAGGCAAGAACCATACTCTGGGTGCAAAGAAAGCTAAAACTTCTAGACAAGGGAGCAAATAACCACATAGCTTTTAGGGGGAAATGTCTTTAAAGGCCAGAGATAACTTTGGAAGACAGGTTGACGTTATGATTAAGACCTCAGTACAGAAAGCTGGGTTCCAGAGCCAGCACCGCTGGATGTGATTGTGTGACTTTAGATAGTCCGCCTCTCTGAGCCTCATTTTCCTCATCCATAAAATGGAACAATAACAGATAATTACAATAATGTAAAATCTATTCATGAGATGAAATCATCCATGCACAGTACTTGGGCCAGTGCCTGGCTTCTAGCACAGGGCAAGTGCCCAAAACATCAGCAATTACTATCACTTGTCTAACAACATTATTAGTGATAATAAGGGTGTTGACTTGTCCTGTATGGCATGAACAATTTTAGCACAGGCTCTTGCTTGTAAATCTCGATAAATGGGTTCAACATCAGTATTATCCTTGTTGGTGATGGAGGAAATATCCAGAAAGTGTTTCCTCTTTCCACAGGCAACAAACGACAATGCCTCCCAGACTTCTGTGGTGGTCCAGTGGTTAGGATTCCACACTTCCGCTGCAAGGGATGCAGGTTCAATCCCTGGTCAGGGAACTAAGATCCCACACATTGTGTGACACGGCCCCAAAAACCGAAAGACACCACCTCTGGATCTGGTTCCCTCCAACAAGCAGAACCTTCCGGTGTGAGACTCCAAGCCTCAGGCAGGGGAGAAGCAGGACATGGCAGCCCCTGTGGGGAAGCTTAAGGAGCACTGAGCTGCAGAGTCCCCTTGGCGTCTGCAACTCCCACCCTCCGTCCCTCTGCGGATCCGGCAGTGCCCATCTGGGTTCATGGGCTCAAAGGCAGCTTCTCCCCACTCCCTTCTGTGTCCACCCTCCTCCCAAAAGCCTGCTTTGTGACAAGTTTTCAGGGACACAGTCAGCGAGCAGGCCCTATTGGCATCTGATGGGCAGAAAAGTAACATACACAGAGGATCTGGGGGTGGGGGGCAGGGGGCACAGCTGACACCCCTATACCCCAAAGGATATCCTCCTTCCAGTAGAGCTGTAATGGCCTGAATCTCTGGCAGAGGATACTGGTTTCTGAGAGCTTCTGCCATAAAACTGATCCGTCTCCCTAAAGAAAATTCCATGTTACAGAAAGCATGCCCGATGAAGCAGGAAACAAACTGGGAGCACCAGGAGACCCGACTTTGCCCCTCTGCAGCCCTGTGACTGTGGCCGAGTCTCTTCCCCTCCAGATGCCTCAGTCTCCCCATCAGGAAAGTTTAGGGGGTGATCGGATCCACACTCTAGATTTAGATTCAGCTCTAAAAGCTGAATATGCATTAGGGAAGCTTGTTACAAAGGCGGATTCCAAGACCCGATCCTATAAATTCAGATTCAGCTAGACACCCTGGGCCCAGGAAAGCACCCGAGCCCCCTCCCAAGGGACAGTGCATCTCTGGCTGCCACTCAGCAGGTGGTTTCAGGCATCCCAGAGGCTCACTCTGAGCACGACGGTCTCCCGGGCCCCAGGGAGAATCAGAGGGAGTGGAGGCTTTAAGAGGGGGGGGCGAGGGGCAGAGGTCCCCAGAGGCCCTGGCCTGGTGACTATTGTCTGAACATCACACCACACCCATCACCCACCCTGGCCAGGTACCCCCAGCCCACCTTCCCTGGCACCATCAGGGCAGCTGCAGGCACCCCTGGGAGATGCACCTTATGGAAATTGGTCTCCTTGCCTTTCCTTCAGAAAAGTCCTTACCTTTGAGGTTTTCAGAAATCTGAAAAGAACAGCTATCAGGGCTCCATCTGCCCTTCAAGCAAGAAGAAAGGGCTTTCTTTCAAGGGAGGTATGGTGCAAGCACACACTCACAAGCAGGAGTACACTGTCCTGTGGGAGCCAGCCTGGGTCGCTGGCTTGGACAGCAGCAACCTCCAGGCCTGGCCCCCAGGGACCGTTCTGCCCTCTGCCTATCCAACCTCTCCAACCCCCACTCTGCTCCATCACTTGCATTGAGTGCTACCTGGGAGGGGTTCTATGGACTTTGCGTGTTTCACCCCATCTAATCCCCACAACAAGCCCATGAGGTAGCTGGTATCTTTGTCCCCTTTTCACAGATAAGGTGACTGAGGCACAGAGAGTTCAGTAATTGGCCCTAGGTGACCCAGCTACGAATTGGTGGGGCTTGGCTTTGCAGTCCACCAGTGAGGCTCCCGCAGGCTGAGCTCTGAGACCGTGTGTCCTCAAGCTCTCACGTCTGCAGCCCCACCCAGGACCACGAAACCATTCATCCTGGTCCAGGTTGAAATCCCACACACCCCTGTTATTAATAAAGCGCATCCAGGAACCTGGTGTGGGTGGGGGGCGGTGGTGACAAACAGGAAGAATAAGGTATTTGCTGCAAAGCTTCTTCCCGGAGGCTCTGTGCCTCCCTCAGAGAGCCCAGTGTGTACACGCTCACACACACTCACACACACATACGTGTGCATGCTCTCACATATACTCAAACTCACACATGCACACACTGACACAGCACATTCATGGTGCACAAGACACACACATGTGCAGACACGCTTGCACACATTCATATGCTCTCAGGACACACACCTCCTCTGACAGTCACACACTCACGCTCAGACACTCACACATCCTCATGTTCACACACATATGTCCTCACACACACACACATTCGTGTACTCACACGCACGCGGGTGTGTTCCCGACCGTCACCCACGCCCAGCTGGTCGGTCTGTTCTCAAGTTGCTGACAACACGTCAGTGAGGAGAGCTGAGAGCCGGACTCGCACTGGAGGGCGAGTGGCAGAGGAGGGGCGCCCATCTGGTCCCCACGCCTCGGGGAGGCGCGGATGCCATCAGCGCTGGTGGAACCGGAAGGAGGGTGGGAAGAGCAAGCCTGCTGTCTTGCCAGGACGCGGGTCCCTGTCCAGGGCATGCCTGAGCCGGTCCTCATCTTTGCAGGGTTCTCTTCATTTCTTTGCAGCCAAGCTGCTGTTTGTGGAGGGCTCACAGTGCGCCCGGCGTCTCCCCAGGGGCCCTGCCAGCTGCCGTGCAGCTCTCCACGGCGGGCGCGGCTCTGGTCCCGCTTCACCCAGGCAGCAGTGGAGACCCAGCCTGGTGAACGGCTCCCTGGTGTTCCAGCCGCGTCCTGCCAGCCCTCACCGCTCGCCAACTCCCCCGGACTCCCCGAGGTTCACTGCCAACCTCTCCACCCAGACACCCCAGCCCATCCCTGCCTGGAGGGGTGAAGGAGGGGCTTCCCACCATCCCACTCCGTGGCCTTGTGCCCCCCACCACCACAGCCCAGCCAGCCTGCAAGCAGAGGAGAGAAGGGCCCCCTGGTGACCTCCAGGAGCTCTGCCAAGAAAAACGCAGGCTGGCGGCGGGCAAGGACACACTCAGTTGCTGAGACGCGTCGTTTCATTTTCAAGGATCTTGATGCTGCTACAAGTCATATAAAATGGTAGGATCTCTCCGAAGGGTAGTTGGCTCCTGTGTATAGAAGGCCTTTAAAGTGTGCAAGCAAGGGCGCATCCTTTAGCCTATTAACTCCACCTCGAGGAAATGGATCCTAAGGAAATATCCGGATAGTTGAGCAGAGATGTAGTACAAGGATGTTCATTGCAGCATGGCTTAAAACAGCAAGGAATTGAAAACAGCCCAAGTAGTCAAAAATAGAGAACAGTTAAAGTAAATCATAATATAATCACACAACAGAATATTATATGACTACAAAATTTTTTTCATGTAATTATTGATGTAGATATTCACAATCTATTTTTGAGTTTAAGACAGCCTATAACAACTTATTTAGATTTGATACCATTTCCTTTAAAAATTTCTATCCAGAGACTTCCCTGGTGGTCCAGTGGTTAGGAATTTGCTTTTCAATGCAGGGGACTCGGTGAACTAAGATCCCATAGGCTACAGTGCTACCAAGCCCACAGGCCACAACAAGGATTCCACATGCTGCAGCTAAGACCTGACGCAGCTAAATAAATGCACATTTTTAAAAATCGTGATCAATAAAGAAAAATCAGGAAGTGAATACATCAAAATATTAGCTAACACATGTTCTCCATGAAGTCATGCCACCGATAATGTGTTTCATTTTTTCCTTTTTACTCTGATTTTTTTTCTAAAATCGACATTCAATGAAGGTGAATTTTTTCAATCATATGTACATATTACTACATTGCTTTGACTATACATGAACCATCACGGAATGCTGCATAGAACTGGCAACACTGGGGCCTCTGGTGACGAAAGTTTGATGGCAAAGGGTCAGGACATACGGAAGGAAATGTTTTTCACTATGAACCTTTGTAGCCTCTGAATTTTGAATCATACGAGTTGATATCTTTTTACAAATATAAACTAAATTAAAATTTTGAAGCCAACAAATGAAAGATTTAAGGGGCATCTTTGACATTTCACAAAGCCCCTTTTTGCTGCACAAAAAAATATGTGGAAGGAGACTATTCATATTGGAATTGCAAACTCAGATACCTAGAGGGCTCAGAAAGATAAGTGAGGGACGCAGCTGGTGTGAGCAACAGAGAGTGGTGGGAACTGAAACCAGAAAGCGGGGGCCCTCTCTACGAGGCAAAACGATTCTGCTCCAGCTGATCAGGCCATCAGCAAAAGTCAAACATCCAGGCTTTCACATGCATTTTCTCATTTTAAAACATGTGCTGTCCCCTGCCCCAAAGAAATAAGTCTCTATAGGCCAGGTACTGGCATCAATTCACAATCCCTACTACATTTTTCGGGGGATAGCTATGCTGGGTCTTCATTGCTGCGTGGGGGCTTTCTCCAGCGAGTCAAGCAAGGGCCTAATCCCTAATTGTGGTGTGTGGGCTTCCCACTGTGGCAGTTTCTCTTGTTGCAGAGCACAGGCTCCAGTAGTTGTAGTGCTTGGGCTTAGTAGCCTTGCGGCATGTGGGATCTTCCTGAACCAGGGACTGAACCCACGTCCCTTGCATTGTCAGGCGGATTCTTTAACACTGAGCCATCAGGGAAGCCTTAGCAGGCAGATTCTTAAACACTGGACCACCAGGGAAGTCCACTACTACATTATTGTGGAATATTCTTATTGAGAGATGCAAGGAAAATTAAGGGGGGTCAAATGGTGCACAGACTAAAAGCCAGCACCCCAACTTCAGTTCTACCAGCTTTTGATTAACAGCGACTTGGAGGGAGGTGAACGTTTATAGGCTCCCAGACCTTCTCAGAGGCATCAGGATTTTAACAGAACCGGGAGCTCAAGCTTACCCTCTGAGGCCACGGAAGAGTGAAACGTGAAACTAGGGGACTTCCCAGGTGGTCCAGTGGTTAAGAATCCCCCTTCCAGTGCAGGGGACGAAGGTTCAATCCTTGGTCAGGTAACTCAGATGCCACATGTCATGAGACAACTAAGCCTGGAGTAACTCAGCCCATGTGCCACAACTAGAGAAAAGCCCACACCCACAACGAAAGACCCTGAGTGCCCCGATTAAGACCTGAAGCAGCCAAATAAATTGTTGTTCAGGTGCTAAAGTCGTTTCCGACTCTTTGCGACCCCATGAACTACAGCACACCAGGCTTCCCTGTAAATATACAAAAAGAATGGAATTATAGGTCTAGTGTAGAAAGGTGAGCCCTTCTAGCTCTCTAGGAAGAGACAGCCTCCCCATAAGGCTGACCTGGTCAGAAGCCAAAGTCAAGATGCAGAAGCAGGCTGCCAGACCGCAGGCCTTGAGCACTTGCCTTTGGGTTCCCCACCTCTCTGCCATGGCCGCCCTTTCCCCGCCCACTCTTCTGGCTCACGCCCTCTCCTGACTATGGCCCAAGTCTCCTGTCTGCCCTGCTGACTCCCTGACCACGTGGGGTGGAGGCGGGACTCAAGCCAAACCTGCTCATGCCTCTGAGTCCCAGCACTTTCCATCCAACAGTCTCCCTCCTTGGGCTTATTCCCATCCTGAGGCCCATGAAACGAGGCCAGGGAGACCTCTTTCTTAAGTCGACTGTGAGTTGTGTGAGACGAAGGGTAAGAAAACTGAAGATAACCGACTATATTTTTATGCATCAGAGTAGCAAAGGTTCTATCACTGAGTGATAACACTCCAGGCTCATGAGCATACAATGGGACATTTTCATACCCTGCTTCTGAGACTGTATGCCAGTACATTTGTGAATGGCTATTTAAAAGTATATATCAAAGTATGTAGGCAAATCTACAAAACAAGGTTAGATGGATGGCTGCCTAGGGCTGGAAGATGGAGGGAAAAGAGAGAATGACTGCCAATGGGTACCAAGTTCATTTTGAAGGTGCAAAAAGTGTCCTAGAACTAGGTTGAAAGTGATAGATGTACAACTCGGACTTTTCTAAAAATCGCTAGGGAATTCCTTGGCAGTCCAGTGGTTAGGACTTGGCACTTTCACTGCCAGGGCCTGGGTTCAATCCCTGGTCAAGGAACTAAGATCCCACAAGCCATGAGCCAGTGTCAAAAAAAAAAAAAAAATCACTGAATTGTGCTCTCAAATGGGTGAATAATATGGTATATGTATCTCAATTAAAAATTATATCTCAATAAAGTTTTTTTTTCTTTTCACCAAACCTCATAGCTTGCAGGATCTTATTAATAGTTCCCTAACCAGGGATTGAATCCAGGCTCCGATAGTGAAGACACCAAGTCCTAACCCCTGGACCATTGGGAATTCCCTCAATAAAACTATTTTTTTTTAATGCACAGAATTATGTACAAACTTGCCTCTGCATCATTTATGAGAGAAGCAAAGTCTTAAGTAAACCAAACATGCAGCTTTAGGGTAAAATTAAAGTCCATCCTCACTGCAGAACTCCTATGGTTGAAGGGAGTCTGGAATTGGACCTTTGGGATGGAAGGCACAACTAGGTCAGTGCCCTTGAGCAAGCTGTTGACCTTCACTGAGGTTCACTTTTCTCATCTCTTGAGGGGAAATGGTGCTTTCTTCATCAGCGAGCTGCGGGGAGACATGGAGATCACCCGTGCAGAGTGTTCACTGTGGTCCCTGCGCACTGGAAGAGTTCAGTCAATCTTCGTAAATGCTGATGATCAAACGACCCCACTTGCACACATTCTCTAGTTCAGGGGTCCCCAGCCTCTGGGCCAGGGACCAGTACCGGTCCATGGCCTGGTTAGGAACAGGGCCACACAGCAGGAGGTGAGCAGCAGGCAAAACCGAAACCTTTCCCTACCCTAACCCTGGTCCATGGAAAAACTGTCTTCCAGGAAATTGGTCCCCTTTCCTGCCAAAAAGGTTGGGGACCACTGCTCTGGTTCATCCTAACAGTCACATGACTCCCTTTTGACAAATGGGGAAGCCTGGGGGGGTGTTAGTTGGCTTACTCAAGTCACACAGTCTGTAAAACAAGAGTCAGAATTAGGAGTGCCTTCCCCTTGCCTCCCTAAGCCCTTCTCCTGGGCCCCTCCCTCTTCCTTCAGACCCATAGGATGGCGTACAGTTGGGTGTCCTCACACCCCCAATGACTCTTGATCCACACCTGTGGGGTCCCACCTGCCCACCAGGCTCACTCAGTTTTACCCTGACTTCAGCATCTGTGGGGTCACAGCTCCCATCCACATGCCTCCAGTTACCTCCTTCTCTAAGGGGCAAACTTCAGAACGGGAAGGGAAGGGTCCACCCTGAGATGACCCCACAGAGTGGCTATGGAGAGAGAAGGCCTGAAGCAGCCCAAGCAGGTGGGGGCTCTCAGGACAGCTGCACCATGTGGACAAATAGCCCTGCCCTGGGGGCACAGAGTGCTCAGGCCAGACTGCCCTCAGCCACAACCACCCAGCAGGGATCACCCAGGGGCATTTTCAGTCCTCCTGAGAGGACCACACTCTGATCACTGCCAGGGCCATGGGTATGAGCTGCTTTTCTGTTCCTCTTCCTGCCTGACAGGCACCAAGCCCTGTCCGACTGACCTCTCTCTAAGGACCACCGAGGGATGGTCTTCCCCATGAGCTTGCAGAGGGGAATCCACGACCCAGATCTAAGCCAATCAGCACTGCAGCCCAGGCCACAGTGACTGATTCAGGGTAGGCCTCTGACCTCCCAGAGTACAGGATCCAATCAGAGTACATCTCAGGATTCCTGCTGGGAATAGAGATTCTCTTTATTACCAGATTTCAGTTTGTAGCAACCTGGAGCACCTGCCCCCCATCTTGGGCCGAAAGGGGAGTCTTTCAGTCTGTAGCAACACCAACACACACAGAATAGAAACCTGAGACTGGGGACCTAAGTCCTGATCATATGTTTATATCCTGATCAGTCAGTTCAATCCCTGGTTGGGAAGATCCCCTGGAGGAAGGCACAGCAACCCACTCCAGTATTCTTGGCTGAGAATCCATGGACGGAGAAGCCTGGCAGGTTACAGTGTGTGAGGTTGCAGAGTCAGAGAGGACTAAGCAACTAACATGTTCACTTTCACTTTTTCACTTTCAGGCCTTGCCTGAAGCTACCCCTGGATTGTGTAGTTCAAAAAGCCTAAAAATCCTGTTTTGCTGAAGCAAGTTTAGGTTGGGTTTTCCTCTACTTACAACCAGGAGAATCTTAAATGATACATGGCAGAGCTGTCAGATAAACACCTAAAATGACTGTTTGACCCTCACGTCAAAAGCCAAGAACAGACATACAGATGGCAACAAACACATGAAAAGATGCTCAACATTGCTTATTACTGTTGTTCAGTCACTAAGTCATGTCCAACTCATTGCAACCCCATGGACTGCAGCACGCCAGACTTCCCTGTCCTTCACTATCTCCTGGAGTTTGCTCAAACTCCATTGAGTCGGTGATGCCATCCAACCATTTCATCCTCGGTCCCCCCATTCTCCTCTTGCCCTCAATCTTTCCCAACATCGGGATCTTTTCCAATGAGTCTTCATATCAGGTGGCCAAAGTATTGGAGCTTTAGCTTCAGCATCAGTTTTTCCAATGAATATTCAGGGTTGATTTCCTTTAGGACTGACTAGTTTGATCTCCTTTCTGTCCAAGGGAGAACTGCAAGTCAAAACTATAAGGAGGTATCACTTCACACCAGTTAGAATGGCCATCATCAAAAAATCTACAAAAAATAAATGCTGGAGAAGATGTGGAAAAAAGGGAAACCTCTTGCACTGTTGGTGGGAAAACCACTATGGAGAACAGTATGGAGATTCCTTTTAAAAAAAAAACTAGGACTAAAACTACCATATGACCCAGCAATCCCACACATGTACACCAGTGTTCACTGCAGCACTATTTACAACAGTCAGGATATGGAAGCAACCCAGAAGTCCATCAACGGATGAATGCATAAAGAAGTTGTGGTACATATATACAATGCAATAGTACTCAGTCATAAAAGGAACAAAACTGCGGCAGTTGTCGAGAGGTGGATGGACCTAGGGTCTAACATACAGCGTGAAGTCAGAAAAATATCATATAGTAATGCATATATACGGAGTCTAGAAAAATGGTACTGCTGAATCTATTTGCAGGGCAGGAATAGAGACACAGATGTAAAGAGCAGACCTGTGGACACAGGAGGGGAGGGAGAGGGTGGGACAAACTGAGAAAGCAGCATTGCCATCTACACACCACCACGTGTAAAACAGACAGCTAGTGGGGAGCTGCTCTGTATCACAGGGAGCTCAGCTCAGGGCTCTGGGATGACCTAGTGCGGGGGATGTTGAAAGGGTAGGAGAGAGGCTCAAGAGGGAGGGGATATACATATGGTTGGTTCACGTTGTTGCACAGAGAAACCAGCACAAATTGTAAAGCAATTCTCCTCCAATTAAAAATAAATTTTAAAAACACCAAGGACAAAGGGTATCATCTTCTCCAGAAGGGTCTGCCCTGTCCCTCCTCTTTGAGGTCCAAGGGCCCAACGCCTGGAAGTGAGTCCCAAGACCTCTGCCCCCACCCCCCACATACACACACATTTGCCACACAGCACTGAGTAGACTTGTATTTTAAAGTCAAAGGCACAGCCTGGATGGGCGGAGGCAGTGACTGTGGAAGCCCAGCCCAGACCCCAAGGCCCCACCCCCCAGCTAGGAGCAGCTGTGCCAAAGGGGAGGGGACGGATGAGAAGGGGGCCGCCCCTTTTAGAGGGGGTCGCCTACCTCCTAACTTAGCCCCAATAGGGGGAAGCAGGTGACATAAAGTGAGGCAGAAATGCTTCAAGGGGTCCCCCAGGGCCTCTCGCTGAGCGCCCCCCCAACACAGGTCTTTGGTGGACGTAATTGCACAGACAGTCCATAAAGTGACAGCTTGAGAGGTGCCCCCTCCCAAGAGCAGGTCCTCAGGGGAAGGCAGGGGAGAGGTCCCAGTTTCTCCCTGTGGCAACTCAGTGCTTAGAAATGGAGGAGCCCTTTCCAACTGGGGCAGCCCCTTGGGGTAGAAGGGCCTTTCACCAGATGAGGCAGTATCTTGGCAGAGGGCCCCACACCCCACTCCCCAGCAGGCCCCCTCCTTCCCTGCATCTCTAAACTCTAATCTGGTAAGACATTTTAAAAAAAAGAATTCTCTGCTTATAAAAATACTTCTGCTCTGTCTGGGGGTAGGGAGGGGGAAAGTGGGGGAGAAGGGTAGCAATCCTGGGGAGGGGGGCGGCGCCGATGCAGGAGGCAGTGAGCCGGCCTCCTAGATCTCAGACACGACGTGGGGGAGGCGGGGGTCACAGGGACAGGGGCTAGGAGGGGGGTAGGGGGCCATTGGCTCGTCGGGGGGCTCCCTTGGCGGCCGGGGCCCGGCCCGGGGCGGCGGGCGCGGGGGAGACGCGGCGGGACGTGGCGGCGCTCCGTAGCTTCTGTTTCCGCCGCTTGGCAAGCGGCGCGTTCTCCACGCTCTTCAGGAAGAAACCCTCGCGTTTGCCCCGGTTGAACGCCTGGCGGACAGGAAAGGGTGAGTCCCACCGGCCTGGCCTCGACTTCCAGATCCCGGCTTTGGCCCCGTCCCAGGCCCTCCTTCCCATCCCACGAGGTCAGGGCCAGCAGGTCTTTGGCCTCCACAGCCTCTCAGAAGCTCAGGGCCCCAGCAGGTCACGGGTCTGGACTCCGCGGAGTCGCCCCCGGAGGCCCCGCCCCCAAGCTCAGGCCCCGCCCCTCGGGCCCCGCCCCTCACCATGAAGGTGGCGTTGAGCCCGGAGCGCACAGCCGACCCCGAGGACTCCAGCACGTCCGGCGTCCGCAGCGGAGGCGAGGAGCGCGCGCTGCCGTCCTGCAGCCACGAGCTGCCCCGCAGCCCCTCGAGCTTCAGCCGCTTGGCGGGATCCACAGTCAGGAGCCCTGGAGGCGGGGCGGGGCAGCGTCGGCGGGCCGCGTGTAGAGGCTGCACCCCAGAGAGGGCAGCCCCACTCTCCTCCCCGACAAGCCCCCCACCGGGACACCTGACCCGGGGGCACTCCTTGCCCCATCACGACCCCATGGCCTCCCCCTCCCCAACCATAACCTGTGACCTCCGGCCCCGCACCTCGGACCAGCTCCTTGGCTTCCTCAGACACGCCTTCCCAGGCCTCCCCGTCAAGAGAGAAGCGCCCCTCGCGGATCTTGCACATGATCTCCGCCGCCTGGCTCTGCCCGCCTTGGCCTGAGGCCCCCTGGAAGGGGACCTGGCCCGACAGCATCATGTACTAGCGGTGGGGGTGGGAGGGACAGGTGAAAAGCGAGACCAGTCCAGACTAGGGGGCCAATGGAGGCCAGGAGACTGATTCAACCCACCACAGGACCATGCACTCTCTCCAACAGGCTAATTCCTGAGGCCCACGGGTGATGAACTCTGCCCCTCAAACTAGGATGCCCAGACTCCAGCACCAGAGTGACCCCGCCTATGTATCAGGACATCTTCTTATCCCAGCCTCAGGCCAAATCCTGCCACCCCCACCAAGAGGACTGCTGTCCCCAGGCTCGGAGAACCCTGACATCCCCTCAGAGACGCCGTCCCATACCAGAATGACGCCGAGGCTCCAGAGGTCGCAGGACTCGTCGTAGCCCTGCTGGGCCAGCAGCTCGGGGGCCGCGTACTGCAGCGTGAAGCAGGGCGTCTGCATGGGCCCCGCGGGGCTCTGCGGGCGCAGGCGCGCGAACCCGAAGTCGATGATCTTCACCGGGGCCCCGGGCGTGTCATCGGCGTACAGGATGTTCTACGAGGGCGGCGAGGCGGCCATCAGAACCCGGCCCTCCGCGCCGAGGCCCTCGCGATGCGCTGAGGCCCCGCACTCACCTCGGGCTTCAGATCGCGGTGCACTACGCCCGCCTCCTCGTGCATGAAGCTCACGGCCGACACGAGGCTGCGCAGGATCTGGCTGGCCTCGGACTCGCTGAAGTGCCGCTTCTTGCGGATGTGCTCCAGCAGCTCCCCGCCCTGCAGCAGCTCCAGGACCAGGTACGTGTGCAGCTGCGGGCAGCGCGACGGGCCGGGGTCACCGCCTACCGAGACCCCACCCGCCCGCCAGATCCCACCCCGAGGTCACCATCGAGCCCCGCCCCCAGTTTCAGGCGCCTTCACGTTCAACCCTGACCTCAAGACTACCACCCCCACCTCCCCAAAGAACCACCTTAGGACTCGCTTGCGGTTCCACCCCGTACTCTTTTCCTTTCCAGGTGGCGCTAGTGGTAAAGAACCCGCCTGCCAATGTAAGTGAGGTAACATGCGGGCTGGATCCCTGGGTGGGGAAAATCCCCTGGAGGAGGGCATGGCAATCCACTCCCGTATTCTTGGGCCTGGAGAATCCTATGGATAGAGGACGGGGCGGGCTTCGGTCCACAGGGTCGCAAAGAGTTGGACACGACTGAAGCGACTTAGCAGGAGCAGCAGTCCCTTTGGCCACCTTACAGTTCAGTCCCTCAGTCATGTCCAACTCTTTGTGACTCCATGGACTGCAGCACACCATGCTTCCCTGTCCATCACCAACTCCTGCAGTCTGCTCAAACTCATGTCCATCAAGTCAGTGATTCCAGCCAACCATCTCATCCTCTGTCGTCCCCTTCTCCCCTTGCCTTCAATCTTTCCCAGCATCAGGGTCTTTCCAATGAGTCAGTTCTTCGAATCAGGTAGCCAAAGGATTGGAACGTCAGCTTCAGCATCAGTCTTTCCAATGAATATTCAAGACTGATTTCCTTTAGGATTGACAAGTTTGATCTCCTTGCAGTCCAAGAGACTCTCAAGAGTCTTCTCCAACAACATAGTTTAAAAGCATCAACTCTTTGGCACTCAGCTTTCTTTATAGTCCAACTCTCACATCCATACATGACTACTGGAAAAACCATAGCTTTGACTAGATGGACCTCTGTCGGCAAAGTAATGTCTGCTTTTTAACATGATGTCTAGGTTTGTCATAGCTTTTGTTCCAAGAAGCAAGCGTCTGTTAATTTAATGGCTGCCGTCACCATCTGAAGTGATTTTGGAGCCCGAGAAAATAAAGTCTGTCACTGTTTCCATTGTTTCCCCATCTATGTGCCATGAAGTGATGGGACCCAATGTCGTTCTCTTCATTTTTTGAATGTTGAGTTTTTAAGCCTGCTTTTTTCACTTTCCTCTTTCACTTTCATCAAGAGGCTCCTTGGTTTTTTGCTTTCTACCATAAAGGTGGTGTCATCTGCATATCTGAAGTTGATATTTCTCCCAGCAATCTTGATTCCAGCTTGTGCTTCATCCAGCCCGCATTTTGCATGATGTACTCTGCATATAAGTTAAATAATCACGGTGACAATATATAGCTTTGATGAACTCCTTTCCCAATTTGGAACCAGTCTGTTGTTCCGTGTCCGGTTCTAACTGTTGTTTCTTGACCTGCATACAGATTTCCCAGGAGGCAGGTAAGGTGGTTTGGTACTCCCATCTCTTTAAGAATTTTCCACAGTTTGTTGTGATCCACAAAACAAACTGTTGTGGCCACCTTAAAACCCACCCGCAAAAATCGTCCCCCTGCCCTGTTCCCTTGTCCATTCCCATATCCACCTTCGAGTCCTCAGGCCCTCCTAGGTGCTTAGTCCCTCAGTAGTGTCCGACTCTTTATACATATGTAGCCTGTAGCCTGCCAGGCTCCTCGGTCCATGGGGATTCTCCAGGCAAGAATACTGGAGTGGGATGCCCTCTTCCGGGGGACCTTCCCAACCCAAGAATCAAATCCAGGTCTCCCACATTGCAGGCGGATTCTTTACCGTCTGAGCCACCAGGGAAGCCCAGGAACGCTGGAGTAACCTATCCCTTCGCCAAAGAAACTTCCCGACCCAGGAATCGAACAGGAATCTCCTGAATTGCGGGCGGCTTCTTTACCTGCTGAGCTACCATAATCCAGCCTCCCTCACCTCCAGGTCCTCAGGCCCCTCCCACAGCGCGCTCAGGCCCCGCCTCCTGCCCGCATCCCCGCCCCCTCCCCGCCCTCCTCGGGCAGCCTCCAGCGCCCCTGCGCTCCGCCCCAGCCCAGGAAGCCGTCACCTGGTCGTGATGCACTTCGTGCAGCTTCACCACGTTGGGATGCGACTGGCACAGCCGCAGGGCAGCCACTTCGCGCTGCGTGTTCTCCTCCAGCCTGGGGGCAGGGCAGGAGGGGTCAGAACGGCCGACCTCCGGCCCCACCCTCCCCGAGTCTGCTCTGCCGGACTCCGCCCGCCCACCTGCGACTGAGGATCTTGACCGCGAACTCTTGGCCGCTCTGTAGCTGGCGGCAGCGGCGGCACACGGAGAAACTACCCTGGCCCAACGCGGGTTCCCGCAGGTCCAGTTCGTACTGCTGGAAGAAGGGCGAGTCCTGGGGGCGAAGGAGAAGCGTCAGAGGTCCTAGAGGGAGCCTTGCGGCTATGCCACGCCCCACCTCGGAGAGGCTCCGGGCCTCATCGAAGCCAAAATGTGCGCCTAGTGAAGACAGGTTTGGAGTCCCCACGCCCACTTCTCCCCACCCTGGCCCAGTCCACCTGCATCATGACGCTCCTGGCCAACGCCGCCGGGCCGGGCCGGTCTCCAGTGCCAGACACTTCCAGCACATCGGTCATCACCGCGTTGTTGCGGTCAAACAAGATGGATGGCGCCACGAAGGAGTATCCCTGGTGGAGGAGGGGGTTGTCAGGGCTGATGGGCATCCGGGGGCTGGAAGTGCAGAAGGAGCCCCTGAAGGCCCAGACCCAGCCGGAAGGAGGGCAGGGGGCAGAGGAAAGACCCTGCAGTAGGGAGTCGGGGGTGTTGCTTTTGCATTCCAGTGTACACAGGCTGTTTTGGACATTTTTTTTCCACCTTGGTCTGTGATCCCTTGGAACCATGTCTATCCCGTCAGCAGTCTGGGACTCCACCTTTTTCATCACAGTGATCCCCCAAGTGCCAAGGCCATCATCTGGCACAACGTAATGGCCCAGAATATGAAGGGCTGAACGAATAAAAGAATTATGGCCTGGTATCACACAGCTTAGGAGAATTCAGCTCTACCCAACTCAGGACAAAAAGCCTTTATTACTTTCAAATCAAACTTTGGCCTCCTCTGCAAGGGTGGCTATGAGGAAGTGTAAAGAGAAACCAAAGTTAATTTTTTTGCCTGAAGAAAGCTGATCGCCGAAGAATTGATGCTTTTGAACTGTGGTGCTGGAGAAGACTCTTGAGAGTCCCTTGGACTGCAAGGAGGTCAAACCAGTCCATTCTAAAGGAGATCAATCCTGGGTGTTCATTGGAAGGACTGATGCTAAAGCTGAAACTCCAATACTTTGGCCACATCATGCGACGAGTTGACTCACTGGAAAAGAGTCTGATGCTGGGAGGGATTGGGGGTGGGAGGAGACGGGGACGACAGAGAATGAGATGGCTGGATGGCATCACCGACTCGATGGACATGAGTTTGAGTGAGCTCCGGGAGTTTGGTGATGGACAAAGAGGCCTGGCATGCTGTGATTCATGGGGTCGCAAAGAGTCAGACACGACTGAGCGACTGAACTGAAATGAACTGAAGGATCCATGTCCTGGCAATTCAAGGAATTCTCAAGGGTAATTTTAAGGATGTGTTGTTTTCTCCTAAAAACACAGCGCCACTGCATGCAGTGCTAACTAGGATGCACACAGGTGGGATTTCTGTCTGTTAAGTTTGTTGATATGTCCCCAGTACCCAAGTCAGTGCCTGGCACGTTGAAGGCACTCAGTACATATTTTTGAATGATTAAATGAATGAATGAAAGTAACCATTGATTTACAAGAAAACTTGCTCATTAAGACTGTGAGAGCAAAGATAGATCCCAGTAGATAGAGGGATATTCAAGCACAGAGCTGTCACTTGTGAGAGCTTCACAGAGGGGACTGATCCATCCATAGTTGATACTGGCCTATTATTTACTGTTTATGGACCGCGTCCTACCCAGCCATGACCCCAAGCTGGACTTAGGGACGCAGAAATTAAACACATAGTCCCTGCCCTCTGAGAGTTTCGGACCAAGCGAGGTGGTCTCCGTCAGTGTCAATATACAACCTGACAAACTGCTCAGAAGGAGGTTTTGTCTTCAGAGGGCTGGAGCACAAGAAAAGGGCAACCCAGGGCCAGAGGAGCAGGGAAGTCTTCACACGGGGCAGTGCTGGACAACCAGGCTTGAATTTTGCCAGGTGGGCAACTGTAGGGAAAGACCTCCAGGTGGGGGAAACTGCATGTGCAAAGGTACAGAAGTATGTTCTGGAACCTTGAGAAGTTCCAAGGTGCTGGAGCACCAGGTGAAATAAGAGAGTACAGAGCAAAGACCACATCATATACAAATGAACTGATTTACACCAGAGAAACGGACTCACAGACTTAGTGAATGAGCTTCTGATTACCAGGGGGGAAGGGTGGGAAAAAGGGATAGTTAGGGAAAACTGGACACAGAACAATGAACTGGTTCAAAACTGGGAAAGGAGTACGTCAAGGCTGTATATTGTTACCCTGTTTATTTAACTTATATGCAGAGTACAGCATGCAAAATGCCAGGCTGGATGAATCAAAAGCTGGAATCAAGATTGCATGACGAAATATCAACAGCGTCAAATATGCAGATGATACCGTCCTAACGGTGGAAGGAAAAGAGGAACTAAAGAGCTGCTTGATAAAGGTAAAAGAGGAGAATGAAAAAAACTGGCTTAAAACTCAATATTCAGAAAACTAAGATCATGGCATCTGGTCCCATCACTTCATAGAAAATAAATGGGGAAAATATGGAAACAGTGGCAGATTTCATTTTCCTGGGCTCCAAAATCACTGCAGATGGTGACTGCATCCATGAAATTAACAGACGCTTGCTCCTTGGAAGAAAACCTATGACAAACCTAGACAGCATATTAAAAGCAGAGACATCACTTTGCCAACAAAGGTCCATATAGTCAGAGCTATGGTTTTTCCAGTAGTCATGTTCAATGTGAGAGTTGGACCATAAGGAAGGCTGAACTCCAAACAATTGATACTTTCAAACTGTGGTGCTGGAGAAGACTCTTGAGAGTCCCTTGGACAGCAGGGAGATCAAACCAGTCAATCCTAAAGAAAATTCATTGGAAGGACTGATGCTGAAGCTGAAGCTCCAATACTTTGGGCACCTGATGTGAAGATCCGACTTGTTAGAAAAGACCCTGATGCTGAGTAAGACTGAAGGCAGGAGGAGAAGGGGACAACACAGGATGAGATGGCTGAATGGCATCACCAACTCAATGGACATGAGTTTGAGCAAACTCCAAGAGACAGTGGAGCACAGGGAAGCCCGGTGTGCTACAGTCCGTGGAGTTGCAAAGAGTCAGACACGATTTAGCGGCTGAGCAACAACAAGGGAGTTTGAAATTGACATGGACACACTGCTCTATTTAACATGGGTAACCAACAAGGACCTACTGTACAGCACAGGGAACTCTGCTCACTGTTAGGTGGCAGCCTGGATGGGAGGGGAGTTTGGGGGAGAATGGATACATGCATATGTATGGCTGAGTCCCTTTGCTGTCCATCTGAAACTATCATAACATTCTTATTCGGCTATATTCTAATATAAAAGAAAAGAAAAAGTTAAAAAAAAAAAAAAAAAGACCACATCATGCAAGGCCTTGTATACCAAGCAAAGGAGCTTGGACGTGTCCAACAGGCCTAAGCTTCTAAAATTAGGTAGAGGGGGCCTGTGTCCCCAGGAATGTGATATGGTATGCCATAGTATAAACAAAGCATCTCTTCCTAGGTGTCCCCTCAAAACAATAGTTTTACCTAACAATAAAGAGAGATGATGGAGAAGGGAAATCGACATGAAATTTCAAGATAAACCAGGAAATTCAAAGGCGTGTCCTGCCAAGGCAGTCTCGATGACTGATAATTCCAAATTCATCACGAATGGAGAGCAAGGGAGATGCTGAGTCCCCCTCAGGACACAGGGTATGTAGTGTCCACAGGTCAGCTGGGGCTGAGGCTGGCAGCAGCACCCCACTTCCTCTGCATCTGTGGTTCCATGAGCTCTCACTCACCTGGAAGATGCGAGGGTCCCCAGGTGGGGGGCTGCCAGGGGGTGAGTAGACAGGCTCCAGTCGGGTAAATTCCTCTGCAAAGTTGCCCACATCCAGCTCTGAGCGGATCTGGGGTCGGAATGGGGCTGGAATCTTCCTAGCAGCCAGAGCAGCCCAGTCCAGACCCTGGAGAAAAGGAACGAAAGATAAGGGATCAAAGGGCAGGAAGTGGAAACACTGTCCACTCGGGCCACCCTCACTGGGCAGCTCCTCAGTGAGGCAAAGGTCTCGCTGGCAGTTGTGTGCAAAGCTGTTCTTCCTGCCTCCCCAGCTTCTGTTTCCCTTCCTCTGATAACAGGATCCCTGTTTCCCTTGGAGAACCACCCCTCCACCACACTCAGCCAACTCTGGGACTTTTAATAGAACTGGTATGCAAAAAAAAAAATCTCTATTGGACTTAAATCTGGGAGGATATGAGTCTGGAACTGCTGGGGCCCCCTCAGTGCCTAGTGATGAAATGCCCAGGCAGAAAAGCAGAAGCAAGAGACAAAGTAAGAAATTCCTAATAACATAGACTCAGCACCTGGATCCAGCCTTGCCTGAAATCAGACCATTTTCCCTGACTTTTCATTTATGGTAGCTAAAACATTCCCTTTTATGTTTAAACTAGTATGGCATATCTTGTTGCCTGTCCAATACCCATTCTCTATGTCATTCTTAGTACTATAGCCCCCATTTTATTTCAGGAACCAATGTACAAACTAAAAAATAGTATTTTACAAACTTCCTTGCAGTTAGCAGTGACCAATTACTTGTAAGCAAAAATTATGTGGGAGGAATCCAGAGAAAGAGCCTGAAGAGGAGCGTGAGCAGTTGTTAAGTACCCTTTTTGCCCTTCCATCCTTCCTCATGCTTCCCACCTGGAGAGCAACCTAGATAGCAAGAGGTCTAGCAGTCATTTTGATACCAGGAGGCAACCGTGGGAATGCAGGCTATAGTGTAGTGTTAGTTGCTCAGGCATGTCAAACTCTTGTGACCCCGTGGACTATAGCCAACTAGGCTCCTCTATCCATGGGATTCTCCAGGCAAAAATACTGGAATGGATTGCCATGCCCTCCTCCAGGGGATCTTCCTGACCCAGGGATTGAACCCGCATCTCTTATGTCTCCTGCATTGGCAGATGGGCTCCTTACCACTAGTGCCACTTGGAAAGCCCTGGGAATGGAGGCTACGTGCTAAAAATGAAGGCGCATTTAAAAAGAAAAAAATCAAGCTTAGCTCCTTGAAGACACCACAGCAGCCCTAGACTGCTGACCTCTGGATTTCTTTTATGTAGATAGATAGACAGACAGACAGACAAATAGATCTCTATCTTTTTTAGACTACCATTCATTCCGATCTCTGTTCTTAGAAGCCAGACTCTATTCCACAGATATCACTATCTCCAGGGCACTTTTTGTCACATGCAGCCTAGAGGCATGGCTTGGGCTTAAAGGCCCCAGTCCTGGCACCAGGGACCTCAGCATTGCTATCAGCAAATTGTCTTGAGAAAAGGGGAAATAGCATCAGGCCTCAAAGACCTTTTGGGGTGCGGGCGCTCTCTAGTCTGACAACTGTTTCACCTGCTCCCAAGCATCCAGGGCCCCGGATGCACTCAGGGTGGGCTGAGGAATTCACTTAAGGAAACTGACACTGCTCAGTCACTCTGCCCATAACTGAACATCTTCACTACGGAGACTTAAGACTCCTGTCTGAGAAAGCTTCTCTGAGGGCCCTTCCAGGCAGTACTTGCTGGGAAGATTCAAGGAAGTGGTATTCACAGCAAGGGTAACTGGGTGCCCAGCCCAGAGTAAGTGCCCATAAATGGGTGCTTTTGTTACTACATCAGACAAGGCAAATTTAATACCCACGTGCAAACAGAACATGACACTTCAGAGCATGGGCCTTCAGGCCACCTAGACCTGAGCTCTATCACTTCGCTCAGTGATCTTGGGCAAATTACCTAACCTCTCTGACCATGGACTGTATAGTCCATGAGGTCACAAAGAGTCAGACACGACTGAGCAACTTTCACTTTCACTTTTTCTGAACCTGTTTCCTCATCTGTGAAAATAAGGATAATCAGGTTGGTTCTGAGGCTTACATGAAATTATGCAAGCAAGCGGCCAAGACACATTCACTGTTACAGGGTCCTGCTAGGCAGTGGGGGCTTCCCAGGTGGCTCAGTGGTAAAGAATCCACCTGCTAATGCAGGAGACACAGGTTCAATCCTTAGGTCGGGAAGATCCCCTGGAGTAGGAAATGGCAGTCCACTCCCATGGACAGAGAAGCCTGGTGGGCTACAGTCCAGGGGATCGCAAAGTGTTGGACGTGACTGAGCGACTGAGCATGCACACATGCTAGGCAATGACTCTGGCCACACACAGTGCCCAAACCAGCGAGCTCTCACAAGGACAGAATTCACTCTGCACTGCACTCTAACCTGCGTGCATGTTGCTTAGGACAAATCCCACGTGGCTGATTCAGACACATCCATCTGAAGTACAGGCATACAGACTGCACAGGTACAAGACCAAAACCCTGAGTGGATGCTAACAGTCATGAGACCGGGGCCAACAGTAGACCTGGGGTCTGTTCCGAGCTCTAAATTTTTACTGTGTGATCTCTGGCAGATCACCTTGCTTCTCTGAACTGTCCAATGAAGAGTCCATTCTCAAGTCCCTGCCAGCCCTGCCAGGCAATGAACCTAGAATTCTTTCCCACGAGAACAAATTTTAATACAGATGACTGAGAAGACAAGCCTGCTTTCTTTACCTGCAAAGTTTTCTAAATCAAGTGAAACTGGCCAGTCTCAGACCATCCCTCCAGTGTCCCCCAACCCAGAGCAGTAGCCCAGCCCCGGTGTGTGTAGAGAGTTATGGGGGCTTCCAGGAGCCTCACCTGGAAGAAGGGGTGGTCCTTAACTTCCTGTGCCCCCTGGGGTCCTGCACCCAGTCGCTTCCTGGGGTCCTTGCAAAGTAGCCGCTGCAGTAGGTCCTGTGCCACTGGCCCGATCCGGGGGGGGAAGGGAGGGGAGCACTTCAGGATCCGTCTGGGAGGATTGGGGGGGGCGTCAGGGGCAGCGAGCCCCCCCTCCAGCCCTGCCCAGGCTCCTCGGCCGCCCTCTGCTTCCAGCCCTGCTCACCGAGACACCTCTGCCTGCGTGTTCCTCTCACCCTCCAGGGTGAAGGGTGAGGCCCCCGTCAGCAGCTCAAAGAGGAGGATGCCAAGGCTCCACCAGTCTACAGCCTGCCGGGCAGAGCCAGGGTGAGGGCCTGCAGCCACCGCCGCCTCACCCCACCCTACTCCCGGCCCAACCCACCTTGCCATGGCCCGACTTGGTGCGGATGATTTCAGGGGCCATGTATTCGATGGTGCCGCAGAAGGAGAAGGTCCGCTCTTTCTGGGAGGACAAGAGGACCTATTTGGACACCCAGCCACAATACCCCCTCCCCACCCACGGCCCAGAGTAAGACTCGCTGGACTTGTGAGAGTCGGAGCAGTGGGAACTTCCCAAAGGCAGAGCTACTGCACCCACCGAAATGTAGAGCCAGGCGTGGAGCTGGAGCCAGGATGGGAAGGCCAGGG
This sequence comes from Moschus berezovskii, assembly GCF_049115385.1. NCBI lineage: Eukaryota > Metazoa > Chordata > Mammalia > Artiodactyla > Moschidae > Moschus > Moschus berezovskii. The sequence goes on from NC_142484.1 coordinate 8,421,566, forward strand.
TAGGGGGGTTCAGGAGGCTGAGACCACCCTTCACTTACCTCCTCTGTCAGGAACTCCTTGCTAAGCCCAAAGTCAGTGAGGACAATATGACCCTCGGAGTCCAGCAACACATTCTCCAGCTTCAGATCTCGGTAGATGATGCCCAGCTGGCAAGAAGGAAGAGGGCGCTGAGGGTCCCTCCCCCGACACCCTCTCCGCCCGCTCCTACAGCTCCTGTTCCGCACCAGATCCCTGGGGCAGGGGATCTCCAGTGGGGTGGGGGGCAGGATGAGACTGGGCCATTGGACGGGAGAAGCCATTTAAGATACACCAGCATAGGGACTTCCCTGGTGGTCCAGTGGTTAAGAATCCGCCTGCCAATTCCAGCCCTGGTCCTGGAAGGTGCCACATGCCGTGGAGAACAACTAAGCCCGTGGGCCACAACTGCTGAGTCCGCAGCAAGAGAAGCCACCGCAATGAGAACCCCGAGCGCCGCACAAAGAGCAGCCCCTGAGCGCAGCAATGAGGCCCAACACAGCTGTCAATCAATCAGTCAATTTCCAAACAGCAGGGAAGGGGTGGGGGAACACCACGGAGAGGCCCCCAGGAGGAAAGCCGTGTGAGGAGCCCCAAATCACGACAGCTCTGGGAACCAAGGCATGAGGTTTCCATTTGGGGAAGTTCTGTGAACGTGGCCCCAGGAAGCAGCTTGTGAGAGGAAAGCCCCCTCGAGGAGGCACCAGCAGAGGAGACCCCAGAAGGCAGCACCCGGGCCTTCCTCCGAGGAGGCTAGGGGAAGTGGATCCAGTCCCCTGCCTCACCCTACCCTATGGCCACCCCCTCCCAGGAAGCCCGAGGCTGCCAGGTTCTCAGGCCCCTCCGGAGGCCGGGACCCAGTCCCCAGGGCCACTGCCAGGTAACCGGGTCCTCACCCACCTTGTGCAGGTGTTCCAAGGCCAGCACGATCTCGCCCCCATACACGCGCACCTCGGCCTCCTTGAAGTACTGGCGCTGGTAGAGGTGGGTGAACATTTCGCCACCGTTCACATAGTCTGGAGGGGGTGCGAGTGGAAGTTGGGGAGCAGCCCCCATGGGTGGCCCCATCCGCCCCCACAGGGCCTGCCCTTACCCAGGATGAGGTGCAGCTTGGCGTCAGTTTGGAAGGCGTAGTGCAGCGTGACCAGGAAGGGCGCCTGGCGCACCAGCTCCAGCACAGAGCGCTCGGTGCGTGTGTGCTCCTGTGTCTTGGCACGCTGCACCAAGGCTGCCTTGCGCAGCACCTTCATGGCATACAGCTTGCCCGCGTCGTGCCCACCCGCCTTCCGCACCAGGAACACCTTCCCGTAGGCTGTGGGGGCAGGGAGTGGGCGGAAGGTAGGCCATGAGCATAGGGGCGGGTGCGAAGGTGGGGGGGGTAGTGACGCCCACCCAGGAGGGTGTGCAAGGTGGGGGAAGGAGCTGGGGCGAGAGGCAGGTGTGCACAAAGCTGGCAGCGCTTTCTAAGGCAAAGACATGCACACCCCCAGGAGGGTGCTCAGCAAACCTAGGGAGGGGATGTGCAAACCAGGCTGGGGGGGGCACGCAACTCCCGGGAGGCCTGCAGCACAGGGTGGGGGTGGGGTGTGTGCAAACCTGGGGAAGGGCTAGAGGATGCAGAGCCAGGGAGGGGACACAGAGGTGCGGGCAGACGGAAGGACAGTCAACCCTGAGGTGGGGAGTTTGCAAAGTGAAGGAAGAGGGCTCTCATATCTCACAAGGTGGGGGGAGCGGTGAAATCACACGGGTGGGCTGCAAGCCCCCAAGAGTGTTGGCACACGCGGGGAGGACCTTGCTCAATGTGGAGCAGCCCTAGGAGTGGGCATGCCAACCCCGGCAGGGCAGGGCCAAGCAGGCAAGGCGGGCTATGCTGGGAGAGGGTGGGGGGCATTGCTGGTGGCCTGGCCCAACCCAGGCGGGTGTGCCCGCGCGGCAGGCCCAGAGCACCCTGCGGGGAGGACACTTGCCGGTGGATAGGGGTCCTCACCTCCCGTGCCCAGCACCTTGAGCAGCTGGAAGTTCTCCACGCCTACCTTCTCCTCGTGCCCCGTCAGGTTGGCTGTGGGCACAGGGGGCAAATGAACCCAGCCAGTGCATGAACCCTCCCTGGCGGCCTGGGCAGCCATCACCCAGCCAGCACCCCGGGCCACCCTCTGCCCCACCTTCGGTGATCTGCAGCTCCACGGCACAGCCCTCGTCCTCGTCCTCGTCCCCCATGGCCGGCGGGTCGCTGGGGCCCGCGCGGCTCGGCTCCGGGGCGGGCGGCGCCGGTTACATGGCGGCTCCGGCCGGGGCGGGAGCTTCCTGGTGCCGCCTCTGGGGCCGAGGCGGGCGCCGGCGCCGCCTCCCGGCTCCCCGCCCCGCGCGGCCTGAGTCAGGCGCTGGAACGTGACAGCGCCCGGGCTGCGGGTGGGCGGGGGCGCTCCGGTCTCCCGCGGGCGCAGGGGGCTGCCGCCAGGAGTGTGCGCTCTGGGACCCCGGGCAACCCTCCTGGGGACCTGGGAGTCCCCCTTGGGAGCCATGCCTGGGGTCTGTGGATAACCCGGAGCCTTTGTGGGGCGGACACTCCCCAGCCAGGTATCAGCCCCAGGGCGGTAAGTCCAGCACAGGCTGTGCCCCAAGTGGGTGGGAGTCCCACTCGGGTGCTTTAGAGCTGCCTTCCCCGCCAGGGTGCCAGCCCTAAGGCAGCCAGGCAGCTCTGTCCAATTCTTAGCCACCAGTGAAAGTGAGGAACTTCATACAGATTACAACCCTCTTGCCTGGTTCTTCTTGATCACTTCTTGACTGCAGTGAATAGGGGAGGGGATCTGTCAGTCCCCTTGATGGATGAGCAGCGTGAGGCCACAGGTCACCTCGTCCAGCTCTTGCTTCCACAGCCCCAGCCCCGCACGCCTCACCCAGTGTGTCTCTTTGCTGTTGGTGCTGGGCGGGCTAAGAGGGTCCCAGAAGCCACGTGACCCAGCCCAGCTTCCTGTCTGTATCCCCTGCCGCCAGCGAAGCCTTCTTCCCTGCGGACTTGCCTTTGCAGGGGAGGCCTGGTGGGGGGCAGGCACCCTGAGGGCCGGGCCTAGTCTCTGGGCTCCCCCTACCCATGAGGGTGCCTACAGGAGGCACTGAGAGGGAGCCCAGCCCGACCTCCAGCAGGGATGGGCAGCCCGTTTTCTGACCAAATCTCTCTAGAGTGAGCAGACCTTTAAAAGCACCTCAGGGAACTCCCTGGTGGTCCAGCAGTTACGGTGTGATTCTTCTTCCTGTTGCCCCCAAGCCTGGTACAGAGTGGACCCCAAAAAGGGGTGTCGGAGCCACATAGGGGTGCCCTCCCCCCCATCAGACTCAGCACCCTTGGCCAGCCGGGCCTCCAGAGCCTCATCTCCCTCCCTGACAGCTGAGAGGGCCACCAACCATGGGGCGGCCATCAGAGCCCCCACCCGGAGGCCCTATGGGAACGGGGCTTCCAGTTGCTTAGCCCCTCTGGAGGCCAGGGGCTGTCCACTCCCATGCCACCAACCTCAGAAACTCAGTCTGAGAGGAGGGCAGAGCAGCGGGTGACCCCCAAGGGGAGAGTTGTGGAAACCCGGTGAGTCAGGCTACAGTAGGTCACTCTGGGGAGGCAGGCCTGGCCACCCCTCCCAGCTCTTGCCACCCCCGGATTCAGGCTGCCTCACCTCAGCCGGGCAGCCCCACCCTACTCTGGGCGGCCCCCAGGTGCCCTGACTCACGTCCTGTCGTCCCGTCGCCCAGCCTAATTGCTCCCCTCCCCAGCATCAGTCATCCCAGAGGCCCTGGTCAGAGACCCCCGGCATCCTTCCCAACTCCACAATAGCACCCCCCCAACCCCGGCTGTAAACTCCCTGGGGAGGGGCTCAGCCCCAAAGGGGTGGAGATGAGAGTATGAGGGGGCAGGAAGCAATAAAAGGAGAGAAGGGGGTGCAGGGGACAGGGTGGGGGCGGGCCCTCTGGGTATTTCACTGCCCCGCACTCAGGAGCCCAGACCCAGGCCCCCACCCACCGCTGGCCACTCAGAGCCTCCCCACACTGGGATATCCCCGCCAGCCTAACTGGCCCCTCCCCTGAGGAAAGCCCTTTGCTGCCCCATGCAGGGCAAGGAAGCCACTAGCCACCAGGCCCCTGTCAGCAGAGAACTCCAGGCCCCATGTCCCTGGTACCAAGTGGCTCCTGGATGCGGCCGGTAGACAGAGCGCAGAGTCAGTGGTTGCCTCCCAGCTTTATTCTCCCGTCCCTCACATCCGAACCAGGGTTCAGAACTGGACCCAGGTCACCGTCCCCAGGGAATGGTCCTTGGCTCCCCTCCTGGGCCGGGCCGGGGGCTCTTTTGCCCATTCCTGCCTGCCTCCCTCAGCTGGGAGTTTCCCCGGGGACCGCCTCCTCAGGGAGGGTCGCAGGGCGGAGCCCCAGCAGGGAGCTGTTTGTGGGGGCCAGCCATCCCCCCTGTCCACAAACTCGTCCCAGCTCCAGCTCGGGCCCCCAGGGCAAGCCGTGGAGGATCTGGGGGCCCAGGTCTTTTTGTCCAAGGACTCGCCGTGAGTGCCCTGCCTCCCCACAGTCTCGGGCTGCCTGGGGCCCCCACTGAGACTCCAGGGCTGAGCACACTCCGCTCCCACGCTCTCCACCCACGCGGCATCACTGGCTGAGAGAAGGCGCGAGAGTCCGCTTCTCCGGCTCCTGCACCTCGAGGCCTGGAGGGAAAGCTCAGCTCAGGCTTACCCTCTCCAAGGGGCTCCCAGCCGCCTGGCCGGGCCTCCAACACACCCGGCTTCAGCTCTTCCCTCTGCCAGGAACGCCATTCCCCAGATACATGAACAGGACACACTCTCACCTCCAAGCCTTCACTTCAGCATCACCTCCTCTCGGAGGCCTGCCCTGAGCACCCTACCTGACCTCACCACCTGCCCACCCAGGGCTCCTGATCGCACCCACCCTGCTCTCCTTTTTTTCCCCAGGACACTGTAACCTCCTGATACTGTAGGTTGAGCTCCCCAGGACAGGACTTGGCACCTGAGATGTGGCCAGTCTGAACGGCAATGTACCTGGGTGTAAAATACCACTGGACTTCAGACTTAGTGTGAAAAAAATGAAAGATCTCATTAAGGATTTTTTACACTATTACTAAAATGGTAATAGTTTAGGCATACCGAGTTAAACAAAGTATATTAATATTCTAATATTAATATATGTTGTGATACTGAAATATATTAATATATATCAATATTAATATGTATCAGAGTATGTTGGTGTATTGATGTATAATTTATTAAATGTATTAAATATATGATATATAGTATATTAAATGTATACCATGTATTTATATAGTATATTAATATGCTAATATTAATTAATTTTACATGTCTCATTACTTCCTCTAATGGGGGTTTCCCTGGTGGCTCAGGTGGTAAAGAGTCTGCCTGCAATGAGGGAGACCCAGGTTTGATCCCTGGGCCAGGAAGATCCCCTGGAAAAGGAAATGGCAACCTACGCCAGTATCCTTGCCTGAGAAATCCCATGGATGGAGGAGGCTGGCAGACTACAGTCCATGGGTGTCGCAAAGATCCTCTGATGAGGCTACCTAAACATTTTAAATTACACGTGGAGCTTACGTCATAGTTCTATTGGACAAGTTATTGTAGATAATTATTATTTGTATGCCTATCATGAGCTGTCTCCCAGCTCCCCATACCAGAACATTCTCTGTTATATTCCCCAGTAACACATCACCTGGCATTCCAGAAAGGCTCACGGTCAAATGAGTAAATGGGTGAACGAGGCCTGCCAGGGGCCCAGGAAGGGCAAATACCCGCCTTCCTCCCAAGCCCCCACTCACTCGCTCTGCTGGCATCTGCTTCGTGTTCCGCCAGGGTCTCGATGGAGCCGCCCCATCCCACGCCAGGTCCTGGGGGCACAAGGCGGCCACTGGGCCATGAGGGCCAGAACAGAGGCAGCAGGGCGGGTGGGCAGACACAGGAGCCAGGAGGGAAGCCCCCTCCCCCTAGGAGCCGGTGGGCCCCCAGGGACCCTTCTCCCTCACCTTTGCCATGGGAGCTGGGTGCCCCCAGGGGCCCTGGGCGCCGCTGTCGGAATCGCTGCCGGGGGGTGTCCCCAGGACTGAATGACTCAGAGCTTCGCCCCACGGGGAATCTTGAGCTGAGTTTTCGCCGCTGCCCACCCGCCAGGGTCTCATCCCGCAGACACAGGGAGCTCTGTGCCCGGCGCATGGGTGCCGGTGAGGGGGACCCTGCAAGAGGCACAGGCAGGGGAGGTGTCCAAGCAGTGCTGGGAGGGCTGGGGGGAGCAGGGGCGGGGGCGGGACTGGCAGGCGGAAGCTGCATGGGCACCACAGGGGACAGGAGGCTGCAGAGGTGGGGGCTGGGAGTGGGGAGGGCGAGGTTGAATGAATGGAGGTGGTGACCGGAGGTAGGACCCTGAGCTGGCTCTGACACTAACTCACTGTGTGACCTTGGGCAAGTTGAGGCCCCTCCCTGGGCCTCGGCTTCCTCGTCTGCTGTCTGGGACAAGTGACCTCTGACTAAAGTCCCCACTGCTCTGAGGTTCTAGGCACCGCTCTGGATGGGTAGGACCGGGTGAGTGGCAGTGCGGGCGGGAGGGAGGTGCCAGCCGAGAGGGACACAGCAGGGACCCAGGGCAGAGAGTCACTGGAACCATCTGATGGGGGGGAAGCTGCAGCAGGAAAGGCCAGTGGGGGACACATGCACAAGCCACACAGGAAGACCAGGGGCACTGGCAAGCCCCTGGGGGCAGGGGGCCCCCAGACCCACCTGTCCCATCCGCCTCCCTGCCCTCGGGGAGCTCCATCTCTGGGGGGCCCCCCAGGCTCTCGGTGCTGCCAGCCCCATCGGCCCCCAGGCGCGTTCCCCCGTGGGGGCCCCCCTCCCGCCGGGGCCGCATCAGCCTCTTCACCTTGTCTGCCAGCCAGCTGCCCTTCCTGGGGGCAAGAGGGCACAAGAGGCGGGGTCAGGCCAGGGAGGAAGGAGGACAGGAGGGCCATGTCGGGGGTGGCAGAGGCCAGGCCTACCCTCACTCAGGCCTGGCCCCAGGCTGGGCCAGGGCTCAGAGGGCAGGGCAGGGGCGAGGTGGGGAAGACCTCCAGCCCGCTGGGGTGGAGGGGCCCGCTCACTTGGTCCGGGGCAGGGGCCCAGGCTCCAGCACGCGGTACTGGTCCATGATTTTCTCCACCAGCTTCTGCTTCTCCCGGCGCAGGGCGTTGAGCTGGTCCCTGGGAGGATGGGGAGGGAGGAGGACGTGAGGCCCGGGCAGGAACTCGGGGTACACCCTGGAACACCCCTGCTGGTTAAACAGCGACCCGCCCCAGGATGGGCCCATACGGCGTGCTGCCCGAGCCCCGGGAGGCTCAGCCTCCCCTTTCCCCCGGCCTTCCCAGGGAATCGCCCCATAGCGGTCCTGGGGCAGCCACGCCGGCCGCGGCCCCTCACAGGTACTCGCGCTGCTCGCGATGCAGGTGGTCCCGGCTCTCCAGGCTGCGCTCCAGGAGCTCCCGGTTCTCCCGGCTCAGCGCCTGCACCTCGGCCAGCAGCTGCCGGTTCTCCTCCTCCTGGGCGCTCCGGAGCTCCGTCAACAGCTGTCACAGGCGGACAGCAGGACAAGCAAGCGGGGGCGGTGGGGGACGCTTAACCGGGCTCAAGGCAGTTACCTTCCACCCAATCCTGGCTCTTTCCAACCCCACCCTCCCCTCCAGCCACCCTCCCTCCCCAGCCACCCACCCCTCACCGCACCTCGCACTGCGTGGTCAGCCGGCAGGCACTCAAGTCCAGCTGCTGGTTGGACTCCCGCAGTCGCTGGCTCTGGGCCTCCAGCTGTGCCCGCTCCAGCTCCAGCCTCGCCAGCCGGCCCCGCAACTCCCCGCGTTCCCCCTGTAACTCCCCACGCTCCCGGGACACCTCCGCCAGCAGCATCTGAGCCCTGCAGAGGCAAGGAGACCTGCTCTCCAAGAGGAACCTCCCCCCCAACCCCTGCCTCTACTGGGCCCTTCCTGACAGCAGAGGAACTACGACAAGGAGAGGAGGCAAAGCGGGACCCCGTGGGGAAAGGGACTAACTCACCATCAACCCACTTCGCAGATGGGAACACCAAGAACTGGCCCAGGACAGGAAGGGCTGTGCCCGGGCTGGTACCTGTCATGCTCACTCTGCAGCCTCCGGAGCTCCTCCTCCAGGCCCCGCTGCCGATGCCCATCCTGCACCAGGCGTTCACGTTCTGCCAGCAGGGCCACCTCCTGCGCCTCCACGTTGGCCCTCTGGGCCTGCAGCTGTTCATGCCTGCGATGAACCAGGGGCTCAGGGGGCTGCAAGGACCGGGGCCAGGGCAAGCAGGCAGCTGGACCATCTAGAAGTCCTCCGTCTCCTAAGCATAGGCCCCGGGGGGCAAAGTCACAGGGCAGAATGCTGTGCTAGGTGCCCACCACTCCGGACCACCGATGAAGCCCCAGGGTGAGCCCACCCCGGAAGTGCAGAGAGCCCTGCCACACAAGAGGGCACAGCCAGAGAGAGGGGCCTGCTGGTGGTTCCCAGGGAACAGGGAGCCCGCTCTGGGCAGACAGGGAGGCACCTGGGAGAGAAGCTGAGAGCTTGGAGGGGGGTGCTTACCGGCCCTGCAGCTCCCGATGGGCCAGCTCCAGTGCCCGCATGTTGGCCTTGAGGTCGCGGTGCCGGGCCAGCAGCCCCTCCAGCTCAGCCTCCTGCCGCCGCTGCAGTTGCGCCAGGGCCTCGTGGTCCCGCAGCAGGGCCTGCTGCTGCCCGCGGGTCTCCTCCTGGGAGCGCCGCGCTGCCTGCACCTCCTCCTCCAGCAGCCCCAGCTTCCGATGCAGCTCCTGGCCCTGGGTCTCCAGTACAGACTTCTCGGCCTAGGCCAGAGGGGAGAGCAAAGTGCGGGGCTGCTGCGAGGGGCATCCCAGGCTGGAAAGGGGATGAGGGACGGGGGGCAGAAGGCAGAGGGTGGAGGAAAGGAGAGAGCCGTCGGGGGGGCCGAAGGCCAGTGGCACAAGGCGGGGAGAGGACGGGGGTCGGGGCAGGGAAAGCCAGAGGGGCGGCCGGCCGGCCGTGGAGGGGAGGGCTGGAGACGGGGTGAAAGGGCACTGACGGGGGGCTGCAGACCGGCAGGCGGGTAGGAGCGGGGGTCAGGGGGAGGGCTGTGGGCAGGACGGCATGGGGGGCCGGGCCCACCTGCAGGCGACTGCTGTTCTCCTGGGCCCGCTGACTCTGCAGCAGCAGCTCCTGGGCGCGCCCCTGCAGGCTCCCCAGCTGCCCCTCCAGGTGCTGCAGCTGGCCCTGCAGAGCCGCCTTCTCAGCCGCCAGTGTGGCATTCTGTCGGGGTGGGGTGGGGAGGGAGGGTGGTTAGCAGGGGGCCAGGTCTCTGGGGCGCTGCCCCTGCTCCCCCAGCCCCGCGCCCACCACAGCCAGACACTCACACTGCGCTCCACCTCGATGAGCCGCACGCTCTGGGCCTCCGTGCCCTTGGGCTCCGTCTGCTCCTGGGGCCCCAGCCCTGCGGCGCCCTGGCGCAGCTGCAAGGAAAGGCATCACAGGGGTCTGGGGGCAGCCCAACAAACCTCCCCTGGCAATCCCACAGCTGCCGGCCGGGCTGTCTGCTGGGGGCCCGCTGGCTATGATCTTGTCTCCGTCCCAAGTGGACAGCGAGCCCCCTGAGGGCAGCGGCGGCCTGGTATGGGGCCTGCACCACACCGGCGCCAAGCCCATGTGCAACAAGGGCATCAGAAATGATTCCTAACTTATGACCGTTGGTGCTAAGCTCAGGAAGTGGTGGGGCCCCTGCAGGAGAGACATAGCAGGTGCCTCAGAGTCGAGCTGCCAGGCTCAGTCGGGTTGAAGAATGGGGACAACAAGGCCCAGGCAGAGCTACCTGACCCCCAGCACAGAGCTTCTTCCTACAGACCCTGAAAGGGCACACAAGGCAAGCGACTGTCCAAGAACCAAGGGGCGAGACAAGAGGAGGGCCCTGAAGTACCTACCCGAGGATGGAGACAGGGGTGGGCTCAGGCCCCAGGAACCCGGGTGGTGGCCTCACCTTGAACAGCTCGTCCTCCAACTGCAGGGCCCTCTTTCTGAGTTCCATCAGCGCCTCCTCCTTGCTTGTGGCCGCTGCCTGCAGCTCAGCTTCCAGCCGCTGCTCCAGGCCCTGGTACCTGCCGGGAGAAATCTTAGCACCCAGCCCTCCCCAAGTTTTTACCTGCCCCTCTCTGCTCCTCGGGCAGTGCCCCACCTCTGGTGCTGGAACTCCTGTTCCCGCAGAAATTCCTGGCGTTCCAGGGCTGCCCGTTCCAGCTCACTCTGCAGACGCTCCAGCCGGGCCCCCAGCTCCCGGCCCCGCACCACGGCCTTCTCCAGCTCCTGAGGGCAGGCAGAGCGGGCTCAGGGCCAGAAGGGTAGACCGCCACCCTCACCAGGCCTGAGCATCAGGAGACCTGGCCTTCTGTCCTTGCTCTGTCACCCCGAGCAAATATCGTTAACTCTGAGCCTCTACATCCCCATCTGTAAAATGGGAGCAAAGCCTGATGACCTTGCAGAGTGGGTATGAAAGAGCCGGGGATTATAAGCCTGCCAGGGAGGCTTATAACCCTGGGCCAGGGCTCAGAGACACCCGCTGGGCACATGTCTTCACCTCTTTGAATCCATCGTTCCTCATGTGCCCAGTGACAGCTAGATGCTCCCAGAGTGCTGAGGCCACACGGGGCAGGTGAAGGGAAGAAGGGCTCAGAGGCGGCGGGTCTGGAGAGGACTCTCAGCCACAGGGGGCAGGAACTTGGTGAAGGCCAGGCCTAACCACAGTGGGAGCTGGGAAGGGGAGGGCCTGGATGCTTGCGGCTGGCCAGGCCTGTGGCGGTTGGGCCATACCATTGAGGAAGTGGGTAGAAGACCTGCTCTGGCCCATGGCTCCCGCCCCCAGAGAGGTAGGTCGAACCATTCTGAGGTACAGGGTGGGGGTGGAGGGGCTCCAGCAGGATGAAAGCACGGGGAAGGGCCAACCATGACAGCCGCCCACCAAGTCCTGCCCTTGGAAATGGAGCCTACCCATCTCTGCTGTGGTCTTCCTGGCTAGCAACTCCACCCAGGCCAGCCCCCAGGGTCACTGCACTTCCAGACACCCTTGGCCACTGCCTCTTGCCGAAAATCTAAAAGTCCCACGAGGCCCTGCTGCCCACAGCCCCCAGCCACAAGAGCCCCAGGTCGGAGAGCAGGAAGAACAGGGATGCCCTTGGAGACCTGCATCTCAGGCTGGACGCCTGCCCTGCCCCCTCCAGGTCCTGGCCACAGCCCAAGGGCCCCACCCACTGTGCCTCCACTCCCACCTACCCCCTCAGCCGGGAGGCCCACTTGGACCAGCCCCTTGGCCCCTGGTTCCCTAACCTCCCTCCCCTGGCCAGTCACCTCCTCCTGCACCACACCCAGTTATCACCAGGAACTGCTCCACCAGGAAATCTCACAAAATTCCCCTTTGTCCTTAATGTCTTCCACCCTCTTGGTCCTCCGGCTCTTTTGGCTGGCCAGCTCTACCAGCTCTTCCCTACCCACTGGCTGGTATTCCCTCTCCACTGATTAAGCCCATACTGAGTGCCAGGCGCTGCCCCAAGCGCTCTACGTTCATTATCTTACAGGATCTTGTGACATAGGTATCATTTTTATTCTGGTTTTACAGGTAAGGAAACGGAGACTCAGAGAGGTTAAGTAACTGGCCCCAAGCCACACAGCTGAGTAGGAGAGCTGAGCTATAACCCAGATCTGTCTGCCAGCATCTCTCAGCTCCTGCAGAGTGGACCCCAGAGACAAGCTCTTGGCCTTACCCTCCCACCCACACTCTCAATTCTCACACACCCCAGACCGAGCCAACAGCATGTTCCTGTCACCTCACCATCAAGAGGTGTCTCGGAGCAAATAGCTTCTCTCTGAACCTCAGTGTCCTGCTCTGTGTAACAGGGAAACGGCTCAGCTTCCAGAAGATTTGATATTTCCCAAGTGGTACCAGTGGTAAAGAATCTGCCTGCCAATGCAGGAGATACAAGAAACGCAGGTTCGATCCCTGAGTTGGGAAGATCCCCTGGACTAGGAAATGGCAACCCACTCCAGTACTCTTGCCTGGAAGCTTCCATGGACAGAGGAGACTGGCAAGCTACAGTCCATGGGGTCACAAAGAGTCAGACATGACAGAGCACACATGCATGCTGCAGCATACCCTTGCTCCAACCCTGGGCCACGCTGGCCCGAACACCCATCCCCTTGCCTCAAGGTCTCTTCTACTTCCCCTGAGGGGCCTCCAGACCTGCAGATATGACCACTCTGCTCACATTATACCCTCCACTGACTCCTTGTCACCCTCATGAAAACAGCTGCAACTCCTTCCTTTGCTTGGAAGGAAGATGAAGCCTTGCCCAATAGGAAACCTGCTTAAGGAAGTCTTCATGTCACCTCGCTCCACTCCCTGCCTCACACTCCAACCCTGCAAATGGGCCTGCTCCTCCTCCTGGCTCATTGCCATTCTATCTCCTCCTCCAGGAAGCCTTCCCTGATGAGCCCCAGCCTGAGTCCAGTGTGTTTCCTAGACCCCGACGGCTCCCCTCACAGTCCTGTCTCCACCCCAGATTGTGAGTGAGTGTCTCCCAGAGGCTGCGAGTGCTGGCTGCCTAGTACAGGGCCTGGTGCCAAGAAGATGCCTGCAAACATGTTTGAATGAATGAATACAGAGGTTTCCAGGTTTTCTCTCTTCTCCAACCCCCATCCCAGCTCCGGCCTGCCTCACCTGCCACTTTTTTTTCTTTTTTGGACCACACCATGCAACTTGCAGATTCTTAGTTCCCTGTCCAGGGATTGAACCTGTACTTCCTGTACTGGATGCACAGAGTCCACTGGACCACCGGGGAATTCTCTCACCTGCCACCTTGACCACGGGCACTGCCTTCCTACAGCCCCAGGTCCCCTTGTACACCAAGGTGAGTCTCCCCAAACCCAGCATCACACAGGTCGGCCCACACCCTTGGGTGAATTTCCCTGCCTGGGGATGAAGTACCAATACCCACAAAGCTGGCCTGACACACCTCTCCACCTACCCCCACGTTGCCCGGGCCCCTGAGCATTTCTAATACCTTCAGGTCTTTGCAATTGCTGTTCCCCCTGGATGAAATATCCTTCCCCACCTAGTGAGATTTTGATCTTTCCTTAGAACCCTCCCTAAAGCCGCCTTGCCCCGACCTTGGCATCAGTTCCCCTTCCCATGGATTGCCAAAGCACTTTGCCCAAACCAACGTATCTTGAGCTTTTGCCCACCATGAATAGGCTTTTCACACATTATTTCCATCGGCCTTCCAAAGCCCCACTGAAGCAGCTATGAAGAGCACCCCCATTTTACAGAGGGAGGCACTGGGGTGCAACTGAGTAAACCGCCACAGCCAGAGAGTCAGGATTTGCACCCAGACCATCTAGCTCCATGCCCACCACCTCCTACAGTCGCTCCATCAAAGGCAGGGGACATCTGCCCCGGTGCCAGGCCAGGCGCGCCTTTGGGGGGCAGGAGTGGACTTCACCCTTCCCTCACCGGCCCCAGCTCAGTGCTGGGTACTCAGTGGCTGCCGACGGAATTAATAAACCACAGCAACTGGCCTGGAACCCTGTCTCCTGGCTATAACCCCCGCCGTACCTCCTGGAGGGCCTGCCTCTCCCGGCGCTGCCTCTCAGCCTCCTCCCGGCGCCGGCGGCCCTCGCCCTCCAGCACGTGCAGCCGCTCCTCGGCCTCCTCGGCCCGGGCCCGCAGCCTGGGCGCCTCCCGCTCCCACTGCCTCCGCTCACGGCCGGCTGCCGCCAGCGCCTCCGCCAGCGCCTCCCGCTCCCGCGACGCAGCCTCCAGCTCCCGGGCAGAAGACTCCACCGCCTCCCGCACCCGGGCCAGCTCCCGGGCCTGGGCCTCCGCCTCCTGGTGGGCCTCAGCCTCTGCCCTCCGGGCCTGAGCCAGCTCCTCTGAGAGGCGGGCAGCCTCCGTGCCTCGGGCCTCCAGCATCCGGGCCTGGGCCTCCAGCTCTGCTCGAAGGGCCTCAGCCTCTCGCTTCAGCCGCGCCGCCTCCTCCTGGAGGGCCTCCTGCTCAGGAACACCACTGACCAGGTTCTCCTCGGGGGCCCGCGCCTCCCGGGTCCGGACCTCAGGAGCCCCTTCCAGTTTCTTCTGTGGCTTTCCTTGGGTTGCCTTCCCGAACAACCCCCCCAACCTCTGTTCATGCTCTCTGGCCTCTGTCTGCCCCTCGGGTAGGTCCGGCCTCTGGTCGAGGGTCCCCTGCTCTTCCAGCTGCACACACAGGCTGGTCTCTGAGGGTCCTGGCTTGCTCTCAGGGTCCTCCTGTCTCACCCTCAGGGCCTCTGGCACCGACTCCCCAGTCTCTCCTCCCAGAGACAGCTGGGCCTGAATGTCAACCTTGGGACCCTCAGGAGGGGTCACAGAGGCAAGGGTCCAGAGAGGGGCTCCCAGGCCAGCCTTCTTCGGGAACTCCTCTGCCTCTACGTCAGGGTCTGACTCCTGGGGCATGGAGTCTGCAGGGACCACGAAATCAGTCTGGAGAGGCTTCTCCACCACCTGTGGGTCCAGATCAGATGCTGACCCCTTGAGGGCTGACTCAAACGCCAGGGGAGCGGGGTTTGAGGCCTGAGGGCCTTCGTCTGCTGCCTGAGCAGCCAAGGCCTGGGGGCCGGGGTCTGAGGCCAGGCAAGTCTGCGAAGCTGAGTCCTGCTCTCGAATCACGGAGTCCTCGTTCTGCTCCTCCAGTAGGGGGTGCTGAGGACACATGAGTTCAGTTCAGTCACTCAGTCATGTCTGACTCTTTGCGACCCCATGGACTGCAGCACACCAGGCCTCCCTGTCCATCACCAACTCCAGGAGTTTGCTCAAACTCATGTCCATTGAGTCGGTGATGCCATCCAACCATCTCACCCTCTGTCATCCCTTTCTCCTCCCGCCTTCAATCTTTCCCAGCATCAGGGTCTTTTCAAATGAGGGCACAGGTCTTCTCATGAGGGCACATGAGAGGGACGGTGAACCCAGAGGAGGTGGCCAGGAAGGGCTTGCTGATGGTTGGAGGGGACTCACCTGGCCACCTGGCTGCCTCTGCAGCACCTGGAGCAGGCCTCGAAGCTCCTGATTCTCCCGCTCCAGGGTCCGCAGCCGCCCAGCCTCTGCCTCCCTCACTTCATCATGCAGCGAGGGAGCCACTCCGGGCAGGGGTTCTGGGGTGGGGAAGATGAGGTCAGGACCCCTCTGCTCCCTTATGACTCCTCATTTACACCCCCACCCCTGACACCAGACCTGGGGGAAGGGGATGAAACCAGAAGCCAACCCCACTATGAAAAAAAAAAGAGGGAAAATGTTAGTAACTCAGTCGTGTCTGACTCTGAGACCCCTTGGTCTGTCATCCGCCAGGCTCCTCTATCCATGGGACTCTCCAGGCAAGGATACTAGAGTGGGTAGCCATTCCCTTCTCCAGAGGATCTTCCCAACCCCAGGACTGAACCTGGGTTTCTTGCATTACAGACATTCTGTACTGTCTGAGCCACCAGGGAAGCCCTAATAGCTACAGGGAAACAGAGGCAGCTCCCACCCACAGCCCTGCCACTGGGGCCCCACTCACCCTCCCCAGGGGAGCCTGGGGGTGGCTCCAGGCTCCGCTGAAGCTCCAGTTCCAGCTCCACATTCTCTTCTGCAAGCTGGTCCACCTGATGCCGCAGGGAGTCCAGCTCCTGGAGGGAAGAGCAGGGTCAGGCAAGCCGTCCCCACTATGGCCAGGCCCAGTGTGGGGGCTAGAGGGCCACTGGAAGGAAATGGCAACCCACTGCAGTATTCTTGCCTTGAGAATCCCATGAACAGAGGAGCCTGGTGGGCTAGAGTCTGTGGGGTCGCAAAGAGTCTGGACATGACTGAGTGCACACACACACACACAAGAAACAGGGAGTAGGAGTCAGTGATCACCAAGGAACCCTAAGGACCTCTGAGTTCACGGATCACTTAGTGACGGGGTCTCACCGCGTGGGCCTCGCCCAGCCGGGTCCGCAGCAGCAAGTTCTCACGCTGGGTCTCGTGCAGCCGAGCACAGCGCTCCTGAGCAGCCTCCAGCTGCTCTTCCAGCAGCGCCTTGGAGGCCTCCAGAGCCCCCGAGAGCACCCGCTCCTCCTGGTGGAGAGCAGAGAGCCAGTGGCAGGACGCCCCCGAACCCGCACTCCAGGTTCCCCTCCCCATCTGACCCTGCACCCTAGTGGCTCTCCAGGCCCCGCCTCTCCCCTCTGTCTGCCCCTCCCCCTCCAAGTTCTCTCCAGGGACCACTTCCCCAGCACCGGGCCCTGCCCCTTCTCAAAAACGGCCTTCCAAGGTGGCATCCTTCTGGGCCCCCACTTAGCCCCATTGCTGGTGCCCTGGATGCTGCCTCCCCTACCGCTCCCACGCTCCTCTCCAGGACCTATTCTAGCCTCTAGCCTCCGCCTCTGCCCTCCATCTGTCCCATCCTCCAAAGGGCCTATCCCCAGACACCCCCTCACCCCGTTCTCCTAGCAATGACTAGGGCCTCCACTAAGGCCTGAATCGCGGCCAGACTCTCCTCTCTTGGCCCACCCTGCCCCAGCGGCCACGCCCACCCAGTCCCCCAGAGGCCACGCCCAGCCCCGCAGCCCCGCCTCCCGCCTCACCTCTAGCCTGCCCTTGCAGGCCTCGGCCGCCTGGAGGCGCTCTCTGCAGCGTCGCAGTTCCTCCTGCAGACGGGGCAGGCGGCCCGCCCGCTCCCTCAGCGCTTCTGCCTCCTCGCGGTACAGCTCGGCCCGCTTGGCCTGTCCCGACAGCGCCTGGGCCTGGGCCAGACGGGCACGGAGCTAGGACCGGCCACCCTCCCCCAAGAGGGATTAGGACGGGAAGGAGCCGGGTGGGAGGAGGCAGGAGGACGAGGAAGATGTGGGGAAGAGGTTAGGGAATGCGACCATGCCTGGAAACATCTGAGCGCACCTCCTGGCGGAGCCTTCGGATTTCGGCCTCCAAGCCCTGCACCTCCGCTTGGGAATCCAGCAGCAGCTCAGCTTTCTCCTCCCTGGAAGGAAGGCACGCTGGAGGGGTCTGGGGACCTGCCCCTTCCAGCCCTTCTCCTCCAGCCCTGATCCCAACTGGGACCCCATCCTGCCCCCTGCCCCCAGGTCCCTCCCAGCACTCACAACTCCTGCCGGAGGCGCCGCAGCTGGGCCTTGGCATTGGCCAGCTGCAGGGCCAAGTGGTGCGAGGCCCCCTCCGAGGGAATACTGGTGGGAGCTTCAGGCAACAAGGGGGCAGGCTCCCGGTCCAGCAGCAGTTCGGCCAGCCGCTGTGGGAAGTCAAGGGTCAGGAGCAACCCCTCCCAGGACCCCCACATCTGCTCCCAATTACCTAAGCTGAATCTGGCTATTGCAGTCCTGCGGACCCAAGACCCACAACCCCAGCCCCACACCTGGACCCCAGTTCCCCCTCCCCAACATGTCTGGATCCCCATGGTCCTCCTGTTCCTTGACCTGCCACCCCCTACCTGGGCCCCCAGGTCGCGCTCCCGTGCCAGCTTCAGCAGCGTCCCCATCAGGCTCCGGGAGAGCATCTCCAGCTCCGGAGTTGCCAGCTCCCCAGTCTCCGGCCCGGTCAGCGCCAGCACCAAGCCCGCCCCGGGCTGGGTCACCTGGAGCCCAGGAAGAGCAGTTCAGCCAAAGAAGAAGGGGGCCAGGTGTCCTGGAGGGCAGCCCAAGTCATCATACCTCCTGGATGGCAGCAGCCAGCTCGCTCTGGACCTCCAGGCTGAGACCCTGGATGTGGCGGATGAACAGTTCCCGGTGCTCACACTGCAGGGGGGCGAGGAGGGGACGGTAAGACTGGCACCAGAGGGCATCCCGCCACTTCTGCGGCCAGAGCTGGACCCTGCCGTGCCCTGCCCCGCTTACCTGCACTGACGCCCCCAGCAGTAACCTAAGGATGCCTTCCAGCTCCTCCACCGCCTCCTCTGCAGGGCACAAGCCACTAGGGGTTAACGGGGAGGGACATCGGGTAGAAGCAGGAAGGGGTGGAGGGGTGGGGGGGAGAGCACCTGAGAAGGGGTCAAAGCCCAGCGTCTGGAGGTCTGGGGGCGGCGAGAGGATCAGCAGCTGCAGCTCTTCCTGGGGTGGAGGGGGCGGGTGATGAGAGATGGGCCTCCCGCCAGCGGGGCTCCCGGGCTCAGCCTCCCCCTCCCGACCCCTCACCTGGTAGAAGTCCCTCAGTCGGCCCCACAGGTGGTTCAGGTTCCACACCCTCCAGGCTGCGGGGCCGTCATGGCCCCCGATCATTCGAGGGCCCCCTCGGGAACTGGGAGCACTTTGGACCCAGGGGGCAATCGGTGGAAGGGAAGACTGAGGACCCGCCTCCTCTGAAGCAGGCTCTGCCAGCCACCCCTCAGGCTCCTCCCCCAGTCCTGGCCCCCTCCCCTCACGCCCCGTCCCACCCCAGGTCATCCTCTGATGCCCCTTACATGATGCCCAGCACCCGCAGGAGCAGAGCCCCATCGCTGAGACGCAAGAACTTCTTCTCCGGACACAGAGGCCCCTCTCGTTCCTCCTCCTCCTCCTCCCCTTCTGGCTCCTCTGCCTCCCCCACCAGCCCAGCTAGTCCCAGCGCCTGTGGGAACACAAAGGAGTCATCTGGCCCGCCTGGGTGCGGGGCAGGGGAGACCCCCACCATCGGAGTGAATCCTGAGCCCCTCTGACCTGCCGCCCTGCGCCCACATAGTCCCCTCCTCACCAGTTCCCTGAATGCCAGTGGCCCTGGGTCTGGACTCCTTTTCCTGCCCACAGCTGCCTAGACTTCTCTGTCCCCACTTGAGCCCACCCCTCCCCTCAGCCCCTTCCCCGCCCCCACGTCCCACTCTGCCCTCTCTCCCCCCACCCCCACACCAGCCCCTCCCTGCTGCTCATTTCCTCTCCCCAGACCCCCCTCCCACTGCCCCCTCACCCAGGTGGCCAGGCTGCCACTCAGGAAGTCTCTGATCTTGGGCCCCTTGCCCCCATCCATGACGGGGTCAGGGTGTTGGTCCCGCTGCAGCAGCTACACCTGCCCTGAGAGGAAGAGGAAGTCCCCGAGTGGGGGATCCCAGGCCCAGCCACAGACACCCTGTGCCGCTTCCTCCTTCCGGGTGCTGGCGGGCCTGTGCACCCCCAGAGTCCGGCCTCAGCCCCCTTTCGCCACTCCACATCCTCCCAGCATCTCGGGCAGGGCCAGCCCAGAGGTCAGCTGGGGAAGGTGGAGTCAGGGCCACCCAGGAGCAGGGCCCACCGCTCTCCTGGCTCCATGGACAGGGTGAGTCCTCCCCTTCTCTGGGCCTTCGTTGCCCAACTTGAAACCCAAGAGGGTGACCTCAGCCCTGCATCTTCCAGGGCCCCAGAAAGGGTTCCAGGCCTTATATGGTGACTCTGGGCACCCACAGTGCATCTTCCAACGTGCTTGGCTTTCCTTTCTCAAACTTACCCAAGCCACCCTCCCAACCTGTAACTCTTGGGAGGGGCCGCCTCCCACATCAAGCCTCCTCTGAATCCACCCCCCCAAGTGAGTACCCCTCCTCAGACCCCACCCTCCCCAGACTCTTTATACACCGGGCTGAGACTGGACGTCTTCTCTCTGTACCAGTGATCTCACAAGCCTTGATTTCCTGTCTGTAAAAGAAGTGGGTTAGAATCCAGCATCTGAGGGACGCAGTTCAATGCAGAGACCGGCGGCTTGTCTTGGGGATAAACCAGGAGGATACCCCAGTTCCCCCACTGCTCACTAGGGGGCGCCGCATGGGACACTGCTGGGTACCGAGATGCAGTAAAAAGTCACATTGTCCCCGCCCCCGGGGGACGCACAGCACGCTGGGGAGACAGCGATGCAGAAAGTCGCACACACACCCAAAAGGTAACGTTACAGCTGTGCTACATGCACTGACAGGGAAGGGATTTGAATTCAGTGGGATGATTAGGAGATATGTGGTGGGGGAGGAGGGCAGTGACCGTGCAGCTGAGCTCAGGGATGACTGGGTTAAGCAGGTGACGTAGGGATGAAGGAAGGGCATTCCCAGAGGCCCAAGCAGAATGTGCAAGGGTTCTGTGGCAGCTGGAAGTGTGAAGTCCAGAAATTATTCATGCTTCATCGATTTCCAGACACTTTATTTCTCACATTTCAATCTCTAAAGTCGGGTTACATGGTAGAGTCGCTGGCTAGCTGGCGGCAGTCCTGACATCATTGTCATTGCCTGCACGTGCCCACACTTCTAAAGCATCCAACCCTGCAGAACCCTTCCAGGCTGAGAAAACCCCAGAGACAAGAGCAGAGCACTCTTAACCCCAGGCTCCATATGGTGGGGGCTCCCAGTGGAGGGGAACCAGACTTGTCAGCAACACTCCCAAAGCAGGAATCCAGAGTCAGCTTGCTCTGCAGTCCTGCACGGCTGGCTTAGGACTCCAGTGGCTACTGCTGGGTTTCTGCCTGCAATGCAGAAGACAGGGGTTCAGTCCCTGGGTCAGGAAGATCCCCTGGGGAAGGGAATGGCAACCCACTCCAGTATTCTTGCCTAGAGAATCCCATGGACAGAGGAGCCTGGTGGGCTATGGTGGGCTACAGTCCATGGGGTCTCAGAGAGTCAGACAGGACTGAGAGACTAACACTTTCACACTTTCACTTCTGAATTGGGGGGTGGGGGATGGGGAATAGTGCTCTCCCAATTCTCGATACCTCACAGGAGTGGGTGACGGGGAAACACAGACATCCCACCTCTGTCTTATTCAAATGTGAAGGAGTTTTCTGAACGCCATAAACTATTTTGCCTCTATTTTCCTTTATATGTGTGCGTCAGAATTATGTATGATGAGAATCCATGTCTAAGGCAAAAAGAGCTCCTTCGGGAGGCATGAAACAAAGAGGCTAGTGATGAAAGAGCCTTGGGACATAGTGAACCGGCAGCATTCCTCTTTTCTCTAGTGGCAGCTTTAACAATTGTTGACATTCTGGATTTGCTAAAACGAGGGGCCATAGTGAAAACACAGGCTTATCACGAGCCAGTCCTGATTACAGTATTTTAGGATTACTGACTTATTTGCATAGGACTAGGTTATGAAACAATGACTGTGGATTACCTCCAGTTCACAGAGGAGGAACATGAGACTCGGAGAGGTTAATTACTTGCCCAAAGTCACACAGCTCTCAGGCTGTAGCCTGACTGGGCAATGGGAAACTGCTTGGAGTTGTTAGCAGAAGAGAACATCTAGTTGTTTAAGCCTCCCTAGAGGCATCTGGAAATGCAGATAATCCTCTCAGAGGGCTGTTAACGAGGATTCCACGAGCTGGTGCCCGGCCTAAGCGTTCATTAAATGGTCCCTGGTGTGGTTATTATCTTTAGTGTTAATAATATCAAGTATCCGTCCAGATTTGACCCTCTGCAAATCTTACACCTATTTGCATCCCTCAGGGAGTTCAGCCCAGGAATCTCTCCGAAGCGGCTGCTCTGGGTTAGCCAAGCGCGGTAACGGGGCGCCCACAGCCAAGGGCCCCTGCCTTGCTCAACACTCTGAGTCACACCCTTCTTCCAGCCTCCTTGGAGGCCTGGGCCGTGTTGCCCCATTGCTCTCGCTGATTGCTCTCACATTCGTCACCCCAGACATGCCCGGCTGCACCTCAATCTCTCAGTCTGGCTCTGTGACTTGGTTCAGCTGAGTCAGCCAGAGGGAGGCTCACGGGGGAGGAAGAAAGTTTATCAGCGGACAACAAGATCCTGGGATTTCAAGGCTTAATTAACCATTGAGGGATGCTCATCAGAGGCTGGCTATCCTCATCCTTAGGCTAGATTCTTCCTTTAAAAAATTGTTCAGGGACTTCCCTGCTGGTCCAGTGGTTAAGAATCAGCCTTGCAATGCAGGGGACATGGGTTCAATCCTGTTTTGGGGAACGAGGATCCCACATGCTCTGGAGCAACTAAGCCCATGTGCCACAGCTAAGAACTGATGCGAGCAAATAATATTTTTTTAATGTTTTTTAAAACAGTGTTCAGGTGCATGATCAAAATGTAAAGAAGGATTTCCCTGGTGGTCCACCGGCTAAGACTCCGTGCTCCCAATGCAGGGGACCTGGAATTCAATCCCTGGTCAGGGAACTAGATCCCACATGCCACAACTAAGAGTTCACTTGCAGCAAATAAAGATGCTTCATGCGGCAATGAAGACTGAAGACCCTTGCATGTTCAGCTGAGACCTGATGCAGCCATATATATATACATGATATTGCAGGAGGATTCTTTACCATCTGAGCCACCAGGGAAACCCTCATTATATATAGAGAGATGCGAATATGTGTATATGTGTGTATGTGTGTATATATGAGTTTATATGTTTGTATGTATGTGTATGTGTGTATATGTGAATATGTGTGTATACGCTTATATGTATATATGTGTGTATATGTGTCTGTGTGTATATGTGTGCAATGTGTGTGTGTAATGTGTATGTGTGTATATGTGTGTATATCTATATATGTGTGTACATATATATATATCAAGAATACATTACTATTTGGAGAAAAGAAATTAAGTCATTCTCGCCCTCATCACTCCTAACCCCAGTCCCCAAGGCCCCGTTAGCACTTTCTGTGTTCTTTCGGAGAGGCAGCTGCCCAAGTCTGTCTATCAGAGGTGGTTGCCACCTCACACAGGTGTGCACCTCCATGCGTGGAAATGTATTTCCCAGTCTTCTGCTCTTCTGTTCAGAACGATTGGCCTTGGTCTTTTGAATGGCTACATAGTATTTCATGTTGTTATCCCCTCATCGTTTCAACTATCTCTTTTTTAAATTAATTTTTATTGGAGTATAGTAGCTTTACAATGTTGTGTTAGTTTCTGCTGTACAGCGAAGTGAATCAACCATACATGTACATAGATCCCCTTTTTTTCAGATTTCCTTCCCGTTTAGGTCACCACAGAGCTTTGAGTAGAGTTCCCTGAGCTATACAGTAGATTCTCATTAGTTATCTATTTTATACACAGTAGTGCATATATGTCAATCCAATCTCCCAGTTCCTCCATCCCCAACACACACTTTCTCCCTTGGTCTCTGTTTCTGTTTTGCAAATAAGTTCATTTTTCTAGTCAACTGTCTCTTATTGACAAAGACTTTAAATATTTGCATCTTTGGGGCCATAATGACTGCTCTTCTCAAATATCTTTTTCTGGATGTTTTTAAGGGGGTTGGTGCTCACTGCTGCCAATGTGTGGACCCAAGAGACAGGCAAGAAGCAGAGACAGACAGACGCGTGAATGGACAACATCATCTACTGCCTGCAACCTCCTCCCTCGGGACTCAGCTTCCCCAGCTGCTCAGAGAAGGACTCCCACT